>NC_088109.1:15787195-16469195 GCF_036370855.1 Dromaius novaehollandiae | reverse complement strand
AATCTCCAAAAGCTATCATTCGATTTTGCAACAGTCTAGGGTCTTTGAATGTACTGCCCTGCGTCCTGTGACGAAGGTCCCATCAGCTGGCTTCTAAGCTTCATCAGTGCATCCCAAATGCAGGTATAAATCATTGTTTTGCAGCCTGTAGTATCTTTCCTGTAACAATGCTCATTTATTGTGATGACAGTCCCTCAGAAGCAGAGAAATGAGAAGCAGAAGTATCACTTATCAGCAACATAAAAAAAGTGCACAGGCCTCTTATTGCAGGAAAATGCATGGATAACAAACCATCAAGGCACCGACAGTCCATTGCAGAGAGCATGAGTTATTCCCAGAGAAACAGGGACAGCGCTACCAGTCTGCTGGCCAAATGGGCACGTCTTCCTTGCGGATGCAAGCGCAGCCAGGGTGGAGGTGCTTGGACGGAGCTGCCCCGCGATCCTTCCTGCTCAGGCGAAGTCACCCGCCGGGTGCAGTTGGAGGTAACCTGCCACTGAGGTGAACAACACAGAGGTCTTGTTTCTGGCTCTCTGCAGACTCCAGTGCGTGTTAACTGTACCAGTTTCATGCACATCACACTTTGAAGCTTTACTTCACGGCTACGGGAATTAACAATTTAAATTAAAAAATTAAGCTAAGCTGATGCTGCAAACACACATGCATGAGATGGGGCCTGGAGCGCCGGCTTTTGACACTGCCATTTCATAGAACTGGGCGAGCTCACGCTCTTGTTTAAGTTGCTTATGACCGCTTCCATACCAAAAGCCTTGAGCAGAGACAAACACTTTATCCCTCTGAACTGTAATGTCCATATTAACTGCTTCAGATTTAACTCTGGAGTCAAACTCTCTCTGAATCTGGAGGTGGTTGAATGAAGGGTTTGGGGAACATTTTCCAACTGTAACTTCTAATATGCTTGCTGCTCTCTCTTACTGCAGTTGGCCAAATTCAGACACTGAATGAAATAGACGTTTTCAGATATTCAGATTAAGTCTCTACCTCCCCAATAAAGTATATTTTTTTATGTCGGGCCAAACCCATAAAATAAATAGGGCAGAAATACAGATTTCCATATAAAAAACACTGAGAAATTTGTGGTGAAAATTCCAGATACTTGAAAGGCCTCTTCTATCTCTTCACAGCAGAGGTAGGAAGGGCAGAAAATTATGACACAGTAATTACTATGATGGATGTTGAGCCAGTCCTTTATATTAGATACACTGCTTGTGCAGGAACCAGCACTACAGATTGCATACTTCACTAAGCAGGACACTCGAGATTATAATGGGCTATATAGATTAACAACAATAGGTTAAAGCAGGATAATTCTTCTTCCTTCTCGTTTCTGTTCTTTTCCCATGGACCAGCTTCTGCTTCACATTTCTGTGCTCCTTGCTTCCAAGCTCTAATCTGCATATCAAGCAAACACTTTCTATTTCAGCTGGTGCAAATCTGGAGTAATTTGATGGAAATCTCTAAAATTGCACCAGTGTAAAACTCAAGCATGAGTAAAGAATCAGACCTGTCTGTTGCTAATTAAAGGTGATGCTCTGTTTGCTTTTGCTGTCTCATGCAAACAGCAGTGTGTGCTGAAGATTGATCTTACTCTAAACCAGTATAAGAACTGAAGAGTAAGGCCTGTCTTTGCACAGTGTAAATAATCTGCCTGCTGTTATAAAAGGGCCTATATATAAATGTAGCAATTATTTCAGTGTCTGTGTGAGACTGAAGCAGTGTAATATTTTGCACATAGGCAGAGGCTGAACAATGTTCAATGTCCATCCCTCTCAGATTTGGTTTGCCACCAAAAAAAACCCAAATTATTTTTCAGCAATTATCTTCCCAAATGCACCTTCACTCCTAATGTTCGACTTAAATCAGCTAAATACCTCTCAGAGGTCAGACTCACATCTTTGTCCCTTCATCACGGGCCGCAGCTCACCTCCAGTGCCCCTGCCTGCTTTCAGCTAGCTAATCCCCAAGGGCTACAGCAGTCCAGAGCTGATCATGGACTAATTGCACACATATTTACCTAGCTCCTTCAGCCGGTTTCTTGAGCATTTTCTCCTCGGCTACCCAGCTCTTTGCCAGTACAGTTGCATTCAAAGTGTTCTCCAAGCTAGTTAAGCAGATTAAAGAGAACTTAGCCTGCAGGATCACAGTCACACTAGGGACAGCAAAGCAGATGTAGCCTTTGCTGTGCTGGCCAAAATTCACTTTCTTCTCAGGTAACTCAGCATTCAGGTAATAAACTTTACTCAAGGTCTAGGTATCAGTGGTGCTGGCAAGCGCAGCTTCAGTCCGACTTCAGTTAGTGACACAGGTCTGCACTGCCCTGTGTTTCCCTAAGATAATATGGCACATGGTGTTTCACAGTGCTTTTAAGCTGCACATTGCAGCTACTCCCTGCCATGACCAGATGACTCTCCATCACATAACCAAGACACAGAAGTCTTCATCTCATCACAGATTCATATCCAGCTACCCAACAGGAAAGCACGAGTAAGACAGCTCATATGACGGCAAGCCGCTTGCATGCCTGAGCAATTGAACACGCAGCCCTCCAGCCTCTCTCTGCAGCTCATACTGGGCAGAGAATGTGGAAAGCCAGGGCACAGCAAACTGTCACAGAGGGGCCGTCCGGTGCCCTCCTTCTGCCATCTTCTTGGGCAGCCTCACAGGGTCCTGTCTGCAGGGCGCCAAGGGCCCCTCCCTCCAGCACGCTGCAATCCCGGGAGCACTGCTGGCAGTGTTGCATCCCCCTGCTTGCTCTGGGCTGGTCCTAAAGGTCCGTTTTGGCATGTGTCAGAGACCCCTTCCAGCATACTGAAGTACTGGATTCCAGTAAGGCTCATGAAGAGAGCTGTTAAATGTTTAATGTTAGCTACAGCAGAGAAACATTGTAAACATCTCCTGCAATTGGTCCACTTTTAAAATTGATTTCATGTGAAAAAGCAGGGGAAATATCACATCGCACTTCTCTACCTTCGTGGCTCTGGGGTGCTGGTAAGGCCTGAAATGAAGAAGTAATGGGGAAGGAGCTATCTTGCAGCACTTTTGGTCTAAACTGGCCCTGAGGGCAGACGTGCCAGTGCCCCCAGCATGGGGCACGCTCTGAACCTCAGCCAGGGCTACGGCGGGAGGCAGAGAAGAGGTGCTGGGGGCTGCACCGCCGGCTGTGCCACGCTGCAAGTGCAGCCTGCAGGTCTTTCCTCTCGTTCCTGTGCTCAGCCCAAGCGCCTCTGCTGATCTGAAGGAACGCAGAAACCATCAGCAAATATCGCAGAAGGGGAAAAGTGAAGCACGAGCATAAAGAAGGGAGCTCTGTGACTTAGGTGACAGAGACAGAAAGGACCGGAGATTATTTGTGCTCTGCATTATCAGTTCTTAGGACTGAAGATAACAGAGTTGATAATACAGAAGCAGGCTTACCATGAATTTATGAATTGGTAAGTCACTTTCTTACAACAGCCCACAGTAAATCAGTTTGTTCCTATGTTTCCGTAACTTGTTATGCATTCCCTGCCTGCTAGCTGGCTTTATCTCAGTTTGCTTCTTATTTGTCAGACAAAGAATTGAAGATTTCTCCTAAATCAACTTAGTAAAACTCTGACATTTTCAGTCCTCTAGTTTCTTGGAAAAGGGAGGAAAAAGTGGTTTATTCTTGCAAGCCCTAATTCACCTAGTTGCAATTTCTGCAGAGCTAGGTTAATCACTTTCTTACGCTGAAAACAGGTAAGCATCACTGTATCTGTTTAGAAGAGCAGAATGATTCCATGGAAAAGGCATGGGCTTAACATACGTGAAGGCAACATTCAGCTCCTGCCTCTACTGTTATTTTTTTCTGGCAAAGGCACAGGATCTCCCGTGCCTCAGATCCCATCCATCAAACTGAGAAGATATTTTTCTACGTTCAGCCACTCAGTTATTTCAGCCCTTGTCGATCCAGGGAAAGCATTAGCTCTTTAGAATAGGACTTGCTACTAGTGTGAATATATAGACTGTGTCTTTGATCCTGTTCAACTTGGTGCCTCTCAGTGCCATAAAACACGTATTTTAATGTCCCTTTCATCCCAGGATGTACCAGCCTAGAGCTAGCATTAACTGTGATTCTTCTGTTCATTTTGTTTTGCAAGACTTCTCCCTGGTATTTGCACCATAATGGAGGACATTTTTCCTCCATATAGGAGTTTATGTTATATCCCTTTTCTGTCTTTTGAGCATTGTCAGTATCACCCATATTTCTGTAGGAAAAAAAAAATCCAGAGTAACTACCTATCATTTTTACTAAAGAGTTTATTATTGTGATGTTTTCTACATTCCCTCACTGTAAGTGCCTGTCACTTTCTCTTATTATGTACATAAGAAAATAATTTGTCCTGTCAAAAGTTCTGTTGCTTTTTAATAAGGAGTAATTAAGTATGGAAATAAACAATCTCTCTATTTTCCTCCAGACACGCTGATTGATTGGCTTATACTTTAGCTATATGTACTAGACTGTTGTCTGCATGCGTGCAAACCAGCAGGCGTGCATGCAACAGACAGAGCAAGATGGAAATTATTGAGGGAAACAGAGCTTAGAGAAATCAGGTTTACATCTAGATTGAGTTCTGTCCTGAGGCCAAGTAAACGTAACCAGAGTGAGACCAAAGTGACCAGAAGCGACTCACGATGTTGGGTGCTCCTGAGAGCCTGAGATACCTGAGAGTATCCCAAAGGCTGTACTTTCCACAACCACTACAAAAAACAGCTATTTAAGATCCCGTAGTTTTGGCACTCCAAACCTGATCTACCCAAAAACACTTTGTTCAGAAATCATGATCCAAACTTCTGGCTGCCACCAGTTTATGAAGCGTGTGAGGAACATCATCACAAATACCAGAACAAGTATCCACACCTTACAGATAAAAAGCCCTCCCATGAAAGGAGAGAACCATCCAGCTGATCAGGCCTGATGGAGCAGTCTTAGGGTTTTGTTTTTTCCAAAATTACTTCAGTTCTGATATCTCATAAAGAAATTCAAGAATAAAATCTTCCTAATAAATGCAAATAGGATATTTTATAAGATTATATTATGCATGTCATATTAGGATTTATTACTGACACATCACAAAACAATTTAAAGTCCCAATTTTCCTTCCAAATTTCTAAAATTATATTTTAATCTACACTTCATAGGAAGTTTCAGATTTTTCTTTTTGTTCCAAACTGGAAGAGTCATACTGAAATCTATATATTTTCTAAAAAATAAATTCACAAGATCAATTCATAACCACTTCCTATATAGTAATCCAATAACAGCCATAGTCCAGTGTTCCCTGGTATAATATGTCAAAGAAAATGCTCTGGGTTTTAAAGATCATTGTCTTCAAACTGTTTTTTCCCTCAGAGGTTATTAAACCTTCAGGCATTATTAAGTCTCTTACAATGACCCTTCTGCTGCCGGATGATGAGGCATCCCATAAGGAACTGTAACACAGAGGATGAGCAGTCATATTCTTTTACTGCAGGTCAAGAATATTCAAGAGATTTTGTAATTTAAGCTGCTGAAGAAAGGAACAATTAACTGGCCTGAGGATTCTTGTGCAGCTGCAGAAAAAGGCCCTTTCTTGTTGGATTTCTCGGTTTTCATCACCACTTGCTGCAGGGATTAGGGTAAGCTCTTTTCATTTAGAAGTAGAGTTGCCGACGAAAGAGGAGCTTTCTTTCCTTTCCTTAGATAAAAACCCTAGCTTTGTATGTTTTTAAATAGAATTCTAAAGAAAACACTATCCCTAACACCTCCCCAATTTCTCCATGCCAGAAGAATAGTCAGGACACGCTTGGCTCTTCCCTTCAGCCATACTTTAAACATTCCCTAGTGTTTTGTGAAAGGTTCATGGTGTATCAACACTATACATTATATATATACACACACATATATATATATGTAATAAAATAAATCTTATGGTTGGGTGTATCAGGAGAGTCCTGGAGAACAGCTTGTAGCTCTGGCCAGTTTGGATATCGGCAACACCAAGAGCAGCAGGTGGGAAGCCCAGGTGGCAAAGCTGCAGGAAGGTAGGAAGCTGGAGATCAGGATCTCCACAGCAGCAGCCCCAGAAAAGCTGCTTGTCCCACATGCAGGACCAGAGACAGCAAAGCTCCAATATCTAGTTGAGAAAACATTTATAGTGAAAATATTTACTGTATCAAGTGACAAAGGAGGAACCACAGAAATGTTCTTGATCATGTAACTGAAACAGTTGCAGTGACATGATAAGGAAGACTAGATCTGCAATAATGCTTAACTGTAAAAAAAGGAGCTACCTAAAATGATTATTAATAGGAAATTAAGAAGCTGCAGCTAAAAGAGCAAGATTTTTAGAGGCTGCATAGAAAAGCCATAGTAGATGTTCAGAAGAAACATACCACCTATCCCTTTAAAGGGATCAAAGAAAAGTTGATATGGTTTAACAGACGCCAAAAAAAAGCTATAAAGTAAAAGGATTTTCTTTAAAAGTAGAAATTAGGTCCAAAGGTTCAAACGGGTAAAACAGAAGAGTTGAAACTGTGACACATTATATAGGAAGCTATAGGAAAGTAGACCAAAAAAAGGATTTCTGCCGATCGGCATGCTAAAATCACGAACAGTAAATAGCAAAACCTTTTCAAACCACAACCCAAAGAGGAAGACTACCAAAGACTCTGCAGGGCTGATAAGAGACTCAGCTACTAAAGAAAGGCTGAAGGAAGATAAAACCATTGCAAAAATCAAAACGAAAAAAAAACCCAACCCAAACCCCAACCCTAACTGCATCCTTTATATCAGCTTCTATGATGCAAGAGATTAATGATGTTCAGATATCAGAGAGCATTTTGTTGTGCTTTTTTCTTTTTTATTCAGGATATATGTCTGAGGAATTGTGCCAAGCTGAAATGTCACTAAGAAAAGTTTTAGAATAAATGAATAAAATTACTAGTAACAAGTTACTAGCACCAAGATAGCATTGGATATGAAATTGCCAAAATACTTACTGTGGCATGTACCCTATCACTTAAATTCAGCTCAGTATTAAAGAGAGAAAACTGAAAAAATGACAGCAGTTTTAAAAAGGCTTTACAGAAGACTGAAGGAACTATGTCCAGTAAATCTGACTGATTGCCTGAAACTACAACGAAGAACAGAATTAGCAGGCACTTAAATAAATGTGATACTATGAGAAAATGCCAACATGGCTATTGTACCAAGAAATCTTGCCTCACAAATATGCTGGAGTTCTTTGAAGAAGTCAGTAAGTTTGCCAACAGGAACGACCTAGGTGTAATACTGTTTCCAAAATACAATTTTCAAAAAGCCTTGGTCATGGCTCTCACCAAAAGCTCTTAAAGAAATGAAGCTGTCCTGGGATAACATCCCACGTATTTCTGAGCCCAGTAAAAGGCTCACAAGTAGCAAACAGTAGGAATGAGCGATCAGTCCCACAGGATTTGTGCAGCACAGTCAGAGGTAACACACAAACCAATGTGATATCCTGAGGTGACAAATTTCATTGACTATACAAAATTGTTTCGAGTACTCAAAATGAAAACTGGCTGTGAAGTATTTTATACACAGAACAATGGGGTGGTAAAATGGCAGATAAAACTCAATGTTAAAAAATGTAAAGTCATGCACAGAGAAAAGACGTATATATCTATATATACATATTGATTGTCTCCAAATTAAACATATCCACTTAAGAAAGATCTTGCAGTCACTGTGGAAAGCTCTCCAGAAATACCTTCTTTCTTCCATACTGATCAAAAAGTAAATGCAATGCTAAGGCCTATTAGCAACAGGATAGTGAATTAAAAAAATACAAAAGAGAAACAGCATTTTTTCACCAGATAAACATATACCACCTCTGCAGACAACTCCAGTTCACTCTCTAGAGAAGGCACTAAGTAGAGTGATCAAAGGTATGGGGAAAAAAACCAAAGGTATGGAAAAAAAAAATCACTATTTCTCAAAATACAAGCTATGGGGGACAAAAATTAAAATACCAAAAAAACAGACTGAAATAAGCAAAGGCAAATTCTTTTTACAAAAGACAGATCATAAAACTCCTTGCCACAGGATGCTGTATCAGCACTTCATACAGGTTCAAGAAGATTGGACAAGTTCATGGAAGAAAGATATTACGTATGATTATGTGAACATAACATCCAACTTACAAAACACCCTAAGCCACAACTGCTGGAATCTCTGAAGGCATAGGGGGAGAAATTTCACACTTTAATTGCTCTCTTTTTCTGCTCTTTTGTTCAATGTCTGCTACTGACCACTGCCAAAACCAGAATGGACTGAGGCTGAACAGACTTGGATTTCCCTGAGTATGGCTGTTAATATGGAAACAGGAAATGTTATGTATGGCTGTAAGATAGGATCATAAGGAACTCATTGATTAACTGGTCATAATAACAATCTTTGATGATTTCTTTAAGAGTCTGGTAAAATCTTTAAAGTTAATGAAATTTTGATGTAAAATGTGATTCTCTTCTACAGGTATTTAAAGAAGAATGCCTTGATTACATGCCTTCATAGCAAGTGGCCTTGATATTAAGTAGCAGTTTAAATGCAGTTTCCATTTTTACAGAAAGTATTACTACTCTGAAATTCCTTCTCCTTGCCATTCAGCTTGGGAAAAATGCCAGAATGATAAAATTTAATTTGAGAAAATTTCCACATTTTACCAAAAAAAGAATTTGAAATATTTTTTCCAGAGTAATCTTATTTATAGGGGGAAAGAGTTATAATTAAAACAGCCTTTTTCAGCAAAGAAAACTTATTTATAAAAGAATATCCCATCCCATCCAGCCTCACTAAATAAGTCACCTAGCCCAGATATATCCTGGCATTGCTGCTGTGGTAATTCAACTCAATGGGCTTTTCATTAGATATGTAGGTTCATCACTCAGCTCACACACGCAGAAAACACAGGAAACAACCTCTCAAGATATGCTGCACACCAGAGTTTTTACTTTCAAAATGAACCCGTTCCTACTTTCATGTAGTCCAAATTAAGCTCCAAGCATAACCTCAGTGAGAGTCATCCATCGACACTGAACTGCAGCAACCGGCTTCTTCAGCTGCTTAATGGAGTACGCGCCAGCTACCGCTTTTGTCTAAAGAAATCGCAGCTGCTGTTCACAGCCTCTTTCAGTCTCAACTCAGGCTCTGTTTTGTACCATTTTATCACTGGTCTTGCTTATGAAATGTGGTCAGCTTTCATGGCTCAGGTTTGGGTTTTTTCCTCCACTTTGCACAAAGCACTTCCAGAATAATTCTCTCTTACTCAACCAGGGAATCAAATAAAATATAACGAGGTCCACTGAGCCCCTAAGGACCAGGATCGATGTTGGGGGGAAGGAAGGCGGGCAGCACATTCTTGCTGGGAATGCTCTGAATCCTGAAAATCTCTAAGGAAAGTGACCAAATTGCCGAGTGAATCCAAAATATGCAAACATGATTCATCAGTCCTGAGATTCATATCACGGCCTTTCTGACAGCACTGGAATTTTTGGGTGCCCTGAGTCAATTCACTAAAGGGAACCACACCAGAAATCGCATTTCAGAAGGTACTCTGCATGGCTGAGTTCCTGACTATGGTCTGTATAAAAAGATATTTTTCTTTAAACACATCCTTTTGAATAACTCCCCAGAAGTTAGGAGAGATGAGGAATAGTCTAGGCCAATGGTTTTCTTTTACTCTCTCTATTCTAGATGTAAAAGCAGAAGCACAATTCTCCCTCATTTTCATTTTCAGGGTTTTCAAGCTATGCAAGTTGTACTATTACTAACATTACAAAAACTTGCTGAAATGCTCCTAACTTGAATAGCAAAAAACACTGAGTGGATGCTGGAGTTCTCACTCACTGTGAATTAAATTGCTCTCTATCTTTTACTTTTGATAAAGAATTATTTCTTATCATCTACTTTCAGCTCTACGCAAAATTGTTATAGGTACATACATCATGAAGAGTCTGAAAAGCATATAAACACAAAGTCTGTGCAATTATGTTTGCTGAGACTATTGTATATTAATCTCATTTATTATTTAGCCTCAGTCAATTTCATTTTAGAACGGAAAGAAACCAACTGTGGTACCGAGATTGCAAAGATTTCTACCGTGCTCCTGAACTTTTCTGATGAAGTAGCAGAAGCTCCCTGTGCTGGACGTCAGCGTGTCATCTGAAATCCTCTGCTGGTCTTACATCTCTCAGCTCTGCACAGCTCAGTTCCTGAGATCTTCACCCAATTTCCTCTTTCTTTTCAAAGTCCTAGAGGCTACTTTCCCCAGACATTTAACAGGGCTTTGCCGTTGGTACAGCCTCCAGGTGTTCCTCTCCTCCACTAAACACAGCCCTGCCTCACCTCCACTGCTCTCTTGGGCTCTCTCATTATCAGGTGTAAGCCACAGCAGCGAGCAAAAGCAAAATCTACCCTTGAATAGCAGCTGTGGAAAACAGCTCCCTTCTGTACCTGAGGCTAACCAGTTTTTTTCCTTCCTTCCTAGGAGTAAGGTGCACCTCCTGATCCCATCCTGACATTCAGCCCATGCTGTCTGTATTGAAGTGATCAATGAAAAACATGTTAGGGAGATGGAGAGGACTTGTCTTGCTCAAACTGAAATACTTGTTGGGGGATTTCTGCTAAATTCATTTTGGATTGATCTAAAACATTTCATTTGACCCGAAAGAAAATATCTTTCTCCGCTTTATAGATTATCTAACTTTTTTGTTTTGTTTCGTTTAACCTTCAAGTTCAGGTCACTTTTTTTCCATGAAAAATGCTACTCTGAAACAAAAAGTTGGAAAGTTTTGGTTGATATAATGGTTGCTGTGGAACACTTGAGAATTCCCAAACTGAAATGTTTCATTTGAATAAGATGAGGAAAAAAGTATATGGGGGTGACTGCACAGGGGTGAGGCTACTGCCCTGTCACAGGTCTGAGAGCCCATTTCAGGCCATGTAGTGCAAATGGGAAGAGAAGGGGCATGAGCTACCTAAGAAAAAGTGTTTTGATGTTTTCTAAATTTCTGTCCCTTTTTCAGTATAAATTACTGGCAAAATGCAATCAGAATTTGTTAACAGTGTTCATCTCCCCCCAAACTCTGACTTTTTAACACATACAGTCTTTGCCAAAATATCACCCAGTTGTTTCCAAACCTTTTGACCACATCAACAAAAGGCAGAAACAGAGTGACACATCTGAAATGAGTCTCAAACTCCGCAGTGCAGCATCTCAAGGAACACCCACTCCTCGCCCGCTGCTTTGCTTTGTAACCCCATCTGCTCCCCGGAGCGGCACAGCCCTCCTGGGGACGCCTACCGCACTTTCCCGGGCATGCTTTCCTGCCAGACCTCAGAGCATCTTTCCAGGGGACTCATGCGACGTCAACACGACAGCTCTCTGAAGTGAGACACATATTTCCATCCACAAGACCTTTTGCAAGCTGCAATGACCTAGAATACTTCATTAGTACAATCCCAAAACTTTATGGCCTTCGTTTTGTATTCAGTCATACTGCCACAATTACAAATACCACCAGACACAGCAGCAGACACTGACAGACCTAATAGCAACTGACCCTATGTAGTACGTTCGTAAAATCAGAAAATTTAAGTATTGCAGGATAAGCCGTCCCTTTCTCCAGCCAAAACACTGTTCTTATTTTTCTAGAAAACCACATTCTATGGCAATTATATGGGTTCAAATGCCTCGGTTTCCAGTCATTTATACCTGGACTGCTGTGAATCGAGGAGCTGGAACCAGTTTATCCCCCAGTGTCTGCACCCATTTTGGTTAAGTAATTCTGGCCAAGAAAAGAATCTGGTTTTACACGTTTATATTTTTGCTATTCTCAGCTGTGCCCCCTCTTTTCAGTATGATTTACAAGTGACAGCCCTGTAGAAAGTGCTTTTAATACAATGTACTTATAAATTATAAAAAAATAGATTTACAATCTAATCTCTTCATGTGTGGTCATGTATATTAAATATACTCTGTTAGTATCAGAAACAACTGTAAATTTAATATATGCCTAAAAAACTACAGCCCATATTATCATCAGTAAAAATGGTACGTTTAACACTCACTTTTTCCTGAGCTCTGCTATTTAAATGAGCTAGGGATAGTCTTATTGGAAGAAAATATAATTTTCCTAGCATGCTCTTCATTAGTTCAAAGCAGCTACAGTCCATTTTACAAATGAGTTAATGGTTGATTTTTCTGACTAGTGTCTACTCTTTAGTCATTAACTAGCAAAATGTTTACTCCTATAAAAATATCTGTTTCCTGGGGATTATTAATCATAGTTTATTGAGAAGCAATCAGTTATATAGTTTAGTTTCCCACCCCCTTTAGAAAATTAAAATGCTAAGATATTAATTTTTGCAATGAATATCTATCCAGTAATTACCATATTTACTTTTCATTTATGGGGGAATAATCTGTTTTAATTAAGCCTAACTGAAGAACTTTTATCAGATGTAATTATCCCTTTCGATAAATATGTCTCCACTAATTACATTTAACCATGGGATTTATAGCTCTTAAGTCATTTGGTGGGAAACATAATAAATCTTTAGTAATACATGCTAAATTACTATAAATTAATTCAGATCATTAACATAATAAACAAATTAGGATAATTTCACTTAATTAGTTTGGGTGGTTAACTCAAAATCCCTTGTAAAGCTTCATGGTAATCAAAATTTTAACAGTATTTTTAATAATAATTTTTTATAACAAACCTGTTTGAATATTTACATAGAAAATTAGACCACTGCTGAAACACAGTAAACACATATTCCTCTTAGATACTAAAGGCTTTTAAGAATTGATGCTGTCTACTTTTTAAAATGCAATTAAATGTGCCTCCCAGGTTTTCAAGTCTGTCCCACTGCATCTCAAAAGGACACCTGAACAGCAGGATGGTAAATCTAATTTGAGAAGTGAGTTCTTTCCTCTCTCTTCCTCCCCTTTTCTAGTTTTTGTGAGTCATCAGAAGGCAGGTACAGGCAAAGGCAGCAGAGCAGAGTACTTCTGCGGTCAAGCGCAGAATAGCGGGACGCGGCAGGGAGAGTAACACGGCCTGCCTGGGCGAGTTGGATGGCTGGGCCTGGATTAGCCTCCACTGCCCATTTCCTTTTGTTTCAGGCATGATGCACTGGAAGAGGCGATTGAACTATATGGCACCATAAGCTATAGGGACACTCATGCAGCCTCTTCCAGAGGCATGAGAGGCTATATATTGTGACCTGTCCACTGCACGCACCTAGATGTGCACTGTCAAGCCACCAAATACATACGTGCCCTCTCATACCGTGGCTTACACCCTGGCCCATGCCAGGGGACACATGCCCGGTGCATCAGGGAATCGATACCACGTAACTCACTCAGTGTCTATCAGAAATCCCCTTGCCATGTTCTTCTACCTGAGCCGTTGGCGTATCAGTCAGAGGTACTCCTGTGGTGGGTCCTGCCATGCTCGCAGAGAGTTTTCATACTTTAGGGCGCCTGTGGAGGCAAATCTTACAGCACGTCAGTGTACTAGCACACAAACAGTTTTTAGCTCCTGCTGACAAACATACCGTCTCAGCAGTGCTTCTGCCTCCTGCTAGCTGGAGATAAGTCTTGGGCTTATTTCAGCCAAACTCAAAACCCGTCTATGTATTTATACAGCAACCACTCATCAGATTACATGTTCAGGTGAGGAATAAAGATGAAAGCAGATGAGCTTTTTAGTCATGAACTCTTGGAGCTTAATCTTCTTAGATGAACTCAGACAAGCAAAGAGCTTCCTGGCAGGCAAAATATCTCTCATAAATAGAGAAAATACCAATCAACAAGGCTTATTATTAAAAGGCTATTTTAAAACTATTTCCCCGAAGCATTATTGGACCTTTCTGGTGGGACTGCCACTTTATTCTGAGTTGTCCTGCTTTGCTGTGCTGATCCTGGAGAGGCAAAGGCTATTTGGTTTAACGGCCTCTTATCAAGCTTGCTGCTTTTTCTGCTCTTTAAGTCGCAGCTTGTGTGGGTGAAGGAAGTGAGACACGGACAGCCTTCCCTGACTCAGTATCAAGTCTCAGACAATTTCACTGTCTCCAGAGCAAAATAAGAGAGAGAATTTTTAGGGGTCTTGGCTTGATTTTTATGCACTGATTTTGTTCTTAGCATTTTCTCTGCTCCCTCTCTACCCAGCACCAGTCTCCTGGCCCCCTGGGAAGGGCCTTTCTTCTGGGCTCACTAGATGGTTCTGCCCATAGTGGCCAGGTGTCTGGAGACCCTCTCCTAGCTGGGACGTGCTGCCCACTGCCTCTCCTTCCTCCAGCCCCAGAAGGTGAGCAGGCAGAAGGCACAGCGATAGCACACTGCTGGAGCAGCTCTCAGAAGCATAGGGCTGGCACAGCTGTAAAGAGGAAATGAAAGAAAAGCAAAGCCATGACTTAAATATGCTTTTCTTTCACCCAAGCACAATGGCATGGCTCAGCAGCACGTCTCCACAGCAGTCTGAAGGTGGGAGAAACGGCTCCTTGGATGCCCAGTCCTGTTTCAACTGGCAAGTTCGTTTTGCCCCAGGACAGAAGAGTCGACCCCAGCCCCACTTAGGGGAGGCAGGACAGACCTTAGCCTGGGCACAGACCTGAGGCCCTAACCTCACTTAAAGCTTTGGCAGTAAGAGTCTTCAGGGCTCAAAGTCTTTTGGAAAAAATCATTCTTACACACCATGTACTACCAAGGACTAGAGCAATATGAAACTTCTGTTATGCATGAAGCTGGAGTTGTCCCTCTGCAAAGGAGTAAACCTCGCCCCAGACTTTATTGTTTTAATAAGTCAAGAATTGTCTGTCCTCATGCTCTATTTTATAAAGATGGATTGTGCAGATGTTTTATTTTAATGCATGCTGGGAAACACAAAATTCTATTTGTACTTCCAAACTGCCATGTAAACTTTCCTCCCATTTTACTTAACTCATTTTTTACCTTCGTCATATTAATGGTTATGTAATAATATTAGACAATGTTCGCTAACCATTACCTCCAAAAATAATGGTTGTGCTAAATCAGAGTTAATTAGTGTGTCACAAATTCCAGTCCTAGTACAGGGTGATGACTTAATGAAAAAAATGCAATGTCACTTCACCAAGAATTACACATACAATTTTAAGAGGTATTTTAAATATTTTTCTTAATAGCTGTCAGCAGAAACGATGGGATATGATTCTTTAGAGGGGATTGCTCTTTACTAAGTACAGGCAAGTGAGCTATCACCAGCCTTACACTGGCTGCAGAAAACAGATTTAACATTAATTTATGAATAGCTGAACTTTTTCTCTTTAATGTTTAATAGTGAATCATGCTCTAAACCCTTTATATTTCACTGCACTTCAGCAAGGTTGTCAGGAGCAAAAGATCAGGATAACATAATTCTTATGGCTTGTTCTCACGCACCCCTCATTTATTTCTGAAGCAGTCTGAATCATCTTGAAAGTGAGACGCATGGGGTGGCAAAATTTAAATGTGAAAGGAGTTACTCTTTAAGGGCCATCAAGTTTTTCAAAGCATAATTTCCAGATGAAACTCTGTGAGCAGGGATTCATTCACTCACACGGACACTGAGTCATGCACATCCATTTCTACAGCCTGTAAGCAAAGGAAGGTCAGGCCTTCCCGTGCCTGTATACCTGCATCCCAGCACCCATCACTGGTAGGGAGAATAATGCAGATGGCACAGGGCAAACACGCTCTCCCAAACCCAGGATTTTCCCCTGTCAAATCTTCTCTCCAAATCACTTAATGCCTTGAAGAAATCATACAGCTCTGCCAATTCCTTGGTGCCTCACGAGTCATGAGGCAGGCCTGCCACAACGGTAACTTCTTGTCATGGTTATCAGCAGATCGCAGCATGTTATGGATTTCAGTCATTTCTGGCTCTCCAATGCCTTTTCAATGTAGAGCAGATACATCAGAACTTCACTTAAAATGGAAAGTTACATGACAGCTTTGGTGATCTCTTCAGGAAATCAGAGACCAGGGCCTTAAAGTCTAATTTTGCAATGGGCTGTGTCAGTAAACATAAAACATGCCTGTAGCTCACTGCAGAATCACAGCACTGACACTGCTTTTCATTTCTAACTCTGTTTCTCTTATTTATGCATATATTCAACATTTATAAAACATCTGTAAAAATACATAGGATCCTATACCTCTTTACTGTTAGTGAGAATAAAAAAAAGAATCTTAAGGCCTAAAACATCTATTTACAAGAGATGCCTTGGCAGACTTTGGAAGAAGAATGCCGCCTTTTTCATTTGAAAGAAAAAAGAAGAAAAAAATCACCACCGAGGGCCTCATGAGACCAGCAGGATCACACAGAGGAAAATGCTAGGACTCCAGACACTACAGTCACTGTCACCACACAGAGCAATACCTTGGCAACACTCTGCCACCACCCACAAGTCTCCCTGTGCAACATGGCATGAAGAGCAGCACCACAGCACAAAACCACAATGCACTCGCAGAATATCGGGCAGGGATTTTTATAGTTACTTCTTCAGACACTGTCCCCATCCCTGTTCCTTCCCTTTCTTGATACTCCATCTCCAGGCTCCATGGATGCCAGCTCCTATCCTGCCTTGTCCATCTTCTCTGAGGTTCCTGGAAAGCACTGACGCAATCCTAGCCCTTCATTGCACACAGTTTCAAAGAAACTCCAGAGTATATCACTAGAAAGTGCCCTTCTGCTATCTCTGTGGTGATATTCCTGGACAGAAACATGAAAGGACTTTACTCTGAGTCATATTTTTTCTACATAATATGCAAAATTAGGAATTCAAATGCAAGGATTCATTATCATTTATTTAGATCTAAAATGGGCAAAGAGCACTTACGCCACGCTCCTGGTACTTTTGACATCACATCATTTTACTATTATTTCCACGGAGCTTGGAGAGCACAGACTTACAACTAGGCTAAGACCAAAGTGTAGAAATGTCGAATACTCAGTACCATGTTCAAAGACGGATTCTCCATTAACACAGGCTGCTGTAGTATTTTGTGAATGCTTTCACTGCTGAACTTTAACAGATGAACTATGTTTATCTGTCATCTGAGAAACCCAAGATCCTTTGATTAGCCTTAACAAGACTGACTTTTTAATACCTGATGGAAGAGAAGGCTCCAATTAAGGAAGTGACCTCTGGTACTCTGAGGATTCGGAGGAAGTAGAGTTCTCCACAGGAACTCCTACAGGACACTTAATGGAAGAACTGTATTCCTGTAACAAGCAGACAATGGAAGAAAGGTGAAAGGATTTGTTTAACACTTTTTCTTATTATTACTACCTGACTGTTCTGCCTACTGGAAATATCTCTGTAATCTCTTAGATGTGGTGATACACTGACTAATGCTGCATATAAAATTGGTCAGCCTATAAGATCTTGGTACTCACAGTATTTCCTGAAGGGTTAAAAATGGACTACAGGCTGCTGCTCTCTCCTCCTCAAGCTATTTTCCCAGTGACAGTAAGTACATCCCGCTCTACTCCAGTCTCATCCCTCCAAGTGCTGCTGGTACCATCGAGTACAATTTTATAAAGCCATAGAGGATGGTTGTTATATTAGGTAATCATGAGACTGCTATAGAACTATGCAAGGAAAGTGAAGCCTCAGGCTGTTACAGTATCTAACAAACCTGTCATTAATTACTTAGGAAAAGCTTCCTGCCTTTTAAATAATTTATACAGCTGGATCTACAGTAGCAAAAGATTAAACATGATTAAAATGGAAGCTTTACATTCCAAGGGGCTGGCTGTCTTCAGAACTCAGCCAGCATAGGCAAAGCCCAGATAAGGACCGCAGCTAATGACAGTCTCGCCTTCAGGCTGGCAAACGACACTTCCAAAGCTCACCCTGGACTGGTGGTTCCCTTTATGAAATAATTTCAGATAAAGATAAAGACCTGCTAATCTCATAAACTTGCACATAGGATGCCTTGCTTAAGCACTTTATCCCTATGACCGGCATATCTTTGGAGGAGCTCCTTTGTCTTAGTCTTTGAGGTTTAGTGAAGAGAACTGTAATCTTCCAATGGGGTTATTGCCCTCCTAGGTTTCAATTTAATTGGGCTATGCAGTAGTTCGAGTACTATGCAAATCTAAAATCTTTGGGTGAATTCAAGCCATATAAATAATACAGTCCCCTAATATGCAAAGTAGTGTGTTAATGCACTCCAAATCCATTTGCATTCTTCTTTCACAGGGAGCAGCTTTTATTATACTGTATTTTAAAAAGAAGGAAAATGCAGCAAAATATTAATCTCATCATTACACTACACTACAGAGGCCCTCACCATATCTGCTGTTAGGTCTGAAAATAGATAGTATTGCCCCAGTTTTCAGAACTCCAAAGCTTAACGTGAGGACTTTTTAATTATTATTAATATTTTTTAGTCAAATGACTCAGACGTCAGGCATCAACAAGTGCTCAGACCAAGTCACTTCAAAAGTCTTGTATGCTTCAGCTAACCAGAGAAATACTAGAGTTCTAAAGATCTGTTCATCTAGCAATGTGTGGAAAATCTGCATACACATATAAATACACACACACACAATGTCCAATTATTGTAACAAGACATGACTATGTTAATCATCAGTCTATACAATCCCACTAGGTAGACATTTTGATCAGTAGAAAAGAACTTCCACCTATGCTGGGGCTTTCGGATTTTTTTTCTTTTTTTTTTTTAATGCTGCTTTAAAGCTCTCTACTCTGTTATCTCTGGCTCAGAGGAAGAGCTTTTTCTTCAGTGCAGATTTAGGTCACTTTGGATATGTCCAATATCTTATTTACATATGGAAATTATTACAGCAAGAGCACTTCTATCACACTGTTTGCCTACAGCCTCTAGTCAATACCCATATTGCTTTATCTCTCTGCACCACAGAGATCACATCATGAGGTACATATTTCACAGTACAGTTACAGCCTTCTTCCCTAAAACTAGCTATGAGGTATACCTCATTTTTGCTTTTAATGTTAAGGTTACCTGACAAATGTTGTTTCTTGTAAGTATACCCCCCTTATACTAGGTATTCCCCTAACTCCACAATGGTTAGCCTGGATTAACCTCCACATACTAAGAATTAGCTTTTCGTGTCTAATTATGCCCTGTGATGGGATGAATTAGTTCCAGTTCTAGCAGCCATAAGGCACCTGTAGTTTCAAGTGACCTCTACACATGGACAATAATCCAAATTAAAACAGACATGAAAGCAGGATCAAGGCCTGGATGTGTAGGATTTTGTACCAGTATTCAAGGTCAGCTTAAAGATTTGAAGACTCTGGGCACTATTCTATTTGGGAGCTCATGGAAAATTAGCCTGTTTTAAAATTAATGACAGCTAGGAAGTACTCAGCAAATAATCTGTGTGTGCAGAGATTAACTCAATATCACATGCTTCTATCCTGACAGATTCATGTGCTGCTTTCAGCTAGCTGCAATAGCAGTATACTTACTTATTGTATTTGTAGGATATATAGAAGCACTTCTTAATGAGCTAACTGTTTTACTCAAACACTAAACTGTTGCTACCTAATTGTTATACAATAACCAAGCTGGCTTTCGACGCTTTGTTAATTTATGATTTTGCAGGTGATGATCTTCTCATGAATTTGTTGTCTCATTTATCTGGCCTAATTCTGCTGTAATTTCGTTGTTTGGTAATTTTGCTAAGGCATTCAATTTGCATTTAAAAAGCACTCAATGTAGGTTAACAAAATTGTGTCAATTAATCATTAACGAAATGTTGCATTAGCAAAGAATAAACCTTTTTTTCTGAGTTCTGTGTTCAGCAAAGCCAACTGCTTTGTATATTAGACAAAGTTCTTTGGACTGGAAAGTCCATGGCACAAAACCAATGCCAGAAACAGCCAGTTTCAGCCCTCATCTGAAGGGTGGCACTTCCAATCAGGCAGCATACCCCTAGAAAGGGAGCACTGACTCACCCCCTTCTCCCAGGTGAAAGCATCACCAACACCACTGCTTGCAAAGTGTTCGTTTCGCACAGTGTCCACATCCAGGACAGAGCGACACCAGCTGCTGTGAGATGTGATGAGACCAGATGGCACAATGACATTACCTCTCCTGAACCCTCGCAGGGGGAACGGGGAAAGGAGAAGAGTTACATGAAACTGAACTGTAGATCATTGCTGTGCAGGTTTTTTCATTTGAAAATTAAAATATACTGAAACATGGGTCAGTGTTACTGTTTTTCTCACATAGCAACTGTCCCTTACTCTGTTCCATCAAAGGCCATATTTCAGTTGTGCAACAGGCCGTGAGCAGGATGGAACGGATGTGTTAGGAATACTCAGCCAAAAATCAAGACAGATCTTGTGTTGTTTATGTTTCAGTATCAGCAGCTCAAAACTGGCTGAACTTTGCACAGTACCTCCAACAGCTTCTCTCTAGCAAGCTGTGGAATCTAAGGGATCAGTATGAGTGAATGGCAGGTGGAAGAAGAAAATCAGTGCCAGAAGATCTCCAGCACAATAGCAGAAGTTCACTTGTGGCTCCAGCAAAGAACTGATGCCTCAAGTTCTTTTCTCTGGAAGTTATCTAGAGAGATGTCTGGGAAAATGGTAGTTTTTGCTACTGGCTTCACCAAGTTAAGGACGTTCCCCTCTACACAGAAGTCATTCTGAACCTCCAGTGAGCCCGCAGCAGCAGGTTTGTTCAACCAGGTCAGCAATTTCCCCCACTTTACACATTGCTTATGCTGAACTGGCCCCTGGAGTAAGGACCCTGTGGTGCTGCACATCAGCAACAAATGCGTCTAATGGTTGCCATTATTTTATGCAATCTGCACCGCAGCCAACTGCTTTTGGCCCTTGTAATATGTGTAGATACAATTTAGCACAAGGTGTTCTCTACATTCGTCTCCTCACTCCCTTTTGACCTATGTGTTCAGCTGTCATATACGGTGACAGGGCATTTGGTTACTGATTCTAACTCCCAAGCAATGTACAGAGGAGCACTGCAGCATTGCTCTCAGAAGTGCTCCTCTCTCACTGCTGATGGGGAATGTCGGGGTGTTTGCACATCCCACCATCCACGCTTCCCCGGGCAGCAGGCTGTCTCCTCTCAGGTGACAGCCCCTTTCCCACTGTACAGTTAAATCGGAGTTCAAAAGCCCTCTTGCATTGAATGGTTGAATGGCTAAAAAAAAAGCACGGATGCCTGACCCAAGACAGAGGCTGTTACTTGCCCTGTAAGGGGTGTGTGCCAGCAGAAAACCACAGCCAGGACAGGAAGCAGAGCATGCCTGAACAACTCCGTTCTGCCACACTCAGTGACATCAAGGGACACCTTCCCCCCAGGTAGCCCTCTGAGCTACTTCCTGCTAACTCTAGGTCATGAATGAAGATGAAAAATGATGCATCTTTGCCCTACAGTGTCCTCCCCAAAGGGTTAGCCACTTCTCATACAGACAAATATTTCTGCCGTGAACGTCAAAGGAATGCCAAAAAAAGCTGAAGTTCAATATTTTCTCCAGCTCCAACTTCACTGGTAAGTCTTAGAGTTATGCACATTCTTAGCTGGTGCAAAGCAGCATAATCCTATAGCACGGGAAAGGTGCTATCCATGAAGCTATACCAGTTTACACCAGTGGAGGATCTAAACCACTGTAGTTAATGAGAGTTGGCTCAGGATCAAAGCACTGCTAATATTTAGTGTCTGTAAAGAGCTAAAA
Organism: Dromaius novaehollandiae; assembly: GCF_036370855.1. Classification (NCBI taxonomy): domain Eukaryota; kingdom Metazoa; phylum Chordata; class Aves; order Casuariiformes; family Dromaiidae; genus Dromaius; species Dromaius novaehollandiae. Next base: position 16,447,409 of record NC_088109.1, on the reverse strand, counting down.
CTAATAAAACATTCAAAACAGGCGGGAAAAAAATACCCAAAAGGAGAGAAGATGTAATTATGTACTATAATTTCTTAAAGTAGTTTCAGCCCCCACATCTCAGTATATGACTTTTATTATTAATGAGTTAAATGCATAAGTAACAAAGGACTATGCTATCATTTGCAGTTCATAATTATGCCACATTTGTCTGCCACCACCAAGTCACTAATACTAATTCTGTTTAACATACACTGTGTAGAGAACTGTACAATAAATCTTGTGATATAAAGCAATAATGTGTCCCCACCTTATCTATGTGATTCCTCTGAGCTTACCCACAGTACAGTTTATCTATTTCATATTCTCTACACACTGTTTTAGGCATTAATAGCAATAAATGCATGTTTGTATTGCACAAAATGTGAATAATAGAGGAACTGTATTTGCTGAAAGGCATAGTGTATCAACCGGGAATCAAAGGTCTAGAAACTACAAAATGCATTTCCAGTGGAGCCCGAATACAGTTAAATCTGGCATTCTTTGCAAATACATACTGTCATGGAAATACTTTACTTGTCAGTGCCTTTCTCCACTTGACACAGAAATCTTTAGTGTTATATGGGTACAATCAAAAATAAACCTTTACCATTTGCTCTCTTAGCCCTATAACTAGATCCTTTACTGCTGTATATTTGAATAATTAGATTAGATTGTAGATTAATTTTCATAATATTTCAGTCATGCAATTATTATGTTATGGGTCTTTGTTCTTGAAATCAATATTCAAAGTTACTTTCATACTCTGCACATCAGAATGAAATTTCTGTATTTTGTGTAACTGAACTATAGTTAGATTGCATTATTCAAATCTCCTACAGCAATCCCATGAATATCATCGTATTATCCTCAAATTAACTTTCACTTGCATTTTACTTCAAGATAGTTGAGTAAAGAATATAAATACAAAGTTTGGGCGAGACATAATAACCTCTCCTGAACATGCTGGATTTGGAGACTGTCAAGAATTGTATACATCTAAAAAAATGTTCTACAAAGTACTTGGTTTACAAAAAGCTTTAACAAAGTATTCTCATTAGAGAATTGAAATCCAGTGCTTATTCACTGTAAAAGACTGGTGATTTTTACTGCATTTTCCCTAGTGTTGCAAGAAACTGAGGCCAAAAAATAATTCAGAATTGGTGAACCACAACATCCATTACAGTGCAAATGCTGAGGATACAGTAACATTTGCTGCATGTTTATCTGCTGCAATTGATTTTGATCTGACTAGGCTTATCACTTACCTTTGGGCAATTCTGCGGCTGCAAAACTTTGCCTTAGCAGTTTCCAAGTATCACCAAAGTACCAAATATTCAACACCAAAACACCATCCTCAGCTGGCAGACAAATTTGCTCCAGGAGTTAACAGCCCTCTTAAGAGCTCTGTTTTTTTCTTTTCTTACCATCCTACCAGTACAGTCATGTCTATAAAGCAGTACAGTATGGACAAGTAGGATTTAATGATCCACTTAAAACCCAGAAGTGTAAGACTGGCTGATGCTTCATCTACCTTTTATTTACTCTAGCTCAAACCAAGGAAAGTGATGTAGTGGCATTCAGCTCCAGCTTTGTTCACAGCAATATCATAAGCATGTGCTTAGCTTTAATCATGTCATTGCTCCCATCCTGGACTTAATTGCTGCCTGGCTGAAGATGCTTTCCAGAATTATGTCTTGATGTCAGTCGTTAAGATTTATATGCACAGATTTAATGGACCAACTCCAGACTTCTTTCTCAGTAATGTCAGTGGAGGGAAACGGTCACCCAAGACATCTGCACACTAGCATGACCATTCCCATACTTCTGACAGCAACAGAGTCCAACACTGCCAACTCCAGCTATACTGGCCAGTCTCTCCCTGTGCAAGCAGTCCCCCTGGGCAGCTGGTAGAGCAGGAGACTTGCTGGTGTGAGGCCAGGAGCTCTGGCTTGCAATCAGTGCTGGAAAAGGCAGAGACACCCAAAAGCTTCACTGCACGCTCTATGATAAAGATCAAACAAGTTCCAATTACTGGCACCTCTCAGTCCAAGCTGTACCTGTTTTTTCTGAGTGTATCTGTATCTATTGCTCTGAATGTATTTATCTTACTCATTTACAAAAAAAGAAGTATACAGCAAATGAGGTCTTACCTTCCCTAAAAATCTGTGCAGCAATCGGTTTTTTACTCAGCATCTCCAACATCCATAGCATTTCAAAAAAAAATGAAGAAAGGTAAAACCTGGTTATCTGAGTGACCTCTCTGATACCAGAAGCCCAGCGTCAAACCATCTCCATCTGTCTCTCAAGAAGGAACAACAATTATCTGTCTCTATCCAAGATATATGTTTTGCTCTGTGATGTGAAGAGGCGCAGTAGCAGATTTGGACTGTATCGCACAGAGGGAATAAAGCCCAACATGGAAAGCACTTCCCACAGAAACCTCTGTGATAATTGTTAGCTATCCATTGGGAGGTACCAGAGATGTGCTCTGTGCTGTACAGAACATGGAATATGATGCAGACTGTGTATCAAGGAGTACAAACTCAAACTAAGACAGTTAATCAGATTATGCCTTGATTTCCAGCCACACCAGAGCACAGACTGCTATTTAATATACAATAGCTGGAGTCAAGCTGATCAGAGCACTGATGGCTACTATCATGTCTGGAGAAGGAGGGTAAACTGAAGAGTCCAGCAGGTCCTGACATCTCTATTTCTATAAAACCCACAAGAAGAAAGTGTTTCTTCCTTTAATATCGCTCAGTTCTTTTTGTTTCCTGTAACATTTCCTTTATAGATCAGATGTCTCTTTTCTATAAAACTTGTGTGTCAGAGATTCCTGTGGATCTAAAAACAAGCAAAAGAATAAAACAAAGTATAAGGAAAAAATATCCAGAATTTATTGCATACATGTTTCTCTCTGCATAAAAATAATTTAAAAGTGCAAGTACTGAATTATTCAAAGTGCACAAAATTATTTAAGAAGATGATTTTCATGGCATAATTTTCTTATAATTTCATCTGAATCTGCTTCCTTATATGCTCAGATTTTTTCAGTTAGATAAATATATTCTCAGATCTTAGAAAAACTGTATTTACAGTTATCCATTAAATAATTTTCAGCTGTGAAATGGCAAATTGAAAAGAAAGATGAAAGGCTTTACCCTTTACAAAAACCAGACAGGACAATCAAAATTTGCTTGCCTGACTGCCTTGGTATTTGATCTTTTGGCACAGTATTTACATAAGCTGACCAGCTAACAAAACTCATGAATTACATAGAAAATGCTGTTTCCACTGGAGATATTTTATTGCTAAGTGAATTACATAATTTGTAATCACTTTGAATTTTCTGAATCATGCTATAAACTGGCAGCACAGTGGACAAACTCTGAAACATTTGCCAAAATTTTCCATGAAATCCAGGAACTCAGAGTTGTACTTAAACATTTAACTATAAAATCTGAAGTGCAACCACATATGAATTTGGAACAGTTCCTAAAGAACAGGAGAGGAAAATCTAGTTTGGTCACATGGGGATCTCTGATTTCTTCAGTAACTGAGAACTTGGAAGAAATTAAAGTCTGTAGTGATCCAGCCAGTGTCAGACGCACTTCTGCAGCATAACTCATAGATGAGAAAGAGTGATCGGAAAATAACCCCTTCTTATAAAGATAACCTGTACTATTCCAGTTACTGTGCATATTTTAATACATCAGCAAGCAAAGAGATAGGGGGAAGACAAAGCCCTCACTCCTAAGTCACTGACACAAACTTGGCATGTGCAAGAGCCGTGACAAAGTCACTATTTGGCCAGCCATGGGGGAAATGCAGAGGGAGTCTGCTCACAGATTCTACCAAATGAGTTCTTCAAGTCTGAAAACTATTGCCATTATGTGAGCCTTTTCCCTTCTAGTGACAACCTCCAGAAAGAAATGAATGCCTGTATCCAGTTTCTTGTTCAGCTGTCATGCTTTTGGTCCTGGAGATCCTTAGTTCAGCTCCCCTGATAAGTGTTCACTACCAAGGAGTAGGTGGCTGGGCTGCATTATACGTGGATTTCCATTGCAAGACCTGTCAGCCTGATACTGTTCACAAAATACCAATGCTTTTCTATCCTGATGCTTCATTCCTGTGACTCAGATGATGAATGAGCAGTAAACATGCCACAAAATTAATTCAGCCCTATGGCAGATTATCACGAGAAGCTGAAAGTTACAAAAATAGACCCATTCTTATTACAGCTTTAAGACTGATAGGTAAATCTCATTCACAAAAGGAAACTATAATGACATGAATATAAATGTTAATGTGAGGTTCAAATGCAATTTGAAATATTTATCTTGCAGAGGTAAACAGCCACAGTGAATATCTGAAGAGTAAATACACATTAAATCAATTCAAGTGCTTACAAACTAATCTATTCTCAAATACATTTACTTAAAGGCAAAGACTCTACATTGCCAAGGACCTGACTGATGGAAATGTTCTTGAAAACCATCAGCCTGTTGTGCACAGCTATCTTCAGCAAGTCAGCTCTCTGCCCAGCAATTAGATTTCCTGGACTTTTCCACCACTACTTGTTCTCAGAATAATTTTGCTCTCTTCATAATTTAAATTCAACATTTTTCCCAAAAGTGGATGCAGCCATCAAAAAAATTGCTCCAAACATCTCCTGGCTGTCTTTGAGATGGAAGGGTGCTCAAAAGCCCTTACATGGATCTACATTCATACCCCATTTTTGTCTTCATTGTCAAAATCCTGGACTTTAACTCAATTACAGCAACTGATATAAAGCCCAGCAAGCTCCTATGGTCTCACCAAACACTGTGTAGCGGTGTAGAAAATGTTGACTTCTCAATGGTTTTGACTGAATTTATTTTGATGGCTGATATCCAAACATTTCACAGCTTAAAGCTTTGGAAACAAATATTTTTGCCTTAGCTTTTTCTGAACTGTAATTCTGACATGCAGACAAAATACGATAGAAAATTTCACAAGGTGAGGTGGTCTTCCGATTTAACAAGACTGGCAAACACTGGGGTCAATCACTGCTGAAGGTAATTTCTGATACCAGTGCTGCTCTTTACTAAGCAAACGTGATGATATCCTTAACCTGTAAGAGCCATTGCCAAGGACAGAGAACTGGACCGTATGGAAAACTGGTATCTCTTCGTAAGATAATTGTTATATTTCCATATAAAAAAAGCCAGTGCTGTTTAGACTGTACTTAGAAACAAAGCAGTTAGGAATTTTCTGGTTGCTCTCTCCGTATTATCCATAATATGATTTACATAGCACTACTTAAAACTACAGAAGAGTAAAATTAAGTCCTAACACCTGTCTATTTTAAATGAAATACTATGTTTTGACTTTTCTTTCGTGTAATGCAGGCACCTTTTAAACTTTCAATATCTCTCAAGACTGAATAATTTTGCACATTGTCATAGCTGGACATAACCTATAAGAGAATAACTATGATGTTCAGCGAAGAGTGGTTAATCAGAACTCTTTGTAGTTTTACAGTGTGACAATGAAGAGTTGAACACAAGGATATCTAATTTTTTCTGCATAATGTAACTAATTATACAATAATTCCTAAATTAAGCAAATTTTGCATAAACATAATGCTCTCATTTGCAGGGAATTCCCCCAGTTTAGTTAAGCAATTGCTTTTCTAATTTTTGAGGTATCATTAACACCTTCCTAATTCGAATAGAAACAGATGTGTATCATAACACCATTATCAAATGTAACCCTTGATACTTCAATGAATAAGTGAAGGAAAAATCGTATTTTCCTCATGTGATAATTATTGGGTTTGAAGAGGAAATAACAACTGCTAATGGCAAAATTAAGGGCTTCAAGATGTAATTTTATTAAGCTATGGGCAAACCAGCATATATCTTGGCATACAGCAACATTTATCAAGGTGATTTCCCATTCACATGAGGAATAACGTATGTTAAAAGGAAGAGAAGCTAAACCCTAGCATATTATTAGAGCTCGGTCACTTCCATAAAACAGCAGGAAGTGCTTCAGCTCTAATACTAAATGATGCCCGGATATGGAGACCATTGGCAGTTTGAACTGAAGATGAAGGCAGTTAATGGACCAACATCAGATGTTCTTATATCATGAAGATGCTTATTTTAAAGGATGTTATTATGCTAATAGATTGTAAAAGAGCTTGCACGTACCTGGCTTTAAAGTGTTTACCCCTGAACACCATCAAAACCCTGCTTTGTAGGCAATACTCATTAATTATTACAGATCTAAAAAACAATTACTGTGTTATCTGTTTCAGCTTTCAGGTTCATTACTGTAAATGTACATATAGTAAAAACAGTAAGCAATGGAGTAGAAAACAGATTATTTACAAATACAGAATATGATACTGTGAGATTGATTAGATAAAATTAGATAAAATTAAAATCAGTTAAATCAAATAGACACTTTCACTATCAGAAAAAAATATGCCGTTTAGTCTAGGAACTGTGGGGTGTTTCATAAGAAATGGGTTGAACAATAGCCACCGAAGTTCATATCCAATTAAGCAAGTCACTTTTTCCCTGTTACCGCCAATGTCTCACAGCCAGCTGCTTTGTACCTTCAAGCCTCTAGCAATGCCACCTCCCATTTTTCCTTCCCAGCTGTTTTTCTTGCATATGAGAAAAGAAAACCAGAATAAGATAGACAGATCAGCCCAGGTTGGCAGCCACCTCTGGAGAAACCAATCCAAATCAAAGCCTCTTAGCATCTGTTTGCCAGGTCCCTTGGGGCTATGAATCTCACTTGAAAAGACCTGCCTGAGGACATGAGGCTTCATGCTATGACAAGGCCTGGGTCTTCTTTGATGGACATATGCTTCCCGTTCTCCTGCCACATTTCTCTTAAATTAAGAGGTACAGGGCTTGTCAAGCACTGAAACATGGTGCACATCAGAGTTAGCAGGTAACTGCAGTAATTGCAAATAGTGTCACTTTAATAATGGGGTTTTCAAAAGCATGGCCAAGGGTACCTTACAAGTGACAGTCTGCTGCAACAAAACTTGGCCCCAATAGCTGTGCTTGGCAGCAGATGTAGGTCTTGATATAGGATTGATAGGCACAATTTACAGCTATAATTTTAAAATTAAATATTACAAAGCACTGAACTGAAAAGAACTCAATTAACACGCATGAGGCCAAACTTCCTGCTGATATAATTCCTCCAACTTCAGTGGAATGGGAACAGAAGAGAATCCGGCTCATTATTTGCTATTCTTCTGAAGACATACAGATGATAGTATCTGTTTTACTGTTATCACAGCATGGAAAGAGGTCTGGTATAGTGACCACTAATGCCATATGCTACAGAAAAGATAAACATTATTTCATGCTTCCAAACAATGAACAGGAGATTGTATCTGGTCTCACGTAAGCTGATACTCAGTGTAAGCCCTTATACTACACTGTGGTGACAGACACACTCCAGCTAAACATGAAATGGGCCATAAACACAATCTTTGAAACAAGGAAATAGAAGTTTTTTAAAAATATTCTGAGACAAAGGTAAGGAAATGTAGGGCCTAGTCCAAATCCCACTATAGATGTGCGGAATCTCACAACAGTCAACAACGGGCTTTCCTCAGAGTTTAGGACTATAAGGTTCTCATTAGGCTCTACCCAGGTATGTAGTATTTCTGTGTATCAGGTGTCTCATTTATAATTCCTTTTTCTCTTGTTCTTCTTCTAATTTCAAAACCGTAACTCATTTTGCCCATCCCTGGGTTGGCACTTAACATGTTTTGATCTTTGGTATGTGCTAGGCTGCAAAAAAGGAGATAAACTGGTCCCATTGGCTCTTTTTATGTACAGAGTTCCAGTCTGCATGCATGATCCCCATACCTGCTGTGCGAACTAAGTGTCACAATTAAAGAACCATTTCCTGTGGAATGGGATACCTGAGAATTTTGAAAGCATGTTACTAAGTGCTGTTATCTTCAGCTAATGTTTTTTATGTATGCAAACACTGCAGTAGAGGTAACCTCTGAACAAACATTGTATTTAGCCATTGATGTCCTTCTAGCATTTAGTCACCTTCCTTTTCAGTAGTAGCAACCCAAGAGATTTCATTAGTCTCATTCTACTTTAGTCAAACATTCCCACTGAGGAACAGCAACTAATTAAGCACATGAAGACTAATGAAAAATACAGGAAGAAAAGATACTGCAGTTGTTAAATTTAAAATAGGTGCTGTGCCTCTATTCAGGCAAAATCATATATCAAATTTCATTATAGCCTCATTTGAAGAAATGGTAAGAACTAATATTAACAGCAAGTCTTCATTTCTTAGCCTTCATTTCTTCACTAGCAGTTACAAGGCCAAATACTTGCAGTGTGATATCTTCCCTTATTTCTACGGAAAATAAAACACAGTTGCAATCCTGGTCCAGGAAGATAAAAGCATGTCTCAAGACATTCCCTGAGAAAACAGGTACTGTTAGAAGATCACTGTGGAATGATGGGGTCACATTTCACAGGTAGGTCATGTTCTGCCAGCTGCTAATGGTATCACTGAGTATTATCAATTTAGACAGCATGTAGAGTTACCTGAGGAGACACTAGATAGCTATATACCTGCATTATAAGAATTAGCCAGGACACGTCAATTTGGTAACCTTACTGTAATGAAATGATAGATGACCAACTGGTGGGAAAGGCCACAGCTTCCTGGATCTATGCAGTATTACCTTCTGAATCAAAGTTGACATCGAGTAAGACAGGAACATCTCTCCTCAGGTGGAACAAGGCTTTAAGGAAGCCAAGGCACTTCAAGTAAGAGTATAAATGTAAGCTCAGGAGAAACTGAGCAGCAGAGAAAAGCTTTGTGTTTAAGGCAGGAGAAATCTCCACATGTCCTGAAATGGCTCTTCCTATCACTTTTTGACAGCTGAGCCAACATCCCTTCCTTGCTAAAAGGGGCTTAAGAGAGTAAAGGAGATTTGCTTATAATTAAATGCACCAGTAGCCAACAACTAATGGCATTTACATAAATAAGCTGTAATTGTTGGTGCTCTCCTGCCTTGCAGATAAGTCCAGTGTATATTTCCAAATGTCTGCATGTACAGATTTAAAGCATTTCTGCCATGGCCAAGGTGCTACCCAAATGTTGCAGTTCCTCATAAGTCATCTCCACATCTGCTTCCTATTTGCCTCATGCTGAATTTTTGCTGAAAAAATAAAGGTCAGCCCTTTTCAATGTTCTGTTAAATTCTTGTAGCCAAATTCTGACCTCACTGAAGCCAAAAGAAGTTTGGCAATGGATTGTGGGTCAGGCTATGGTTTTGCCACAGGATCAAAAGTGTAGCTGTAGTTCACATCACATTTTGAAGTCTGAGTCCTTACCAGCATTTGGCTTGACGAGTGGCTGAGGATATGAAAGTTCTCTGCTACTTACCATCCTCACTGAATGTATTTATGTCCTGAGGAATTACTGAATATCCTGCAATTACTTTTCTCCCATCTTTGGAATATGCTACAATCCATGCATGAATGGCTTGTTTCCTTGCTTCATACCTCAGCCCAAATTTGCTCATATTAAAACCATACTTACACACCGTCATGAAGGGGCAATATCTGACCCTAATTCTCCTGGGAGGCAGCTGGTTGCCTTGACATGTGTAGTGAGACAGAAGTGTCACAGACACTACAGTTATGGAATATTCAAGACCACTGCTAAGACATTTTTTGCAGCAAACCCATACTGGGCTAAACGAGTAAGAAAAAGAATGCTTCCTGCATGAACTGAAAATGAGAAGGGATAATTTAATCAACCATCAATACTGAAACAACACGGTAACGGTTTCTCTCTCGCTCACATGCACAAAGTTCAGCCTACTCTGACCTGAATACAGGAGCCCAAGATGACAAAAGAAATGACCCAGCAGAAGAGACAATCAATCTCTGGGTCCTTGACGGCATGTGGTTCTGAGCAGTGGGAAAAAGCTGATGTACTGTAGGCTCATGAGGATCTCTACGTGGTAGGTGTCACATACCTGCGAGTCATGTCCTGTTCAAGGCACACATGCTCTGAAATCTGTTCTGAACAACTTGCTTTGGGAGCTGACTGAGTACTGGGTAACCTGCATTCAGGGCTGCTGGGACAACCACAAGAAACCGCAGCTTGAAGGCTTGGCCTGGAAGAAGAGAATAATAATACATGGGCAAATTGAGGGTTTTTTTAAATGGCAGCCAGAAAGCCAAGCTGCTAAAGCCATGCATGCATACCTATAAGGAATGCTGAGCTTCCCTGGTGTTCATTAAGCAGAGTTCTCCATGCGTCAGCTGAGCTCTATCTCTGCTCAGGAGAATGACAGTAAAAACGGTCTTGTAACAGTCTATACTTCTTTGGAACATATTTTACTGTGAGCTCAGCAACAAAGCTGCCCCTTTGGAAAACCTTATTTTGCTTCTTGTCATCTACTGCATATGCCATAAAGGAGTTTGGATTGTTGTTTTCCAAATACTAGCATCAGCAGTGATAAATGCCCTATACTTGGCCCTCAGTTTCCTCCTAAAAACCATTAGTATAGGAGCAGAGCCAGAACATAACCATGTGAATAACAGAACTGCAAAGGAACTTTGCTCCTTATCCTTGTGAAAGATATCAAAACATTAGCTACAGCAGGATTTGTGGGTTCTTCAATAGATACATACATTTCTTAGGCACTTTGTTTGGTATTAGTTCTAGTATTAGACATGTCCCTCCACTGACTTTCATATACACAAACAGCAAAAGCATCTGAAGTAAATGCATAGAAAATTGCTTGTGGAAACTTCCTGGACAATGCTATGCAGAAGATCAAGTAGTCCCTTTTAGTCTTGGAAGCCAGGATGTACCAATCTCTTGCCCTAGTGTACAAAAACTTTCACTTTTTTCCAGTTATACAAGAATTATGCAGTATTTTTAACCTTTAGCCCTTTCAGTTGTAGCCTCTCTGCCCACACTCATACAAATGTGCATGCTCACTGATGCTCTTGTTTGTACACAGTCTTATGTTACTTTCTTACGGAAGAGAAAAATTACCATTAGGGTACAGCAACAAACCTGCATTCAAGCAGACTGTGTATGGTGTGTGCTAGTTAGCAAGGTATCTTTGTTATAGCAAAGCAGTTAAATATTGACCATGAAGTTAAACAAGGGCACAAACGCTTTATCTAAATTACCTTTGATCATCTGGTTTGAAGAGGCTGCTGAAGACAAAGCAGTCTACAGGGCTTACCTGAGGTCAGCACACGTACAACCCAGCTGTTACGGAACGATCAGCAAAGCCCTTCCAAGAAAGACTGCAGTCTTACAGCACAGAACTTCTGGACTAAGTAACTATTAAATTAAGTGTTGGGATACAGTACCAAGATATACTATGAATGCACTATTCTTTACACAGAAAGAGGACTGCATTCACCGCACCTCACTCACTTCTCTGAGACTGCTAGCAAGAGCAAAGAGGGCAGGGGTGGTCATTGGGTCCTCAAATAATGTTACAAAGCTTCAGCTTTGCTCTTTGCATGAAGAAGTAAAGGAAGGTGGAAAGAGACTCCTGCAAGTCCTAATTATGTTTCACAGAAATTTCCTAGGCCCAAAATATTTCCAGACACCAGGTAAAACAGGGAGGCATTGGATGATCACCATTTATTAGGAGAGTTAAAAATTCACTAAATAAATGAGCTTGAATGTACTTTTCCTAATCTGACCTTTCCCTACCAATGTCCACACACTCTCTCCCACACATACATCTCGGGCAGACTGGCCAGGGAGGAGAAGATGCAAAGGGCTTTGAGGAGGTTTCACCTACCCCCAAGCTCAGCAGGGCTGAGGGCAGCCCTCAGCGGTGCTACCTGCAGTACACTGCTCCAGGCGAGTGCCTACAGCCAAGGCCACCTCACGTCGCTACCAGCCTGCCACGTTGCCCCTGCACACTTGGATGCACAGCCCACTCCCCGGCAAACCTGCCTCCCAGACGCGTGTGGCTCAGGGGCGATGGAGGCGGGAGACAGCACAGCACTTCATCGCCTAAGAGGGTAAGAAGCATGACCAGCTGCTGAGGGATGCAAAGGAGAAGATATCTACATTTTAATCTGTGCAGTCCTGACAGGGTTAATGTATCAGCCTGATTAGGAAGTATGATTTTAAAAGAGGGAGAGAAAAAGAGAATATCTGCTTTCAGCAGGTGCATTGTGCTTTCCTGAAAAATGGGGCCCCTCCCAGCACGGTCCCTGGAGCAGACGGCCCGTAGGACTGGACAGCCCGCTGCTCTGCTCCACCACGGCAGCTCACATGAAAATGACTGGGGGAAGCGGAGCGCTCCAGTTACCATGGCATTCTCGACAGCAGCCCTCCAAGTCTTACACTAATGAATTTGGAGCCTGATGTTTACATGCTTAGTTTGAAAGTATAATGATTTAGGAGTCAACAGGATTACACCAGAGGAAAAGAGAAGCATTTTGCCCTGAGGCTCTCTTCAGAAATTAGACATATCACTTTTAAATATGCCCACTAGCATTTTAGTGTACCTTTGAGATGTTTCTGCTCTGGAATGGCATCTCAATAGCACAGGAAGAGAAAAATGCAGGTCTTCAGCATCTGGACTGTTTGAGCAAGGGGGAGGTTGGTCTCCCTGAGGAAACGGTTTTCAGTGAATGTACAGGATCACTTTGTGATTCAGACTTTCTAATAGGACTCTCTCAGTAAAGGCTCCTAAATCTCAGTGCCTTTCACTTGATAAAGTAGGAAGATCCCTGGGCAGAATGAGGGCAACAGTAAACATGCTTTAAATTACAGGAAAAGCAAATTGAGCAAGATGTGACCCAAACAGCTGAGTGGCAGGACACAGGCAACGTTTCTTGTCCAACCCTTGGGGAATTTGCCAGGCGCTGTTCAAACACCCAGGGCTGCCCCAGCACTACGCAGGGACCCCAGCACAACACAGGCGTTGAGCATGTTCACAGCTTCATGGGCTTTTCTCTCAGCACCTCTTGGTTTGTCATTCTGGCTCAGCCACAATAAGGACAAAGCAGAAGAAGCTAAGATTGCAATTACAGCTGATGCTGCTTAAATGTCTAATTGTCACCATTATATGGCTTCAACTTTTTTAAAAATAAGTTTCCCGTAATTATTACAAGTTTTTGGCCTAATTCCAGTGCAGGATTTAATGGGACTCATTCTGACAAGATTTAGGATATTGTCCCAATAGAGTCTCATTTGGAAATGGGCCACTTGCAATTACCAGTGAGCAGAGCTGTGCAAGATTAAAAGCACAGGCAGTATAATTTCTACCTTGTGTCCCAGGCTCTGTGGATTTGTTACTCATCCAGCCTGTCCATCTGGGGAGCAAACAGCATGTACTCCTTGATGAGAAACTCTGGCCAACCGACCAGCTGTGAAAAAAATAGATTACTCTTGTCATTTTTTTCTCCTAGGTAATTTGCTGGGAGTAAAAATATAATTTCTTTGAAGGTTTGCAGTTAAAAGAAGATCCAAGGAATGGGTTTGATTTATATTTAAAGTTCAACACACTTTTATTTGCTAAATCTCATTTTGAAGATGTATCACTGATGGAACAGTATGCCCTGTCACTTGGGACACTGGAGAAATGAATTTCTATTATTCAAAGTACTGTTAAAAACACAATGGCTGTTAAAAGAAAGAGTTCCTTGTAAATGCACTACTGCACTCTATAAGGTAAAACAGACATTATTAAAAAGGTATTAAGAAAATGGAAAAAACAGATGTTCTTGCTGCACCCGGGAAACCAAATGGACAGATCTTTTCCTTTTCAAGATGGGTTAGCTGCTTTTGTGCCGAATTCCCTGGTTCATCTGAAAGCTTAAGTTAAGAAGAGGCCAGTGACTTAGAACTGCTCCAAAAAGGGAGATTGCCAATAACAGATTAAATAGTATTGTAATATGATAATGATATTTTTTGGCACATGTTCAGCTGTAGTCTCAGGTCTATGAGAGAATGGCTCAGCGCTACCTTGTACTAGCTAACAGAGTTACTGCTTGAGCTCAAGAAGTAGAGGTCTTTGCTATAGCTTCTGAGATTTCCTCTAGAAAACATCAGAAGATGCTGCCAGAAAACCTACTTTTTCTGGTATAGAGAGTGAGAATCCAAGCAGGTCTGGATAGCACTATGAGTTTTAAAGGTATGCAAGAGATTTCTGCTCTGTACTTTTTAGAGAGAAAAGATCAGATATGTGTGAAGGCTGTTGGTCTTAAAACTTTCTTTAATGCTTTGCCCCAACTACCAAGTGGTTTTAGAAGGTAACTGGTGATTAGCATGTCAGCAAGACTTCCAGCTCAACAGCCAGCTGGTATAGTCTAGGACAGCTGCTATGTATAGATTTAGGCATAACAGTGCAAGAATCACCTTTCAGGGATGTTGGCTCTGTGCATGTTAATCACATCATACAGACTTGAGAGCACTGAACGTAGGATGACCTCAAACTGCATACACAAGAAGTAAAAGGTTTTATATCATCCTGCCATTGCCCAACACCTGCTACAGTTGTAAAATTAAAAAATTAATCCTCTTACCTTGCTTAGTATCAAAAGGAATATAAATACTGCAGAGAAGTTGCAGAAGTCTCTGAAATAAAGAAAATACTCTTCTCCCTCATGATTCCCTCATTCTCTCTGCTCCATATTGTATAAATACCCTTCTTTTCCATGCATATTGCACTTTCTAGACTAGGTAATGGAGAGAGATGGGTCTCAGCAGTTACACAGAGAAGCCACAACAGGAGAATCAATGCTTGCTGTGTGTAATACAGCAGTCGCTAACCTGACCTGACTGACAGAGGTTGTGCAGAGGGTACGATGCCTCGTGCTGTCTGATGCCTCTGACTTTAAGCACGAGGCTCCCCCAGATAACTGAGAGTTAGAACAGCATCTTCAATGTTAAAAGGAGAGAGAAGAACAGATGTATTGCCCCTGATTAAGAAAATCTCTGACAACAGCTGAGCTGTCAAAAGGAGATGATCACAGGGAACCTGCACTACAAGCAACTGTACAGACGACTTACTCCTATGATGTCAAAGATGGACTATCTCAGGGGACAGCATCTATCCTCCACACTCAGTACTAAAACTGAGGTTAGTGCTTCAGCAGAGGTGACGTTAGAGATTAAACAACCTCTTCCTATTCTTGTATTCAAAATTACTTGTGATCTAAGGAAATAAAGAGAAAAATACCAAAAGGTATTTCTTTTCTTGTCTTTGACAAATGTGTATTTCAATTTATCGTAGAGGAAAACAACAACAGCAAAATTCCTGGTGGCTTATGAGTACAAAGGGTGCAGTGAGATGGACCAGTTCACCTTGTAAGACCCAAGCAGCCTTGATTCAAGTAAACCTTCAGCAGAGATGACACTGAAAAACATCTACCAATGATTTACTAGAAATTAGCAGATAACACCCTACCATTTTCAACCACTTTTCACCTGCATTCTTGTAGTTTTACATGTATATATAAAGGCAGCTAAGATACATATTGCAGTAGTCAAATCCTGCGTTCAGCCTTCCTTCAGCAGAAGCAGATCTTTTCACAGTGCTCACAGGAAAAGAGGATTTCTACAAAATGGAGAACAAGTCCTAAGGCTTCTTGCTTTATATGTCTGAAACACTGTAGTCATTTATAAACACACACACATATTACCCACACTAAGTCATGTATACCTCATACATGATTTTAAGTATACTGGACTATTCCCAACACGGAGGCAAATTCCCAGTACATGTGAATCAGTGTATAGCTCACTGACTTCAGCCCAGCTACGCTTATACGTTCCAGTGGAGACATTCATCCAAAGTCTGCTTTCCTGCTTTTACACACGGCTTGTTTTTGGAAGTGCTTTTGATATGTTGGGTACAGTAAACAAAACTTCTGCTTCAAAATGCACCTATACCAATCATCCTTAGCCAGGTCCTATTCCGGCTTGAACCCAAAAATTTCTACAGATGAAGGGTTGGCCCCAAAATCTAAGAAATGCTGATAGTACTTTTTTTTTTGCCAGTAAATGTTATTTTGAAGTCATATGATCAACATACACATTTGTTTGTTTAATCACATACACATAAGTACACACTCCAATGGAAGTCAGCCCAAATAAGGGTTTTTTGGCAATATAAAAGACGTCAATGAAAATGATGATTTTATATCTTGAAGTGCCACAATTCAGAAGTTTGACCATTTAATTATACAGACCTCTATATTTCATATAGATAAAAAGAAAAAGAAAAATGCCTTTTATATATACACACATGCAATAAATATATATCTATACACACAGAGGAAATAAATAAATAAAAGAAATATATATATCTACACATATCTATGAAATATATACATTTCTTATCCATTATTTCAAGTATATTATAGTCAATGATCTTTCATAAATAGAAGACTATGACTATTTTCTATTCGTGATACAGGCAGGTTTGTTGAAAATTATAAAATACTGCCTATACATTTGGTTTTTTTGGACTGCATTGAAATCTGTTTAGTGGTGAATATCACCACGAAGATGGGCAGGCACAGAATTAGAAGCCATTTAAGCCTGCAAAATTCGTCTTTATCAAGAGTGTGCACAGGAGTAAGTTTCACATAATGAAGGCAACACGATTCAACTGCGCAAGGCCATGTTTTAAGTAAAATGGACAGAAGGCAACATGCCCAAAATCTACAGTGTTCTGCCGCTACACGAGATAGGAAATATTTAGCCAAATATTCTGCTGGCATATGCCCACTGACTTGGAGTCAAAGCAGTCATAACAGTACAAAATGAACTAACAATTAACTACATTCAAATATACAGAAATACATTTACATGAATACACACACGCACAAACTCATTCCTCGCAGTTTTCAGATTAGTAGTCTTGTGGGGACAAAAAGATACGTGCTCATATTTTACACAGTACATTTGAAGTTTGAGCTACAAAAGATTCCTGCATGTAAACGTATGGGTAATTTCCTCCAAGTGGAGAGGTATGTCAGGAGAATATGATTTCACAGCCAGATCTGTAGCAGCCACCTCCGAGCTAACCCCAGAGGCAGTTCCTCGGCCAGCTGCTAGGAGTTCACAAAGAATCCAGGCAATAAGCCAGAGCCAAGCCCAGATGCTGCTATTGGGAACTTTCCAATGCTTTACATCTGGATCCCGCTTCTGCCAAATGCCCCATCTGCCTAGGAGGTGATAAATTCCACCTCTCAGAGGACACGTAGCGAGAGAACACAGCAGGGAAAGGGAACACCAACAGTACCAAGTCGGTAAGACACAGAGTTAACATTTGGTTGGAATTTAAGAAAAGATTTCTTCAGTACTGTCCTGCTCCACATTCCTGTGTCAGCCTTCCACAGAAGGTCCAAAGTACTGTTTTTCGATGGCCTTCAGCTAGTGGGACACTGTGTGGGAGGACCAATTTCAGTAAAGCACGACAGGAAAGATATCCAGGAGATCTAAAGCAACAATGCATATGCCAAGTGTGCAAGTGCAGTACAAAAGTTCTTGAAGTTATCAAGAAGCAGCTCAGGTTGAGTCTGAAAAGTGCAAAGAAATGAAAACTGAGCCACAAGATATGAGCATCAATATATGCAGCTGCCAAGGGGCAGGACTGTCCTTGAGGAAGGTTGTAGGTTTTAAAAAGACAGGCTGTTCAGCAGAAAGAATTAGTACTGCTGGAGGAAAAATGTATTCCTTTGTGCTCATGAATAGCAGGGAGGAAGAGAAAACCACACAAGAACAAGATATGCATTTACCAATGGGGCAACACCGTAGATTACTGAAACTAAGGATGGTATCACAGTAGCTGAAGAGAAAAAATTCAAGCCACGTAAGTCACAAGTCACAGAGGACATCACGATGGGACTTTCTGCATCTGGAACTGTGCAGTGAAGAGAGATGCACCAAAAAAAAAACAAAAAACAAAAAAAAAGCCTCAGACTGTGAAAAGAGTTATACATGCTTTAGGGTTTCTATTGTACTCCTTTTTGTCACCTTCTGCTTAAAAACTAGCAGTATATCAAATCCTTCCAAATTTCAGAGAATCTTCAGCTCTTCTCTCACACTGAATTGCAGAAAACTCAGCTTGGGTGGGATCCTTAGTGAAAATAACTTATCTGAAAAAAGACCATAGCATTATATAGCTCAAAGCCTTTGAAGAACTGCTATTGTTAACAGCAACGGTTTTTACATCACCTTAGAAAACTGCAATTATTTTTCAATAGGGCTGAGCATTTGAAGAAAGCTTACATGGCATCCATGCTTAAAAAGAAATTAAGGGACGAGCTAGGAAACTACAGAGCTGCAGTACAGGCGAAGATCCCAAACTCTGTGGTAAGGCACAGAACAGATGACTGTTTGGACAAGCTGCACAGTGAATGGTCCAAGTGGATTTCTAAAGGGGAGGTCATGCTCAGTAAAGCTTTTGTGAGCACAGCAATGAAAAGCTGTCAGGACTGAAGCTGGAAATGCAAGGTAGCTGACTTCATGAATGCTTTTTATATAGTATTATATAACACTAGTATATAAAGATGAAAAAGTTTGGCAATGATAGCACAATTCACAGGCAGGAAAATGAGGTTCATACTAAATCTAAGATCAGTGATTAGTAACAGACAGATTCAATTGAGACAGCAGAGATCAAAGTGACTTGTACTGTACTCTGGCTTTGTGGGGGACCCCATTTACAAATCAAGCACAACAGCACCATGGAGGAAGCAACCATTTTCTTCCTGCCTATAAATTTGTAACTGGTTCAGACAGCCCTAAAAAAACAGGCACAAAAGAGGCTAGATTAAAAATGCTAACTGGCAAGTCAGGGGCTTATACCCAGTGATAATTTAGCCTTAAATATCACAGACAGCATAGTACAGCTCAGAGGCTAATCAAGTTAGTACCCCTTTGTGCAAGATGCTATGTAAACAGAATAAATATCATCCCCTTCTCCAAAGGTCTTACAACTGTGATACAAGATATAAAATACATGACACAGTGGGATCAAGACATCTCAAGAAGATTAAAGCTTAACAGTGAACACCCTGAAGCTACCATAGTGAAAATGGTTTGGAGAACAATGGCCAAAAAAACCTGAAAAACAAATAACGAGGACCTGGCGGTTATGGAAACAAGGAATGTGGAGATCAAAACATAACTGCAGATGAGCAAGCTAATGAGACCTCCTCCGAGGATGCCTGCAGAAATAATGGGGAAGGTTTTAAAGAGAGGAGCTAGAACAACGAAAGAAGATATGTATGCATATACATATACATATGTGTGTGTGCATGTATACATATACACTGACACAAGGGGTTAGACCTTCCCAGAGACTCCGATGACCTGAGCTTGCAGAGGCAGTGGAGGAGGACCATAAAGAGCAATTCTAAATGCAGTCCTTTAGCTGCCTCCCGTGAAGTTGTACTTTCCCAAACTTTCCCATGTGCTGTGTGGAACCACCCTCCCATCTCAGCGTTGCTCTGTGCAAACCCATGCTGCAAGCTGCAGCCTAGCTGTAGCTGATGCTTTCTCTCTCATTCTTTTGCCAGTTCTCCCTCCCTTTCTCCACACGAACACTATTTGTCTTTTCTGTCAACACAGTTGATTCTAGTGGAAAGAGACTTGTTCAGCGGGCACAATGGAAGAAAAGCAAATGCAAAATGTCTAAGGTCACCAATTGATAATTTTCACAATGAAATGCTCTCTTTCAAATTTTATTCTTTAAAAATGGTCCAGAAAACAATCCACAACTACACCAAAAAAACATGCCAACTTTAGCAATACTGAAGCCCTGGACAGCAATGTGAAGCATTTTTCCCCTGTGGGATCAGATCTGGGTTCTACCGCAGAAAAGGATTTAGAAAAATGTTGTTCACTCATTTGACTTTTTTTTAACCAGCTGTAACTCCCCAAGGAGGCTGGATGCAGAGGGACTAATGGCACATCCAGTGGCACTGACTGTGTCTTCATTCTGAGCCAGCTATTAGTGGCATGCTGCAGTGCTACTTAACTTTGCACCGTATTCTTTAAGATTGAAAGGCACAGATCATAGCACCAGCTTTAATTCTGGCAAGGTGGGTTTGCCTTAAATGCAGTGGGCATCTATATGGCTGCACAACTTGACATTTCATATGAAATTGCCATCTCTTCCTAGAGAAGGATTACAGAGAGATCTAGTGAGCTACCCACTGAACCAAGACGGGCTTCAGGCTCGTAGCTGGATTCACTGCGTAGCGCACGTGGCTGACAGTAGAAATGAGCTAAATTTATGCCCCTTGCCACACATTCACCTTATCACTACAACAAGAACTGAAATGTATAGGGTACACAGGATCCCCTTGTGAACATAAATGAGATACAGTGAACAAGCCTTTGTGTGACTGTTGAAGTTCTTGCTATTGTGAGTGTAGAAGGCGGCTCAGGTTCTCAAATACACACCAGGCTATAACCCTGACGAAGTCAAGGAACCTGTAGAAAATCTGCTGCCGTGATGTGAAAGCCAGAAGGAATCAGACTGCCCATTTAGAATCATTCTCTGCAACACACAGGTCATTCAAATTATCCTCAATCTACTCCTGATACACTTCAACCTTCTCTTGCAGGCTACTTTCTTACTCAGGACTTGGAACAATATTTAGAAAGGGACCAACCCGCATTCCCACAGGAGCATCCATCGCCTCATGCTCCTGTTCCCTGGATGGGGAGAGTCGTTTAAGAATGGGATTCACAGCTGTCAGTGTGGTCAGCAGGAAACTGCATATACTAGTCCATAAAGCAATGCAGAGAGAATTAATGTGACTTAATCCTGCTCCTCCTGAGGGATTACGCACCTCATTCTGGGTTGCCAGAGGCACTTATGACACCTCAAATTTCCCTGCTAAGAACTCTCATCAGCATTTTGACATCTCGGTTGTCCCTCTCCAAAGCAAACTGGGATCAGTCTTAATTCACTTTGGAGGTGGTTGCTGCAGGCATCCTCTTCGTTAAATACACCAAGTGGGAGACTACAGCAATGGCACATTCATGTCCCAAGAATTTCAATCACTGCAGCAAAGCAGTGGATCAGAATTTGCCACACCTTAATGATTCTCTGGCAATTCTCCCACGCGTTCAATCAACCCTCTGACCAATTCAGTTTTACTATGTTGCAGTGATCCAGGGAAGCAAGGGAACTGGACTTTCAGCATGAAGTTGTGGATTTTATTGTTGTCTTTTACTATTTAATACAGATAGATTCCCTAGATTCCTTTGGTTTGGGGGCCTATTACAAGAATTTATTGGTCTTCTTTGTATTCTATTTTCCAGTGCTGAGAACCAAAGATTTATGTACATTAGTGAAAAGTCAGATTCTCTTTCACGAGTCAACAGTGCAGCATGTTGCCAGAAGAGCAGAGCTGCACATTACCATGGCTGTAATGCATTTCTGTGAAGGACTGAGCACCATTTTCATTTAATGGAAGAGCAGTGCTGCATTTCTGTATATCAGCTAGTATAAGATTAATGCCTTCTGATCTGAGACTACTGCACTCCAGAGAGAGCTGACTGACAGAAGCATTAACTAATGTTTGTAACATGATGGCTTTACAATCAGTATCCTCATGTCTTTTTAACCAACGGCTCCTATAAAGCAGTAGGCAGTAACACATGTCATTTCAGTAAGCCCCTAAACCTAAATTCGAAATCTAGCTCTTTCTGCACATGGTTATATGTCTTTTGTATGTGTGTGCATACATGTACATTCTCTCCATAAAATGTCTTCTAAGAAGAGTGCTTCTAATTACCGGTACAGAATTGCACAAACCAAGAATATTCACTTTTTATTATCGAAAATAATAGCATTGTGGAATTAGGTATTTTTCAAAATTTAGATAGATTACTTTTAACTCTAAAAGTGTTCTTCTAAGAACACTGTAGTTTATTTATACCATTTTCTAGCAGGGCACATTTTTAAGTTGGTACAAAATCCTGCTTCATTGTCAACCAGTGGTCATGCTAATTTACAGCAAACTCAAATATGGCCTACAAGTGGCAAGCCCAAATTCCAGCTTTGATTTATGCTTTACTGTAAAACTGAAATTGAGCCATTTTCAGGTTAGAGATCAAAGAAAACAACGTACTTGTAGACTCAGGCTCAATTCTAAGCAAAAGCAAAACAAAGAACAACAAAATTAGTATTCTGAAGCCAATGATGAACTCTGCTAAGCTGGAGCCTTCTCATTAACCCATTGCTGGTTTGCACAACGTAGGATGTGCGCCCAGCTTCAGCAAGACTACAGTCAAAACTATTTCCACTTTTCCTCATTACCAATGCAGATTAATTCATTAAGAACTAAGCAAAGACCATCAATCTAGCTCCCGGGTAATCAATAATAAAGCCCTGTAGGTTCAGATTGACCAACTCTATTTTCAGTGGAAAACAATTAGTGGGTCGACTGTTATTAGACTATATTGGACTGGTTCTGATAAAGATTGTAATGAATTGAATTAAACTGGTTTAATTAACATCTGCATATTGAAAGATTCACATAGAACAGGTCTGGCCAGGAATCTGCAAGGTATGTAATCCCAGTCTGAATCTTCCCGTCAAGCTGCTTTTTGGAAAAAATTCCCTCGTCTCTGACTCTGGTCTCTGCTCCACTCTTTTGGTCTATACTTCCCTCTCAATCAGGGCAGCATGGGAGGCTTTGCAGAGGCTTTACCATAAAGGCAGTGCCCCTCTGCTGTGTTTTGTCATTTGCAAGAAGAGAGTTAGAGGAGGCAGAGAAATAATACAGAAAAATAAATCCCAGCAGGTCAGTGTCACATGACAGCATGCACCCTTGATACAGCTTGGTCTATCGACTACTGGCCTGGCTCTGTGAAGCAGAGCTAACGGTTGAAAACACATCCTTTATTTTTGTAATCCCTTCCACTCTGTATGGGCTCATAACAGAGACCAACAGATAACACTGCATTCTGTTGTACGTTAGTCCTATTTTGCATCCAACATTATGGCAAGCTGAGTCCTGTAAGACCTGCAGACTCTGAGACAAGCCATACACAGATCTCCCTCTCTCTCTCTTTCTCCCTCTCCAATAGAAATGACAGTGGGAAGATGGGATCACAACCATCAAGCCCACATCCTTGTTGTTCTAGGTCTATACATTTAAGGTGCTATCTCTCCATCTATTTGTTCATATTTTTGTAGGTATGTCCTTTATATTTCAGCCAAATGATTTCATTTTGAAGTCAGTTTCTTTTTCAACATGCAGTCGTTGTCCTGCTATTTCTTTGTTTGCATATTAATAATAAAAAGGGCTTAAAGAAAGACAGAAGGTTCATTTGACAGTAATGCATTCACTTTTTAACTCAAAACACTGACGCAGCTCAAGCAGTTACCTCCTATCTCCAGATTCCAGCAGACCACATGGCAGGACTGATAACCAGCCAGCAAATCGTTTCTGTGCCTGTGAACGTATTAAGTATGGGGTGTTCCTGTTTTGCACAGAAGAATCTCTGTATGATCATCCTATATCTCTCTAAGACTTTTCTGCTGCTGCTTTTATGTTTCATTTAGGGTGGGAGGAAAAAAATTAACAGATTTCTGTTCGTCTTTTTCTCCAAAGCCACAGTTCAGACATGGCACTAGAGAAGATAATGCGTTTGACCTTGTGGGAGTGGTGGAGCCTGAGGGCACCATGCTCTTGTGCTCTCTCCCCTTCTTTGAGACCCTGCAAAAGATGGACAGAGAATTATGAGGAGATGAAAAGATTCCTTTTAAGTTTCTGTCAAAATTAACTGATCAGACTCCTTCATCTGTAGGGTCCTGCTCTTCCTTTTCTTGCACCTTCCCTGCTGTGGGAATGAAGTTCTGTAAAAGAGCAAAACTGCCACTCAGCTCAACTAAAAGGAGTTCTCTGAAATGGCAAGCTGTTAATGTACATACTAAAGATCATTTCCCATTGTGCTTGTCAACCAGTTTGCCAATCATTTAAGCTAACATTATCTTTTTGCTTTTTCTTAAAAGTCTGTGAGTTACCATGACAAAACTGAGAAAATCTTCAACACTTCTTCATCTGGAGGAAGGTAACTGATGAAATATGAAACCTGGGTCTGTAAAGGCTGAGTAACAATTCCTGTCCATCTCAAGTCAGCAAGATACAGGTGCTTGGGAAAAACAGTTCTGCAGAAATCAGACAAAATCGAGCTGCAATAGAACAGCTAAGGAAATCTTCACAAGTTTGTATCAGGGATACTCTGAGCTATACTAGCAATGCTACTGCTGTAGAACACAAAGACAACACTCCCAAAAAGCCCATTTGGACCGGTAGGAAGAAAATGAATTTACGATGCATGATGCATCCACTGCAAAGACATCATAAGAGAGGGACAGGGAGAGACTAGTTCTCTAAAATGAAAAGGAAGAAGATAAACATCACAAACCAAGACTGTGAACTTTCTGTGTGGAGGCAGTCATCTTCAGGTGAAAATCCTAAGTTGATGGCGCCCAATTCCTCCATTAGAGCATGAGGGCAGGACTGGACACATCATCAGCCAAAATAATTATTTGTTGGCATTTCTTTCAGTCTTTCAGTTGAACAAGTAGCAACTCAGGGAGAGGCTCATGATGGAGAAGCAACTCTGGGATGGAACAGTAAGTGTGATTTTCCAGGGGAAAGGAAAAGGAGAAAAACAGCTAATGAACCAGGTATGTCCACGGAAAAAAAATTCATTGCTACAATTGTGTAACGGTCAATTGTACAATTGTACAATTTGGTCTCAAGATCACCGTGTAGAAATTCGTGCTTCCTATGCAAAGGTGCAACCCAGCATAAATTTGGCGAGGACTATGTTCAGATCGATACTCATTTGGATTGTACAAATGTATCATGGCTTAGAATGCTCCAAAATTACAATTACTGTCAATAGGGGAATGTCCATTTGCAGACACTTACATATTCCATTATCTGGTACCTGATAGCAAAGATATTTATAACAGCAATCCACAATGTTTGGAAACTTCTGGTAATCTTTGTATTAAGCTTGGGTTACACTTCACATGTGCAAAGGACTTTCAAGCCTAGGGAATTTCAAGACACTAACATTTCTTCCTCATTCCTTCTGCATATGTGCATACACTACCCTACCTAGATAGGCACAGGCACTGTGGCTTTGAAAATGCTGGCACTCCCTTATAGCTAAGGCACAAATATTCTACCGGAGTTATTAGCTCTTTAGAGGAGACTTTAAATTATCTCTTCTTCCTTTCATCAAGATCATTAATTTCATGTGTATGTGCAGTGCTGTCTGGGACAGGTGTTGTCACATATCTTTGCCCAAATCATTTGATTAATTGCCTCCAAAGCACGCCTCTGGCTAGGGGGCATGTCACCTCTCACTACAATCTCTGCCAGTCACCAGCAATTTCTTTGTCACATGTACATGCACGACTCCAGCCGAGAAAGGCGTGGTAATGTAGATCCTTGCCCATCTCATTCAATTAATTGCTTCAGTGACAAGCCCCTGGCCAGGACAAATTTCTGTAACTGTGGTGTTAAATGACCCATACAAACATTTTTCACATATATACCAAATCCATTTACTGAATTTACTGTTCACCTATTTTCTGTCACCATACACCCCAGTCCTTGCCACTCATTCGAAGGTTAAATGTCACATGCACACGCTTGGCTCCAGTTGCTGATCTCTGAGACTGCCGGCCCTTTGGCCCATGTTCTAGGGCTAAAATATGTTCAATGAGAGACTATTCTGCTTACATTCAAATTTAAGCTCAGGTCTGACTATATTTTTTTTAGGTGGAAAATGTCAGCTTTAAGAAGAACTTTTACATTATGTGAAATTTATATCTTGTCGAACTTATACACATCTCTTGTTTCATTCATAAAGCTCACAGAGCTGTAGCTTGCACCAGGCATGCAACGACCAAGAACATACACTTGCATACCCTAAGGAGGATACAAGGGCCGGGGGGGGAGTGAGAGAGCTCCAAAAGTCCCCAGCTCCCAGTCTCCAGTCCAATAAACGGCAGGTGTCATCCACCTTGATACAAATCCTAGGTCACATTTAAGAGCATAAACCTCCACTGACTGCCCTAAAAGACTTGACACTGTGGCTGCAGCTGTGGAAAATGCCTTATACCATGTGAATCTGCTGCAAGTCTGAGGATATGGGGAGAGCATACGGGTTCATGAACACAAAAAGTGCTGGACAAGATCCCTTCAGTGGATCCACAGCTTCATGAGAGATTTGCAGTAGTCATTAACTGCAGCAGGACTCCATCTTAGTCTGGCACCCTTAACTGATTTTACAAAGTCAGAATTGCGACTAGTACACATCACTTCTAATTTCTCCATAATAATGATTAATCACTAAGCTCACCCTCCCTCAGAAGTTACCCAGTAATGAAAAAATGTCATGAGAACAGGATTATAAATGTGTCTGATAAACAATTCGGCCTGACTGCCAGTGTTTACGAGTTCATAACACATTACTTGACTGCAATCGCTACATTAGAGCCAGTCAAAATCATCCCAAGTATTAGCGTACGTAATTTATGGGGCAGGAAGCAACGACATTTCAGAAAAGAAACAATACTGGAAAAAGCTTGCTGGTCTGGCACTGGTGACTCGGTGCTGTTAACGCTAAGAGGGGGAGCTGCTGCGCATGTGCCTTTCGTATGTGACAATTACTCACGCTCTACACCTCGTCAGTCAGGGCAGCACGCGTGCTATACCTCAATCTGAATTAGGCAGAACCTACAGGGTGAGCAGTTCTCTAGGTTCACAGAAGTGCACAAAAACTCAAATATACCTTGGTCATTCCTCAGTTAAGAGTCACCCACACATTCATGTGTGCACAGCAGATTTATATACCAGTTAAGCAACTGCTGTTCATTCCGGATGCAGGACCATGCTCCGACTAACTACTGCAGTGTGGCTGTATGCATTGGGAATGATACTATTATTTCTCTGGATATAAGCCACATTTATGGAGACTTATTTATTGATCTACCAAAGGTTTCTGATACAGTTGACCGCACATTTTTGTTACAGCAATTTAAGCATGACACAGATTTTACTGTAGCTTGGTTTAGCAGCAATATAATTGGTCACTGGGTATTATGGGGAGGTTGGCATTGCAACAGCCCTGCTGTCTTTGTGCTGCAAAGCAAAGATGTTCTGTCCCCCCCAAGACTATTGGCCTAGTATCTTTTCTAAGTATGGCATGTTCACCGGGCACAGCCCGCACGATCCCCCTGAAAAGCCTGTGGTACATACTGTCACTTGTATTCTTCAGTGCAATCTGCGCCGAGCTTGCAGCCAGGGCCGAGGTAAGGACAACGATTTTAAACACCCTCTCTGCCCTTCTGATCTTGAACAGATTCAGGACTCATAGAGGTCCACAGCATAATCTTCCAGGCATTCCCTAGATGCTGCAACACTGCCTAATATTTGGTATTGCTGTCTCTCTAACCCTCATCCTGGCAGATACTTAATGCCAGGGCTTGCAAAGGAATGTGCAAAATCCCCTACAGCTTCAGTAAGTGATCTTACTTTAGATGACATGAGTCTATGTTCATATGTATGTTGTAAAAAAGTGCATATATAAAGCAATTTATCAGTACATACTTCAACATACGTAACAGATCATACTATTCAAAGATGCATTTCAGGGAGCAAATTAGATGACAAATTCCAATTTTATTTGACAAAAAAAAAGGAAGAAAAAGGAAAAGCTTTCTTTACAGAAGACATGCTCACAAGAGATCCAGAAACATTTCTCATCCTGCTAAAGAATTCTTATTCTAAACCTCAGCTTTCAAAGGCTCACAGAAGCCAGGACTGTCTCCCACTGAAGAGAAACCCTGCAATACTGGACAATTTTTGAAATAAGCAACTCTAGAAGAAAATGATGACTGACAGGAAGTTTTAATATGGTGGGGAAATATCTTGCTTTGGGAGATGTACCTTCAGATATGCAGCTTCCTCACTGCCTTTTTTCCTCCAGGGTTACCTACCATGTTCCTTCAAAACATATATATATAAACAAAAGCTTCAGCCTGACAAATAAATCTCATCTTGCACTACCCTACTGTAACACATGCAGATCCTCCAAATAGATTTTTTTTAAAGATACTTTAAAAAAGTACATCTGCTTAAAAGTAGATGTGGCTGAAGTACAGCATACATGGATTCTGACACAACCTTAATGGGATCATGTTTTACTTCTCAAAATCACAATAGATGCCACCCAGTGCTTTCTCTAAACCTGCTATGTGGTACATAGCCAAAGAATTAATTCTGTCAAAGGAGGTACTTACTACTTTTTTTACTGTGCCTCTCATATACCTCCAAAAGCAGAGTCATCCTCAGAATAACACACTACAAGAGAACCTCAGTCAAAGAAAAATGGCCTAATATTACATTAGCTCCTAGGTCATATCGCAGTTCTGGTCTCAGAAAGCTAGCAAACTGCCTGCAAAGGGGTGAGGCTGTGGGAGAACCAGTACAACGCCAGTGTCTGGGGAAGCAATGAAATCACCATTCCTGGGCATCATAAAACATCAGAGGTCTTTTTAAAGGACACGGCTTGAACCTGCTCCCCTGCAAAGCTCCACAGCCTGGAAATGGA
The DNA here is from genome assembly GCF_036370855.1 of Dromaius novaehollandiae. Taxonomy (NCBI): domain Eukaryota; kingdom Metazoa; phylum Chordata; class Aves; order Casuariiformes; family Dromaiidae; genus Dromaius; species Dromaius novaehollandiae. The sequence continues at coordinate 16,418,720 of NC_088109.1, read as the reverse complement.
AGGGAGGAGAAGGGGCACATCTGTGAACGGCTACGGTCAGGTCCTTTATCCTCTAGGGACAGCGAGCAGAAGCAGCTCTTCATTTTCCACAAAATTCAGTTCAACATTAGGAAAATGATTATCAGGTCTCATGTTTCAAGGGTTTATCTGGCCACCTATCAAAGCTAACACAGAATTCATTTTCTTCCCAACCAGCCAAATGCGCTTGAGGTTTCAGTTTCCCTTACCTCCAGCCCCGAAGCTTTAAAGGTCAGCTGTAATATGTAAGACGTGACCTAAAGTGGTGCAGAGAATTTTCTTTCCTGGGCGCCCACCCTTTCCTGGATGCCTCAGGCATGGGTGGTAAGCATGCTTCTCTTTTTTTCTCTGTTTGTGACACTCATCTGCTTTTTCCAAAGGCTAAATACTTCAGTCTAACTAAAATCATTGGGCTCAAAGTGCAGACACCTCAATGAAAGGTAATGATCTGTGTTAGTATGGAAATTTAGATTTAGATGATACAGTGCCTTTATCTTATCTTAAACCCTATGATTCCAGCATCTTAATGCATATACATAGCAGATTACAGTTAAGGCTGAACAAGAAATATCGTAGCATCTCCTGGGCAGTTAATGCAGTTTTTCTTGCTGAATAAATTGGGCTTTGAAGCTTAGGACTATGTGGCATTCAGACATTATGGCTCAGGTCACCTTCCCTCAAATTTCCTTAGTACAAGTGATGAATTGTCCAGAAAGTCCCTTACTGGAGGGAGAGAGGCAGCAAGTGTTCCTCCATGCAGCTGGGGCCATGGGGACGTGACCTCTCTTATCCTCACAGATCCTGCAGTCCATAGCATAGTTCCCTGATGCAGCTTCAGACATGGAAATTAGTACATTTTACAGTGCTAGCATGTGACCAGAACCTGTCATTATTTTGTAAGTTTTTTTTTCCATGAAAATTTTTACTTAAATGCTTCCACATCATCAAAGAAAGTCACTGCATTTTCCATTCTACGGTATGTTTTGTTTCTATTCCAGTTCATTTAGGATGGTATTTCCATACTTAATGCGAAACAGTGAAGCTGATTGCCCTTTTACATCCTAATTAAAGATAGAGGAATGCATTCCCTCTACACTTACACACAAAATGGCTCGGGTCCCATTCCAAATTATATGTACTTACTGAAATGGGATCCAAAAATGGGTACAACTTGAGATCGCACATTTATATTAATTTTAATGTTCTCAAGATTAGTCAGAATTTTTTAAGCAAATCATTCATTTACTTGGATCCTTGCTTCACATTAGAGAGGATGGTTGTACAGAGATTTCAAATCAATTTTGGAGTCTTTTTCTACTGAGGATTAAACTTAATGATTAAAAGGACTTTATGTTAATTCCAATAAAATTTTGCTTCCTTTTTAATTTACTATTTTATCAATTCAGTATGAGAATTTTGCAGAGTCTCAGAGCTCAGCTCTTGAGCACTAAGAAGACAAGTTCTTGGTAGGCTGTGCTTTCTCCCTTCTATGCTGACTATGATAGAGGACTTCAGCAATGGTGTCTCTCCCCTCTGACATTAACCAGCTGGAAGCTTCTTCCTGTCTTCCTCCCACCCCACTGTTCTCACTAAATATATTTTGACAAAAGATCAGAAAGGTGAATGGCCAGCACATCCCCATGGCTACTGTGGGCTACCCTCATTGCTGCTAAAGAGAACAAATACAAATCACAGTCTGAGAGCAAAAGCCAAGAATAACTCACAGGCAGCACGGCTGGTGCCTTTAGTAAGCTTTTCGCACAATAATGAAAATCCCAGATACTGCTAGACAACATAAGAGAACAACAAACCAACTGTAAATCTCTGCCTCAAGCTACAGTGACTGTTATCAGAATCTGCATTATGATAGCTCCGGAAGCCTCAACCTAAAATCGCAGAAGAAAAGGAAGGAAAAGACATCAGGGTCATCAAGCCCATTCCTTACCCCAAGGCAGCAACAACATGCCTATCCACTCCTGAGAAGCATTCGTCTAACCTGTTCAGTAACTTCGGGCCCCCACTGGGTCTGCACAGGCAAGAAGAAGCAGTCCCTGCACCAGAATTAATTAATAGTTGAGACCGACCAGAGCAGCAGAAAGGCAGAATTTGTTCCTCTCTTGTTATTGATGGGCAACAGAGGGACCTGCTCAAGCTTTGGCCCCAAAGTCCGGAGCTAAACAGCTCTCCCAGCAGTAGGCACAAAGCCTACTTCCTTCCAGTTACACAGAATGCAAGCCTGCACACCAGACCTAGGCACTCTGTGTGTGCAAAACAGCCCCTGACTTCAATGATATTTCTGCAAGGGCCCTGCTGGCATCGGGGCTCATAGTTCATAAGGCACTGGCCCTCCAAGTGCTTTACAGAACTGGGTGGGCAGTTTATAAACACACAGCAGGGACTGATGAAGTGACATGTAAGCAGACTGGGAAGTCCCAGGGAGAGATTAGGTAGCAAGACAGGTCCAAAGACCAAAAGCTACAAAGGAGAAGGCTCTTCACCTAGCCACGACAGGAGAAATAAGAACAGAGAGATAGGCATCAACTCAGGAGTACAAAGCAGCTTTGTTTTACACAGCGGGGAGGTGAGCTAACAGCCTTCAAAACCAACGACCCACTTCCCTTCCCAACCCTAACACTGATCAGCTATGTGATGTGGGGCTAGCCACTTCCCTGTCCAGTGCCCTTCCTTTCCCCATCTTTTGCTGGTTTCATGAGGAGTGCCTCCAGGAAGCAGCAGTCTCCCAGTATACGGTTCTCCAGTGCTCCATCCCACAGGGTCTTGGGCTCAGCTGGGACCACTGTTCCCTGTTCTCATGCAAGGAATCACAACAGAATCAACAGGAGCAGTGGTTGTTTTTCTCTGTGCTGTGATAATAGTAATTTTCTATTTATTTCCCTTGCAATTTCTTAAAGATTAGATTTTGGTAATTATAAGAAAGGTATTCACATATCCCCATAATTTAATTTTCAATTTTAAAAAAAGGTTTTAATCTTTTCAATTAAAACTAACTGATGGATTTGCAAATAGTCTTTGTCACCGTAAATTCCATTTTCACCAAGGGCATAAAGCTTTATCCTGTTGTAAACATGACATCAGCTTTACAGGTTAAGTACTCAACATCAAGCCAGAGGTCAAATAGCTCAGCAAATCGTGAGGGTTGAGAGCGCACCCCAGGTCTCCTGATCCCCACCATAGCATCTTATTTCTTAGCCATCTCATCCCACTTTGCTCAGTACCAGTATTAAAAAAAGCTACATAACTGACATTACCTGCATCCTGTCCACTGCTATCGTTAACACCTCACATCTGTTGCAAAGTTTCTCCTCCACCCCTTTTTAAAGTGAATCTATCAAAGAAACAATTTTTCTCTGTATAACATGGAACTTTCCTCTCAGAAGATGGGTTAGGTTTGAGCCCCAACATCTAATGATCTAGAAGAGCCACATGTATGACCTGTGCAGTGTCAGAAAAGGCAGAATTTCAACTTTTTTATTCGGAAAAGGACAGCATTTGCTTTATCCGTAGATGCTCCCAAGACAAGAGTGCCTAGAAAAGAGATCTGAGGTCATTTATAAAGGGTTTTTTGCTGCCACTGAGCCCTGGCCTTTGGATTCATGCCAGCACTACTGAAGGATTACAGTGGATTCCAGCTGTTCATTCCTCACCATGCACATTTCAAATTCATCAAACAGCAGCACTTTGCTCTTCCTGTTTCTGATGGAGATCACCAAGCAACAGCAAGGAATGAAGTGGTTTTGCTAATAGGATCAAGACAGAATTCTTCACTGTAAACAGCCCCTCCATTTTCCTGCACCAGATCATGTATCTCTTAATAAGCATCAATGCCCACTCTTCTTCCTAGAGTGTGGTCCTATCGGTATCTCAGAAACAAGAGCACCTGGATACCAGTCTTTGGATAGTTGTTCCCCAGGCTTCATCCTAGGTCTTTTCCACCTTTGTTCCTCCTGCCAAGGGAACTGCTCCCTCCATTCCTCATCCTCATTCAGAGCAAATAAGCAGTAATAAGCAGTAATAATAAGCAAATAGGAGGTTCTCTCCTGGTCAACAGGCAGGTTCTGGGAATCTCCTTAATGGGAACTTGCAGATGAAGTTGTTCTCCCCTCCCTCTCAATTCTCTTTTGCCCTGGCATCCTTGTAGTCATTGTGTTCAGGGCAGAAGCAGAGGAGCCTTCCTTCTCTTTTACAAAATCTCCTGGCATGTCTTAGAGTCCCAGGGGACTAGGGAGCAAAAAACTAGCCTTCAAACCAAGTCTCTCACAGAGCAGCACAATGCCCTCCACATACACATTCAAAGTACCCTTAGACAACTTTTCTCCTTACAACTAGATCTGGAGGACACTATGCTGATCTACTGCTCAGGCCTGTATCTGATCCTCGCTCAGGCTGACTATTTTGTAATGAAAAAATGGTACAGAAACTGTGTTGCCCTGTTCTTTAGATAAGCAGTGATCCTTTTATTGCTGTCAGCAGTTTAATTAACATGCTTACTGTTCAATATGGACTCCAGAGCTCCTTTTGAGAGATGTGTAGGTGAAAGGTTTGCCTGAGGAACCCATTGGAATAAGTCTGTGGTTTTAAATAGTTTAACATGCTAATGTGACTATTAAATACACAGAAGCTTGTAACTTTGATAGCAGTTGTGAATGCAGAAATGCTAGGGACTATCATTTTATATTTATAACAAAGACACAACATTCTTTGTGTTCAGCTAGGGTTTTGAGCTGAGTCCAAGCTGAAGCCAACGGTATCTTTTTCATGGTACTGGGCTCCTAAGATGCCTCTGAAGCTTTTATCAGATATTTTAGCACACAGTTATTGAGCACAGGTGCCAAAATACAGGAGGACTTCCATCTCCATCTGCTCTCCTTGAGGGAAGAAAACCAGTTCTCTGTTCTGTGCCACTGCTGCCATCCAGAGCCAGTATGAATGGCTGTTTTTTCAAAAGACTGACTCCAGCAATAGGATCTCTGCTAGAATTTCATGCTGCAGTGTTGCTAGATTTTATTTGCTGCATTTGCAATACCATCCTTTTTTCCTTTAAACAAATTGACCATTAGAGAACATCCTCTGTGAAAACAGCTCAGAGAATGCTGGCACTTTGAATGTTATGCTGGAGGATGGGAAATTTGTATCTTTTGATGGAACAAAGTCACTGGTTTTACTTTGCTGTCGCTTTTTGTTAAGCATGTGTCCAGCTTCATTTACATGCCTGTCAACATCCCTTTTCACTTGCTTAGAAACACTGACGCTGATATCACAGAGCTCACACTGGAAATAGAAACACAAGAATGCATCTTGGTATATTTATTACAATCGCAGCCTTGATATCAGTGCCGGGGGCAGCCAGAAGATAAAAAGAATGGGTATTTTTCTATTATAGACACCTAGGGTCCAACCTTCCTAAATTTGGTACCAAAAATATGCAGATTTAGGTTCCTAAATAACCAAAGCAGTCTCTTCCATGCACTCAGAGCTTCTTCTGATGCTCAGAGGAACAGCAAGGGTGTGGAAAGGGGGGAGACATGCATCTTACCCCTGGATCTATTACACAAGTCCTATCCACTTCATTCTGTTCTCTTCCATTTTCCTAATAAAGACTTCACAGCACGCTCTCTTTGGTGTAAAATTTCCTATCAACTAATATCAGAAAGGCATGGTATGCTGCAGTTTTACAGGCCTGATTTAGTTCCCAAAGAAGTCAGAGACAATACTTGTGACCAGAGTGGACACTGGCCTAGGCCCTCAGCATTAACAAAATGGCATATATACTAGAGGATGGTCACCTGAAATCAAGCAAACCAGACCTTTAGGGTAACACTGTGCCAGATAAAAGATAGGTTAGGCAAGGTCATGCAGGATATTTTAAACATACCTGAAGTGTCTTTTCACATATGATATGATGCAGAAAACTCTTGACAGCAGGCAAGTGAGGCAAGATTGCACATACCAGCCTTGCCCCAGTGCTGTCAGTGAGGCTATTCAAACCAGCAGCTCCTGGTTCACCAATATCTGTCATTACGTTGGATAGTCCCTCCGAGTAGGAGTACAATTCAGCTACATATACTCTCAGCAGAACAGAATGCTGATGAAGGACAATAGAAATGAACAGGACCATTTAAAGACAGAAGTAAATATAAATAAGAGTGGCAGAACTCAGCCCATAATGCTTCAAAAAAATTGTTAAGTATTTTTAGGCAGCATGGGGGCTGTTGTATCAAACTGCTGAATGCAGTAAAGTCATTCACTCACTTCCATAAAATGCCTGGCTCATGACAGCCTGTCTTAGTCATTTTATACTTATTTGACAGTGTTCTTGGACAGAATCAAATTTTTTGAAATTCAGAATTTCAGCAGGGAATCTTGCTTTGTTTGCAACTTTAGAACATTGGCACCTTATAGACAAATTACTCACTACTAGAACTGCAATTCAGATTTATTTTTGTACACCTCTGTGCTAATAATATTAGAAAATGCATCAGACTTATTTAAGAGAAGACAAAGACAAGATATTTTTGGTGTAACTTCAGGGACCATTTGCATTTGCATGGTGAAAAATGCATTAATTCAATCATATGCTCCAAAGAGGAGTATTTAATTTAATATTTTAAAGTATGTTGTGTCCTGTATCCTACATGAGAAACAGCCAGGGCATTTACATTCTCTGTGTCTTAACAAAATGGAGTTGGTCTTGACTAAGACACACATCCCCTTTGAGAAGAAAGGTGTTAGGATGGGATTCAGCAGGTGACACTATTACACATAATTTAACTTTTTTTTTTTTTTTTTTTAAACAGAATACATGCACTTTTTGATTTGGAGATGGGTTATGGCATTGCTAGTTTCCAATAAAGTTTCTTTCTGGAGGACAGAAAAGAGAGAAGGACAACTCTTCCAAACTATAGGAGGTTCCCTCCCTGCTTTAATCTCCCTCACTAGAGAGAGCCGTTGAAGTAGAGGTTGAGGTTTGCATTGGAAACATGGGGAGGCATGATACATTCAACTTGTAAGTATCTCTGTTTCATCTCACATCACTTTCAATACAGCTACCATCTATGTCACTCAGCTTCCAGCAGGGAGTCGACTCACAAAACCTTCTGAAGGACAGCAGACTTCAGATGAACGATGTTCACAATATTCAGCAGCAATTAAAAAAATTGTTGAGGATCTAATCCTGTCTCTTATGCTGAATGTTTCTGTATTGTATTGAAATTGGCATGCTCTTCTGTGTGAACATCAGCAGGTCTGCTGGGATCAAGAGCATAAGAATTTTGGGGCTACTCCTTAAACTCTATCCTTTTCTCCTGACCTTGCATTTTTTCTGGGTCAACCTCAGTCCAAGTCCAAAAGATATAAGAAAGGATTTCCCTTCACTATTGCTGCTTGTCTTAGTGCTATTACAATTATTCCCACTGTCAAATCTTCCAAGAGGAGGTGCACTAATCTGCAGTTCTTCACCAAGAAAGAGGTAGGCATTAGGAGAAGCCTTCTAACGCAAGGAGACCAAAGTGCCTACAACTGTTGTGGCATATCTGTCACTGTCTAGTCGGATCTTTAAGATCGCTAAGCATCTCCAGCAATGTGCACAGCTGTATCCGATCTAGTCTTGGGGGTGGAAAACTGGTCTCCACGTTCCTCCCAGCCTTCTTTTCCTGGATTTCTCTCACTCATCCACTTCCACTATCAGTCATGAGAGATTTATTTTACTGCCCTGGGTCCACTCTGCTTTCCACTTCTGTGCTCTCTTCCCCAGCATACGTGGGTCCTCTGTTGAACTGATCCATTGACACTGTTGCCAGTTCTGCAAGGAATAAGATTTTGAATCCATGCAGTTCTGCAGCACAGCCAACACTACCGAATCAGAGCTACCCTTTTTTCTATCCACTTGCACAGAATCCACCAAACGTGAAACAATGTTGCTGTTTTTTCAAAAACATTCTTCTGTGCAAACAGAATTGTGCCTGCATCAAAAGCTTCCAACTTCTCACGTGTATCTAGGTGGTAGAATTGAGCAAATAATAACAGATATCATTGCCTAAGCTTTTGGAGAAAGGCAAGGATGTGAAAGCATCAGGAAAGATGTAGGACAGAGGGAACAGTTTTGTCTATTTTGAAGAAAATCTATACTGAGATTAGAACAGCTTTTAGAACAGATGACTGAACAGGAAAACCACAGTTAGGAACAGTCAGATGACATCTTCCTATGAAGGTGAAAGGAAATCAGGAGAGAAGATCTATAAAAGGTATATTGGTATCTGCTGCAGACACTAAAGCAAGGGGCCTCTTGGGCAGGTGGCATGTGTGAAGAGTTTGGGGAAAATTTATCAGACAAAGGAAAAAAGGAATTAATGGATTGCTCTGTTTTATTTGGAGGCTTGCTAATTACTTCTCATGCAAGAAAAAATGGAACTGAGGGGAATTCAGGATGTTGGGTATGAACTGTAGAGACACAATATCCACCTATACTGGGAAACAATTTAGATATAATTTGTTCCTGGATATTAGGCAAGAGAACTATATTTCCAAAGATATGCCTATAGCTGTGAGTTAGCACTTGCCTTTTGAACTCCTGTCCATTTGTAACATGAAGTCTTTGGCACCAAAAATAGCACTGGTGCGATACAGAAGCTGCCTGCTCTGGAATGACTTCTCCATCACCAAGATTCCAATGACCTTCACAGGACACGGCTGATTTCTGTACATGATAGAAAACTTTTCCTGATAGAAAACTAATACATGCAATTTTAAGGTAGTGTGTGAGCAAAGAAAATCAACACAGCAAATTTGGAGCCCAGTATTAGACAGGCTCACAGAGACTTTTAGTATGGCAGGACATGCTGGACTATTCTTTCTGTAAAACAATACCATCTGCCTTCCCCCTTTAAAAATTAAAATTCAAATGAAAGCATAATTCTGACTGTTTCAGCCTTTATCAAACTCAACTGTTCAGCACAGCATTAAATAGTATGAAATAAGGACTCTTGGAGGACTGTGCATGCTGCATGAAAGCATTCATTAAGTCTAAGTTATGGTTACTTCTGCTGTCAAGTCAACAATGCACAATCAGTGGTGGCTAAAATTTTAGGCTGGTGTGTTAGACTAACAAATAGCTTTTGAGCCTACATAAATTCTGTTTCCTGATAATGAGGACAAATTATATGTCACCATGGGATTAATTTCTTTCTCTGCACTAAACAAAATAAGAGGAAGACACTTCTTCCAAATACAACTTTGTAAAAACTTGTCATGATTTTTGCTAGAAACAGCACTTCTGCTCTCACAGCTTTGGTTCAGCATAAGATAATACAAAGATGGGACAAAGGAAATGACTAGATTTGGGTTCAAACACATCCAGACTTTGAAGGAAAATTACAAAAGAAATCTAAATTCACACCTATACACTAATTCTGCAAGTGCTCCATTTTGTCAAAAAGATATGGATTCACATGAAAATGAAGTATCTCTGAAGCTAAGGGTGCACTGAATCCAGACACAAATTTTATGACTAGGATCATCACTAGTTAGGATAGTCATCTTACAGTACCACAGATCATCAACTTGAGCTATTAGATTTTATTGAATACTTTTTCTAAAGTTCATAAGGCTGGTCTTCGCTGGCTTGACAAATGCCAACTCATATTCATTCAAATCAGCACTGCAAAAAATGTCCATTTCCTTTCTCTGACTGTACCACCACCTCTTGTAATCCACTTTACATCAGACGCAAAACCCAGTCTCTCCCATAGGACCTGCCACTGCTTGTCCCATTGGTATCTCTGATATGCTACTGATACCTGTCCTGCCAACACTGACAGTTTTCTTGACCTCAAAACATTTTTTATTTTCTCTCCCACTGTCTCTCGCAGCTCAGAGAAATTCCTAGTGATCAACCCACCTTCCTTTTGCTGCAATGCATACAAAGCACTTAACAACAAGCAGCCTGCCAGAGCTGTCTGACAGCTGCCTATCATGCTAACCAGGACTGTCTCATTACTATCTGGTGTTCCCCATCTGCCTGCCTCCTCTCCTATATTCCTATTACCTTTTGCAGCAGTTTCTTTCCATTTCACTTTCTACCAAATTAGGACCCTGGCCCATTTCAGGGCTACTTGGGAGCCACCACACTATAACAATATGTCATTACACACAACGTTGTTCTCTGAATCTATCAGCTAGGCAATCCCACAAGCTTGCTGCTACTAATGCTGCTAGCAAGCAGAGGAAATTCTCTGTGCTTTGGTGAAAGAACAGACTCCAGAACTAGCCATGTATCTGGAAAGGCATTAACTAAATCAAAACAATATGGCAAAGAAGCAATAAATGACCTGAGAGAGCCAACTTATGCAAATTAAATATATAACACATATACCCAGACTGCAGTGATGCAGTTCTGGATTATTCTAATTAAAGTTTATGTAATCACTTTAATACTAGTTATGTTATTAATGCACCATATGTTCTGCTGCTCTTGGTGCCTTCCAGGCAGGATTGCTAGCACTGAGAGCTGAAACTGCACAGAATTCTTAAATATTGCAGAAAATATTAAGCATATGGTATTTAGAGCAGGAATTGAGCATAACACCACTGGCCACATCACCATGGATCACATAAATAGCTTTTAACTCCTCACGGAGGACGAGGCTTGTGTTTCAGGGACACAGCACAAATCTAACAGGCATTCTGCAGTTCGCGTGCTTTCTCAGGATCGCTAAAACAAAGACGACATGTTTTGTGGCCCAGATCATGCAGCTGGATGGCAGACAGAATGGGCCCTGCCTTGCAGAGCTGTATCCTTTCAGTGGGTCAGCAACCCCAGAGAACAAGCTCTTTGTGTGGGTTGCATGGTGCATGAGTTGACTTGTGCAGAGAAGATGACGGGTTGCTTTTCTGTGTGAAAGATGGTGACAAAAGCAAAAATTCTGAATACTTAATGTTGGCTGAAACAATTAACAAGAAAAAGCAATTAAAGGTATAAACTTACCTTATTATGTTTTACTGGAAGCGAGGTGAAAGTTTGCCCAAAACAGCCCAATGACAACAGCTTTAAATTTTCTTCTCTGACACAAACTCCCTTTCCTCTTTCCAGTCTACAAAACACCCCAAGGCTTTAGGCTGGTGACTGTGGTTTAACCTCCGACCTTCAGCTCATGGGTTCCTGGAAGTGTGGCTGGAGGTAGTTAAGTGACAAAGTCTATGGATCAGACTAAATTAAAGAATATGATTTTACAGGATTATGTATTTGTATGCAAGAGAGGTCATGAATTACTTGACGGCTTGTGTTATGGAAGATTAAATCGAGTGTTTTCAGGTGAAAGGAAGACTTAAATCTTTGGCTATTGCATGAGGATAAATTTCTCCTATAAAGTGGAATGAACCAGTTTGAGCCGGCTCAGATGGGGGAGTTATCTAGCAAAGGGCTCCATAAACTTTGACAAGCCTGTTTTTATATTTGATAGGAAGTTCTTCAAACTGAACTGTGTAGACTTTAATATTTTATATTAAGTCTTTTTAATATTTTTAATTAAAAGAGATATTTATACCCATGTTTCCCAGTTCCTCCAGGAGATAGCCTGCCAGCTCACAGTTGATTCCTGATTCCTCAGTGAGATTTCCAGTGCCTCATAAAGATATCCTCCCTTTTCTTCCGAACCATATCCCTTCTAGCATTTCAGAAGACAGGAATAAAATCATCCACTCACAGTTTTAGCTATAATAGTTCTGAATAATTTATAGGTAGGAAGAGATGGAGAAGAGATGTACAGCATATGACTGATCATATTAGCATAGTACAGCCAGATAAGATGTTTTCCAGAAAAAAAGGCAGTTTAGCTGCATCTTTGTAAATTACACTCTGAAAATTAAACGAGCAATCACTTTTAAAATGTAATTATTTCTAATGAAAGCACTGTGTGTCAGAGTAGGTTCCCCTATCTTATTGCATGGAGTAGATACTGATCATTTTCCCCATAAAAGTGGAAAAGAAGGATTTTACTGTTTATCAAAACTCCCATTAGCTTAGGGGAAGGCCCACTGAGATATGGGCCTGGGAAGCACACATTCCTGTCTCATCTATCCAGCTCACTGGTCCTTCAGCGGCAGTGGTGGATAGAGGATCATGCTGAAAGTCAGAAGACAAGTTCTGTTTGCACGTCTGCCAATTGATCCCTGCCAAGACACTTGCCCAGTGAAAATGTTATAGCCTTCGCAATATCACAATAGATTTTTCTGACTTTAAAGTGTACAAGACCTGAAAAATCTGCTTAGTTTAGTGAGATCACCAAATACAAGGGACGCAGTACTATTCTAGCATAAAAGAATTACAGAATTGCCAAAATCATTACATATAATTACACGCAGTGTTTAAAAGATAACAACAAAAAAGCACTTCACTCTCAGTCTAAATTTACCTTCCGTGTGCCTTTGCAGACTGGCATATCCACTGCTAATAGAAATTTCCCTATATGCCTACTGTAGAGCTTACTAAGAGGTAAGAGGGTTTCTGGGGATGGAAATAGTCCTTTGCTCTTCCAGCACAGCTCTACAGCCATAATAAAATGGGGAATTTAGCATAGAACAGGCTCAGTATATGGGGCAAATTTCACCCTTTCCCTCTACAGTATTCCCTGATTGTATCATTAGTGTAACAGAAAGAAAAGCGGGTGTGAACGTGAGAGAGGAAGACTGCATGTGCTACACACATACAGAAAATTACAGAGGAAGAGCAGAATGTGAAAAAAATGAGTGAAATGATTGAAACAAGACAAGAAGGGTATGTTACTGTGGGCCCATCTCTCCTTAATAGCACTAATCACGATGGTCAGTGGCATATACATGGCATAAACAGTATCTTCAGATATTAAGAAAACCATTTCCACCCATCAGGTCTGACACCTGAGACAGAAAATAGCATCAAGAGCCACCTGAGTGATTCCCTAGGAAAGGTAAAAGCACTGCCTTTAAAATTTAGTCCAAAGTGACTGTTCTTCCTTTTCTTTCTCTCTCTGCAGAAGTTGCTTGCTAAGAAGTGACAGCTTCCTCACCCTCATCCTCAGCCCCACTTGCAAAGTGGAATCAAGCAGGAAAAAAAGGTGCTCAGTTCCTATTTGGATAAGGCCTATTTAGATACCCTGTACAGTGGCCAAAGCAGGGTGCATCTATGTGTCACATCTTACCCAGACTCTGCTTAGCATACTGGCTCAATGGAAAACAGCAGAAGAAACACTCTGCTTCCTCTTGTGTTTCTGTAACAGTGAAGGACAAAAGTCAGACTTTGTAAGTCACCAGGAAAAGTGAATCCAAAGCCGATATGCAACTTTTCTGAGATTTTTTGCATCCAAAGAGGTCTTTTCGAATCATTGCTGATGCTTCCTGTTTTCCAGGCATCCTAGGCACTGCCATGAGGAAAAGGGTGATTGATTGGGGCCTCAAGATTTAATGTATTCACTGAACCTTGCTCTACTAACGGCACATATTCATCTCAATAAGAATTGAATCAGCAGGTCACACCATGCCACCAGGATAATTACAGACAGAATGCATGAGATTTTTAAAATCCACCATTTTTTGTGTAGTTTTAGTTTATATCAAGCATGAATGACAAGGAAGGTCCAAAAGGTTATAGCAAGTGCTTAGCACAATAAATGGACAGCAGAATACTATGATATTCAGACCCAATCCTGCTATCTTGAGGTAGTGAAAACTCACTTATTTCCAATTGGAAGGTTGCTTTTTCAGGGTTGTTTCCCCAAATAACAACTGTGGGATTTGGCCCTATTCACACCTGAAACTACAGGTGCTTCAATTACATTTTACAGTGAAACTCAGAGAGCAAACACACATTTAAAACTATTTATGAAGGCAATGTCTTCTACAGTTCACAGTTTCCATGCTTCTGTTTGGATCTTATTTCTTCACATTTTGTTATTTACTTGGTAATTTCCGTTTATCCAAGAGTGCACTGCTCAGATGTAATATCTCACTTTCAGCAAGGCCCTGCCTCTTACCCAGTTTTTCACAGCTAAGTTTGCTGGAGCAGAAGAAGGTCAGTAAGCAACTCTCTCAACAGTTTTAATAAATAATTCAATTATTTTATGCATTTCTTTACTTGAAAACGTGAAGGGCTGATAATACCAGAGCCAGGTAAACACACTAGAAATAGATGTTGGGTAAACTCTTCCTGCTCCCAGCTCCCTAGGTTCTGCCATTGGCCAAATAGGACTCTTGGTCATCCACACCCCAAACAGCTCCCTTGGAAAGGGCTTACATGCAGCCTTAACTAAGTTACATCTCTAACCTAATGACTTTAACACATCTGTTCCTGTGTCTGGAATTAGGTACCCACATGCCTTCTCTGCTGAATCATGACCAGGAACAACTTTGCGGCAGCTCCTGTGCAGCTGCTGGTAAGTGCTGACATTTCCATTTTGCATATTGTTAGCATACACGCAGGAGAGAGGATGCTCTCAGAGCATTAGGAGCCAGAGAGAGGCTCCTAATACTACCAAGTACTCTCAGGTATCAAGTTTACTTTCATTGAAAAAGAACTCAGCCTTGAAGAACAATTTTTAATAGAACTGAAACTTCAATGTAGGCATACAAAATTGTGTTTAACAATGGGCCAGCTGATCACAGGTAAATTCTACAAGAATCAGAGCTCTGCCAACAATCTTACTTTCATGAAAGGGTCATCCTGCAAAGCCACATTAGTAAATTATTAGTTAAACAGTTCCTCACAGCTGTGTTACAGCATGGTCTAGCTTTCTACTGAAGACAAGTATTGATGGAACTATGCAGATATAAAGTGATGAGGTAAGGCGAACAGTGGCAGTAAATCACGAGAAAAGGAGAACAGCCTCTCAGCTGGTCAACAGCAACTTGTGTTGAGCGGTGTCCATGGCTAGTAAGCAAAATCAACGATCAATACCAGAATCTTGTCTTTGCTAAATATCAGGAGGTAATTAAAGAGTAAAAGCCTGCATCCCACATCACATTAGATCATGGCAATAAAATGTGGGGTCTCGATGCACTGCTAGAGATGCCCTCATATTTCTGCAACCTGTGCTGTAGAGATAATTCCACAGGAGGATTAGAAACGAATCATGACACTGACCATATCATGGAAAAGTTATCAAGATTTAACTTACAATTGGTGTAAAGAGAGCATACCTAGTCTTGTCCAGCAAAGACAAGGCTAGATATTTTTTCTTTGAGTTCCAATTCAAACAAAAACTAATTCATTGAATTCCTTTTTTTTAATGGGGGAAATATATATGCATATATATATAAAGGTCAGAATATAAAATTCCCTTGTAACCTTTCATCATCCATAACAGTCTCTACTCATCCAGTCACTGGTCTTTCTTATGAGAAGATTGTCTTTTGCACAAAAAGTCTGCAAGAAGTATAGTCATCACTGACATATATAGGGCTGAGATCAAGGCCATTATTCTGATTTTTCCTGATTATTGTGCAACTAAAGACTCACATTCAAAAAACCTATACTTTTTAACATAAAGATTTTTCAACATCCTTTCAGCATGCAGGTCTAGCACTTCCTTTGATCTGTCTTGTCCAGCTAAAGTTACAGAATGATGACCAGATTTAGAAGATTAAAAGTAGGACTTTGATGTTACTTAAATATATTTAGTGGAGCTGAGGGAATATTTTGCAGAACTCCAGTCTACATTGCTTTCTGTGCTACAGTACAGGACAGAGTTTATTCCTTTTCACGACTTTTACAAAAGTATGTGAATTAAACTTCTAAGAGACCAAGTAACACACAAGAGTAACTTTGAATATATATGATATTTGAAGCCAGGCTCTGAAAAACTTATGAATGCATTTCTGCATTCTGCGAATAGACATCTCTACTATGTGGTCACTCTGCTGATACTTCCAAAAGAGCTTTCCTTCCCACCCCACTCAATTTATTGCTGTCACATAAACAGGATGCAGCCATGAAAGCGGTGGCAGACTTCGCTGCTATTTGAGTGGCATCAGCAACAGATCTATGGCTGGGGGGCTTACATCTTATTGGGTACACACAAGGACGCACAGTCCCTTTTACTTTTCCAGCAGAAATGACATCTCAGTCCCTGCAATGAAGCATCATAAAAGTATATACCTCAAAGTCATGGATACCTCACGAGCAAAGCAGAGTCTCTCTTAGGATAAGCTAAGGAATATTTAACTAGTGTCTTGGTATGGGAAGGTGGCTGCAGTAGGTGCAGCAATAAGGGAGCAGGGGGGAAATGGGGCTAGACAGATCCAAGGACAGAAGTTTCAGGATGTGTGAAGATAGGTTATTTTGCTTTTTAAAGGAATAGTGTGACCTCCTCTGCCATTTTGTGATTGCCTCAGACTAACTGACAGCAGTTGGTGCTTCAGTCTGAGAACCCTGCACATTACCAGGACATAGGAACAACAGACACCTTTGGTGCTGTGATTACCATAAAAAATAAAGAGAGGTAATGATGATATACAGAAAAATGGATCAGTGAGGCTTATACCAGGCAACCTGAAGTCTTTTGAGGGAATGAAAGAAATTAAGAAGGCTTGCAGTAATACAAAAATGCATCTTATTCATGATTACATCATAGGGTACCAAAAGGAACTCCTAATCAGGAGATGCAAGCTTGGCCAGCTTTTCTCCTAAGCAGCCTATCTGCATTATTACAATCTGTCATTTGTTCACAGTAAACCTTATGTTAAGCCAGAATATCTGAATTTCCTTTGAATATTCCCTCTCCCAAAAATTCCTAGCAAAATTGTCTAAGTCTTGGTTAGGGCCCAAAGCGGGTCTTGATCTCTGTATGTGTGCAGAGATGCTGAGGATTCTTTGCCATTTCATATCTCCTCTCCAGTATTTATCCTTTACCTGTACATAAACTCCAATTCTGTAATGTAATCATGTGTGCAACATTACTACAGCTGATGGTTGGAATTTCCTACTTTTATATTTTACCTGTGTCTGCAGCATGTGAGTGACAAAAAAATCCTCTTCCTTTTGTTCTTCTAAATGGAGTGACAGTGATACGGGCCTCTTGCTATACCTGTAAAACCAAAAACATTTAATTACGTTGAACTTTCACTGCAGGTTAATGTATAATCTAAGTGAAAAGTTCTCTACAGGCAAAAAATAGACATATTGTGCATTACAGCTGTGTTGGAGGCTTCACTCAAATATCTCCTGAAGCTACTAGGTCATTGACAATATCTGCTGTAAGCACAATGTGGGGACAACCTCCCCTTGTACGCAGATGTGGTAATCAAATGCAAACTGCAACCCTTATATGCCTTGAAAGTTCATAGGGTAAGAAGTTCTCCCCCAGAAGGACTATATACAATTAAAAACAAAGTTTAGAAATAATGTATCTGAAACTTTTGAAGCCTGTCATGTAATAGCTGAAAAGGAACCTTCTGTGTTGCCCCCATATTACAGAAGGCTCTAGTGAAAAATACAATCAGCCAGCTTCTCTCCTGTTTTAACAATCAAAACAAGAAGTTTGCTGTTCACATTTAATTAAACAGTACATTAAATGCTGAGAAACAATTTTCAGAAGGGGAAATTTCAGGTCATTATGCTGCAGCTTGCTGTTTAAAAGAGTCAGGATGTGAATATGGTTAACTTGATATCAACCACTGATAAGTTGGCACAGTTAATCACTGACAAAGTAGCTGAAATGTTATTAAAATTATTATCATAATACTTAGGAGTCACAGCCATGCATTAGGAGTCCTTGATATTAGACACTGTAGAAACACAGAACAGAAAGATAGTACCCACTGTGAAAAGCTTACAGCCTTGTTTATTATAGGAGATGACATAAGAATGCATACAAATAGGCAGGGAAAACCACACACTGGTTTGTGTAGAGCTCCTAGCAGGATGCTGTGCACAGACCCCCAAGTATGCTAGTAAGTTCAAAATACATCTGTGTAGTCTGGGAGAAGGGCTATGATCCTTCCAGCTGGGTGTTCCCGCATATGTCCACAGTACCTGCATACGAAGACTGAGTATCACATGTACGGTAAGGCAGTAGTTTAATCACATGGATTCACTGCACATTCATTATGCATTCATAGTGTGCATCTGCAGTGGATCCCATGTTCTCATTGGGAAATTGCTTCCACATGCCCAAAAATGTTAGATAAACCCTGCACTTCTGAAAAGTGCATGCAAGATTTTGGCAGCAAAAGATGACTCATCTAAGAGCAAGCAGTATAGTCCTGTTCACGTACCACTGAACCCTAACAAATAAACCCTGACCCTTAGGCATATTAACACAAAGGCCGCAAAATGTAAATGAGGTTATTCTGCTTCAGAACCCGTATTAGTCTGCTTTCATGCAGGTTGAATGACTGTATTTTGGTCAGTAGAAGCAAGAATCCCATAGGAGCTTGGAGTTCCCGCTCCCTGCAGGAAGAGAGTAGCCCACTTATACTTTGAAACTCAGCTGGAGCTGGTGCCACCAATTCAAAAACAGCCCCCATTCCTTTGATACCTAGCTGGAATTGCTAGCACGTACCCTTGGCTACCACCATTAGGTGAATTAGGTCATGATGACTCACTGCAATGATTTCTTTTTCTAATATTTTTTAAACAATTTTTTCCTTCTAAAACTTATCCATTCCCTCCTTAAATTGCAATTTGGGGGCACCTATTCTGTAAAATTGTCCTGCAGTGGAATACAACTGTGTATGTTGGTGATTAAAAATAAACAAACTCCATGTGTGGTTCAAAAGTGTAGCTACAATTTGAATGCTTAGGAGTAGAAAGTGATAAAAGAGCGCAAGAAAAAAAACAGTGGAAAAATATAGGATGAAAAATGCAGTTGAGAGAGGGAAAGAGAAAGTTGTAAATGAGCATAGAAGCAATTTAATTACCATATACAGCATACTTGTCAAATGCTACATTTCCCTGCTTTGATGTCTGATCCACAGAGGAAAGCTGTTTGCTGCTCCTTCTGAGGCAGTCTGTTTTTGCTTTAGTGATTCAGCAGATACATTGGATCCTCTGGCCTGGACTTCTGCCAAACACAGCTCAGAGAATTTCACCAGTTGATTCCTACACTGAGGCCAATAACTTCCTCTTGAACTGAGGCACATCCTTTAGGAAGACATCTGTTCTTGACTGGACCCCAAGGTAAGTTGTTTCAATTTTTTATTTCCCTTGCTGTTAAAAAATTTACACTTTATTTCCCATTTGAATTTGCCAACCATTGTTCAAACAGTCACAGCTTTGTACCCTGATGACAGCCCATCTATCAGTTCAGCGTTAGACAATTCATACGTGCCAATTCAGTCATCGGGAAGGAGACAGTTCTGTCTTTGCAAAGACTTTCTTTTAGATGGGACAAGAAAAACAACCTTTAATAACATCTCCGTAACTAAAGAGTGCATCACAAACTACAGGGGGAAATGATACTGGGAGGGATCAGTAAAGCACTAGAAGCTAGAGTGACAAGTTTAAATGTAAGCAGCCTGAAAGGCAGCTGCTGATGCTGAACTAGAGATACCTTTCAATGATTTTTTGAATGACTGAGCAGTCCCGTGTTAGACTGTGCAAATCATTCCTAAAATGGAAGGGATGAGGTGCCCAAACAATTGCCCATCTTTATCACCCAGACAAAAATACTGCAGCAAAAAGTTACCAAAATTACCCCTTAATAACAGCAAAAGCAAGCTTTAAAGGTAGTTATAACTCCAACCAAATGTTTGTTGCTACTTGCAAACATCCGACCACTATATCACCAAAACCAACTGCCCAGAGAGCAGTGCCAGGTGCCAGGGAACTGCCTAGCAATGGGCTCAGCCTAGCCCCAGCGAGTGAAACGTGGTCGGCTGCGGCAGACAACTGTGTGATCTTTTTGTAGGATTACCTACTAATGGCAAATGGGCTTGGCTGAGATATATCATCTTGTTAAAGCTGGCTTTACATAACAAAAGTTTTTTTACCACAGTGCAACCATGGGAACAGTAATGCATCAATTGTGATGAATGCCGAAGAAGGAGCAGAATAGGGCACTATCCAGGAAACAAAAAATCACTATTTTTGTCAGTAAGATTAAGTATGCAGGCACATAATAATATTGACAACAAGGAAGTTTGCATCAGGACAGCAGAATCTTGTCTATACCCTCTAGGATCTCACCATCAGTGACTTGATTTTCCCAGTTCTGTGTTATCCTGCATGGTGTATGCTTTACTAAAACCCAACCCAAAATCCATGCATCCATCTATTTATTTGCTTGCAAGCTCCAAATTATCTTTCTCTCCCTATTACTATATATATATACATATATATGTACTAGTTTAATTGCAGTCAGCACAATACTTATTTTTCTTCTCTTGTCTGCATTTTCTGTCACCCATTCCATTATGTGCTCTCCATTAGAGTTTCATTTCAAGCCTGCCTCCTTTTCAAACTACCATTGTTTTTCATTACAGGGACAGAAATGTCTGAAGCAAATAGAAGGCTAGTTTGTTTTTAGAACTGTATTACAAGCTGACCTAATGCCAAACAGCACTCCCTAGTTAATCCCCAATTCTGACATTCTTAGTTTGAGAGATGTCAATGTACATGTGAGATGGAACAACACTTCTTGGCCTCACATGTAAAGCAGACATAGAATAAGTGATTCTACAGCCAAAACAGTTTGCTTCTTACCCTTTATATCAGGCATGAAATTAAAAATCACCGGAGCCATGTCTCAAGAATTAAGTTCAAAGTATTTTGCACACACCTAAGATCTAATCTATGAGAGACTGGCAGGTACATCACTGAGCACTGGAAGGGCTTGAATCATGTGAGAATACCCTCTGCAATATATGGCTCTGACTGGTAGATGACCAACCACATACTTGGCTCAAAACTACTCCACAAAGAGCCTTCTAAATGTGGTACCACAGGAGCTAAGCAACCATGGAAGTTAGATGTGGAAAAACAAAATGGAAAGGACAAGTGTAAAGGCCTGTGTATGAAGCTGATTGCTGCTCTCTCCATTGTTGAAACCCTCTCCAGAAGGAATAGTAAACCCTATATGAGGTGTTGCATTGCAAGCAAACTGTTGACTTTCTATGTCAAAAAAAAAAAAAAAAAAAAAAAAGGAAAAATGGCAATGATACAGCAAATTAGCTTCTGCTCACACAGAATCAGAGCACTTGTCAGATTGCACTGGCTCACCCAGATTCAATTCCTGACAAGCTGGCTTCCAGGAAGACTCACCATGAAGTCCAAATCAGTCATGTCAGATGAAGAGTCAGTGTTGGAAAGTGAAGACTGATGAATGGCAGGCAAATGCCACTGTATGTGCTTCTTTTATGATGGGCTTGAGAGGGTTTGTGGACCAAGACAGACATGACCATGCTGATCATGAGCAGTGACAAAAATGTGCTGATCACAGATTGCCAAGGCATAAAGAAGTGCTGGGCCAAACATTTCAGTGTTTGCTTAGCAAAGGCCCAACCACCAATAGACATATGTCATACTGACTTTTGAGAAGACTTAGTTGAACTACTGGTGGTAGCCAACTTAACAATACATTGGCATCAATGCAAAATAGTAAAACACATGATTTCCTGAAACACAGAGGATGAATTGCTAGGCTTTGCCTAAATGATTACACCATCATTTTTTGACAGTGTTGGGCTACAGGTGTCATTCCACAATATTTCAAAGGTACATACATCATCTAGAGATGGAAGAAGAGAAATCTCACTATAACTATAACAAAAAACCTCACTGGCCTTCGCTATCCAGAATCTTTCTCAGATTCTTCCCAGTCCTTGCATCAGAGAAAGGTTCAGGACTGCAGGGTAGCTCTAAGCAAACCATGAAACATTCCTCACATATTTTGCTGCTCAGCATATCCAAGACAAGTGTCCAAGTTTTAATTAATCTGAAATGGGGAGCTGAACTGAACTTCTAAGACTGCTAGAAAGACATGACTGTGCAAGAAAGTTTCAACCAGTTTTAAGACAATTTTCACAATCAACTGTACTGCACAGCAGAAACAGAAGCCCTATGTCACCTTCTCCCTGACACCAGCAAGATTGTATTATTTTATACAGAAGAGCTGGAACAAAATGACCTAATCCTCATCATGAATACGAGGATTTGTTTTGGAACCGCCAGAAGTTTGTTTAACCAGTCTGGTACAGGTAATGATCAACTGATGAAAAGCTGATGGAAAACTGATGCTCTGTACTCCCCACATACCGATCTATCTTCTCTTTTCCACCATTCCTATAAGCAGGTCTAAACATCTATCTGCTAAGCTGTTTACTGGGGACTGTTTTGATCAACTGTGCCAGTGCTGAAGGTCTCTTGCATCCAGATCAAGTTTTCTGCTAGCCTGAAGGTGTGAAGACTGTTTTGCCTACTACATTTTAATTCATTATGCTGTATTAGAGCCACATGTATCAGCTAGAGAAATTCTGCTTCAGCAAGAGGAATATTCAGGTATTATTCTGAATATAGTGGTAAGACCAAATGATGATTTCTTGCAACATGGTGATTCTGTGTTCACAAATGCACTAGTAATGAAGGTGTAACTGATGGGTCAGGCACACTCTCCAGATGTGAATGCCCTGTCAGCTCTTTTATAGAGAACAGTTAACATGGAAGGAGGAAGCATGTTTGTGTAAGTGCACCAGAGACACTCAGAAGGAATGCTTGTGCAAATGCAGCTTACTGACTAACTCTCTCAAGATCTTAACCGCAAACAGGTTGCAAGGGAGTGGCACCATGAGGAAGCACAGAGGCTGTCTGAACAGACACGGCATGTCCTTGGACAGAAAAAAGTAAGTCATAAAAGACGAACAGCACCAAAACCAGAATGGCTTGTATACTGAGCCTTGCTAACCAAAGCAATGACTTTGCAAAGTTTAAAAATAGCCCCAATGTTGTTAAAGATACTTCCTAGATTAGAACTTGCAAAGTATTATATTATGTGTGGACACAGTGCAAGAAACTAACGAAAAAACCCAGACGTTCTCTGCCTACTCAGCATGTGTGTGGCCCCCACCAGCAGTCTGCTGTGCATCCTCCCCAGCAAGCTTTTATCTTTCCCAGACACACATTGAACTAACATCCCAGGCCACAGACAGAAAATTCTCAGCTACCCTATGTACTGCAGCATACCTACATTTTTTTAATGAATTATAAACTTGATTTACAGAAGAAAAACAGCTCGTTTGTGAAACCTAGGATTCAGCTATAT
The DNA here is from genome assembly GCF_036370855.1 of Dromaius novaehollandiae. Taxonomy (NCBI): domain Eukaryota; kingdom Metazoa; phylum Chordata; class Aves; order Casuariiformes; family Dromaiidae; genus Dromaius; species Dromaius novaehollandiae. The sequence goes on along the minus strand of NC_088109.1, from coordinate 16,395,462 downwards.
CATACCAAAACCAAGATACAGGAATTAATGGAGGCATGTATCGTCAATTACGATACAAGCTGTGAACACTCTTCTTCCTTTTCAATTCTACACAACCCTCCCATTGCACTGCAGATCAGTTACTGTTCTTCCAGTATTTTGAAAATACACTCAAAGTTTAATTGCTAAGTAGCATTATGTCTCTTAGAACCTGGTCCTATCAATGCTCACAAAGGCTGAACCTGCTGCTCATGTATTAAACCATGCACTTGCATGAGTCTTTCTACATTCAGATTTTAGACTATAGCAGCTTACAATTTAAATTAAGAGGCAGAGCTGGGATAAGGTAATCAAATGTAATATTATCAACTCCAAACTTCGTGCCTACAGCAGCTCTGAAATGGGAATCCTCTCAAATCCTACTGAGTTCTGTGCATATAAGAACTTCATTACTAAAACCAGTTGGCAATTATCCTATTCCCACGGAGTCTTTTTCAGAGCAATGCTGATGACTTTGTCAGGGACCCAGTCCCCTTTTGCTGCCCTTGTCCATCTGTCCTAGAATTGCACTCACTAATTGGAGAAATACAAATTCTGACATTGGCATCTAGCACTCCAGCAACACCAGTTGGACATACTGCGCTAGCAAGTAAAACTGAAAATCACCTGTTAATTTAGACATCACTTGCACTGATCTGTGTCACCGGCCTAATATGATTGTATCCACCAGTACTGTGAGAAAGGATATTCCGTGGTGTTGAAAGCCTTGAAAAACAAAGAAAGCACTACTTTGCCAGGTAGCAGGAGAAAGATTCAACAAGAAATAATTGAAAGTGGGCCCCCAAGATTCAAACTGTACCATTAAGTGGCCAGTTCTGAATCTGGTACCCTTCTTCAAGTGCAATTTTTAATTTTCAACATTGCTTGTCAATTCTTTAGTTGTTCTCACTATAGCTACAATGTTTCCAGAAAGCCATTGCCATGGCATATTCAAGAGGCAAAGGAGAAAGTTCTAGTTAAATCTTCATCTTATAGGGTTCCTACAAAATAATTTCAGGCCCAAGGGCTTCAGGTTACTCTCAGGCTGATTCTGTGCAGTCATATCCATGCACACCCATGGACTCTAGCACACTTCATACAAATATAAATGAATTCATAAGGTACAAGGCAACAGAGATCAAATTTGGCAAGTTAGGTAGCTTACTAAATCTTTCGTTAAGTATCCTAGAATTTTTTATTATTATTATGGTCATCACTATTAACCACTGATGCTGTGATAATATTTACAGGCTACATCAAAACTGAGCTCCACTGCACCAGTCATTATACACATTTGTAAGCTGCTCGTCATGGCCCAAGGGACATTGAACCAGAATTCTGGATCTTTCAAGGTTTGCCCTTCTCTTGCATTACCCTGGTTTCACATTTCACTTTACATTGGCTGTTCCATCATTTTTCAAACCTTTCTGGCTATTCTGCCTGTCAAGAAAATGTGCATTAGCCTCCAACAGGAAAAGGCCATGTACCTGTAAGTGGGAAGCAATTAAGTTAATAATGAAAACAGTCAAGGTTTCTGTAGCTCTGTCAGAAAAATGAGAGATTTATTAATGGTACTTTGGTTGGGGAAGAGAAACGTTAACTCCCGTTTAGCTCACTTGTATATGCCTTGTACACATTTTGCTTTGTAAAAACTGGGGAATTAAACTGTATTAATAGACATCTATTAAAAGGGCAAGTTTGTATTCAAAAAACTTTTGACCCATGAATCAATATTCATTAATCCCAACTACACATTGATATAAATGGAGTGCAAGCTTTTCCTGTTGCAGTGACAGAGCACTTACAGATCACGAGCTGTGGAGGTTCAAATGGGTTTAGGGGTGTGTGGGAAAGAATATGAAAAAGTAGGTTTATGAGCAGCAGAGGTGTATGCTTGAATTTTGTGGATTTGTGTCATATAGGTCAGAAAATACTCTGGCTATGGACAAACTGAGTACTTGAATATCCTGGAAATGTATGCTGGAACTAATTTCTTAGGAACTGACTTTTTACAGCCATTCCCAAACTGTTCTGCCAGCATCCTTACCCCACGGTAACTCTATGGCATGTTCCCCCCCCACTTAGCTTAGGTGTAGCTCTGTGTTAACAAAGTTACACAGCTTCCAGCTCTGGAAGGCAGCCTGCATCCTTTACACTGCTGTGGTGACTCAAAGCCCTGCAACGTGTTTTCATTGCAAGGAAGTTCTCCAGCTAGCAACCAAAGCAACAGACTTACCGCCTGCCCTCTTCCTTTCTCCCTTTCAGGTCCTGGCACAGGGAGACTGCTAAGGCTTGTTAGAGACAGAGACTAAAAGAATTAAGTGCACTCTTCACTGTATTTTTTTGCTACTGGAAGATGCCATGGAAGTTATGGGCATTCTGAATGCCAGCCAGAGCAGTCCTGGAATGTCTCTGACTCTGAGCAGGTCTCATAAGTACGTAGCTTTCTCAATAAAAAACAGTGCAAATATGGCCTAAAGCCAGCTCTCCCCTTCCGCACTTTATTTCCTTTCTGACTTCATTCTTGCATTGGCATAAAGAAACAGGGCCATGTTGCTGAAGTATTTATTACAATCCATGACCACTTGAAATTAGAACTGACTCATAAATAAAGTGGCACAGGCAGATTTGCAGTAAGCATATCTGATTTACAGACTGCATCGCTTTGTGCAGAAATAGACTTGATTAGTAGCCATCTCCATTTAGTAGCTGCCTACTTACTGCACAGTTTATAATAGACATTGACTTCATTCATTAGACACTCTTGTTTAGTGCAATATTTGCTCCTTTATCACATACCTTTAAGCAAAGCTGCAGAGGAAAACAATTAAATGCAATCGAAACAGTGACTCCTAAACAAAGATATACAGGATGTTCCCTCTGCTAACATAGCTGAAGGCCACGATTACAATTTGTAACTAAACAAATGCCCATATGTATGACATTACAAGCTCTGAACCATGATGTGCAGGTAATGAAACCATACAAGCCTTATTTATGCTGCGAAACAAGCTGTTACATTTATTGCAACTAGATAGGCCCTTATTCTGCTGCTGTGTACAGGTGCAGCTCCCAGTGACTCAGACAGGCTTTGCAAATGTACCACAGGGGCAGGCAGGGGCTGCTGACCTGGGTAGGCACTTGGCTTCTACGATTCCGTCCTCACAAGAGGTATCAGATTGCAATAAATGTTTAGAACCAAACAAGGTGAATTGTTCTGAAAACATTTTCCTAAAGAACATAGCTTTACAATATGTTTTTTTCTTTACAAAGTTTTAAAGCTTCCTTTGCTTTGTTGGCCCGCTAGTAAAATGTGAAAGAAAATGTTCAGTCTCCTTTGTAAAGCACTTTGAGTTCAAAGGCTAGCAGATGCTAAGCACTGCAATATTAATAAGCAGTTGCATTACTATAAATTCATTGTCATTAATAATAAAAAAGATATTACTAGGAAAAAAGTGGTCTGGAACTTTGAATTAGGCGTAGCATATCCTTGTGGCAATACCTCCTGATTATACCTGCCAAAAAGTAAGGAAATCTCCCTTGAGAGTCACCCCAGTTACTAGCTTAGAGAAAATGTAGAAAGATTTTCTTCTCCATGCTGTTACCATAAAATATGTGAGTACAGGTAAAGAGGAACAGTGTCAGTGCCTTACAGTGCAGTTGGCTTCTTCCTGGCTGCTTGGGCTGTTCGGCAGCTGTACGCTGGAACAGCCCTGAGGTTTCCAGGTAGCAGGTGGGCTTCCCTGCACACTGGTTTGGGCTGTGGAAGTACAACCCTTATGCTGTTTTTACAAGCCTTCAGCCAGAACCATCCACTTCCCCACAGCAGCTAAGAACATCATACTGTGTCACTGTCCTGCATACCCTTTCATTACACCCTCCTCCATCCCTTTTTCTATGCCTGGCACTTTAATAAGAATTAAAACTACTAACACTTTTCTAATTTTAACCGTAATTTCAGCTTCTGCAGAACAGGTGTCAGGAAGAAGTAATACCATTGCATTTAGCAATTTAATTAATAAAAGAGTATTAGAGTTACAGTAGTAATGAGTAAAAAACTATTTAAACCTTTAGCAGTGTCAGAACTCCTGAATTTCAGTAAAAATATATGCAATGCTAATGAAATACTATAATCCCTGGGGCCTGAGAACAAAATTGGAATTCTTCACCATCCAAACAGCTCTGCTGTCAGCTTCACTACTTACTAACAATTTCTCTCCCGGTGATGAGGGCTATTTTCTAATTTTATTTCATCCATTTCTAGTATAGCAGTGAGGACATGCAGTTTGATTCCATTCTGCATCTCTAAAGATATGGGTAAATTATCTGTGGCTGCAGAATTTCAGCTTATGACATCTAAATAAATCACTTCCCCCTGTAGAAGCAACAGTAAACAGAAGTCAAACTCTTACTAATCCACACCTCACATTCACCACAGTTCCCAGACACAAGTATTTGATGCTGAACTCACACTGGATAGTAGAACTGGCATTCAGAATCTGAATTTCCTTTATGTAAAATAGATATTTTTAATCATTACAATTGTAAAGCTCAGCTTGAAAATAGACGGCAACAAAGCATAGATCACAGTTACCTGCCAACATCTGTGCAGAGTCTAGAATAAAGCTCTAGAGCTGTGAACTGCTCTACTCTTCTCCATCAGTACCAGGTAAGATCCCACAGTTCTGCAGTTGTACAATGTGGCAATTATCCAACATGCACAATACAGAATTTTTGCTGTGAGAATTACTCTGTTCCTGACATGATGTTCTGACTTCCTTACAGGCCTGGTTGTATTCTGTTCAGTTTTCCATGTAGAAATTCAGGAAGAAAGGTTCAGAACAATTTGAGGAACAACTGGGAGACAACAGAGTAGCCAGGGAGAGGATTCATAAAGCAGCCTGCAAGTCATCACATATCTAAGAAAAAGGAGATTCTGTGTTGGATTGCTCAAAAAGCAGAAGTTTAGGAGCCAAATCACGAAGTCCTTATGCAAACTATTGCAGACAATCTGTCTGCAAAAATAATGACTGTCAAAAACAATTCTTGATATATGTCAATTACTATTTTCAAATACAGGACCAGAGATGTGCATCCTTGGAGAGGGCAAGAAAGGGTGAGAATGGAGAACACACCCTGCTAAGAAAATAATTTAAGACAATAATAACATTCTGAATTTGCTGAAATCTATTTCCAGACTGCCTGCTGCAGAATTTCATTTCATTTTGTCATGGAGCCTTCACTGAACTTAGTAGCTGCATATGAATGGATTAAAGGTCCAGATTACTTTATGTCGTCTTTTTAAGATTTTTTAAAGTATAGGTAAAATAAACACACATTCATTAAAAATGCCAACATATAACCTATTACAAAGTCCTAGTGGTGGTAAATGCAAGTGGCGCAAAGCATGTTTTTGAAGATTTCACCATATCCTCGTATTTCTTTGGATTAAGTGTGACAAAAATATGTATTTGGCACAAGAGCAAATTAACAGAAAAAAACGGGGTTTCCAACAATCGGAGTTTCCAGGAAAGCTCAGACAGTTCCAGAGTAGAGAAAGAAGTGTTTTATATACATTCCATCTAGATTCCTTTCAGTACCAAATATCCCATTGATAGTAATGCAAGCAAGCTGGGATCCTGAATTATACAGAACATTTGCATTCTTCATTTTAGTAATTGCACAAAGTTCATCTGTTTGGCTAAATGCCAACTAACAGCCATGAGAACGTAGTGACCAGAAAGAACTGATGCCAGAGAAGACTGGCAGAGTCACGCAAGATTAACGTTATTGTGATACACAGCCAGCAAAACTGGCAGTTGTTTCAGACTCCTTCACCTTCCCCCAAAAGGAAGAAAATCTTCTTAAATACTTAGGAAGGGAAAATAGGCTGGTAAGCCAAGCCACTTGGATAAAAGATCTCTGGAACAAGATTTTTAGCTATGTAAAACAGCTATTATGCAGCAAAGTTAACACGTATTGAGGCAATAACCACCCAAAGGAATACTGTTTTTTAAAGCACGCAAGAATGAAATGTCCATAGACAACTTCATGTGCACCACACGTAATAACATTACTGTGCTGGGGAAGCTGGATTCATGTCCATTTAATTCATCAATCTAAAACGTGAGTAATTCTCTGCCCTCCATCAGCAGAGCTATACTTCCACAGAGTTTTACCTTCTGTAAATATCTTGGATCTTTAGTGAGATTTCCAGGACAATATTTTCCTCAAAATTGTTCAGTACTTTACCTGCGCATGATCCAGGAATTAGTTTTCTTAAGCAGCTTTACGACCATTGGGGCCATGACCTGACTCCAATGAAATTAAATCTATAGCCCTTTTCAACTTAATCCAACACAAAACCTACCCATCCCAACATGGACTCATGGATCATTTTAATACATACATCTTACCTTAGTAAAATTAGTATTATTAATATAAATTAAGTAAGCGAGAACCCTCCCATTTATGTTGCACAGAATAATAATAGAGTACTTAAAGCCAGTGAGCATTAAAACTCCACAGAATACTTTTTAATATTAAATCAAATATAGGTAGCTATAGGCAGAGATTTATTGATGGAAAAACAAAATTTTTATCTTTTTGTTTCATTTTACGTAATTTTTTATTCCCACATACTTAAATATATATGTATAAAATGGTTTGAAAAATATCACATTCTTAGACCCCTCCAAATGAAAATGAAATCCTTAAAACAAGACATAAATTTCACTTCTTCAATCTAGTTATAAGCCTGTATGTGTCCACTCAGTCATCACCTTTTCTGGCAGAGAATAGTGTACATTTTACTACTGTTATGGAGACCTCCAGGGGAGTGCTGTATCTCTGTGTCATAAGGAACACCAGTGTGTGATGAGAAGTTTCTGTTCTGTCCTGTTTTAATACCCACTCAATTCACAGATTGTTGAGTTCATTTTTAGTTTTATCCATCTTCCCATGAGAAGCTGTATGTCACTTTTCCAGCGCCCCTGTTATCACAGGCCTATAAAAGGCAAACTATTTTTATCTGGATTTTCTTTCTTTCTCATTTTAAGGGACAACCATGCCTTCTTCAGCTGACCTTACAATTATCACAATTGACCCTTCCTTCTTCAAAAGATCAGCTGAGAGCCACCTCTTGCTTTAATGTCACCAAGAACAATAACAGCCAGCAGCCACAAGGAAAGATTGAAGCTTCTTTATAGCACAGAATGACATCCTCAGCCACTTTCTATTTCAGTAAGCACAAGGCACAACATGGTAAATTACCATTTATCCTACATAAAAATTCATCTGTATCCAAGAGGTAAGACTTCAGCAAGTTTATGCTACTGGAGAAGTTTCAAGTGTTATTCTGTTTTATCTGGCAAAAAGTCTAAAACTGGGCACTAAATTTTATTCAAAATCCATTTTCCTTTCATGTTAATTCCTAAAATAGGTAATGGATATATTTTAATGGGTTTTCAGATAAATTATCACACCCAAAGACTTGCTGTATTTTTTTAGTTAAGAAAGAGGTTGAATTATTCATTTAAACACGAAGTGTGGACCCTAACAATAAAATCACAACTAGTGCTTCCAGAAACCTGTATGAACAGATTTACTGGTGTGGAAAAACACATATTATTATGCCAAAATTAACAGGACCAAAAAAATTGTTACAGACTTGAAACAGCTTTCTGCATAAGCTGCAGCATCCTTGTAAGTAAGAGGTGGAGCAAGAGCAGCCCTTTATGCTAAAGCTTTTGCTGAAAGAAAGGAGGATTGAAAAGTATGGTTTCTTTAAACCAAAAGGCAAGTGCAAATGTCTAATAAGTGATTCAGAGCAAGTATGTGATAAGAAAGAGGATTTCCTTTTAAAGTACTATCCAAAATATTATCTGTGTTTATATTAGGGACAGATATGTCTCCACAAAAAAGGGAGCATTTGATTAGATGATTAAAAAACATTCATCTGACAGATTATTTTTGAAGCAACGGAAGCAATGAACTGATTAATACATAAAGCTCTCTGTCTCTGTGCTTCTGTAAAGGTCACATTAAGTAACTTGTACTTCCCTGAAAAGATTCAGTCTTACTGAAAGCTCTTTACGTACTTATAAATGTGTCAACAAGAGACAGGGAGGTAAGAGTTTCAAAGAGGTATTACTGTAATGTGTATTTGATAATGAAATTTGCTGGTTAAATTAGCCAGAGAAAAAGTATAAAGGTCTAATGGGTTTAGTCTACCATTCAGAAGAGCACATATTTCCAGCTGTACCAAAGATATGATGGATACCTTCTGCAAATGAGAAAGTACACTATCACAGCTAGCAAGAACAGAGATGAATTTACTTGTCTGCTAGTGATATTGTTACAAATAATTTTTGTCATGAGTATGACCTCTTCTCTTTGACAAAACAATCTTGATTACAACAAACATATTCACTAGTTGTAAAAAAATCAGTGTTTAGTCTGGGTTATTGCAGGTTTTCCACTTCAGGAATCCTGTACTGAATATTCGTAGTGGGTCACTGATCACTTAAATCACATAGTATTGTTACTGTTCTGATCCCTAACTGGATTATTGAAACTAGAAAGTGATAAAGAGCAAACAAACATGTCCACTATTAATATTTGGGTACTTTCAATTTGTACTGAAGTTAATCATATTTTAAGATTTGCAATTAACATGGGGATTTGCAGGCTTCTGGGAGCTGTTCAGAGAGCACACGCCAGGAATTTTATGTCCCCAGAATTAATATAAATCGAACTCAAAGCTTATACTTACCAAAATAATTTCAAATTAATCTTGTTAATATTTCATCAGCCATACTAGCTACACAGTTGCAACTCAATGCTACACATTACACTGTGGAGCAGAGCTGCCTAAAATTGACGATCAAAATCTCCAGGATTTGAAGATGCAGAACACTGGGGAAGCCATTTGACTCATTCATACACCCAGATGATATGACTGGTGGCTTATAGGAAATGATGCAAACATCAGAAATGTGCTATATGTTATATATCATGGTATGTTACTTAACACACATATCACTTTTGTTACCTCACAGTTCATTGTTTAAGAATAGGAAAAAACCTACTACGATGGAATAAAATATTAATGTTGTTAATGTGACTGCACTCTTCTCATCAAACTTAAAGATGAATTACAGTTCTCTACCTGAGAAAAATGATAAAATATCTGAGTATTTTACAGTCATGCATATGTTTCCCTCTGGAATAACACACTCTGGCGGGATGGTGTAGAGTAGTAGAAGGCTCAGGGACAGGGTTTCTTTAAGTAAATATACCCCATACTTCTATGGAAAATTACCTCACATTTTAGAGTTCTATACTAATATAAAATCATGAAAAAATTGTAAAACTTTACTGGTACATTAATGAACTTCAGCTTCTGAATAGGTGTCAGATTTATATGTCTTCCGATGAAATGCAACAAGTTCTTTCAGATTCCTTCTGAGGTGAAAAGAATTAGTGTTCATTTCTGGAAGTGTGAGAAATTATGGTTTATCTGTAAATATAATATCTTTAGAGATTCTAGTGTGAAATTAATACATCACCACTACATAAAATGTATAATTCATGAACTGATACCCAGTCAGACGTAGCAGCCATGAAAACAGAGGCATCTGCAAATCATCAGCATATATCTGGAAAACAAGTGATGTCAACAATCTCATAAAAGTGGAATACGGATTTAAAAAAAAGTAAAAACTTTTAACTGCATCTTCCAGTTACCTTTGCAGTGGAAGATTTTTAAACTGAACTAATACTTAAAAAATAAGCTGTTACAATTTTCTGAAGACAGATGACAAAATCATTATAATATATAAATAGGAAGCAAATGAGTTGTAACAGACTCTACAAAACAAACAGCTATATATCATGAATATAATTATGACATAATCTCTTGGAGAACAAAGGAACAGAAGGGCTCTTGGAGAACAAAGGAACAGAAGGGCTAAAGTTCTGCAGAAAACACTTGAGAAACCAGGCACACCAAAAGCTAGGAAGATACTAGAAACATAAAAACTAAGAAACATGAAAAAAAAAAAAAAAGGTAAGGCAAAGAAAACCTGTGGTAACACAAAGAACAAGATTAAGCAAACAAGATTTGAGTGTTTTCAAACAGAGAAGGGTGAAATGCCTTTTTTGTGCATCACAGGAGAACCTATAGTGGCAATCCTGGAAGCTCTTGAACTGCTGAATTGTAACAGCAGCATAGTGAATGTAAAGGCAAAAATACATTTACATGGGAAGTGTCTCCTGCACAAGGAAAACAGTCACTTATTACATAGGTGTCAGTAGTGGCATATATTGAAACAATGACATAGCTTTTAAGTGTTCCTGAGACACAACACAGGCAGACCCTCTCAAATTCACACTTTGAGCCCTCCTTTGCTGTGGACCTGAGCGCAGAGGGTGAAGGATCCTCCCTCACACACATCAGAGAGGTGGTGGATCACAGCAATGGTCAGCGAGGCCAGATTGCAAGGGCGGGAGAAGCGCGATCTCTTGGACAGATATAAAGCAGCAGCAGCAATATCAGCATTACACTCTCTCTTTCTCAAGCTTTTCAGACTTCACCTACATTTAACAATTTCAAGGGTAAAATGAGGGAAGCATTTCAGTCTTGCTGCCTTAGATCCTTAGCTTCTTTCTGTAATTGCTGAAGCATATTTTCTTTAGTGTCATGTACAACGAGGATTATTGTGTTGCAGGCACCTGCCAGCTAGGAATTTGAGTAAGACTGTTACCACACTCCAAGCATATGTGTTTGAATCAGCTACATGCATTTGCCATACGTCATTGTAAGAATATCAGAAGTTTCCTCCAATTATCCATTATTTTAATTATTGTTCTGTGCCAGGATTATTTAATTATGCATTGTGAAGAATTATCAGTTAAAGAAAGAAATTTTAAACAGAAAAGAATCTTGATTATATATGCCAGTGGCTGCTGATGTTACGAAATGCTACTATTTTAGACAAAGTGTCAAAAAATAAGATCCTGGGTGAATTCCCCCTGTCGATTAAGACTGCTTTTCAATTCTTCCTACTGAGTAGAACCTTTCTTTGGAAGCTGACATCTTGAAATCAGTATTATAACTTCTCTTTCTTTGGTTTTACAGAACTTCAACATAGATATTCAAACATTTCTTCTGGTAGACTATTCAACTTCCCCATCTTTAATTCATTTCCTCCCACCCCCTCCAACTTTTTCTAATGATGCATTTAGCTTTATATAACTCTCTTACTCCTCAAAGTATTGTTAAGTTCTCCTATACCCAAGAGAAGAAGACTCCAGGAGAAATGACAGCCCCAAGATCATGTAGGAAGAAGCAGTTGCATTGCAAGCGCTTCGCTCTGACAATAAGACTGAATGATGGGCATCAACAGCTCCAAAGGCTGGGAGTAGAATGGGAGCTGGGCTTAGGGACCACAAAAGAGAATGTGACTTACTGGACATCCTTTTAGCTCCTTTATGACAACCTCACCAGCGCTGAATCTAGGAAAGCTGTATCCAGAAACAACCAGATCCAGACTGGCACAGCCATAATAAACATTATATTCTAAAATGCAGTCTGAGAAGACTGCTTTCTTCTGAGGAGAAGCACAAGCTCCATGTGAAGATGACTGAGCCCATGGAACTTATGACATGCACCACAGAAACAAACAAAACAGCATATGTGTTTGTGGATTAGTTTAACTGCCAGTAACTTAAGCAATGTAAAGCCAGTAACCATGAATACACTTTCCTGAAAAAAAAAATAAATCTCAAACAAGCCAGTATCAGTGCAACATATTTACTTGGAAAAGAAAGTGGAGTAGGTTTGACAGAGAGTGTGTAATAGGTGCTGAGTGCTAGATATAATGGATATCACAGCCACAGACTGAAAATGAAGGAATAAAAAAATGCCTCACATCTGTCATGGCTATAGTGCCAGTGCATAGAGATCACAGCAAGAGAAGCAGAAAAAGCCAATGCAAAATGCCTTTTGTTTTTGTAGCTCTATACAGAGATCTCTTTCATGTCCCAGCTCAGTGCCAATGGCCCTGCATATCCATTCAAAATATGGTCTGAAAGGCAATTGACTTTGTTGACTGACCCTCAGAGTATTCACACAAAATGTTCCTACTCATCCTTAGAGGAAAATACTGACACAATTAACAGTGTCTTACACAAAAGCCACAGGAGAGGTAGATATCTCATTCTCCTCTCAATCACCTAGGGCTATATCCAGAAAAACCCTTCTCATGCCCAGTGAGCCAGACCCTGCTTTGTATGCCAGCTGCTACCCACTATTCTAATGGCTTCAAGCAGCCCTAAAGCCTGTTAGTCCATCACTGGCAAACAGCCTTTCTTGCAGATTTTACATTATCCCAGGAAAAGGGACATTTCTGGCACACCCTGTAACCAGTGTAGTCCTGAGCTCTCAGAGCAGCCTCTGTGGCCACTGGCAGGCAAATTACAGCAGGTTAGCTTTCACTGGGAATTGCAGCAGAAGTCAGATGGCTTCAGGACAGCTGTGGCATGAAAGACAGCCTCTATGCCACCTCCACATGCAGCCACAAATGAGGATCTGGCTCTTTGCAGGGGACTGAAACATAAAACAAGTGTTTTAAAAGGATACAGGAGCAAAGAAGCAGTTTGTACTGGCTTCTCCTTTTCTCCCCACTGTGATCTCTGCACATTGGCATGCTGGCCTCAACAGATGCAAAGAATTTTTTGTTCCTACACTCTCTGCAGTAGTGGCACATATGACAACAAACACTGTACATGTATTAATCAATTATTCTCAAATACCTCAACTCTACCTCTGAGCAAACAGAGGTCCCACAAACTCATCACTGGATGTGGCAGGATCTTTGCAAAGAAAGTTCAGTTTAGTTACTTTCGCTTAAACTATATAAAGAATTAGCAGTGGAAGCTATATGCAAGGTTTGAGGGATAAGCAGGAGCTGGTTCCTTTAGGTAAAAATTGTTCATTATCAGGCATCTTTAAAATCTTTAATAAAAGGACTTATATATGGTTTAATATTTTCCCAGTTTTTTAGTTATCCAAGCTCAGGTTTTTTAAGCCCAAGAAAGGAAGAGATGAATATGCCAGAAATTGAACCAATATACAGCTTTGCTCTTAAGAAAAAAGAAGACAGGACCTCTTAGAGTTCAATCTGCTGCTGGTTCAGGCCACTTTGTCATAATAATCCCTCTACTTAGTCTTATCTTAAAAGTAGTTAAAATTCTTTTTGCCCCCACATCTCTCACTGGAAAGCCGTTCCAGAATTTCACTTCACTGACAATTAAAAACGTCCTTCCAGTTTCCAAATTTAATCGTATTCATGATTGCTTTATACTCATTTGTCCTCTTGCCAACATTGCTCTTTAGCTTCAGTACTTCTTTTCCTCCTCAATCATTTCCGATACATGAGCTTGCACCTTATTAGTCTGCAAATGTATGACCTTGCACCATGTACCAGTGAATTTCATCCCATTTTGATTACTCCAGACCCCTAGTTCATACAGCTCTTCCTTTCTGACAGGCTACTCTTTCTCAGAGTTTTGTCATTTTACCAGCACACATTTCCTTTTTGGGAGAACGATATTTAAAGAAAATCTAGTTGGTCCCAAGACTAGTCCTTAAAAATTGTGCTGTAACTTACCCCTTCAACTAAAACTTTCCCATATCTCCTGTGGTTCTCAAGCCTTTACATCATTCTTCACTGACTTTGCAACCTTCTTTTTGATCAGCATTATCTCTAATTTTCCAAAGAGATGCCAAATCACACACATTACTATAGTCCAGCTAGAGGAATGCAATTGCATTTTGCTATATAGAAAATGAGTTATCTTATCAAAAATGTACCTGTGGATTTATCCCAAATGTATTCCATCAAATAAATGCTGAGCAGTGGCCAAAAAGACAAGTTGGTCTAGAAGATCGTTCACAAAAGTGCCAGGTGCTGTATTTTTTATCCAGCTAGTTCACCTTCATGGCTGCCAATCCAAATTTCTGCTAGTGTCAAATTTGACATCAGTGCCAATGTTTACCACTGCTGAGGTAAACCAAATTCTGTCATCACTTAGAGCTTATCTCAGTAGCCACCCAGGGGTAGAGAATCTCCCTAACTTCAGATGCATATTGTATCAACATGTGGCATATTCTGTAGCAGTTAGAAAATGAGATGTTTTGTAGTAAGCTCCAGAAAGAACAAAAAGTTCGGTCAGGGGACGAAGTACATAAATGTACCTCTCCACACACTATTTTCTATGAGGAAAGCTGTTCTTCCATAGGTAACCTACAGCACTTACCTCATTAATTTAAAGTGAATCTTATAGTAATTCATGTTATGCTGCTTTTTCCTATAACAGGAAGCAATTAAAGTCATACAGAATTCATGCTTTACAAGTGGGCAATGTATTTATGTCACACTGCCTGCTACAAATAAGTCTCTGTAAGGAGGAGCGTAGATTTGTAAAAGGTATGTCACATTTATTTCAGTAGGTTTGGTTTTGTTCACGCTTTCCGCATGACAAAAGAATTTGTCAGCCTCCTCTTAGAAACATATAGAAACATTTGTTTTAACATATTTAAAAGATAGTAAATTATCTAAAACATGTGGACATGCTCTGTCCCTTCCCCTCTGCTTACAACAGAACATAGAGCTGACCGTAACTGAAAGAGGAACAGAAAATTTAATCCAACACATGCTGGGGTTTGGGATAACCAACTACCCAGTCACAACACAGTAAATATCAATTAATATGTCAGGTCAAAGATACAAACAAAAGGCCATATTCAGCCAAATTCCAGAATATACTGTATTACATATCAGTGTAAGACTTTAGGTCAAGTATTTCCTACCAACTACTTCAAATTTTTCTCTCAAAATCTGTGACGCTTTTTTCAAACTGTATTTCCTAATAAATATCTTTAAGTTCCTATACTTTTCATGAAAATCAACAGCAGGGTGGACAGCAGACGTTACTGATGCTGCCATTAGAGAAAGGTGGGAAGAATTAAGCCACTGTCCATTTTCTTGGCAGTAGCCAGGCTGATATGCGCTTACTGGCTGTCCACTCAGCACATCTACTGCTTTGGACGGACCACAGCACATACTCTTGTCTGCCTGCCAAGCAGAAAAAGCACATAGAAGACTTGAGACATCGGGCAGCTTTGCAGTGGGAAAAGGAGAATTTTAGGAAAACAGAAAATAGCTGAGAATACAGGGTAAATGGCAAGAGACTTGGGAATGTTAGAGTATTAGTGAGGAGAGAAAAGGGGTGTTGTTCTTTTAAGGGTCTCATAAGAGACAGAGAAAGTTGATATTATTAGACTAGAGAAGCATAAGGAACTTAGGACACAAATCTGTAGGAAACCTGTCTTTGTTAAGTCTTCTGCTCACTGAACAATTTGATATGGCCAATATGGAGAACACTGCATAGCATCCAGTCTCCCAGCCACAAAGGAAGTCGGTGGAAATTGCAGATACCCATCCATTCTCAAAATCTGTACTTGAGTTTCTACATTTATCTGTATTCCAAATGTGGAGTGAGTTTTATGTGAATGTACTTGTATTTCTGAAAAATCCAACATTAATTTAAAAAGATGAAATTAAAAGATATTGCAATGCTGTGAGAAACTTTAAACCCTCACAATGTGAACATTAAACAAATGAAAAAAACAGAATCAAATCACTACAAGAAAATCTGACAATTTGGATGAGCTAAATGAAACTGTATATTGACTCCTTTTTCTACCTTGTCAGAAAAAATAAAATAATTAGAAACAATGCAAAATAACCAGCAATCAGAATAAACAAAGGCTTTGTTTATCCTGCCTCAGCACAAAAGAACATAGGAAATGTCAGAACAGAAGAGACCATTTTGACCCATCACAACCAGTATCTTGCCTTCTAATACCAGATGCTACTTCAAAAGAAATACTTTATAGCATTCTCAATTGTTCAATCTGTGTGACCGAAAAATTGAAGAAACTCCTCTCTGACTCCAGATATCTGTCCATTTTTACCCTGAAGCATGAGGCTTCCTGAGAGATTACAAATGTTAGCATTTATGCAAGTCACTAGAACTTCTTAGGCATGATAAACTATCCGTCTTAAAATTGTCCCAACAATAGCAAATTTCAATGGTTAAAAAATTATTGTAAAAACATACATCATCATCAAACAGATAAAGATCACCAGCTCATTTCAGAGGTGAAATCCTCTGCAGTACTGAGGCTAGTGTGGAGATGTTTCATTCCAGACTGAGAACACTATCATACAATTTACAATAGATAATGTGCTGAGTGCATAACATAAAAAAAGTAAAATGTTTTCTTAAGAAATCATTGGCAACTTAATTGTATTATAAAAATCAATAGTTTATCATTTAATGGCTTTACTGGACAGAGAAAAGTGGTTATGCTCTTTAAAGTTCCCCTTGGTCATTCAGAGGTTTTTTTAAATCAGTTTCAAAACTCTCTGAATCAGAGAACTATGAAGGAAAGGAGGTCATTAGCACAAATATTGCATAGAGCTTTAAAGCTGATAGGTATTCTTTCAGTTAAGGAAGTTTATTGCCCATTTTCAAATGTTCTCACACTTATTTTATCTGTAAACGGATACCACTTCCCCCATATTAAACCAAACAAAACATAAAAGAGGAACAAATTAGTATGCTTTTCAGCTCTGTGCTGGCTATCTTTCTACATCCAAGAATACTGGCTAACTAGTTAAGCATTCTCATTAAATACATTTTCATGTTTTTAAGGATTTAAGTGTTTGCTCTAAACAGAAATTTGGCCAGCTGATCACATGGACGTATTCCTATAAAACCTGAAAGAAAGTAGTAAAGAGTCCAGTCAAGTATTACTCTCTGAACACTCAGTGCTTTCTGAGTGCTGCAGAGCATTTATTTCACACAAACCCTTCAGGAACAGAATCACTCATCAATAGTGGGATACCAGTGTCTTTGCCTTTATCTTAGCACTGTCCAGTGTGGCATACAGAAAGACACATGAAAAATAAACGCCTCCACAGCTTTCCCACCTCTACCGCAGCTGCATCCAGCCCTTAACTGTTGCCATGCCTGTAGCCCTCTCTGGAATCCCATTCTGAGCTTCACCAACAAGACTGCATAGTGGTGAGAGGAAACTTGATGAAAATCTAATCTTGGAAGCACACACAATGGAAATTGGCCCCAGCAGGATCTTTTCATAGCTATTCCCAGTCCTCAAGTGGGGAACCTACAGACCCTCTGCTGAGTACTGGTGGAGGCTTAGGAAAATAGGCTGTGAACTGATTCTCAATTTTAACATACTTACCCTAGCAAACTATCTTTTCCAATTCCTATGTTTTCAGAATTGAAGGTGTTATTCCACCCTCTTGAAAGGAAAACATTAGACTGATGGAGAGATTTTATGCGCGCGCACACACACACACACACACACATATATATATATGCATATCTCCCTCTGGGAAATGTTTCTGTCCTGAAAGTTCAGAGTGAGACAGCCAAAGTAACTAATGATTGCACTATTTAATTTGAACGGTATTTGTATTAGAAGACCAACGTACAAATAAAAATGAGATAAAATTAAGTGTACACAGCTGAAGGAGGAAGCACTCTACTCTGCATGAAAATTTTCAGAGATCCACAAACAGTGGTGGATACAATGGTGACCACACAGTTAAATTACCCCGCATGAGGTAATCTTGGCAAACACATCCATCAGAAGGTCACAGTTGCGGAAGAACGCTCACGGGAAATGAAGATAGGCCTGGCACTGGGGCAAATATGCCTCAGCTCTATGGCAGCTGTTACCAGGAGAAGGCTAAGTAGGCAGCAGTGGCACACTGCATCTCCCCTTCCTGTAAGTCAGAAATGACAGCAGGAGCTACAGAAAACATCATAAGATGACAGGGTGTCTTCTTACTTAGTTTAATTAGTATTTATTATTCATATTGCTCCCACAAGAAGCACAGCATTTTATGGAACATAATATGAGCTACAGAGATGAGGGATTTCCAAACTAGATGAACTGACAGTCTAAAAAGATATAAGCCAAAACAATTCAGAACAATAGAACACAGAATGGACTGGCAAATGGTCATTAGAGCTGAAATGGAGCTTTACACAGGAGGGAAAGGAGGCCACCTGGCATATATTAACTGGCAGGCTGCTCCAATGTGAGTGATGGTATGCAATAAGGCAAAGTCAGGAATGGATGAGGGAAATTACAGTAATATTCTTATGGATATAAAGCCAGGCTATGTCAGTGGGGGTCCTTTAAAAATGGCTGCTTTTAATACCGCACATCAAATATCTAGTGCACTTTGAATACTCTTCTAGATTAAATCAATTCAGTTCTCAGCATGATGCTACTAACGTGTCTGTATTTTAATTTAAAAGACAGGAGACCTAACCACACCTTGTGCTTAGGGTATACGTGCAAAGGAAGGCGGGTCCATGCGTTCTAATTTCCTATTGCAAGATATTGTACTTTTTTTTCACTGAAATACACTGTAAACTGTACAGGTTTAGGTTTAGAGTATAGTAGGGCTGTACTAGAAGGTAAATGTGTATGAATCCTCATAGCCTTCCCCCAATTAATAGCCAAGCGCTTGCCGAACGCCCATCATACCTTTTCAGGGCTTTAGTAAATGTACACTGCAGAGCAGTTTAAAATCTTTACACAAAGAAAAACATATAACCCAGCTCAGGTGTTAACAACAACCAAGCTAAAGATACAGCCCCAAAGAATTCAGCGTAACAAAAAATTTCAGTAAAATCAGACCCTGGAAGTAAAATAGGCCCATGCCATAGAGGGGGGCAAATTTAATTACACAGGGTTCCTTGCTTATTTTATGTTACCTGGCATTTCCAAGTCCTACTCACTAAAACAAATATGTGCTTTTTCTGTACAAACTGTAAGAAACTAGGTAAATATTTTTCCCTCATAGTACTTCTGAAAACTTACTGTTTTCTGTAGCAGCTGCCAAAAGGGACTTGTGCAGCCCAATTTTGCCCAGAGTAGGCAGGTAGCTGCTTCCACATGTAATACTCACAGCTGGCTGCTTCGTATACCTTTATAACCTCAGGCTTTTCAGCCTGAATCTCAGTTTCTAACTGGAATTTCTTAGTTCCTCGGGCCTTAGCATAATTCCTGTCACAAAGGATTCAGGCTTTTTATATACAGAGTTATGTGAAAAGAATTTCAAGATCACTTTGGGTTAAACCACATAAACCACGCAGTTTCTGTTGGCTACAGAACTCCCCAATAGTTTTTTAACATTTCCCTTGCTATCATCATGTCTCTTTTGTCCTTTTCTATTAGCTGCTTTTATTTAATAACCTGTAGCTCAGTTTTAGTATTACTGTTTTCCTTATCTTCAGTACCCAAGAACTCTAATCAGTGTAATCCAGCGTATGATAAAACCACACTGGATGCAATTTCTTCAGAAATTCCAAGATACAGTAAGAAAGCTAAATAAATCTTACAACTGATTTAACTCATTCCCTTCCTTAACAAAATCAGACAGTACCTTTCAGATGAACAGGGTGAAAGTGGGCCAGGACACTACAAGCCCCATGGATGGCGCAGCACTTTCAACTCGCATTTCAGCACGCTGTGATGGGCTAGAGTTATTAATAATTGTTCTTTATAGAAGTGTTAAAGGATATTTCAAGAATGAGAAAAGGTATTATGTTTCTGTGAAAAGACTACAGTTTCATGAAAAAAAATTGTTGCGATCAAAAGAGCAGTCATTAAAAAAAAGAAAAAAAAGGATCTCAGACTAAAATCTCATTCCAAACACTCGGAGCACATTTGTTACCCCGACCTTCTTCCTATTGCTTCAGAAGTATTTGCAGCCATCAAGGGAGGTTCACTTATTTGCCACAGCAGTGTTAAACTAAAGGGGCCATCCTTCTCATTTTCTTTCGAGAAAAATATCACATCTACGAGTCCATTTTAGTCCCTTAAAAAAACGGTGACTCTGGTGCAGCTTCTCTGACTCGCAGCTTCCTACATCCTTCTCAGGAAACACTTAACGAGTGAAAGTCTTAAAGAGCGAACACACTGTGGGGGCGTCCAAACCCCGCCGGGCTGGGTGTGTGCTTCTAGCCGACCCGGGAACACCGGGCCTTGCCTCACCACGGCGGGGCGGCAGCCACCAGCAGCACAGCACAGCCCAGGGTGGGGGACAAGGGTGCAGCTACTTGTAACGGTCACCCGCCATTATCGAATCCTCAGGGCGCCGCGCGCCGCCATTTTAAACGGCTTCCCCCCTCCCCCCGCGGCGAGCCGCAGCTGCAGCTCCACCCCCGCCGCAGGTGAGGCCTCATCTCCGGCCGCTCTAGCCCTGGGGAGAGTTTGTGGTGGCTGCTCCCACCTGCTGCTGTGGCGGCTTCCTGGGCTGAGCGCTCCCGGCCCGCCGTGGCGAGCGGTGGGGACGCGCCGGAGGGGAGCCCCGCGGTGGGCGGCGGCGACCAGGCCAGCGCCGGTGGCGGGAGCGGGCGGGGGGTGAGGGTGGCCGTGGCGGCGGGAGAGGCGCCTGCGGAGGTGCGCCCGAGAGCAGCGTCCCGCCCGCTGCTGCGCGACTCACACAGCCCGCCTCGGTGCTGTGGGGCTGGATCCGCGTAAAAGTGAAACGCTTGCTTTTAATCACTTATTTTCTCCTCAATTCAGCGAGCTGTGTGTAAAGACTGCTGTTGCCGCTTTTGGCATAGGAGCGCCGGTCGTCTTGGTATAGTTTATTAATGGTCTTTTAGCCCATTTATTATGTTAACTTGTATTTTGAGAAAATATATAGCAGTGTTACAAACCCAGCTTTAAATATTCAATATGTGGAATTCATTTGTCTAGAAGATACTAAAACCCTTCATCAGTGATGAACTGCTTTCTCTGGTGTGTCCCAGCCTACCATAAATCAACACTGGCTTTGGGCCCATGATGGTGAGTTATATATATTAACAGTCTTGGGTCTAAGCCTACGTTCCCTGCCAAAAATAGTGTATTTGTGTCACTTTTCAACACAAATTAGTAGTTGGTGCAGATTCATTTTATTTTGCTTCACGCTTCTGCCTCTGGAATAGGATATCTTAAACAAATACAGCTTTTTAACACTGGGAAGTTGATCAGGAAAATGTACTTACATACTCATTTTCACTTGTATAAATAGTCCCTTTTAAGTCAAGGGGACTGCTTGCCTGAGCAGACTTGACTAGTCACACTCTCAGGTCTGCACGAGTCAGTCCATCCCTCCCTTCCTTGGGGCTCGGTATTAAAATTAGTAATTTAAAGAAGCCTGAAATTCTGCTTATATTCACTGTATGTGAAATACTCTTTTGCTTCTAACTTATTCAGGCCCAATTGTTAGAATTTTGGGGATACGTGCACAGAAGATATCATTGAAATATGCCATATCTCAATGTGAAATATCCTGGTAGTGAGGAAGAAAAAAGATATGGATGAGAAGATGTCATTGTAGGGTGGAGACTTTTTCTCAGGGTTCTGGGTGGTTTGTGAGAATGGTAGGGCCCTTTGGACTACTGGTACTACTTCATTTTTGGTGTGGGAAACATTGTGAAACTAATGATCAAAAGTCAGGACACAAAACAAGAACTTCACAAGGTAAATCCTGATCGGAGTCTGTGCTTCCACAAATAAATATCTTTCATTGTCACTTAACTTTATAAACTACGTTCTTGATGGTTTGTCATTGACTGACAGTTTAAACCTGTATTTCCAGTTAGGCAGACATACTACTCTAAAGTACAACATGGTTTAGGGCAATAAAAAATAAGTTTGATCTATGAATAAAAAAGGAGAGAACTGCTACTTTAAAACATATAAAGATGTCATAAAGTACCTGTTTATTTGAAAAATATTCTAAAAAGTAGAGTACCTGTATTTCAAGGTGCTGTTGATTTTTCTAAGGTATTCCCTGTGGGTTTTAAGCACTGTTTGATCTTTAGAATTTTCAGAGAGGACAGGAGGAAAATGAAGAGAGAGTGATATTGCAAATACCAGTTTTCCAGACCATTCCCTTTCTTGTTTTTTAAGCATATGTTACTATACCCAAAGACTATGATACTTAATGCATAATGAAAGTATCTCTTAATATTGTCACAGTAGTTACACTACAAATATGTCAATGTTTTTAGTAGTTACCAATCCTAATATCGAAGGCAGTCTCTAGTCCTTACTTGTAGTAACTTAACGGAAATTGGGAAATTACAAGTAAGCAATACATGAACAAAATGTATGACAGTATAACTTGCGATATTTTTTGCTTTTATGAAAGACAAGCTGTCATTTCACTGATATGTTTACAGTTATAAGCTTTATAATATGAATGAGTCATCCTAACACAAATGCTTACAAACTTTGGCTATTTTTCAGCTTTCTCTAAAGTTAGAAGGAATAGTCTCATTATTAATTTGATAGTTATGAGAATCCTGAGTTTTCTGAATGTGTATAAAACACGTTCTGCAGATTACTCAACAAGCTAACTTGCTCATGTGTTTGTCAATTTAAAAAACAACTGTGTTGGAGACAAATTTTAAGCCTGATTGTAGAGTGAACTTTAACTGATGATTTGAAAGTAAAAGATTTCTATCAATGGTATGAGATATCTAGTCCTTCAGTAAGTGTTCATCAGCCCATAGCTTGTTGTTGTTGTGACTACTGCACGTTTCCTAAATATTATCTCTGCATGTGTATTTCTACCCTTTCCGAATAGCCATTCTGATACAGTCTTTAAGTACTTGATCACAAGATACCTTTTGTTAAGTTAATCATTTGAATGAGACCTTTTTGGTTCAGACATGTGCCCCCTCCACTTCAATTAAAAAACTAATTAGTAACAAAACGTTCTTGTATGATATAGACAAGTTATTTTGTGTGTCTGTTTGATATTTTACCAATGCATGTATGTTCTTTCTGTACTTAAAGCCAACCAACTGAAAACCATCTCCATACAATACAATGTAGAGATAAATTAACATGATGTCAAGCCAAAGCACTGCTAAGAGGCAAGATATATTAGCCCAGTATTGAACCCAGTATTGAACCCAATATATCAGCATGGTTTCCACTCACCTTGAACTGTATGGAGAGCTATTTGCATTTTCCATCAAAACTTGTGTGACATGCTGTTAGGGGATTGGCCCCTATGAAAGCCAGACACACTTGAAAACAGTGAAGATAGTGAAATACTACTTTCCATGTCTTCTCAGCAGTGTAATTCTGACTGTGGCACTGTTTGCAGATGCTGTAGCTATCCATGTTGCTAACTTCCTTTAGCCTTTTCATCCTGAAAGACAGTGCAGTAGTGAAGATGAAACTTGGCCTCTACATGCACTAAATGTTTGTTCCAAAATGTTATGCTTACAGTGAGTAGAAGAATGCTGACCAGAAAAACAGTAGTAGTCTCTCAAAGAGATGAACCACTGTTTTCAGTCTCAGAACTTCATACTTTCAGCATAGTGACTCTTACACCGGAATCCTTCATATTTATGTAGGCATGTTCTTTTCACTTGAGATGTAATAAGGCATGACAGAACTGCACAATATAGGAGGGTTGTAGTGGGAGCCTGAAGCTTAGCAGATCTGGAACTGGTCTCTAAAGCAAAAGTCTGTGGAAGGGCTTTGCTCCAAACAAAAGATAACTTCTTCCTTCTCACCACCTTCACTTAAAAGTAATGACAAATAAAGACTGGGGAGTGATGAAATCTTTAGTCCTAGAAGGACAGGTGCCTGACCATGTGACAGACAGTAATACATTCTTTATAAATGTGTACCTTTGGAGCACATTAAGCTTTGGCAAAGTGAATCAAAACAGGAGGTCCCTCTAAGATTAGTACCATTAGTACCATCAGTACCATTACTTCTCACTAAGTAATGAATTGTGAATTTTGGGGTAGTTTTGGCTTGTCTAATGGCAAAGATGAGGCTGGAGACAAAAAAACTGTGGAATATTAGTGTTTTTCAAAAAGACTGTTATATATTAAAATGAATATATATAGAAGGAAGAAATAATACAGTGCTTTCAGACTTCTAACATGTCTAATTCCTAGTATTAAATAGTTCAACATGGCTGTTAGATTAGTATAGTCATTTTTAAAAAACAGCTGTGACAACCAAACAAGTTTGTTTTTTGTGTGAGAAGTTTTGTATAGAAAATGGTATAAAATACAGAATGATGCAATTTATGTGTTAGAATTGTGGTGGCAGCACTAAAGCAGTATGATCAAAGTAGTAATCACAGCTTATGATAGGCCTGTTACAAATCTGGTTTCTAAATTTCATTTTCTTCATAATCAAAAAGTTTAAAATAAACTAATATTTCTGGCAAGGGCATGTAACAAATATCTAATTTCTGAATGCTTTTTCCCATTTATGTTTGATTTATAGACAAATTTAAGACCTACAGTAATTATTCCTGATTAAAATAGAATATGGTTAAGCATCAACAGAATTACCATATTTTCTTAAATGATGGTGATACGCTTTTTAAAACAATGATGCTCTAATCCTTCAAATATGTAAGTTGTTTGTCAAGTCATGTATACCATTACTAGTTTGTTTGCAGTCATGTATCATTTTATAGTGTTTAAAACTTTTTGTGACTTTCTCCTGAGAGATCAGCTTTACAGCTAAACTGTTCTTCAAGAGAAGCTATGCTTATGTTCTGCTGGCAGGCATATTGTTTTGATCCACTAGGAAAATGGTTTCAGGCTCCAAAAAATTCCAGTAATTTAAAACAGCTTGATTCTTTAAGTATTCTGTACCCAAAACAGTAAACATAATCAAGGTTTATCAAGTAAATTAGAGGCACAGTCTTGTGAAAGGATGTTCTGAGTGAGTTGACAAGCACTCTTAGCTCCTCTAGGGAAGGTGCATGTTGTCTCCTGTGTCTGGGTTGTACCTGTCTTTGCAGATTGGCAGCCACCTTTCATGGGCAGGGTCCCTTCAGTTTCTGCTGACTTCAGGTGAAATAGCAGATACTCAGCATGATCAAAGAGAGGAGTGGGGAAGTTGCAGTATCAATCCCCTCTACTGTCCTGATTCTCTAACCACAGACATCCCTTAATTCATCTCGACTTCAGCAATCCTCAGAATAACTTAAGTGTTTGGTTTGAGTCTTAGACTAATCATCCTCAAAGGAGACTGCTGAATTTGAAAGAAGATAATTTGTCTGAGAAGTCTCTGCCAGATATCTCTAGATTGAGTGGTTTTTATCGCAGCTGTTCCATATGTTTCTATTTTTATATATTAAATGTCAGGCTCCTCTTTAATGGAGTTCTAATGTTTTCCAGTGGGCACTTGATAGCAAAGAATAATAAAAAAAATGTATTAAAGATGAACTTCAAGCAATTTTAAAACATGAGGAAGCCTTCATTGTTAAAAATAAGGGCTGATGATAAAATTACAGTTTTTACTTGGAACATAAGGAAAGGCAGCCCCGAGTACTTGATGCATAAAGAAAACATTTTCCGAGAAAGCATCAATATTTATCCATTTTTTAACTTGATTCCTTTGTGGTAGCCCTCTGATACAGTGGATATACATTCTGTTCTCATGAAGTGTGTTCCATAATAGTATTCCTATCTGTTAAAATAGGGTTAGAGTTTCATTGTAGGATTATTTTTCTGTCAAGTCCTATGTAAAGTTTTTTTTTTCATTTATTTGCAGCATAGTCTATAGGTGTCATTACTGACTGAGAAGCTGAAATTATTTTTTCCCCGTGACAGCTGGAAAAATGTTCAAAAATCAATATCAGGTAAAACAGAAATGGCTTTTTGCTAAACCTCTTTCATTTCACCTTTGAGAGAACTCAATTACAGTGGCTTATTCTGGGGGGCAAATAATCCCGATACAGAGAAGTCTTGGAATGTTTAATTATTGAGTATTTTTACATGAAGCAATGGGTAGCTGCTGATGCTGTCAGGCATGGAACGGGCACTGACATGGTGATACCAATGAGTTTGTTTGTCTCTCGGTTCTCTTGTGGACCAGGTAAGGCACCCCACCCACTCCCAGCCCAGGCATAGAAGCAGTCCTGACTCTTAATGTGTATTCTGAACAGGTTTGGCTTATTCTCTGGGTGTAGCAGAGGATTGCCCAGTGGGTACCCCCAGACAGCACCAGTCACTTCATTTGCATACCTTATTATCCCTTTTCCTGTTTCATGGGTGTGCTTTTTTTTTTCTTTTTTTTTTTTTTTTTCCCCTCACCCTTTACTTTCACCACACTGGTCTCCTCCCCTCCTCCCCCCCCCCCCCCCCCCCGAAACAGCCTGCCCCGATTACTTTTCCCCCACTGGTCCCAGGTGTACTACATTTGTAACCAAAATTGGTATTTTTAATACTGTTACCTAGGCATTCTTAGCCTCATGTGGTATTACTGATGTGGTTACTCAGGTGCTGTTGGCCTTGCGGGATTATATTCCCCCAAAGGTCCCTGATACTCCCCTGCAGTGATCTGTGGAGTTTGGCCATTCTGTGCATAACTGCCGCTCAACCACTCATGAGATCCAGCCATCCTTCAGGGCACTAGTGGTAACTTTTGTCAGCTGCTCATATTGGTGTTTATGTTCTCATGTCAGGTCCAGTAGGTTTCCATGTCCTGTTCAGTTAGCTTAACCTCAAGCCAGGGCCTACTCAAGGGCTGCAGCCTTAATAAAATGCATTTGCAAATATAGGAGATAACTTTCCATTTGTTTGTCAGGTATTGCTACAAAGACCTACAGGTCTGGTAGTTGGAAATATTTTGTAATTTTCTAAGAGCTTGATACTGTAGTCTTTAAATATGTCAGACAGCTTTTAAATTGACAGTACATTGTCTCTTTTTATTCTTCTTTTTCATCCATTATGAAATAAAAAATATTTTGCCAATGCTTTTTATGGAATGCTATTTTGTCTTTCCTTGGAACCTAGTAAATGGAGCCATTTGGCTTAGTCGTGTGACAGAAAGCTGCCAGGTGTGGGTGGGCAGGGGGAAATATTTAATTTGGAAAAGGTGCAAAGCTGGTGTTCTCTGAAGGCATAATTTGAAGAGCATTTATTTTGTTGGCAAGAGTGCTAGCCCTTCTTGCTCACTCCAACTTCTGTACAATTGTTTGGGCAGCTGAGCATAAACTGGATTGGGGAATGCATGCAACAGTGAATGAGAAGGGAGAGTTGTACTATCTGATTGGGTCAACTGTACTGCTTAAAAAATAAACTATAGCTTAAGTTCATCAGAAGACATTTTGCATGATATCAAATGTGAGAAATTTTGAAACAAATAAGTCCCTAAGTGGCAGAGCTGATAAAGCCTACCTTCCTAACCTAAGACAGGCTACGGTTAGATTCCTTGATGTCTAATAGGGTGTGCACTCGGTGTAAGGAGTTTTCACTTGGCTGGGGCATTCATAATGTCTCTTTCCAGTATTAATTCTCTGGTGTCTAGTAAAGGCTGCAGCATGAGTACAACCCTTATCTTGTTGTGGGCATACTGATAGGATCTCTCTTCTACCTGGCTGCTTAGATCAGCACCTAAAAGATGGTAGATTTTTACAAGTTTCATGAAGCTTCCTGTCAAAGCTGGTTGGAACTTGATAACTAGTTAAAAAGTTATGGGGAAATGTCTTTGACATACTCACACATGTAGACAGAGACATTTAGACTGTGTAAACTTATTTCCTTAAGAAAACGGACCAAAACATCAAATCTGCCACAAATTTTAGTTTGATCATTTAGTGTTTTTTAAACTCACTTCATCTGGTGAGATGTAGGAATAAAACATTTCTAAAAATAAATTACTGATCTGCTGGATGTTTTTAGTATTTTTACAATAATTTTGCTTTTTAAAGACATTATAAATAAAATAATTAAAATTAAAAATATTCTGTGTATATCCCTTCAGCTTTATGCTCTGATCCTCTAGTAAAGTCAAGTATTGACTATATGGATTGCTATATTACAGTAGTCTAGAAGCTGCTATTAATATGCGGTTGATCAATAATACTCTGATGAGCGCAGACTGATGTGGGGAGGGATTGCTCTAATGTTCTCAGCTTGATCAGTGGTCTTCTGTGCTGAACATTTGGCTGGGTGATGCATCCTTAAACAATTTTATCGCAGGGTGGCGCATTTGTTGAAATATTCAGTGCTCAAGGCAAGAACCCTGGTGCAAAGTGGAAGATTTCTGGCAATCCATCAGCTATATGGAAAGTAAGTCTTAAAGGAAACTCCTAAAACTAAGGGTATGAAACACAGAAAAATGTGAATGAAGCTTAAAATTAGAAGGTAATGAGGTTTTTGACCTGACTCTGGAGTTGTCATTTGCAGTTCTGTCATTATGACAGACTAAATGACCACTTAAATTAGTACTTTATACCTGCTCGCAAACTAGTGCGGTCACAGTGTAATTTTATAACTTAAATATTTAGAGAGGATTAAAGCTTAAAGTAATTTTGCTGTCCCCATAACTAATGAATTGAGTCAGGCACATTGGATCATGGATTATGTTCGTCAGCATTGTTTGCTCATAAAACATACAAGTAAAGGACAAGTTTTTACAGATTATATTATTACCATCACCTCTGAACTACTGTCACATTTTCAATGCAGCATACCATATGCCAAATTTTACTGCTGCATTTAAAAAAGAAGTAGCTTTGGATGTTAGTGGCATGACTGTTAGTGGGGAGAGGAATTCTGTCATGACATTTATGTTTGTTTGTTGTTTCTTTTGTAGGAGTATGATAAGGAGGTAAAAGGCTTTGTTTTTGTACTTGAAGGAAGCAGTCAAATTAACAAAATGCAGCTACCAAAGGAAGCTAGACAAACTCGTAAGTATCAAAGAAATGTATGTCTGTGATGTTCTAATTATTTAAAGTCTTACGCTGGAATGTAAAACTGATCTTATTCTTCCCTACTTCGGGTTTAATTCACAGTTAGCAAACTGTTTTTTCATTTGCTTTTTTGTGGATCAGCTACTACAAATAAGTAAAGGTATGGAAATGTTATATTAAAGTAAGTGCTTTAGGGAAGATCCTTGGTTGATATGTATTTTCCTAATTTTGTGGTGTTCAGTTCACTTCTGTACCTCATCCTGCTATGGACTGACCTCTGGCAAGTAACTTCCAACCCTATTCAGCACTCATTAAATTCAATAATTTTGTTGGCATCAAAGAATGTTGAATAGGTTTGTGTCCCCTTTGTCATTTTACTTTTTAAAATAGTGAGATTTGCCTGCATTATGGAGAGACTTTGAGCATGAACAATTTTTAAAGTATTATGTTTGGCAGAAAAAAGCCTTATAAACTAAGTTTATAGTATTATAGAGGTAATAGTCTTTTTTTAAAAAAAAAAACAACAAAAAAGAACAATATGGCTGTTTAGAGCCATTTTTCTGGTGTTAGTGGTGGTGTAGCCATGATGGTCTAAGGACAAACAAAAGACAAAGTTTGTAGGCAGAATAACTGTTGTAGCTGGAAAAAGCAGATAAATTTTAAGGACATGGAAGATTCTGTTGAAGAACTTGTCTTTTCTTTTTTCAACTGTATTTGCCTTTCAACTCCTTTAGTGTCAAATTGTGTCTATATTACAAAGTGATCAATGTGTGTGAACTTCTTAACCTTGTACTCTCTGTGTGTGCTAAAATAATTGAGGATCTAAATACTAAAAAACAATTACTGCTTCATAAAAGTAGTATTTGTGATTTGTTTATGAAGCCAGTAATCTCTCCAGTGCATTTCTTGTATGAGTTATAAAATATCACTGATCTTTAATTTGAAAAGCTAATAATTAGTAGTAATAATTACTACTTGTCAGGTTTATGGTACAAGTATACACATTCTCCATATTTATGAATCCTTAGGAATTCCTGTTACGTAAGTTCTTTGCAAGGTCCTCTGGCCATACAGAAAAAGACATACCCATCACATCAAAGAGGTCGTCATTCAAGTCCTCTGTAGTCATAAAATTTTCTCCCAGAGGTAGATCTCAAAACTGGAGATCAATGGTCTGGACAGCCCATGAAAATTGTTCTTAATGGCCAGAGACCCTTTCTCAGTCTCCTTGAACATTGTGTTGCAGCTCTCTGCCCTGGGTCCTAACATGGAAATGTTCAATCTTCAATGGTTTTTCGGATTCCAAAGTGTTAGTTGGATGTAGATGGAGTCAGTATCATACGAGTTCATTTTTACTTATTTTAAAAATGAATGTATTATTGTGATCATAAAAAGAGAAGTAGCATTCGTAAACAAACTGCAGTACATATATTTGCTACAGATAAATCTGGAGATGGGAAGCCTTTCATTATACTCTCAGTGGGGGCATGGAGGGTTTTCCCATTTCTGTTGACTCTCCTTTAAAATATATTTTTAAGGAGGGAGATGGTGTCTGAGCCATCTACAGGGCATACAAGTATTATCATAATTTATCCTTTAAGTTTCACTGCAGGAGATTATACTTGCATAAGGCTTATAGTAATGAACCAGGCTGCTTTAGATTTAACTGCTTGCTTTTGAAAAAAAAATTGAGATAGTGATTTTAATTGAATGAAACAGAGGAATCTTCTTATATACTTCCCATACAGGGTCTTGTAATTACAAATTAATTTAACTTTTCTCAAACATACACAAAAAGTAATAAATGAGAGATTGTAAAGTCTGGTCATGCACTAAAGTCTTAAAGATTTATCTGATTTTTGTAAAAGAAATTTAGTATTCTCTTCAGTATTATAAGTATTAGACTAATGTATCTTTCAGAGAAATCCACCTTTAATTTGTTTATTGACAATATTAAACTATTACAGCCTAAAATGAGAATTGAGAATTAGTATTGTGGATTATCACTGCTAGGAATAGATTGGTTTTAAATTAACTCTAGCTAGTGCTACAATACTGTAGTCATACTTCCATCCATTACCATTCTCTCTGTCTCTGTCTCCTTCTCTCTTCAGGTGTATATGCCTCAAATATTTTAGTTATGTCAGATATACAGTCTGCCAGCTGTACTGAATGCTCTTCCAAAATGAAAGACAGCATGTATACAAATACAGTTCAAAATCTTGTTAGTGTCATTTTACCCACGAAAGAAGGACGATCTGAATTGGCATCCTTTAGAAGAGGAGATAACGTTGTTGAGCCCTGTTCAGTCAATAAAGAGCAGCTCATTTTCTCCCTGAACCAATCACTGAGAAAGAAACATAAGGTTCAATTCAGACAGTCTTGTACTGTTTTTCCTTAATAGCGAGCTACCTGAATCCTGAATGGCTTCCCATGTTGTTCCCTCAGTTAAGCTATATTCCTGTTGTTCTAAATATCAGAGGCCTCCATTGACCACTACTGGTATGATCTGGATTGTGTTTATATCAACGAGTTGAAGTTTGTTTAATGAGGCGTACATTGTCATGAAAGTGAAAGCAAGTTTCATATGGCTTTAAGATAAACTCAATATGAATGTATTAGTTTATTTTGTAATTCTTCATGGGATAATTGCTGTTTACATGCTCTTGGAACACACTGAAGAATTGCAAGTAAAAAAAAAATAGGCTCTGTTTATTTTCATGATATTTCCATCTCAGCCACAGATGGGACTTTTATAACAACATTCTTATTACAGTTTGAACTGGTTTTCTTCAGTTTTTCTTATGTTCGTATGTTGTGTGAACCTTGGGAAATAGTTTTGCAGCATTATAGCTGTGCATTATTAATATGCTTGTTGGTGAAGTGTGCAGCTGCACACATGCAGCACGTTTAATTTTTTTTCTCTGTTTTTAGTTGGACTGATCCAGCAGTTTCTGACACTTCAGATTTTTGTGCCATTGGGACAAGACTTCTCCACTGAGTTACTGTAAGATGCATAAAATTTCTTTGCATATTTAATGTAAAGTGGATGCCTGATTGCAGCCATTAATTATAGTGGCAGATTTTGCATTTAAGCGTAGTGACTTATCAAGTCAATGCGAGGTAATTAAGCTAATGAGATCATTATTTCTTGTATGTTTTAAATACTGACATTCCTCTGAAGACAAAACAAATTCTCAAAATCATGAATGAAGATGGTGAGAAATCTAGAAGAAATGGGATATGAATTTATCAGACAGAGGTATATGAAAGTATTGGCTCATGAGGGTTTCCTGAAAAATTAATAAGAAGTTTATAAATAAATATTTCAGGGTCCTTTGGTTCGGGGGAATAAAGAAATATATGTTTTAATTACTTTTAAAAAAAGAAAAAAAGGTTAAAGCTAAAAAGCTAGAATATTTTGGAGCATTTAATTGGTATAATTCTTTCCATGCTGTAAGGGAAGAGAGATGCAATAAAACCAGACTTTTTTCATTAGTTGAATATGGAATGATTTAGTACGCCTTTAAAGCTTGGGCACTTTGTCTGTCTTCGTTGGACACCATTCCCCTCTACTGGCACCACCTGTTTATAACCAGCAAAACCCAGTCTGCTTTGTAGCCAATAGAACACCTAATATTTGGACTAACAAAAGAAATATTATCCCGTTAGAAGCCCTGCAAGAAAAGGTGGGTTGAGTGATACGCAGTTAAACTCAGTAAGTGCAAGCACTAAATTGTATTTTTGTTTGTCTTTTATATAACTTTGCATTCATCAGTACCTATATAGGTGCCAGCTTTTCTTGATTGTCTTAGGTCTCTTGCGTCTGCAATAAGGGGAAACAACTCTTGTAGGTTTAAGTCAAAAAAGGGCAAAATGAGACGCGGTCATGTATCATTTCAGCTATGGCATAGTAGAGAAAGTGTTCATTATAATGTGAATGATCTATTTCATGATGTTAGGATGATGTACTATTTTGTGTTGAGGGGTAAGTCAGTTATCTCCTTTGCCTTCAAATATGTGGAGTCATCTTGGAATGTTTTGTTAGTTTGACAAAGAATACTTCTAATATGAATTGAGTCATATTTATTAAACTTCATACTCTTTCTTGATAGCTTTGTTTGCCTTTTCTTATTTCTTCTGCCCTTCATGGCAGTGATGTACAGCTATTGTCATTAAGCAGTTACACACTTTGTGGTGCTGAAAAAGTTCTAAAAATAAGATCTATGTTTCCATTCAATTAACATGAAGAGTCTTTATATATGTGTGTGTGTATATATATAAAAACTGAGAACAGCCATACTGATTCAGACTAGGGATCCACCTACCCCAGTATATTGTCTCCAACAGTGGCCATTGGGGAGATCCCAGCAACTGTGGGGTCTGTTACTGTTTCCTGGTCTTTTCAGATCTTCAGGCAGAGCATGGCTAGGAAGCAACCACTGGCTCCTTGGATAGCTCCAGGTTGCAATGGATGTTGTTACAGGTGCTCTGCTCAGTATCTTTCTTCTGTTCCCTGTCTGTACATTTTTGATTATGTGACCTTTATGCCCTTTCCCTTTTTTCATTTGTTGTCCTCCAGAATCAGCTGGTTTTATTCTTGTTTTTCATTCGCTTTAGCCTTTCTCTCTGCAGGAGAGCTTTAAGGTTAGGATTAGGCTAGCAGTGGGCCTGAGAAAGACAATCTGGTAGGAACACTGGCCATCAGCAGGTGCCTAAAGAAGAGTATGAGAAGAACAAACATATGATACCTACCCTTAGTAATCTCCTACTTTCTGGCTCTTTTTAGCTCAGGATTTCTTAAACCTTTTGTGTTTTGTTTTTTTTTCCTGATCTCAAGGATTTGTTCAGTCTTCCCTTGGAGCCTTGTAAGCTTTATTCTGCACCATGCTCTAGAGAGGATGTCTGCTGTGCCCCTACCTATTGTATGAAAAAACACATTGTTTTGTTTGTTTTGGTTGGGGTTTCTACTAGCTTCATTTCACAGCTTCTAGTTCTTCTATTGGATGAGATGGTTACCAAGCATGCCTATCCACCATGCCATTTTTTAGAAATGAGGTCTGTAGACATCTATCATATCTCCCTTTGCTGCCAAAGTCACCTCTGTCTAGGCTGAAGACTTCTTGCCTATTCAGTTCCTTGTATAGAAGCCATTCCA
The DNA here is from genome assembly GCF_036370855.1 of Dromaius novaehollandiae. Lineage (NCBI taxonomy): Eukaryota > Metazoa > Chordata > Aves > Casuariiformes > Dromaiidae > Dromaius > Dromaius novaehollandiae. The sequence continues at coordinate 16,361,427 of NC_088109.1, read as the reverse complement.
GCCCTTTGACTATCCTTGATGTCCTTGAAATGAGGAGACCTGAACTGCACACTATATTCAAGACATGGAAAAGTCATATGGGTTTACAGAATAGCACAGTTTGTATTTTTTCTTGTTGCCTGTTCCCTTCTAATAATTTGTAACGTTTAATCTGATGTTTTTGATTGTCGCCAAGCTTTTGTTAAAAAAAAAAGAGGCTTATTTAGGGCGTATTTATCATTTTTTAGGATGTCAGTACCTCAGTTGCAAAATGTTTTTCTTAGATAATGAATGCATTGTGCAGCTAATACGAAATGCTTTATCATAGAAGTGATTATGATAGGGATTAGTATTTTCAAAAGAGTCCAAAGAGTTAGGAACACATTTTCCTTTTTAAAAAGCTTACGAAAGCTGCTAAAGGTTTGAAGATTTCTGTTTAAACCTTTCTGGAAACATTTTTTTAATGGTTCTAGAATTGGCACTTGCCAGGGCTTACTGTTCCTCAGTGGATTTATAATAGTCCATGCAGGTATTTCTAGCCTCAGTGATTTGTGAGGTAGTGGGTCTTTGTAAGCTGTGTCACATGGTAACATTCTGCCTTCCTCCTGCAGTGTGCTTCAGTTCCAGCAGGATTTTGGAAGCTGAAAATTGAGAAAATCTCAAAAGGATAAATTAACTTATTTAGCACAGAACTTCACTAGAGAATATTTTTGCTGGCTTGAGAGAAACTTGAAAGAGAAGATAGGGTTCAAAATACGTGTTATAAAGACAGTTTTGACTGTATGCATTAAGGTCCTACTGCAGAAAATACTAACATTTGGTTAATTTAAACTGTAGACAGGAGAGTTGGTAACTGTTGAGTAGACCATAAAAATGCAGGTTTCCAAGCAACTTCTGGCAGTTATATTTTCCTTTTGTCTTTAATTTCTTTTCTTACCACATTTTCTCTTATGGCTTCTTTCAAGGTAGTTCTTATTTCTTATCTCATTTTGATTTTTCTTTTTTCCTGGATATTAAAGAATCTCTAACATAAGTTATTTTCAGTCTACCTATTTTTTCTGCAAAACAAAGAAGCTCTTGTGTGTCAAACCACACTGACTCTTCTGTTCTTTGATGATTTTCTGAGTGTAATTCTGGTTACACTTTCTGCTCCTATAGTTTTAACGGCTGTGTTATTTCCAGAAGTGTATAGCAAAAGGGACTCGACGAACAAGACATGACATAGTAAACAGAAACCAAGTACAGACACTTGCTTCTCATGGACATTCTGTAGACAGATGGCAGAGGCTTAGTGCCAGGTTCAGGAACTTTATCTTCAGATCATCTGCAGTTTTGTATTGGCTTTGTTTATTTTGAGTACTTCTTGCCATCCAGCTATACCTCTTATCAAGAACCTCTTCTCCACATTTTCTTCTTTCCTTCTTTTCCCTTTCCATCACTGGTTTTCAGTAATAAATTTTGTATTAGAAATCAACTCTAATATATTGATGTAGCTGTAATTTCCTTCAAGACTTGCAAAATAGATGTGTATTCTGTCCTTTCAGGCTCCTGATGACCTAGTAAATAATGAAGACAAGTTGTTCTCGCTTCACATTGCTTAGACATGTTAGTGATAAGTGACTGCTGTTCAGTTCTTTATATTTCAGATTTTTTAAAGGAATTTTTTACTTGGTTGTGAACAGAATATTTATTATCCTGATGCTTCCTGGAGTTTAATGTTCCAAGATGGCTTCTTGTGTAATGTTTAACTAACTGGATCTTTCAGTAGCTGCAAGTGAAAATAAGAGCATATTAAGCCACCATACCTGCAAAGGTTTACTTTATGTAAAAAAAAAAAAACAAAAAACCAACAACAAAAAAACACCTTAGCAATTTTTATAGTAGCTGCACATAATGGTTTATGGTACATTTCTTCCTCTCCTATATATAGATGGAAATGTTATGAATTTAGTTTGAGGCTCATCCTCTCTTTTGCAGTCTGTTCAGTGATTGATCTGATCAGCAAACTAGAATTTCGTCAAGGCCATCCATCAATGCTGGCATCAGCTGAGCGAAACCTTCTAACTTGCTGCTATCAACCAGTCATGCAAGATTCCTGCCATAAATAGTGAAAGTGCAAACAACTGTTTAAATTATCTGTCTTGCATTTTCTTGGAAGACATTTAAGTGGAAATGTACCCTGATACTTTGTTAGGTGGCATGATTAGCTGATAGTAAGTATCAGCACATTAACAATTATTGATCTGCCAAACAAGTACATAAAATAGATTGTGAATGGAAAAATTCAGTGAAGCGTAATAGAATTAGAGCTAAGGTGGAGTGCATGTAATATGTGCAGCTTTTTTGAAGCAAATAGTAGTAAAGCTGTTAGTAATACTGGATATAGCCATCTGTTGTAAATATAGTAGTCAATTGTTAAATTGTTGGGATTATGCATTTTGCTGCCCTTCTGTAAGTCAATGTTTGGAAAATATTTGTTCATAAAAGAAAACGCCGTCTGGCTCGTGTTGGCATTCTTGGTTTATCTTCCAGAGTATGTGCAGGTGCTAGCACTTCTGCTTGACATTTTATCAAGAGCACAAACATTCATTCTTGTTAAAATACCATATAGCCATTCATTTGTCATACTTTATTTTTGATATGTTTATTTTAGATGTTAGGTATCATGTGAAATTAGTAAGTCATGTAACTGTAAGTGTTAGAGCAAATGAACAGACTTGTTGAGGTGAGAAAATAGATGTTTAAAATTGTACTATAGCCTCCAAAAAAAAAAAAAAAGGACAGTGGTCTGAGAAGAGTCAGAAGCTCTATTTCTGGTTGTACTACGGAGGTGCTATTTGGCCTTGTGTATGTCCCTTTAAGTTCCTCCACTTTTTTTTTCCAATCTCTTTATCAAAGTTAGGGGAGTAATATTTATCGACTTATTTTGAAAGGATAAGTACAAAGACTTAAGTAATTCATAGCTGTTTGATACTTTTTTGATATGAAGTGCTAAAAATAGGAATGATAGTAAATTTTAAAATCTGGTGGTTTATTAAGTCCATTTTCATTAATATGCAGGCTACTCTCTGCTGATAGTACAAATTTAATATTTGACATATCCCATCACTGAACAGAGGCCAATTTAGGGAGACTCCATGTGTGACCGAAAAGAGAAGTTTTCCAGTTTTGTATTTGGGCACCTAGATAGGACAGAAGATAATAACAAAATGTGTTCATGCTGATATGTTCAGTCCCTTTTTTATGTATACCACTTCTAACTCATGCATCTCAAAATAATTTACAAAGAAAGTCAATATCATAATCTCTATGATGCATGGGCATCCTTGTTTCTTCTTGACATAAACTAAATCACAGAAATGGTCAGGTGACCCAACAAAGTCGGTGTCAGAACCAGGTGTAGTACTTAAGTCCTGATCCATTGCTGGAGATGTTAAATGATACTGTCACAATGGTAGCCAGCTTTATGGTGCTTCTGGCTACAAATTTAAATCTCCAGATGGTCAACAGCTATGAATCATGCACGGCATACTTTGTAGAGCTGAAGTTTGAGATCTCCTGTGAGATCCCTTCACCCCTGTGGCATGAAAATCTGCACTGCAAAAAAGTGTATGGTCAGTGCAAGGTGCTTTTCAGTCACAAAGAATCCTGCTCGTGTGTCCCAGAACTCAGTGCCCAGTATTAACGCACTGCGGAATTCGGCTTTGCTGCCCCTTCCTTTAGTTACTCACCGCTTTACGGACTGCCTTGCTAACTTGAATGTGCTGAGGATCACAACATGATCACTCATTCACTCTAATATTAACTGTGTTTCTTTATTCTTCATAATGTTTCCACCTTTCTTTCAAGGCTCTTTTTAAGGCGCTATGTCTTCCAATAGCAAAATAGCTGAGCAGTTTGCTCAGCTAGTAGTCCGCTGTACATAGTAGGATTGTCCTTAGACTAGGTCTTTGCTTGCCACTGGCATTCACCAGCTCCAAAAGGCATCAAAGTTTGTTATAAACCTGATCAGCATCCTCTAGTAGATACCTTCTGAGGAGAAGAACATACACTATTTCAGAGCTGCTTATATTAATGAGGAATAATTTCTGTGATAAAGAGAGTAATCTTACACAATGCACTGTAGTCTTTCTTTTTTTTTTTTTAACTTTGTCAGTATAGTCTTATTTATGTTTAAGTTAATAACTACAGCAGGGAAGTGAGAGTAAAAGACTGTTGTGTGCCCTGGAAAAATATATGTAATAGTAAGGCTTTCATTTTAAAATATAAAATGATACTTTAAGTTATGTCCTAAAGTGTGAACTTGAAGTACTTTTGCTTTTTCCAGAAAGTTATCTGTCAGATTTTGTGGCAGATAGTCCATCTGAGTCATGCTATTTCAGTATTTTTAACTCTTCCCTTGTACTCGATGGCTATTCCATTTGAAATGTGAGTGGAAGTCTTTAGTTCAGATTATCTGGATATGACTCAGGAGAGCAATTAAGTAATCACATCTGTGCAAATAGTAAGGTAGCTGTCCAAATGTTTTCTCTATTTCATTGTCACTTTGCAGGATTTTGTCAGCTATTTATGATTCTGTTGTTTTAGAAGAAATGGAATTAGGAGTTGTTACATACAGCATCAGAAACTCTCACATCTTCTTTTCTCTCATAAAGAGGTTTTCTGTTTGCATCCTTTGCTATAATAGAAAGTCTGTCATTTGTTCCGTTAAGCTATTAAGCTTTATCTTTAATTTTCCAGCTTGACTGATGGATGGAATAAAGAATTACTGTATTTTAGGATCCAAGAAAAAACTTCTAAAAATCCAAATTTAATGTTATTGGGTGCTTGCCACAAACATGAGCTTCCGTTGGAACAGTTTAGATACACAAGCACTTTATGGTGGAAAGAAAGAGGTCTTGTCGAGATGCTAAGGAAAACATACCAAGTGGAGATCAGTCCCCATTATAGGACTGCTTCATTCTGGGTAGCAACTTGAAAGAAGGTAGGAATGAAATTTGTCAGCAGTACCAAAAAATAACAACTATCAATTGATGCAGGGATGCACAGATTGTATCCCACTTTGGCAAGAAAGATTAACTCAACTCAAGACTTTTTGATACTTATTCCTCTTCAGGACTATTGGAATTTATGATGAGGCTTTTCTTGTTTGTTTAATCAAATTACAGTAATTTGGCTTCATCTCTGGTGTCTTGCCTTTAGTTAATGGAATTACTCCCAGAACTATTTTATCCTACTATTCATAGTTTCATGAATATATTAAGATGTTTTCCTTCTGTTTTTTTTCATAACCATGTGCTGGCAGAAGAAATATGTGGAAGGACTACAGCCATTCACAGAATCACAGAGTGGCTGAGGTTGGAAGGGGTCTCTGGAGATTGTCTAGTCCAAACCCCTTGCTTAGAGCAGGCTGCCCAGGACACTGTCCAGTCAGGTTTTAAACATCTCTGAGGATGAGGACTCCACAACAACCTCTCTAGGCAAACTGTTTCAGTGTTCAATTGGCCTTAGAGTAAAAAAGTTTTTTTCTTCATTTTAAACAAAATTTCTTGGATTTGAATTTGTGCCCATTGCCCCTTACGCTCTCACTGGATACCACTGAGAATCTGCCTACATTTTCTTCACACCTTCCCATCAGATATTTATACACACTGAGCCTTCTCTTCTCCAGGCTGAACAGTCCCAGCTCTCTAAGCCTCTCCCCATGTGACAGGTGCTCCAATCCCTTAATCACCTTTATGCCCCTTTTTTTGGATAAATGTTAGTTTCATTCTGGAAGTATTTCTGGTTTCTAGCATGTGATGGCATTCACTGTTTCTGCAGCTGTAAATAAGGTATTTTTATGAAGCCATCTTATATCAAGGATTGTATTGTTCATTCAGTTATTCGGTATAAAATTTCAAGAATGAAGAAAGACTACTTTGAAGGTTTTGAGTTGCAGAAGATTATCTTGTTTCCTGATTACAAGATATGGCTATTGGGGAGAGGACATTTTCTGAGAGATAGAGGTCTACTTTGTGCATCTGAACCTTTTAATATTTTTGTCAGAAGTGCTATCAGCAAGAGGGAAAGTAGCAGCTAAAAAGAAATGACTTGCTTGGCATCATACTAAGAAAGAATGAGATGATATAGTTGAATTGGAATGGCTTGCAAGGTATATATTTTCCAAATAAAATATTGGAGACATTGGGTATAACTGCAGCAGAGCAGTAGAGCTTGCTCTACTACAACCATACAGAAAAGAGTGTAGCAGACAGCAGTCTAGTTCTGTCCACAAGGAAGCAAGACGGGAACTGCTATTCAATGTCAGTAATAAAAAAACCCACTTCTCTTAGACTCTTAGCATCTTGACAGCACAAGGCCCATAACTAACTGATTTTTTCTGTTTCTTCTCTGTGGTAGCTTTCTTCCTTCTTTTCTTTTACAGAATGGAAAAAAGTTAAAATTATATTGAATCTTTCTAGAAGTTTACATGACACTCTCTCCTTAGTAGAATCCATAGAGAATGTCTCTTTGGAAGAGTCCCTGAGCTTTTGTTTTAGTGCTTACAACATCCAGATTTGCATTCTGCCTGTTAAAGAAATCTCTTTTCCCTGGCCTCCTGTATTTCTTCAGAAGTCTGTTGTTCCTGTGCTTTTTCCTCCACACTTCTCAAGATCTCTAAGTGTTACCTAAAGATTTTTGTTCTCTGATAAAACTGAGCATCCGTTAACAACAGTTTCATTCTCAGTTCATCCTTCGCCAATATCTCTTTCGACTGTCTGGATTTTCATGAATTATTTTTCCTCTGCCCTTTTTGAGAACGTATTTGTCAGTACTTTTTGAGAGCTAGTACTGTATCTTCCTTTTCCAGCAGTTGCTTTCAGTACTTGAATGTATACCCTCTCCATGCACAGTTACTGTCATGTTTCTGAAAGGTATCAAATGGGGCATTTGTGACTTTTAGTGTTGGTTGAACAGATACAGAAATGTACAAAATTCTGTTTTATTTGAGGAATGGAGTATGTGGTCCACCCAGAACTAACTTTTGCAGATGTTGAAATTTTCTCTTCTTTTGATAGTTAAAGACTGTGTGTTTAATGGAATATTTTTGCAGAAGGTTCGTTCTTTTTGTGTTTGTTTTTTTGTTTTTTTTCCCCCTTCAGTGATCTTGCAGCTGTAGAACAAGAATACTGTCAAGTGGGTAATTTCTTGTTTCTTCCACAGTTACTGTAGGGGAGAAATCAGAAAAGTATCTCATAATTTTATATGAAAAAAATTTGTGTAAAAACTGTAGCTTTGAAATTACTTTGTCAATGGACAGACACATTTACCAAGGTGAGAAAAAAGAAAGGAGGATGCTGGGGCTAAATCAGCATCACTTAGAAACACTGAGGAAATTGCTCACACCTGGAAATTCAGGTGGCTAAAAAGTTGAGTGTTGTCATCTTCAGTTATTTTGATGATAATCTCTCTTAGAGTATGTTGTGAGAAAGTTTATAATACAAAAATAAAATCCAGCATATCCTACCAAAAATAAAGCGGGGAATGGTGATGTAACTAATCCTGACTGATACATAAACTCTTAGATTCTGACTAGCCTACAAAGCTGGTGAACTGCTCAAGGGAGAACAAGAGAAGTTTTAATTTGTCAGTAACAAATGTAGGTAGAGAAGAAATAACATTCAGAGAAGCATAATTATGAAAAATTATGAGGCCAGTCTTTTCAAACTTGAATGGCAAAGCAAACCATGAGCTTTCTGCCCTGTTAATGTTTCAGCAAGAGACAGTAGAAAAGATGAAAGGTTACTCAGAATATCCTCTAGTTGAGATTTCGTTGAGGATTTAAGGATTCTGTCAATGTCATATGAAAATCTACTTGAATCAACCCTTCAGACTATCATTGTGGTTGATTAGAAGCCAGTATGGTTAATCATTTGCTTGAATGTGATTATTTTTGTCTACATAAATTTCGTTTTTAATTTGCTTGCTCCAGTTGTAGACTGTTCTTTTGCATAGCTGTCTTAGTCTACAGGTGTTAATAATTATCCCTTTAAGGAAAGGAAGTGAGGGCATGGCAGAGCCTACCTATTCTTTCTTGCAGTTCAGAAGTAACTGGTGAAGATTGCTCACCCATAGAGAATATTGCTAGCATTGTTGTGATCTGTAATGCACACAGCAATAGTGATCATATATAAGAACAGATAGTGAGGTCCATGGTGCCACAAGCGTTCCCAGCTTTATGCAGCAGCTGTATCCATACAGATGTTTCCTTGTGTTTGCAGTCACCATTTTAGAACATTAGGATTTCAGTTTATCCAAGAATTATCCAAGATTTAGGGGTAAAGTTTCATGAAGTTTCATCTGTTTTGATAGAAGGTAGTACTTAAATTTCAGCTTGCTTTTCTGGAGAAACTGCATAAAAAGGCCAGGACACACAGACATTTCAGGAAGTGAGGGAGGCTGACCAGATACCTACAAGCTGTCCTATAGTTATTGTCTATCAAAGAATAAGACATGGTGCTGTTACAGATGAGAAATAAAGGAAGCTATTTAAACAGGCAGTTGAATTCAAGTACCAGTTAAAGTCCGTAATACAAATGTACAGTGAGGCAGATTCTGTAAAATCTTAGTTTAAACTTGAAAAATGGTAACTCTTTTCAGTATCTTCATTCTTACCTTAACTGTGTATGATCCTTTTGAGGAGGGGGAAAAAAAAAGTATGTGATCCAAATCAGAATACAAAATATGGTTCCTTACTTTTCAATCTGATCTTTACTGGTAGGCTTTTAACATGAGCTCAGTACAGCTGATGATCTTTTCTTAAATCTTGCCACTAACATTTAGGTATTTTGTTTCATTTTAAATTGTTAGATGAAACCATTTCACTATTCTTTCTGACCCTGAGATGCTTTCATTCACATATTGCTTTACAAAAGGGATCAGAGCAAAAATGATGATAAAATAATTTCACTTATTGAAACACTAAATCAGTCTGTTTCTTAAAGTGAAAGTGCAGTGGGAATCTAATGGCATAGACCTTGATGAGAATGATTTTGTTACGTTGTGCAGGAAATTGAAGGAGGGAGTTAGAAAACAGTTATCCAGCTTTTTTGGTGATAAATAAGAATTACAGTTTTAGACTAAACTATTACATTCTTCTGAATATTTGTTTAGTGGCAAGTAAATTGAGATCTGATAAGTGGAAATAGTTATTCACAGATTACAGTGATCCGCCAATAACTTCAGTATCTTAATAAGAGATTTTTCTGTGATGTTACCAGTAACATACTTAGTTTCATACTAGAAAATAAATGCTTTGAGTCAAATGCAAATCCAGGTGATTTACAGTAGTTCTGAATTCAGCTGCTTGACTCTCATAAGAAGAACATTTTCAAAATAAATTTCCCATTAATGTTCACCCACATTGTATCTTGAAACTTGTGACTTCTGTTAAAACCTACTAAATCTGTGTGAGGTCTAATCATCCCCGTTAATGCCTTAAACCAGTATTCTCCAAATCATAGTGTGCATCATGCTGGTGATTAAATAGTTCCTTCCGGATAGTATTCAGCAATAGTTTGTATCTGCAAAGCAGAAGCCAAGGCAGGAGAAGTCAGTGTGGGAAGACAGAACTGAAGCATGAAAGTAGATGAGGACTAAATGAATAGATGATTAAGAACGGTAGGAAAAGTGGAGATCATTTTGGCGAGGGGAGGGGGAATGGAGGAAGGTGGCCTCTTTCTCTTTCTATGCATCAGCTGGAACAGAGCCAGAATGTGCAGCCTGTGCCAGTGCCTTCAGTCACTATCAAACCAATGGCACCTGGCAAATTAAAGTTAAGAACCTCATCCTAGACAAGTAAACATCATTTATCAACATTATAACTGATCCTTAAGATAAATTATAAACAAACTTTAGTTACAAAGTTAGTGGTATTTTAAGCATGCTTTCTCTAAACTGTACAAATATCTTTAGGAGTAAACTTTTTTAAAAAATAAAACCACACTTTAAACTGTTAGTAATTGAACAATAAATACGTTGGGGAAAAATACATGTTCTCACTAGACACTTTGGACCGGACCTACTGAGGGACAGGTTATCCAGCAGTAAGAACTATTCATTGGAAGACCAGAAAAATGGAATGATGCGCAAAAATACATCTCTCAGACTTGTTTCAGAAATAGCATATTGCTTTCTCCTCCGACCAGAGCATTTCTTCTGCCTCCCAAGCTCAAGTTAGATAAAATGTGTACAGTGAGTTCAACAGTTGTCACAGAAAGCAGCGTTTCCTTCTTCAGGCTGCTGTATCCTGCATTGCATTGCAGTTGTAGTGTCTGCAAATGACCAGCTACTATAAATGCATTTTCTCAGGGTAGTTAAAAATGATCTTCATTTAGTGTAGCATGATACAGCACATTTAGCTTACAGGGTTGATGAAAATACTGTGTCCAGTCTTTACAGTTCCCCCCTTTTCCCCTAGTTACTTGTTTTTTAAAAAAAATTCACCCGATCTAAGATCAAGAACATTGTCTCTTTGTGTTGCAGTTTCTTCCCAAGTTTGAAAAGTACCCTGCAGATAATTATTTTAACCTGTATTACTTTATCTTTGACTAAATATATCTGAGATCTGTTAGAATTGATGACAGAGATGCTTTGCTTTGCTAAGTTTTAACTTGCTGGATAATGAGTCCATTTTAAAATGGTATACTATTAAATGAACAGAATAAACCTTATGGTGTTGGATGATGTCCTGATGATATAGTCAAATAAATTGCTGTCTCCTAAGGCTTTTAGGAGAAGCAAAGTATTAATTACATACCTTTCGGTTAGTGGATCTATTTAAGTAATATGGAGGAAGGACTGATTCCTGTTTGGCTGGTTGGTTGGATTTGTTGGTTAGGATGCCAAATACGGGAAAATTCAAGATCCAGTGTTAGTTTTGTCTTTTTACAGGGTAGGCTTATTAGCGATTCATGGACCGCAGTAATTGGAACAAACAGTTTAAATGGGAGAAACATGTCTGTACTTAAGAGAACTATTATATATAGCAGGTGCGAATGTGACCTTTCTTTGTCTTTCTAAACTTGAAAGGACAAACTGTATCTTTTTAATAGATAAATTCATGGAAAGGAAAATAAAGTGGAAAGGATAACAGCCAATAAACTAGAGAAAGAGCCTCTAACAAAATCAGTTAGAGGCATAAATAATTGCATTATAAGCATAATTTTTTTTAATTCTGGAAAAGATGTATGCACTAAACTTTCTGCACATTAATACTCATTAAGGTATTTTGTCTGTACTGAACAGATTAAAAACAGTTTTCCAGAATTACAGTTTCCTAAATGATTTGGCACAGTTATTCGTGCTTCAGAGGAACAGATCACCATGCCATAAAATAGGATTTACTCAAAACTTGATGGAAAAAGCCACATAGATGTGCTGATTTGAAAACCAAGATTGAACGCAGGAATCGCCAATTCTTCATCACTGCTCATGTTTCAAAAGTTTTTTTTATTCTAATGACAGGGTTTCCTGATTCTCTTTATATACCTGCCACCTATATTGCTGCCTTTTTATAGCAGCAGTTTAAGTGGACTTTGGGGGGTTTTTTCCTAATTCTCTCCAGAAAAAGATTTAGATTAACAAAGCAAGTTCCATTATATGAAAATAAAGCTGCTACTTCACAGCTTGTGCTCTTTGTGACCCATCAACTCTCTTAATCTTGTATTTTGTAGAGATTTTATTATTGAAATAAGTCTATTTTTATGAGGTCAGAACACAGTGCTCTGGATTTCAGCTGGTCAGGCATGAAGTTTAGTAACATAGTACTTCTTAGGAGACTGACTTACAAGCAGCTCAAAAAGTAAAATATGAATGAAATACAGACTGTTCCTGAATGAGGAAATTTAAGAATCTGTGACCATGGCAAATCATCTAACCATTACTATTCCTTTATTTTCCTAGCTGTAAATTGGGGGTGATTTTAATACTACGTAACATTTATGAAGCACATAGCTTTTATGGAGAAAAAGGTCCTGTGATTGCGAAGTACTTGTATACTAACATACTAATAGTTAAGCTTTACCAGAGGATTCTACCTGGATTTAAAGCAGAAAGTGTAGAGGTTTACATGAATAGTACATTATATGGGAGTTGCTCTTTACATAGCAACGTTAATGAAATACCTGCCTTCATGTTTGGTAAACTTCCAGGTTGAGTCATTTACAAGGAGAAAAACTCTTTCATTTTAAGAACAACTGAGCCTGATAAATGAAGCAGCCCTTCAACAGTCCAACATCTTTTTTTCTAAGTTGGTTTTAAGCCTTGAATTGAACATTAACAAAAGGTTATAAATTATTATATATACAGAAGCAAAGTGAATAGGTAATCTGAGGAGATGGGTTTATCTGCACTCTTGGGTAGTTGCTACCATTTACTCGCAACCTCACTGTAGTTACCATTGTGAGGAGAATAGTCAATCAAAGTTGAAGATATAAAACTGAAAATTGAATTGAAAAGTAATTTTACTTTCAAATGGTTTGCAAATGTAGATGTTAAGCGTGAAATGAATACAGTTAATGACCATAGCTGGGAGAGTTATGCACCTGCTGATCACAGGAGTATTATTATAAATGAGGTTGATTTTCCTGTTGACTGCCTCATTTTTCTCAACATGGTCTCATTACTTTTCTATCACATGTCTGACCCTTAGATATGAATACTGAGGCACAGACATAATAAAAATATATTAACTCTTATATAGATTTTTTTAATGCATCTTTGAAAATCAAGGAAGGTAGTACAGATGTTTCTTGTCTTTATAGGTTTAACATAGGTAATGCTTTTTGATAACATTAAAAAAAAGGCTGAGTTTCACAACCAGTACTCAGTCATTTTACAAGTGAGAGTCCTAAAGTTCCATCTCGTGTCATCTGAATTACTTCAGATAAGAGCTTTGTCACCCCTTTGTTTGGTTTTATTTTCCAAGAAGTAGTGTAGTTGAAAAGTCTGAAAATCACACCAACTGCTGAATAACTTTCTTTTCACAGGGAATAAATTATTTTACAGAACTTTAAGACTATCTTCTTTCTCCAAGTTTGCCCCTTCTTGTTCAAATGTTTCACCTAATTTCTATTGTAGAATATAAATACTGTTTTAAATTTACTTCCTGAAATGAATTTTAAACTCCTTTAGGTGTGATTATAACCATATGTCTAAGGTTTGTTTCTTCTATATAACATACATGGCATCACAAAAAAAAAATCATATTTCAGACTTGCATTTCAGAGTCTGTTATAAATGTGCATGTTTTTATCTAAATGACTGTGTTTTCTGTTGCACTTCAGAATGTAACTGAGCTGCACATACACTAATGGCCTTTTTATTGCTAAGGTACCTAAAATTTCCAGAAGGGAGGAAGATAAAACTATTCAGATAAAAATAAATTATGAGGTTTAAAGATATTTCTCGAACCAATATTATGAAGTAAAATTAAGTTTTTAATGCTAGTTATTTGGAGATATGCATGACTTAAGTTTAAGCTCCTACTGCTTTGTCCTATCATCATTTAAAGCAGTATTCTCCATTGAGAATCGTGCAGTTTGTGTCAGCAGGCGTAGTATTTGTGTTTCTACACTCAGGTTGCTGCAGCTACCTGCTCCCTCAGCATAGTTGATCAGCTGCACACATAGCCAGGGAGGTGCAGGGGAGTTCGAAGCACCCACCACTCCGCTTCTTTGAAGTTCTTTGGTGCCTCAAATTCTTAGTGTCTCTGAACATCAAGATTTAGAACAGACTTAGAAAAGTAGAGCCATATCAAAGGGTGTATGAGAAGCAAAGTAATATATGGAATTGCCAAAATTTCTTTAAAAGTAAAATCAAGCCCAGAATATTACCGTTGTAAGACAGTCTGCAGTCCTGTTACAAAAGCACTCTGCAAGAGGCTTGTGGTATTATCCCCATAAGCATGTGTGCAGCCAATACTGAAATGTACTTCAGTCAAACAATAGCAGTGGTAAGGATGTAACATTCTCCCTTGGCATGGAAGTGGAAATTCTGTCTTTGAAGAGCACAGGATTTATGTGAGGAACTGCTAGTCTCTCAAAAAAAACCCACTAGTAGGCTCTTCCCTTCTGTTTTGCTTTGCCCACACATGTTATGAGAATGAACAGATAGAAGATCCAATGATCTGGAAGGAAGAGCAGAGGGACAGTAAGTTCTGGAAAGCTGGTGAACTTTCCGTCCACTTTGCGTGAAGCTCTTAACAGCTGCTGGGGAACAAGAAGGCACTCCTGTGGTTTTGTCAGTGCAGCTAGTAGAGCCCTCTGATAGCTGCGTATTTGCAGTATATTTTGTGCTGAATCCTGTTCTTGGTTGAAATCTTGAATTGCCCAGAATAAGTGAAGCATTGCTCTAGACTTAATGCCTTGCTAAACTGACCTCAGGATTCCTAATAATATGTCAGGATATTTATCAGCAAGTTTGGGCTGATAGCACTACACTAGTTCAGTTGCTACAGGTAGTGTTTATTAATAAGAAAGTGTTTTCAATTAAAAAAAAAGTTTACAGGACAGACTCACAATTCTAGAGGAAAAGCCAGCATTTAAATCTTCTAACTATAAATAATTATTTTTTAAAAAGCTAAATAGTGACAGAAAGTTGTCTCTAGTAATTATCTGTCATCTTCTCAGAGGGGGGTGCTAATTACAGAGAAATACCCATCTGTTAGAAATAGGCTTGTTCAAAAATAGTAGGTAAATTAATCGTGATTTCCCCATACAAACAGCAGCCTTTAAAGTAATGTCTATTCTACAGTACAACACGGTGGGACTGGTGGGGGATATCAAGATTGCGCTGCCCCCGAGACTTGAAGGGAGCAGAACATAAAAATGAGCCTCTTTATCAGTTTAAGGCAAACCTAATGTTTGTGATCATGGTCTAAATCTATTAGAGGTGTTCAAATTCAGTGTCCTTGGTGTCACTGAGAGATGACCTGAGTAGCAAGGAATAAACTTGTGTATTATAATTCATATTTGAAGATATGTGCTCAGGAAGTGAAACAGACATACAACGTTTTGTGTCTGTCTTTTAGGCAACAAAGAGTCCATATAAAATGACAGATGCATTTTTAGGAAAAGAAAGCAAATAACATTTTTCTAGTTAGCAGGTGACAAGTGTGTCCCAAGGTAATGCAAGCTTAAGGGGCAGAAACAAGCAGGATTATTGAAGGCTACTGGGTTCTCAGTTCATACAAATTACATTCTTTCATAGTCTGAAGGGCTATGGAAATCTAGTGAAGAGTGTAGACTGCTGAAATAAAATTAGCATGTAAAGTGATTTTATATATGCAGGAATATAGCCATGAAGTTTGAATTTGAGAAAGAAATCTCATTACTGATCTCGTAAAAGAAGTAATTCTTAAATTCCATATTTGCTATCACTGCCATAAAGGTTCTGCTTATGAATATTTTTTTTTGTGATCACCAAAGATACCGGGTTAGTGAATTGACAAAGATCCATTCCTTCTTTCTTGCTTTTTTTTTTTTTTTTTAAACAGGATAACTGATTTAGGAAATATTAAAAGAAGATTGTATTTATCAACAGTCCACAAGGAGTTGTCTGTAACCCCTCTGCATGCAAAAATTCCTCTTCTTATGATCAAGCGCAAAATAGTAGGTACCTTAGGAATATTCGTTAACCTGTAGTTGAGCATACTTTTTTATCAGAAGGATTATATATAAATTCACAGACCTGTTCAAGTTAGTGTGTTTGTTCTAGAATTCCATTCCTGTTGATTCAAGAAATATGTATGTATCCCCTCTACTGCATGGTATCAGAACCACTTAGCACTTCTACTCTCCCACCGTTCTTCTAACATTGGGAGTTCATTCCCTTTCCCAGATTAGTACTGTTGGGACATGTTTATTTCTCACTTTTGCTATCTATTCAGCCTGCCTACAATTTCTCAGTCTCCCTGATTCTTCTTCATTATAGTGCTCCTATTCTTGCATACACCCTCCTATAGTGAAATTTTATGTTCGCTGGAGCTGCAGGTAGACTAATGGTTATTTTCATGTGCTTCATATTTTTCCAGATTCTAGAATGTATAAAATTATGTATATTTCAAAGTGATTAAAGTAAAACAACAGACTTCACGTTCTTCCCTCAAAACCCCAGTCCCCAGCTGCATCATATGATAATACCTAGCAGAAAACCTGATAGTTACTATATACTTTGTAAAGACTCAAGAGTCTCAAATACTGCTTTAGAGTATCATTTGAAAATGAGAGTATTTAGATTTCAAATATTCTAAAATAAAAGTGTGCACTTAGAGAAATAGACAATACTTAGAATATGCTTGGTCGCTATGGATTTAAGGTTAGATATGAGAGAGAATATTTTATACAAACCTCTGAAGTTGTAAGGACTTATTTTAAGATAGTTTAGGTAAAGGCAGTTGAGATAATTTTAGATTTCAGGAGTTTTCTACTTTCTAGGAAGAACTTTTTTTAATTAAAATGCATCAGACCATACCCCTAAAGTTGTCATTAATTCAAGATCCACTGAAATAAAATTATTTTTCTTCAGCATAATTTCAGTTAGCTAGTCTTGGTGTCAGGCTAGCACAAATATTTCAGGTTTAAAGTATGCGTTAATGTACACTAAATTAAATTCAATCAGAATATGGACTTCAGCTAGGTATTTTAATTTAGATAATAAATCATTCATCAGAGATCTGTCTAAATGCTCTGATCAGTTTTAATGACAAAATATTTTAATAACCATAATCTCTGACCTATTCTTTAAAGAATATGTCTGCATTTTTTAGCATATTGGAATACATAGCCATCTGTTTTCTTTTAAATAGTTATCTCTCTTTTTATGGTAGCTTTTACTTAAGGAATATGTTACTTTTAGTGATTAGATAGCTTTTTTACATGGCTATGATAGTTTAACTTATTTTATACATATGCTGATCATTATTATCAGTAGGGTTGGTTGTGAATAAGGAAGTAATTTGCTCTGTGTTTCATCAGTGGAACAGAGCTTACGTTTTCATATGCTAGCTTCCCCTGTATTGTGTTCTTACAAATTACGCTATTTTTCAGCCTCAGCAGTAGACTTAGAAATATCAGTAGTAATTAAAAACTGTGTTTTCCATTCCATTGCACAGTGTCCTCATAATGAGTATTCCTTACCTTCCAGAATTTCAGACTTAGAAGCTGAATAGTAATGGATGCACAGGTCTTGATTTATGCACCTAAATATTTTCTTTAAAAAAATTTACAGCTTGGCATTTAGAAAACATTACCTTTACTTTGACTTTATAAGTAAATGAAGCATATATGATCATTACGTCTGACTATTCTTCTCCCTTAGTAAAAATTCAACCCATTGGTCAATTAAAACTAAATTTTGCACATGGGTAGTCATATGAAATGTGTTTTGCTTGTGCAGCGTTCATGGAAAGGATAGCCTTTCTCCCCAAGTCAGAATCTCTTTATTTCCCTATCACAGAAGATATGTTAGCATGACCTTGTTCCTTACTAGATTTAAGAATCTACAAGGAGAAAGAATCTTTAGGAACACCTCAACTGTGAGCATATTTGTTTTTAAACATCAGAGAATCCATCTGAAAGACAAAGCCACAATAAATCATGTTTTGTTAGTTCTGGTTGTGGAACTACCTGTTTTATGTGAAACTCCCTTTTTCCTAGGAGGATACTGAATTGTATTATGGTCCACATGGAAGATAGATACCTGTAATTACTCATTTCTGTATTATAATAAAATGGCAATATGGAAGTACTGAGTGGAAAAAACTTGAAAGTGAGAAAATTTAGAGCTATTGAAATAGTGCAGGAAAGTGTAGTACAGTGATGTTACAGTCTTTTAGTAGTGCTTCCTGACACAAATAGAACAATTATCTAAAGAGAATTAAAACATATATTTAAGTAGGAATTGTAGTCGGTTGTAATGATCTGATTTGTCCTTTGGAATGTCTTAGCAAGAATGGGTAGCATTTATCATACTCAGTCCTTCCAATCTGCACATAATTTTTCCTTATTATAAATTAGAAGTAGTTTTAAAATGTTATGATATACTGAGATCTTGTCCATGCTAGAAATCTGCGTGGTAGTTTGGAATGTGGAAGGGGCACAAACTCTGGAGGGGTCATTTTTCATGACATGCAGAAAAAAACAGTTACCAAAAAAATCTCTCAGTATAGTCTTTGGAGCACTTAAGCTGCAGTAACTTTCAATAATGAAGTAACATTTAATATTATTGAAATTATATTATTGTGTTGTATTATTGAATATTATAATGAAATAAATATGAAATCATACCAAATAATAAAACCCTTTTTTTCCTCGGAAAACCTTCAGTGAATATATTTACTCACAAGTTGCTTACTTAGAAATAGCTGCAGAATATCTAGTACATATGCTAGGTAACAAAGCTCACCTGGGCTGGCAGTCTCTAGATCGTATGTAGAACTATTGATTTGTTTTGCATAAATAATTGGTATAAGTGCAAATACAGCAGTACCTTTTTTTAATAGCAAAAATGTTGTGCATTGTGAATCATAGCCTGTGAGAGTCTAATACTCCACACAGGCTTCTTTTACAGGGAATTATGTACTTATACTCTTCTGCAATGATTAGTGGTTGGGTTTTATTATTATTTATTTATTTCTCTTTTCTAGTGGTGCAATATGTGTATTGACTTGGTAGCATTCACCAGTGAAATATTCAGAGGAGCTGTCTTCCAGTCTTTGGATGGAATTATTATTTCAGCTAACTGTAAACTGAGAAAGATCTTCACTTTAAAAACCAAGCCTCAAGATACAGCTGAGCAAGGTGGTGTGTAGTAATTACTATGTAGTCTTAGTCCTCGCTGTTCATATTATAAAATCAAGAGCTTCATCACTGGTTTTGCAATTTGAAAGGTTATATGATTTAATGAAAATTAAAGTGACAGTATAGCATATTAAATCTACTAGTCTTGAACTTAGGTGATCAATTACATATATATGTACCTGCGTCTTTTGAGCATTGACTTCATCAAAAGTATTTTATTGAAGGAATTCTGGCAAAATGTGTCAAGTAGAGAGTTTGTTTTAAAGATTTTTTTTATGCTGGGAGAACGCTGGTGTTGGCCAAAAAGAGGGTGTCTGAAAAGAAGGAAGAATATTCAACTTAGCAGCATTTGACTGTGTCCCTGACTTTCTCTGTCTTGGAGCTTAGCAGCTGATGAAGAATTTTTTTTCTTTAAATAGTTCAAGACAAAACTATGGCAAAACACTGTTATTTGAAACAGACCTATGGAACTGGCATAAATACCTTTCTGTGATCCTAAGTCCATTTATCCTTAATGTATTCTTGATCATTGGGAAAGTAATATTGGTGGTGAACTGAAAAATGAGAGATTTAAATTTGTAATAGAGCAGGATATTGATCAAAAGGTCCCGATCTCCCACCTAGCATCATAGTCCTGAATCACCATTTTCCAAAGCAAAGAACTTCATTCCTTGCTGGTGTTTGCAGTAAGAGAGAAGGAATTGAAAAAGCACAGAACTTTCTTGTTTTAGACGGAGACTAGGTTTAGTTCAGCTTCAAATTTCATTCAGGTTTTCATTGTGTAACTTTTGAAGGACACTGCAGAAAAAAGGGTTCCAGTTTTGAAGGAGAGAGATAGCAGTAGCTTTCAGTTTCGGCTATGAAAATGCTGGCTTGCTTAAACAAAAACTCAGAACTATTTCGGGATGGATATTTGTGATTATTATTAGCATAAAATGTAAATACATACAGGATAATCAACTAGCCAGTGATGACTGTATTTTGGATGTAGAAAGATCTTAAGTGGTAATAAAACGTATCTTCCATTTGAAAAACCTAAGTCAATAAGGGAAAGTATGTGATCATTGTGCTTACTCCCCCTTTTTTTTTTGTTGATGTACTTATAAGAAAATATTCCTTCAAAAACTCTAAAGAGAGAGTCCAGTAAATTCTCAGCAGAAACTGCATTTAAAAGTCTCACCGACTTTAATTAAATTAAATTCCATCAGAGCATTGTTTTCTCTCATCTGTTCTGCATAGTTTTGAAAGGTGCATAAATGGTCTAAATGACTTCCAAAATTCAGAGTGAAATGTAGTTAACATAATGAGTAGACACTTCTAATAAATTGTATGTGTGGTAAAGTATTGTACTTTTAATTACTGGATTATCAGTTCTGTGATTATTACATGGCTGGTGGGCATTAGTGTTTTCTGTATGCTTACAGATTTCCTTATCTTGGCAAGTCTTACAGTTAGGTTACAGCTCATGGTTTGGAGGCATTAAAGTTGCCCTATAGTGCATTCCCAATTACAAATAAACAATATATTTTTTATTTTTATTAATTAATTTTTCAGTTAACAATGACAGCTTGTTGAAACTGATTTCCTCTCAGATGATTGGGACCAGATCAGTTTAGCTCCACTGAATGCAATGATATTATAACGTATAATTGGGGTCGAGTTCTTTGCTCATATCTCCTCAGTGGTGGGAACTGTGGTTTCAAGGCATATCATGACTGTTATTCTTCCATAGTAGCTCATATATACCATCTTTTTATTCTTATAAATGACAGTAAGTGGAAAGGAGGAACCACATACTCTGGAAAATTTTTTGTGTATGAGATCATTGAGATGGAATATGAAAGAAGAATCCATCTTCTCTGCCCTGTAGTATTGAGGCATACAAGACTGACATATACATAGTTTCTGTTTTCCATAGTAATCCAAAGGTTATATACATATTTGTTTAATCACTAGGCATTGTCTCACTGTGTTAAATGCTGTACAGGCATAGTGAAAAAATGGTATTTAGTATTTATCTTAATAAGCTAGTTAATAAAAATATGTCCACTATTGAAATATGGTGTGGGGCATGTGCTATTAGGTTCTCAGTACTTCATCCATTATTCATGTTTGGTTTTGAGGTTGTTTTTTTCCTATTCTTATCCCTGGAGAACAGGCCCCTATTCATCCCCTTACTCTAGCATTATAGAAATTGGAAAGAAGTCACATCAGAACTTCCCGTATGGTTCTGGTGCTAGAAACCTTGCTTTCTATATTGATTATCAAAGGGAAAGCAGAGATAATTGGATCACACTCTACTGGCGCATGCTGTCACAGGAAGAGAGAGGCTGACAGCTTTTCAGTTTTCAAAAGAAGTATAATGGTATCTAAAAGTTTGGAACTAAAGCTTGGTAAATTCATTATTTGCATAGATCGGATTTCTGTATTTGCTGCTTCAGTCCCACTGATGTCAGTATCATTTTCAGATTATCAGTGTGTTTGAAAATCAATATATCAGTATTAGAATTAAAGCTGAATTTTAATAAAAATTAACCAAAGGTATTTTGTGATTTTAACTTAGCTTGCTTACTTGCCAAATCAAAGTTTATTTACTGTGGCCGTTACAGCCATTCTTTTCTTTTTTTTTATTTTAAATATATATGAAGTTTTTGGCCTAAAAAACTCAACAATGTCATTCTAAAATTAACATATTTAGTGTTTTAAAATAAACAATTGTAGCAAATTTTTCAAATCTATTAATTTTTTCATAATCATATGAACTATAGCATATATAAGTTAACAACAAAGAATAGATTAACTTAATTCTGGTATGTGTCAACTTTCAAAAAGTAAAGCCCATGTTTTTGATTCTAGATGTGTGTGTTGTTCCGTGTGCACCTGATAAGCCAACAGATGTTATTCCTCGAAACTGCCAATTAAATACAGATGTGCCTCAAGTTACACAGTTGCTGAACTTGACTAAAATTCACAAGCCGGAAATAAAATGCAGGAGCCATCCCATGACAATGCAAGAAACAGGTATTCTGTTGTATTAAAATACTGTGAATGTGTTATGTACATATAACAAATATTACAAATAACAGACGTTTTTCTACAAAAGTGTGTTAAGAGTTCCAGAGACTTAAAATAAGACATTGCAACCCTTGCGCAACCCTAATATCATACTTACATAGACACATCTGCTCTGTAGTTTGAGACTTGTGTGCAGCCTGAACAATTCTGATTCAGGCATGAGATTTATAATAACAATATCTTTGAGGATTTGTCTTCTGAATGCACATTTAAATGTGCCTGTTCAGTTCTTACATTTTTAACAGTATATTTGAATGTTTTTGTTTTCAATAACAAAATTTTTATAACAATATGACCAAGCATAGTATACTCAGCTTATGCTCTGAAAAGGAAAATCCTGTCTTACTGATGTCTCAGAGTTATTTGAGTGTTTCAGTAAACTAGAAGATAATAAAACATATAATTTAGACTTTGACAGGGTTGTGTAGAAGAGATTTACTAAAGAAGCTAGGCAGTCATGTGCGAAGAGACAAACTATTGACTTGGATAAAAACTAAGAGATCGAAAGCAAACAGTAGGATCAAACTGTAAATTTTCATTATAGCTGAAGACTAACAGCAGGAGGCCTCAGAAGTTTTGTACTAGCTTCTGTACTGTTTAGTATAGTTATGAATATTCTGAAAAGAGAATTGAATAAAGTGGCGAGCAAAATTTTCAGATGATACAGAGATACTGAATTAGGAAGGAGTGGGACTTCAGAGAGGTTTAAACATGTAAAATAGGCGATCCCTTTCTTCTTCGTAGGCAACAATACAGAGCAGGTAACATGCCAGAAATGTCATGCTTGGCTTAAGATGGAGTTTATTTTCTGTTTTTATTTCCTTTGCCACTGTGTTGGGAAGGTATGAGTTTGGGATCACTGTAGGTAACATGCTAACAGGTAACATGAAAGCATGTAAATTGCTTAACTTTGATAAAGAACTGCACATGGGGGAAAAACGTCAACTACAGTTAAGCTTTAAAGTGTCAAATGACTCAAAAGTAGGTTATCATGACCATAGATATAGCTCAGTGGAATTCTCGGATTAATATATACCTATAGTTTAAAAAAACTAAAATACAGGATAGCAGGAAATTCAAATATGTATGAAATGGAAAAGGTATCAAACCTTTAAGTAGGTCACTTGTGCATTATCATCTGAAATACTTTATCAGTTAACCCATCTCAAAATATTTTGCAGACAGAAAAGGGATTCAGAGGGGAGCAGCATGAAAGAATAACTCTCACATGAAGATATGCTGAAAAGCTTAGAAGAAATTAGCTTAGGGGAGTTTATAAAATAATTAGTGATATGAAGGAGGTTGATAAAGAGCTGTTTTTCTTGTCTCATGGCACAAAAATAAGACATCATTTGATATGATGATACAGTCAATAATTAAGAACTGATAAAAGGAAATACCTTGTTACACAGAACGTGATTAAAATATGGAATGCACTGCCAAAATAAGCTGGTGAAGTAAGGATATTAATACAATTCCAAAATCATTTGGATATTTATATGGGTAACGGTAATATCCATGGTAATTATACTTAATGCCAGGAAAAAAGGGTGAAAAAGGATCTTGTATTTTGGGGTTTTGCCAACATTAGTGTAAGAACTAGGTGCAAGACAAATTATTTCACAAAGCTCTACTGAAAATTTCTTGTGGCTTTTCCGAACAATTTGGGTTTGGCCATTTTTGGAAACAGAAGATTAGGCCTATCATAGTTCAGCACTTTATAGCTGTTTAGATTTGTAGTATAGATGTGTATCCAGCTTTTGTAGGCTGAGAAAGAGTTGAGACTGAACTGAAGAAACAGATACTAAGATTTGAATGTGAAATTGCTTAAATACATTTAGATCAGACAGCTGACTGTTTTTTTCTTAAAGATGCTCTTTTGCTTTAAAACTATTGCTTCCTGTTTGCAGTAAAGCAAGTGTCATTGCACTTTTTAATATTTTGATTCAAAATATTGAATATTTATTTTTTATTTTAAACAATGAGAAAAATTATTATTTAGTGAGAAAGATCTTCGTTAAATAACAGCAATACAGTAAGAGATAGATCATTTCTGTTCATTAAAAAAGTTCTGTAAATGTAGCAAAACAAAAAGTAGTCTTTAAAATATAGTTTAACATAACTAAGTAACAAATGAAATAATTTTAATTATTGAAGGTCTTTTCTAGTTGAATCTAAAAAGCCAGTGGTTATAGTTTTGGATAAAAATTCAAGTTGTCCCTGAAAATTTTGAAAGTTTTGTTGATATTTTAAATTAAAAATTTAAGGACACTGTGATATATTGTAATAAAAGATCATTTGAAGAAAAGTGAAGTGAACCTTTAATTATTTTTATATTGGGATTAAAAATTCATCCTGAAACTTACAGTTGCGTCAGTCCATTGTTTGGCAGTGTCACATAGGTCCTAGGAGGCACGTGAAGATGGAGTCTTATTATGCAGTATCTTCCATTTTATCTCATAAATACAAATACACAAACTATTTAGGTAGCATCTGACTGTAAACCTTGTTCTGTTCAGGAATCTTTGTCTGGTGTCCTGTGTTAACCCTGATAAAATCAGTAGAAAAGCAGCAGTAAGCTTAAAGGAAGATCTAGGGTAGTGTGCGGTTTCACAGTCCGTCAGTTAAGTTCTGATTAGATACAAGCGTGGGGGAAAATATTCTCTGGAACATTATTAATGATCTGAAATGTTTTCTCTACCACAATAAAACATTCAAATGTATTTTAGTATTTGCCTCCAAAGCAGAAAAAGTGCATGGGCATTGAACTGATTCTTTTTTTTTTAAATTATTTACTAATATTGCTGTAGTAGTTTTTCCAAAATTAATAGCACGCTGTGGCTTCTAAGTGAACATTTAGAAGTCATTTCATTGAATTACAGCCTGTTCAAGAACAGTGTTTTGAATGGTTTCACTGACGTTAATAAAGACAGCATGTGTCCAGTAAGTTATTGCACCTAATTTGTCTAAAATGTTACACTGCTAATTCCTTCCAACTCTCATATAAAGTAACGGTGGATAGTCAGTGTTGTAGCTATAGGAAGTCTTTTTTTTCGTTAATGGGACTTAATTTTAATTGAATCAAGTCGGTCATGGAAGTTGTTCAGCTCAGCTCACTAATGACAAGATGTGCTGGTCCACTAAGCACAAATCAAAACCAGTAATTTAGTTAAAATGAGTGCTTTGTTTGAATAAGTACCCTAATTTCAAGGTCAGCGACATGAGTTTTTTCTCTCATAACAAAGAAGGGGCAGCCATATTTCATTTAGACTCCGTTCTTTGTATATAAGACTAGGAACAAAATCTAAAAATCTATAATTTTTCTCTATGTCATTATTGGCTTCTGTCCTGCTAAAGTTTTTCGTTTTCCCATTTCTTTATACCACCTTTTATGAGTCATTGGTTCTTTGTATTAAAACAGGGTAGCAGAACATTTTTTGAGAAGGAAGTGCTTAGGAGTAGGTCTGAACAGGCAAAATTAGATAAAGAATACATTTCCAATACATCTTCATCAGTTAAAATAATTTTAAAAGTGGTGCTCTAGAGAAAGAACATACATTTTTATTCCTCTGTTTTAGTGCTTCCTCAGTCTTTGCACTGTGACAGGTTTCTCATCTTCACTGTTTGAATTCTGTGGGTAGTTGTTTCCACTATTTGTATTACAATACTCTAGAAATACATATCCAAAGTATTGACTACATATGTAAGATAAATAAAATACAGTGAGTTATAATTGCTGGTGAAGTTTAATATTATAAAGAAAAAGACAAAAATATTTTGAATGAAATAATTGTTTGAGAACAGTCTTGATAATATGAAATGTCTTAAAGTACTTTTCAAACATCTTTTCTATTTTTACTAGAATATGAAAAAAACAACTCATAAAGATTTTATCATCTGCACTTACCTACCATGCTGATGCTTTTTAAGATTGTTAACTTTTGCCCTCTCTTGGTATACCTTATTGGTAATGGCAGTCTCTGTCCTATGGCAGCTGAAAATAATAGGAGGTTTTTTTATTATTATTATTTTTACTTAGAGTAAAGCCCTTGAAATATTTACTTACTTAAGCTGACTTCAGCTATTTTATATGCAAGTACTACTATTGTCATACTAAAGGACAAATAATATTTTTAGAGTATTCTTTCCCTACAAGTAGTCAAGCCAAAAGTCTGATGTGGAGTTTAATATAAGTTTGCTTTTGAAATAGCAGGGGAAACTTTGGAATTCAGCCTTTCAGTAACTGTAGTCAAAAATCAGTACTTCTTGGCTGGGTTGTCAAAGTAAGAGGGACTGTAAAGTTTCAATGAGTACTATAGTGTTAGTGATATATCTAAACAGAAAAATGAATTTTTATTTAAAATAAGACTTTCAGTGAACGTTTTACTACCCAAGATACAAAGATGTGTAGCCCTTAGTTATACAGTGTAATAGTGGTAACATCCATAATCTCCATGAAAATGAAATGACTTCAGCTTAATGTTTAGTCTTTATTTTTAGTGCTATGAACATAGCATGAGTTCTTCTGGACATGCATTTCAAAATTCAGAAGTCAAGCCTTCTTGAAAATAGAAGCCCTGGCATGTTTAAGTACATTTTAATTTGAAGGTATTCTTTTTGTCCACCAAACTTTTTGTTTATTTGATAATCAAAAGCCCAAATTATTTTTAGTCTTGTCTACTCTTAATTACATCTACTATTTCATTATGCCAGATGACTGTTATGTGTTGATGTAGGTAATTAATTGCAGTCAATTAATATGTTCATAAAGAGTGATTTTCATGCAAATCAGCTTTTATAATTGGAGCTAACAATGTCCCAAGGTAGTCAGCAAATTAAAGAAATTGATGTTAAACCAAGATGGGTCACCTAATCTTGTGAAATGGCAGCTGTTAGCAGCAACCAAATGTCACAGCAGGAAGATAAGAAGCAGCAGCTCCTGGCAGAAAAGGGCTTCTTTTGTGTTTATTAGTACTAGTATATTACAATATTTGTTGGCTGATGCTTGACTTTTTTTCATTTCTTTAATGACATTGGATGCAAAGATGACTTTTAATTCAAGATTAAACAATTCTGTGAAAAATGTTTAAGAGAAGCTAAAAAATGGTTTTTTTCTACTTTCTTGCTTTATGAAGTTGTCAGGTCTCAAAAGTGAGATAGGAATTTACCGTTTCAGTTACAGCAGGAAAAAAAACCCTCAAACATGTTGTAAATTTTAACTGACAATCTTGGAGAATCAAGAAAGAAGAAAAAAATGTTGCATGCAGTTCTGACACACTGGTGATAACATAGCTCCTTACATAACCATTTCACCCTCCTTCCAGTTTAAATTTTTCTCAAACTGTTCACCAGCATTCTGTGTTTACTTTTCTGTTTTTAATTGCCTTGCAGAGTGTTTCGCATTTTTCTGTGCTTGAAAAGCATTATAGAAATACATATTTTAACTGGTAAAAAGAAAATCAATGAAGTGAGTAGAACATTTCAATGGGAAAAGCGTATGTTTGCAGTATTAGGGCCCAGCCCTGGTTACAGAGTAGCTTTAACAATTTCAGAAGAGCAAATTACAAATAAGTAATGTTTGCATCAGGTCCTGTATGAGCTTCTAAATCATACCTTGACAGTCTTGCCTCAGTTTTGTTGTGTTATTTACTAGTTAGAGTTGGGTTTTTTCCCTGTTACAAGTTAGGTTTTCGCTGAAGTTCTGTACCAGTTAGGCACAAGGACAATTACACATTTGTTTATGAATAGTCTCTATTAAAATAACTCTTTAAAAGAAATAGATTAGAAATATAACTATAAAATAGACCAAAAGTTTCTTGCTTCTACATTGACATTCTTTTATAAAATGTGCTTTTGTTTTGAGTATTGAGATAGTGAACTCTGACCACATATTTATAGGGATTATGCTATAAAGGAAGATATGTTTTATGTAGGTATACATGAACTATGTGTAATTATTTTACTTCTATTGATTTGAAAAAGTATTAATATTCTTTTTAAGTACTGTGATACATTTTTAAAACTGATCAAACTAAAACAGTTATGTAAAACAGGTTTGGAAATGTTTATTTTTCTCAGGTCCCTTGATTAATAGAAGACAAGGCAATATACGGAGCAGTAAAACTCAGGATGTGTCACACATTGCATTTGGATCAAAGATCCTTGGACCTCCCCCATCTTCAACCAGAAAAGTCAGCACTAGGGTATCTGGAGAGGTAAGGCTTAAACTGTCACAAAATTAGTAGCACTTCTGCAAAGGAGGAGTTTTCTCAGAACCGATGTGAGACTGCATCGAGAGTACTGTATTCAATATCAGGCCTCCAGTACAAGAGAGAGATTGACAAAACAACATCCATTGTGGAGGGCAGCTAAAATGCATGGGGGCTGGAGCAGATGACATATGAAGAGAAGCTGAAGGAGTTGTTTGTTCAGCTTGCAGAAGAGAAGGCTAAGAGAAGAGAGAGAACGTAATTCTCTTCTCAACTATATAACGGAGGGTTATAGAGAAGACGGCCAAATTTTTGAGAGGTGAACAGTGAAAGGATTGGAAGGATGAGAGGCAGCAGTTGCAAACTGTAAGAAGGGAAGCTCTGATTGGATATAAGGAGAAACAAGAGTGGTTAAGTACTGGAACAAGGCCACTGGGAGGTTGTGGAATTTCCATTCTTAAGAGATTGAAAACTTGACTGGATAAGGCTTTGAGCAACCTGATCTAGTTTCAGCATTAGCCCTGCTTTGAGTGGGCAGTTCAGCTAAAGGTCCCCAGAGGTCTCTTCCTACTGAAATTACTCTAGGTCTCTTTCTACTGAAATTACTCTGTGATTTCTTACAATTCTTATTTTTGAAATTTTTCTAACATCTTACTAGGGTGTGGGATTTTTTTTTCCATAGTGTAGATCATTTTTTCTTGGGATTAAAGCCATGATTCAAAAAAGAAACAGTATTTAGATACACTGTCAGTGGATGATAGCCATGTAGTAGCTCATGTGATGCTGTCAATCACAATGCCAGGGAAAAGAGTTGATCGCATTCTGCTAGCAAGCAATGCGCAGGTGTTGGGAATCTGTTGAGGAGCATGAGTCCCAGTTTAAAAGACTTAAGAAAGGACCTGGCCAAAGGAAGGAGGAGGAAGTGGACTATTCTGTAGGAAGTCAGCTGAAAGCTAAGAGGAAAAGCAAGATAGGGGCTTTCCCTGAAGAAGAAAGGATTCCTTCTGTGCCCTAAAATAGCCAGATTGCTCACTAACTTTTTACTGAGATAGTGAATCTTGATTTTGTTTTTCTTCTTCTTCCTTTTGTTTGCCTTGTTTTCCTTTCATTTAGTCAAAAAAGGTCTTTTATTGGACTATGAAGATTGGAGAGACTACACAAAGCTATCTGCCATTAAGTTTTCTGAAAAGTTAATTTTAAAAAAAGGGGGGAAAGTTGGGAACATTTATTTGGAAAATAAACTCAATTCAGAATTTGTATTTAGCTTTGATGATTTTAAAAGCTGTTACATTTTTATTCTTCATTAAGAAAATAATCTCTTTCAAGGTAACAAAGACTATGGGTAGCCAAACTAATAGATCCTGCCGACTTCAAAGTTTAGAAAAGGGAACTGAAGTTCTACAAGACGTTGACAGGTCAGAACTGTCGTTCTCACCGTGCAATGAATCTCTAGATCAAGGAGGCAAAAGAAATACTCACCAAACAACTAAAAATGTACATCAAAATGGTAAGAATCTAAAGTAAAAAATGTGTAAACAGTTCACAAACTGCCAGAATTTTTGCATAACTTCTGACTTTAGAAAGTAAGACTCAGTTCTCTGTTTCTCTAATTTTTTATCTAACTTGTTAATTACTGAAGATATTTGTATTAAATAATGGCTTGTTCTTCTGTATGAGCTTGAACAAATGCTCATTTTCTCTGCAGGTATTTTGTGTTGTGTTTGAGCCAGGGACCACCACCACCTCCTGGCAGTAACCACAGAGTTTACACATACTTCTCCTTCCCTCATACTATGTATCACTGTGTTAGTGTAGTGCACTTGACAAAGATCCTTAGTTGTTCTTATCGTTTTACAGACTTTTTACTTCATCATTCAGCTTCATCTGAGAATTGTAGTATTTCGTTTTAATTTTGTTCTAAAATAGCTTGATCTCATTATTATTATATTCCTCTTATTTTACTTTTTTTTCCTTCCACTGTTGCTTTTCCTCACTAAAATCAACATGGGTGATTGGTTTGGGCCTTAGCAATGTAGCACATTTAAACCATTTTCTTCTCTTCTTCTTATGGTCTGTTCTTGTGATTTCTATAGGTTGCCCTTCTTCCGTAGCCAATGTTAAACTTTCACTTTCTTGTGATTGTCATGTTCCTGCTGTCCCAGAAGTTTCTCATACTGTTTGGAAGATGTTTGTATCCTAGGAGATTGCTCCACGTGCTGCTCTTTCATGCCTTAAGTAAGAAAAGTGCACAGCATGAGTGTTCACAAGCATTCAGTCAGATTCTGGGTTATATTTCAGACCCTGCAAATCAGACACAGAAAACCTCTGAGATTGGAGCAGCAGAACTTCAGCTCCCTCTGCCACAAGCACTATCAACAGACGAGAGCAGTCCTAGAAGATTATGTCTAAAAAATGTTGCCAAAACCACGTGGGAGATAACCAATGGTATGGTGCTAATTTTCTGTTATTTCGCATCTCGGTTCTGTGTAGGGTAGGAGTCTCTCTGTTGTGAATTTCAAAGGCTTCTGAAGCAATTCACATAAAATATGAATGTCTGTGCTGCAGGGATTATGGAAATCAAACACCCTGCAACAGAATTGCTTTTGAGCATTGATAAAGATTTGCAGGATTAAGCGGAGTACCAGAGCAGTGAATGAATAAAAAAGAAAAATCCCATACTCTCATGATTAAAGGGAAGGAACTAAAAATAATTTATTCTTTAAATCCCTATTAAATTTAACACTGAAGACTCCAAACATTGACAGTACTAGAGCTTTAACTTGTCTCAGGTAAAAGTTTAGGACTTCAGTTACTCATGTAAAGTTGGATTTTGGGGGAAGCAGGGGGCGTTAAAGTTCCGTGGTTCTTTATTGTTTTTTATTCACAGAAAGGCAAATCAGTTTCTTTTTTTCCTCCCCCTTTCTTATCTACTAAGCAAAAAGCTGTGTATGTTTTTTCTTATACAGTGTCAATGAACTTGCTTTGACTGCGTCTAGAGGGCATAACATTGTGGCAGAAATAGCCCTAGTCTCTGAAAAAGTAGTGTTGTTTTCTGTGAAAATGCGTAGATATCAACTTTCAAAGTAGGCAGACAGCTCAAATATGCTCAAAATTGTCCAAATGAATTTTCCTTCACATTATGAGTTATTGCCTTTTTATTTAATCCTTGGGATGTTTACAAGCAATTTTATACTGCTCTACTATGACAGTGTTAGTGATCCATAATTGCTGTTATGGATATCATAGTTTGGTTGAAACAAGTGCAAAATGACTATGTACTTGAATTTTGAGGATTCTGGGGCAGGAATTCCTGTTTTGTTTGTTTTTCTTCTAGAAAAGTAGGGCCTGTATCTAGTGCTAGAATTCCAGAAAAATGAATTAACACGTTATTTTATGTAGATATAAGTGGTATGAAGAGACAGAGGCTTAGGACAGTCTGCAGAAGCAGAGAACTAAGGGGAAAAGCTCGATATCAAGACTGTTATTTTACTGTTTGTGTATGTGATAATGAAAACATTGCTTTTTTGGTAGAGGGGTGTGTTTAGATTCTGTTTAATATTAATTGTGTACACGAGCAGATAAAGGTACCAAAGCTGTTTGTAAGTTAGTATTCTCCAGACTTTTTTTTTCCCCCTCATATTTTGGTTGGTTGGAACTCGTAGCTCAGTTTGCAAATTTCAGTTTCTTTTGAATACATGAGAGTTTTAACTATAGATAGTTGCCTTGATGGTGTTTGCCATATCCAGTAGTATTGAATTAATCTGTTTTGAAGAGCTTGCCACAGGCAGCCTATTCATTGGAGAAGAGTCGTCTGCTGTGCTCTGTTCTGAACTTCCTCCAAAGATGATAGTTGGGAAACCTTGCCCTCAGAGAAGGATAAGCATTCTTTGAGAAAAGTTCACAGAGGAGGGGGGCAAATTCAAAAACAGAAGCATCTAACAAGAAGTGAGGAACCTAATAGTTTTAAATAAAATTATAGTATGCAACATGCTCATCTGTTTAAAATACTGTACAAATAGTTTACAAAAGAAAGCCAAGCACATACTGATATTATCAGATGAGACAAGCAAACACTTCCACTCCTTTCTTACCAAACCATTTAACATTCATGTTTTTAAAACAAGTATATTTTTAATAAAAGTAAAGAAACAATGGTTTCTGTGGTAACTTGTGTTATAGTTGCTGTTCATGCATACCGTTCGGATTGTAATTCCAGATTACAAGATTGGTGTTCTAGTCAGGAAACTCCATTAGCTGATCTTGTCCCACAAAGAACAACCAGAACCTTGGTTCAGTAGTGATGACTCAGCCGCGGTCACTATCAGCAAAGCATAGTCCTGACGTGTGTCCTGACAATGCGTTGATGTACTTACGCCTGTGAAAATAATGATCACAAATGCACGTTTCCTAAGTGAGTGCAAAGCTTATGTGATTTCTGACTCCCTATTTATACCATGATCAAAACAAGTCTTATATTCAAGAGCTTACTATACACTACTCCTTATCACCAGGCACTGAGTGTTCCTGAGCCCGGCACAACCATCTCCTTTGCTCATCTTAGAACAGGATTGTGCGTATTATGCCATTAGCTTAACACTTGTCCCTTTCTGCTTTTCCTTATGTAAGAGATTTGTGAGCTGTTCATCAAGGCCTGCCTTAACCAGTATTCTAGCAAAGTGTGTGTATATGAGTATGCCAACCAAACACTGTTGCAGTAAGACCCTCAGTAAAAATAGTAGAGCATTCTCATGACGCAGTATCTACAGATCAAAGAGTAGACACAGGAAAAACTGTATGGCCCTCTTACTGATTTTAGTAAGAATTAGGTGCCTAAATGAGAGCCAGGCTTTAAGGATCTATGCCCAAATAACAGACTGGCTCCAGCGGCAGCTTAATTTGAATGTTTGGTTAATTAATTTCCCATTCATCTCCAATTTTTTAATTCATGAAATATTTTGTAATGTTTTAGCATGTTTTAAGTGAAAGCATATTTTGTGGAGAGACCTTTGCAGCTGTAGGTCACAAATATTTGCATAGATTGTTAACAAAAGATAAAATGTTGTTCTTGTAGTTGCTGTGAATTTTGCTAGTAACTTCAATAAGAGAAGTTGGAATCATACCTCAGAAATTAAAAGGCAACCTGAAGAAAAATCAGTTCACATGTTTCTGATATGCAAAGCAGCAAATGCATTTTTGTTGACAGAATAAATATTACTTGAAATTTCATTGGGTGGGAAGGAGGTTCATAGGTGATTTTCCTTGTTACCTTAGAGGAGGGTTACTGCTATTCATAATAGTAGTCTTTAGTTACAGAGCTCTCATCAACATACCTTCTATAGCAGGTGTGCAGTACCTTTACAAATGTAAATTGTTTTTAGCAAGGGGAAAAATAAAATGAGTGAGCATTGTTTATAGTATGCCAATCTTAATTATGATATGGTGACACCTTCATTAAAATGTTAGGTTGCAATTAGAAGCTCTAGCATAAATTTGTCTAGAAGAACTAATTAGATGTTTAGGGGATCATTCTTGCATTTATCTTGTTTGCTGCAATGTTGTGATTACACAGTAATTTCCATATTTCGCTAAGAAGATACTCCAAATTGTTCATTATAATTGACCTGGAAATGCTGAGGTAAAAAAAGAAATTCTGGTATAGTTTGTTGTTGAGAGATAATAGGATTTGGTTTGGTCCAAAACACCACATCTTTCACTTGTAGATTATTAACAAAATGCTACACTGACTACAGGTTACAGAAGTTGCTGAACTCCATAACCAGTGTAAAATGTTGTCTTTCAGTTTTACGGACTTTCATATCTTCCCCCTGCATATTATCTTAGGAATAAGTACCGTAATACACAAGCTAATTATGTTTGCATTTAACTTACTGCTATACCAAGTATATTTCTTCAACATCTCTAGAAACTAATCTTGTTCTTTACAGAGAAGGTTAGACTAAAAAAGCAAAAAATTAAGGTTAAATACTGTACAGACACTAAATCTTTTAAACTAGTTTTTTAGGCTTCTGAAGTGTTTTTTATTTGGTTAAAGGTACTATTATTTCACTTACAATGGTGCATAAAGTAACATATAGAAGTTTTCAGATGCCTGTGGCAGAACTGGGAGTTGGAGTCAGGAGTGTTCAGGCTTCTAATCATCTCCTCTCACCGCTTGGAAAAAACTTGTTACTTAAGATTTCCTTTTTATTTTGATACTTCATTCAGAATTGACTTGAAATCACAAAAGCCAAGTGGTTTAACACATTTTTGCTTCAGAATTCATTACAAAATGTTACCTGTAATGGCCTCTGCAAATGAAACAGCAACAAGGGGATTAGAAGCCATTCTAGAATGAGAAAAGAGCAGGTGAGGCTGCAGTTAGATGAGTTGGTTGTTATTAAGTTAGCAGAACATAATAAAAATTAAGCCAAATGCACCTAGGCATTAGCAGTGTGGATCTTTCTTTGGTGGTAGTTTTGATTTAAGC
This sequence comes from Dromaius novaehollandiae, assembly GCF_036370855.1. Lineage (NCBI taxonomy): Eukaryota > Metazoa > Chordata > Aves > Casuariiformes > Dromaiidae > Dromaius > Dromaius novaehollandiae. Next base: position 16,326,835 of record NC_088109.1, on the reverse strand, counting down.
AGTACCCTCTCCTGTCCATTTGTTCTCATTCCTTTGGACATACAAATGAGCAGGTTATGATGAAGTTGGTTATATACTGAGTGTATAAACATATCATAGGGGACTAGTTACAATGGTCTGAAACATTAGCGTTTGAAAACCCTGCAAAGATAGTGTGATACATGTCAAATCTAATTCTGTGATGGGGGAAAAGGTCTTCTGAATATGGGAGAAGTATATGTTATACATCTTGATCTTAGACAAACCACTGACATGGAAACTTGGTAAAACGTGCCTAGATGAAACTACAGAAGGGTGGGTGCAAAACTGTCTGAGCAGCTGTTTTAAGGATTTGGGCAAGTGCAAAGGACTGGATCACAGTGTGAACATACATCCTCTAGTGCATACCTTGGCAAAAAAAAAAAAAGTAAAGCAAATGTCACCTTAGGTATTTTTTGTTTATATACAGTCAGTTTAAAGACATACAAGGTAATGTTCTATATGGTTAGCATGTGTACTGTGTTTAGTTTCAAAAAAGTGTCACAGGATTGTTTTGTTGCAAAGAAGATTTAAATGAGAAATTGGGGAACACTTGCTAATTATAAGTATTGTGTGTAGCATTACCATTGTTGTCAGATTTGCAGAATAGGGTAGACTAAATTATGTCCTAAACAGCTTAGCTATAGTTATCTTGCTCTTAGATAAGGGAATTGACTAAACACCCTTTTTCGTGACTGTCTTAAGATGTCAAAGAAAGTTTGACTTGATTGGATTTATTTTGTGTATTTTTTTATATACTTGTACAAATACTATAATGTTGTTAATTTTAGAAGTTCTAATACTGTTAGAGATGTAATTTATCACCAGAAATCTTTGTCTGATTTGAAATTTTAATTTATAGCTGCAGTCACTCAAGAAATTAAAATCTTTTACACAGGGCACCTTCTGCTCTCAGTAAACATGTTTAATCATTAAGCACAGTGGGCATAACCAACAATATTTCTTGATGTAACTGCATTTCAAAGATTATTGATGGTAAGAATTGATTCTGTACATAACATACAAATAGGAAAGCTAAATATGGCTAAGGAATTGAATCTGGCACAAACACCACTACAATATTGTGTCCTGTTCTGGTTTCAGATATTCAAAAAGGATATTTAAAGATTGGAGGGGGGAAGAGGAGATAAAAAATTTCTGAACATGTTTCATTTTGGAAACAATACTTGTATTGAAAACTCAAAGACTATTAACAATGAATCTTACAAAAAGAAGGCTGTGGGATGATTGGAACGCAATCTATGAATATTTTCAGGAGAAACAAAAACTTGGTATTAAAGGGCCCTTCAGTCAATCAGATTGATTGTGTGACTGGAACCAAAACAAAACAAATCTAGATTTAATGTAAGGTAAAGGGTTTTTTAACAAGATAATTAAGTGTTGAAACAAATGCCAGTGCTTACGGGGAGTTCTCTGTTGCTAGGTGTTTTTAAATCACAACTGTGTAGTTTTCTCAAAAAGATACTGGACATCATACATTGTTGCTGAACATGAGATGCTGCTGAATATGAAATGCTGCTGCTGTGTGTAATGGCAAGCGAACAAAAAAAAGGGCCATCACAGATGTTCTTTCCAACCTGAAAACTTTTATATAATCACACTCCTGTAAGAAGGTACTTGCATCTGCAGGCATCTGGAAAATTGTGGAAAATTTCAGTGGACCTTAGAAAAGAGAGCTAGGAATGTTCTAGCCTGTGCCTGCTTAGCATCCCTGATAGTTGGGGAAGAGATCTCTTTACATACAAATGAAGTTTGGGGAGGGGTAGTGGGTTTTCTGGCTTTTTTGCGGGCCACTTAAAGCACTTTCTGAAGTCACAGATGTGGCAGCATCTTCAGGCATTCAAAACAATTTAAGGGTCTGTGGGTCAGTTTCCTGTCAGAGTAACTGAAAGTTCATAGCTGGTTGGATAGAGCAGCTTTAAAATACTGATTTAGGGCAAGATAGTTTTTCAATTACCTTAGGTCACACAATCAATTGAAAAAATAAGTCCCTGAGTCTTTGTTCTTGAGTGTCCTAATACTGCATTCAACTTCATGTGAAAAGCTAATGAAAAGATTCCTCCTATTTCATTTTTCACAGGGGAAATGGTTACTTTAAAAATGAAGATCTTAAAATATATATTAAAATATAGCGAAAACAAAAACTGAGAAATACAAATTCATGATTAATGCTGGAGATATGCAAGCAGAAAAACAGAGTTTTCCTCTTTGTTAAAGAATAGTGAATTGAAACTGTCTAGAAATGGCTGCTTAGCACAACTTATATAAAACTTGCTTAGCATGAGTGGCTAGATTTGCTGAAGCCTTAGGCCAAGCATGGGAAAAGTAACGAATCTTTACTTAGTTTAATAAAAAATAGTGCCTCAGAGCTCGTTCAGGCTGGGAAGATAGGGGAGCCACACACAGTCTGCGCACCTGTGTCACCGACTCCGAGAGGGAAGACGCCAAAACAATGGGGAAAAATAAGACCTTGGGAGACAACCGCCAGACCCAACAAAAACAGAGGTACAACCGTCATCAGAGACTGCAAAAAACAAGAATAAGGAGAAAAACAGCTTGCCTCAGAATGACGATGAGACCCAATGAGGAGCAGGAGACCCCAGACCAAAAAATTATTATTGGTCTAACTATCGCGTGAGGGGTGGGAAATGTAAGTCGAAAAGACTATAATTACCCAGAATTTGTTTATGTTAGGGTCCCTCTTCGGAGGCACCCAGCTCGAGCTGTAATGAAGGCACACGCGTGATTAAAATTATCTGATTTGTTTTGATTTGACTCTGAACTTTTCTGTGGGAACCTAGGGTTGAGCCCTGTTATGGTGGCCGACAGGCCTAACTTCCATAACACTCTTAATGGCTTCAGTGTTGTTTTATTCAGACACAACTTTTTACATGAAATTCTAATTACCTGGGTAAGAAAAATATGCCATCAGATGAGTATGAAGCAATCTTGAGTGATCAAAGACGGGAGAGTTCTGCACTGGTGTCCTCCTTTGAAAAATCTAGTAGTTATTGATCAGGAAAAAAGATGGAATTTACACAGAAAAAGAGTGACTCAGAAGCTTTCAATACTCACTTTTCATGGCTTCTGAAAAATAGTCCAAAATATTTTTAAAATAAATGGCATTACTTAAGTGTTCATCTTAAAAGTCTTACCGTCTTTAATTAAAAGCAAGATGACATGTGTGTATAATTACAAAAGAGACTTTTTTCATGTGTATTAGGCAATGGTATATTAGATTATTTTAAACTAGCAGGATTATCTGATATAAAAAGAGATTACATGAAAAGCCATGGGTCTTGTGATTATAGGTGGTCTTTGTTTAGGGGCTGAAAAGTAGTCCGCCTTGCAACAAGTACTTGCAAAACATGAATGTAAAAGATGTGCAGAGTCCCTACTTTGGGCCTGGTTCCTTGTACAAACTACCATTTTAAGTGCTAAGTACAGTGTGGTAGCTTCACTGCCAGCCCCAGTAACTGGAGGTACCACAGCAACCCAATAAGAAGGCAGCTATTTTATATTGAAGGGTTTTTTAATATAGTTGATGGTAACTTTGTTTTATTGAGTCAGAAGTTTCAAAATCTGGTGAATAATCCACACCACACTACCTTTAATGAAGATAAGGGAGTATTCCATACTTGAGCAATTCTCCTGTTCTCAGATGCTATTTGAGATTGGCTTTGATCAATCAAATTGTCATTTTTTTTCTATACCATCATTCCAACCAGTAAAATATAACTTTACAGTGAGAGTATAAAAATGGTCCTTTCATGTTTATCTAGTGCACTCAATCTTTAAATCCATTTCTGTAGTTTATTGTTTGTTTTAAAATTGGCAGATTAGTACAGCCTGTATGCAGGGAAAGCTGGTGAAACAGATATCTTCATGTGTTTTTCATGTCACGCTGTTTTTCAGTAGAGCTGTAGTTTGAAATTGAGATTTAAACCATAGATTCTGGACATAAAAGAAAGTGTAGAATTTGAGCAATAAAGAACCCGTAGATTGCAATATTATGAACTTCTGCCTAGTATGTGTGTGGGGGGGTTGTTTTTGGTTTTGGGCGGGGGGGGGGGGGGGGTTAGAAAATGCCAGCCACAAAAAATGCCTGTATAAAACAACCAATAGCCAAATTGAATAAAATTATGTTTTCCTAGAGTGGAATTCAGTTGAACAGTATCAAATCTTCATAGTTGCATAGTTTCAGATTTGCAAATTGCAGGCTTGCATGTTACATATCACGGCCTGCAGATTCTCTGAGCTGTAATAGGGAAGCACTTTGACCTAAAGCAGCAAGGTCTCTTTCATTACATCCTTGTCAGTTTTCCACTTGCGTAAATCTGATACAGAAGAACGTTTCTCTGTAAGAAAACTTATTTCGCTGTATAACTTTCAGAGAGCAAGACAGCAATCATTATAAAATGTAATTTACATATTTGTCATTAAAATAAATATTTTACTATGCATGGCAATAATTTTATTACCTTTTGCTAATTTCAGATGAATGGGTGTTTCCTGAAATTGTCAGTGACACTTTTCATTTGGATAAGAGTGGGCAGTTTGCAGCTATTCAAGATTCAGCCTGCCATAATTTGACCTCATCGCAGAATGCTGCTGCTGAACATCAAGGCAATCAAACAAGTGATGACCAAGTAAATCATGAAGAGATTTTCACATTTTCATCAAGACCTCGGTCAGCTCGTCGTGGAAAGTCTCCAAATATGTCACCAGAAGGTTGCATTTTCCCTTTGGATTTGAAGCAAGACAGTAACCAAGCCCAAAGGGAAACCCAAATTGAAGATAACTTTCAAGGAACTGACAGCAGTGAAGAGGTAGGCCACTTTGTACATGTAATTCTTGATAAAGTAGCCTTCATCCTAAAACTCTTAGGATGAGATTCTGTCTTCAAGCCAGACAGAGAGAATAAATCATCTTTTCCCCATATACCTACGGGCAGATTTGTCTTTGTCAAGTTACCATGTCTAGCTGGATACAGGGGTGAAAATGCAGGTATTCCCTCTGTAACAGGTAGACAAAAGAAACCTACTACTCTATCAGCCCCTGCGCCACGAGGGTGAGTGATTATAGTGCATCCTTACAACAGAAAAGATTGTAGAAAAGCCTGCATCCTAGTCTTGAGCAAGTGAGAAGTATGTCTGATATACACAGTTGAGCAAGAGTGCAGTAAATAAAGGCTTTATTCTGCCTTTTAAAACTGTAAGCAGGGACTGTTTTGCTCACCAGCATTGTCAAAGTGAATTAAGAAAATTCAGCTGTTTAATGTTACTTGATGATCGATATTTCTGCTTTACATCTTGTCTGAACTGTGTGTCATCACAGACTTTTTCTTTTGCAATGTGGAAATCTTTCAACAATAATGAAGGAAAAGAAATGATTTTTTTTAAGAAAAATATCAGTTGATACTATATGAAAATGTAGCAAATTGTCAAATCACTGAATAGTTGCATTGAGTCGTTAAAATAACTGATAAGAGTTTCCACCTGTATTAACATTCTGGTGTTTTTCATATTTAATTAAAAAAACTGTTCCTTATCATTCTAATCTGTTTCTCAGAGCTGAGGAATGAAGTACAACTGAGTTACATGATAACAAGACAGATTAAACTTAACAGGAATACTGTTCTGTTCTGAGAAACCATATTGCTGATGCTAATTATATCAAATAGAAATTGTCTTTTTTTATGGTTGTGGATTTTTCCTTGTTTACAGGGAGAGGAGGGAGACACTTAAATCTATAGGGTTTCATCATTTCAAACATGGTTCCAGAATTTCTGTGTTAAATTAATTATAGTCAGGCTAATAAATCATGAACAGTGCTGTATGTGATTTGGTTCTGAAGATTTAGAACTCTTCAGATTTCAAGTAATTTTTGTCAGTTATGCTCATGAAAAGTCAGAGGGGTTATTCCTGATGCTAGGATAAGGAAAATATTTCTTTAACAGAAGAACTAGGGAAGCTTTCCAGCACTGTCCCTTTCTCAGTTATAATGCTTTCCAATATGTTGGGGTTTTTTGTTTGGTTTTTTTTTTTGTATTTAAGTCCATTGTAAAGATGGGTCTCCAAAACGGTGTAAACAATGGCAAACCAGAATTTCAGAACAGGCACGATTGTTAACCGGTGGAGCCTGCCCTATCAGAACCAATTTTAATTATTGTGTAAACTAAAGACTTTCCTTTGGTCATGTGCCAGCAGTACTCTAGAGAACAGCCTTTGATTCTCTCGTTATCTTTTGACAAAAACTGCATTAATCATCATCAGCATTGCAGCTGGAAATGCATTACACTTATAAAACTAAAAGATAATTACAGTAAATAAATCTACAACATGCTAACAAATTATCAGAGCTTTTAGCTCAGTCTAACTGCTACATTAGTAGTTCATAGTTAAGGTTTTCTTTTGTGCGGAAGAAGTCACTGAACTAACAAATTGTTTAGCAGTCATATTTTGCCCATATTCATCTTCTTTCTTGTACAGATGTATTCTGTGTTGCTTTGTGAAGTCAACTTTGCACTGATATTCTGGATATTCATTCAATATTCAAATAATTCTCTACTTTGTACTACTAAAAAAACCTAGAAAACAGTTTTATATGAGGCATTGAAAATAAAGGAAAGAGGATTCTGGGAAAGCCATGGGAGCTAAACATAAGACTGCTGACTTCACTGTATCTCTTTTAGCACAGTCGAAGATATCTTTGCAAAATCACCAAAATTCTTTAGCCCAGCCGTAACACATTCCCCCAGTTTGTTTAACTTGCATCATAAAATATCTACTTGCTTAAATCATACTAACTTTTGCAGTCTGATTTAAAACTGTGTTAATCTTACTGACTGAAATAAATTACATTGTTACAGGTTTTCACTCTATTGTTATTTCTCATGGTCCTTGATTTTATTACAGCATTCTTTGAAATGTGCATGCATTATGTTGAGATATAACACTCTTGAAACTATATCAAACAAGACAGAACTCAACCTACAACTAAAATAATTGCATATGAGCATAAATTGCCTTTCTTCTGGGAAAATATAAGTGAAACTTTCAGTTCTTTATGAAAAACAATTTTGCCTGTCTTTGCAGTCTATGTATCTAAGTCAAAAGTGCCAGAAATTCTGTTTGTTTTTTCTTAAGTCACTGCATCGTGAATTCTAAAATTACAGTTAAAGGGATCACATCCCAGTTTCATCCCAGACTGATTTTTAAGTTAGTGGAGCTGCAAAGCAGCATTGTGTACTCTTTGACTAAAGCTGTGGAAAAGCAATATTTTCTATGAAGAAATACTTATGTTTTGTAAAATACATGAAACAGGCCATTGCGCTTCACAATAAATTTCACGTAAGTGGACATTGACTCCCTTTACGTTGCATGTACTGAAAGCCATAAGATATGCACAGTAATTATGCTAGAATTATATCTTTTATGTAACTTTTTTCTTCTGGAGAGGAAATATTTCAGCTTGCTGAAAGCAGCAATTATTTACAAATTCCCTTCAGTGGTGACCAATTAGTCACTGAAATGGTTAAATGCTGTTATTCAATTATCGGCATCAGATGATCAGTAAAGGATAAAATTACTTCTTCTCTTGGAATCATTTACCATCAAATAACTTATTTTATAATTATACAAATGTCCACACTTCCAGCCCAAACTTCTGTAAGAGACTTAATCTAATTAAACTTGTCATGTCAGCATTTACAGATTCAGCCAAACGCAGAGCAAAGGCAAGAACTCTTCCTGGTTGCAGGAGCCATGTGACTGTCACCAGTGTGACTGCAGTGTCACACAGCGCTATCAAAAAAAAAAAAATGCTGTTTTAAGAGGCACATTCATCTGCAAAGACTTTAGTGAGGAAACTGAGAAATTTTCTGTCCTTAAATAATTCAAAGAGTAAAGGAATAAAATTAAAGAAGATAATGTATCATTACAAAGACTGATAGGCAATTTCACTCTGATACCTCAGTATTAGAGCTCTGCCTACGGAGGGACTATATCCCATCTGCTCTGAGTAGGTGGCCCTTTAGAGTCGTTGGAATCATCTTAAAATTATACCCCAGCAAGAGTAATCAGTTTTGGATATCCAGAAATTATTGTCCAGCTGTCCATGTGCATGTTCTTACAAGGAATGCAGTACAGAGGCAATGTAGTGAAATGCTAATTCCTCAGGGAAGTCATTCTCATCTTCTGTATACCTGTGCTGTGCTACAGTTAATCAAGGAAACTTTAATGATGTTTTTGGCACCATTTCCTAATTGACTATTTAACAAACAATTTATTCTAGAACCTAAATATTTTTGACTAAAGGGACATGGAAAGGTGGGCAAGATTTAAGTTGCAGATAAATCAAAGTTATGTTTTTTTCCCCCCAATGCATGAAAATAATGCGGTGTTTTCTTTAATAATCTTCCACTTTAAATTAACCTAATTTAGAATGGATTTCCAGCAAAGATTTTAAGATAACTCTATGGCAAATGAAAATACTGGAAAAAGAAAGAAGTATGTGTTTGTGTTTCAAGGAAATTACTATGTAGGGATATAAGAAAAATATTTATAACTTTCCAAAATGTGTATCATTTCAGTGGTAACAGAAATCAGATGAACTAAAACAACACAAAGTGTTCATGAATTTGATGACATTTCATGTATCTGTAAATTTCTTGTTCTGCCTAAAATGTACAACAAAAATAAGTATTGTAGAAATGGCTGTATCAGTGTACCTTTGTAGAAAACATAATATAAATTCATTGCTCCCTTGTTTTTTGCAAACCATTAGCAGTCAGTCATATCTTAAATATTCAACCTTGCTTGCTCATTCTTATATATATACATATATATATATAATCAAAGTATTAGAAAATGCATTAGATCCATGAAACAGTGCTGCAATATTTCATAAATTAAAATTAGATAATTTATTCAAGTAATTACATTCAGTCAGTTTACTGTTAGAATCAAAAATATGCTTTACTAAGTTTTATATTCATTCTTAATTTCCTTGAAAATACCTAAGACTTAAGCACGTGCTTAGGTGCATGCTGAATGGAGACTTATAATCCGGTCTGTAGGAAAAAAAGAAGATATATTTCAGTTTTATTTAAATAACTTACATTATTGTTATTTGGTTTTCTCACATCTTTTAGGATGAATCAAGAAGACTTCTGAAGGCTACATAACATGTCTTCTTTTTTTTTTTTTTTTATTTTACTCATCTTCCCATGTTGCTAAGCTTATTTAACTCATCCTCAATGTAACCTGCACTTCTTATACTTCCAAAAAAGATGCTACAGGATAAAATAAGAAAATAGTCTTCTGTATAGATGGGTAAATTGAGCCTTTTTGAAATTTATAGACTAAGAAGATGAAAGTAATCGTCCCACCAAAATATCTCCAAATGTGTTCCCTGCTTCTGGTATTTGCATCAGCACTTTTGAGGTCTTTTTACAGGTCACCTACTAGTCAGTTTATGAAATGTCGTGTGTATAGCGTAACACAAAATAAAAAGTAAAACTTTGTATCTTGAGAACCCTCTAATATAAAAATATTAAAGAGCAGTAACTGACAGCTGTACTTTTCTCTTTCAAGTAACTGTACCCATTTTACCTGCTTATCTTACAAAGAAGCTTCCACGAATTAATTTAGGGTATAAGTGTTTTAGTTATAATGTATTTTTGCTTTATGTTAACAGAAAAACTATATATGTTAATAGGAGACAGACTTAATTGTATAATTAAGAAATATATGCGGTTCTTATTCTTTCATCTTTAAAATTGTTAGGTATCAAAAAAAAACAAAACAAAATTAAATTACTGTAAAGAATATCTTGTATGAAAATGCATGGTATGATACTACCGTGACTTTTGGTAAGATTGCAATATAATGGAGGGATTATTTTCTTAAATATGCATTTCATTTTCAGTAGTCCAGTCCCGGACTCACTGAAGTCAGTAACAAACTCGCCTCATTTTCATTTGCAGTGGGATTGTACCTTGCCTATGAGAGGCATATTGAAGATGATATTTCAGTGTCTTTGTGAAGCTTTTAGTATATACTGTCTGGTGTGGTAGCATACGACAGAGAAGCGATTATTATTAGATGAAGATGAGGCTTCTCATCCTTTCTTCCATGAGAATAATGACATGGAGGCAAACAGTAGCTTTTACTTCCCTTTTATTTTTCTTTCCATGTGTTTGGACTTGCTGTTTGATGTTGAGATGAATTATAAGTGAGCATAAGGAACTTGATTCATGGGATGTTTTGTAAAGACATAATTAGGAGCATAAATATAAAGCTAATAAAATAATTTCCAAAATTCTGAAATGATATTCCAGTAACATCCAGAGGTGTGTAAAGTGGTCTCAACAGGAATTTTCTTCATGTTTGAGTTCAAGATGCTATGGGAAAGTATGGAATACTAGTAATTCAGTAGAAAGACACCACTGTCATGGACTTTTTCCTTTTTGTTGTGCAGTTGTTATAAATTTTATTTAAATGATGTTTATCATCATTTATCATCACAGGTTAGAGAGATTTCCAGCATTCTAAACTGGGACAAGAATGTGGGCCTGTGTTTTGAAATGTGCAATCACTTCTCCTCTCCCTCCCTCTGGTTCCTTACTGAAGTAGTAGAAATATTTTTATGGTATACTCGGGTTTGTTGCCAGGAAGAGCAGATGGTTCTCAGAATCTTTGCAGATTTAGAATGAAGCTGTAGAAATTAAAGAGCCATTTTGAAACCTTAAGGTTAAGTGTTTTATATAAAACAGTATTGTGTGATGATGAGAGGAAATTGTTGTTGCTTTGTTTCCTAAATTTAGGGTGACAACAGTGAATTCATCCAGGGTACTGAATACCTTGAGACCAGCCACAGCAGGCAAGGAACATCTGATTCAGCAGTTTTTAAAGAGATCCCATTAAAGAGAATGCCATGGAGAAATGAATACTGGAAGAATAAGGGAGACAGCAAACACAACCTCAAGGAAACCATGTTGTCAAAACCACAGTGTTCTGCTATGAAAAAAACAGATTCTGCTACCTCTCAGAGAAGCTTAATGCCTACCCCTTGTCTTTCTCCTACTGGAAGTAAATCAGAGTTCTTTAGAGTAATTCCAAATGCATCTGAAAAACCTGAAAGATCTGAAGGAGTGTTTGGTCAATTAAAAACATCAGTCAATAGAAAGTCTATGAAGAAAATCTCAAGAGAAAATTCGTGTATGACAACGGAGGCTTGTGTAAGTGATTTTACTTTGAAATTAAATGATTTGATTGTATAAATAGAGGAGCTATATTAAATAACCCATTTGCAAGAAGTCAGAAATAATAGAGATACATTCCACATTTATCATAACAGTATTTACCAAGCTCAGTCTCCTGAAAGTTTGGTTTCATAGCTTTTTGTTGCACATAAAGTAGTACTTTAGATAAAAAAAGAAATCACAGAGGTGCATAGATAAATGTAGGTGTTATCGAGCAACTCGCATTTGAGAAATATGTGAGTTGGAAATGCATATGTAGTTTTGGGCTGAAAGGCTACAGATGAAAATTGACAGACTTTCAATAACTATTAAAGAGGGACCATAGAAAAATCATTAGTCTATGTACTTCATAGTCTGTCTGCTGCAGTCCTGAAAAATAATAAATTATATGACTGAAGGCTAGCAATAAGGTTGTGACATTGGCTGAATTGCCAGGCTACTCTAGGAACTGTTACAGTCACCAGTGTTGTTTTATCCCTGGCTTTTTTCTTCCTGTGCTACCTTTATGGAAACAGAGTACTTCTAAGAACAAATTAGTCTGATGCTAATTATGTTCTTACAGATTTCTTATTAGTTAATTTTTGTTTCTAAGCTTGTGTTAAATGCTGTGCTTTGAATCAGGAATTAGATCTTAATAATCAAGTGTATTCTGTAAATAGCAAATGAAGTATGTTACTGTTCCACATTTCAGTTATGGAATTCTTTTGTGCTTAGAATTACTGCATATCTGTATCTTTTAACATCTGATCTCTTTACTAAATGTGTTACGAGTGGATTAGATTTCATCCTGAGCAACTGAGTGGAACAAGCCAAATTTGTTCCCAAGACTTCAGAGATTGTTCTTCAGACTTCGGCTAATACTGTATGAGAGTCAGCGTCCGGCTCAGCAGTGGTCAGTCGTAGAGGGCTAGAGAAAAGTGCAAGGACAGAGCAGGCATCCAGTGATACCCTACCAGCACTGTTCTGCCAGCTTCCTACCAGCAGTACAGCTTAGCACCTTCTTCAATGAAAGGTGTTGGTTTTGTGTTGAGTAACTGTTGGTGATTTTTTTTTCCCTGTGTATTTGTATAGTTGCTTGCTGTATCCATATAGCCTTCATCTTGTGGCAGTTAGTTTCACAGTTTTAACTGCTGCTTGTGGGAAAGAATATCTGTCTCCTTTTATGCTTTGAACACATCATCTCATTCTTGTGTTTGTTATAGGAAACAATGAATAATAATTTTTTTTTTTCTTACCGGTGCTACTTACTATTTTATAGCTGTATATCATATTCCCCTTCAAGTGCCTCTTCTGCAGGTCAAGGAGTTCTATTGTATTTACTCCCAGTTTTGCTTGTTTGTGACTTTTTTTTTAATTGCCTTTTTTTCCCAAGGCTGTTGAATCATGGTCACTAAAGCAGAGTGCTTTTTTTCTGATTGTAGTATCTTGAACCAGGTACTGCACACTGCTGGGAACCAAAAGAATAAGTGCTTCTCTTTCTGTGGCTCTATAAAGTAGTTATTTATGCTTTGGAAAAAATTAATTATGGTAATAGGCTGCAGCATGGCATTCTCCTAGTTTACATGTAGGAAATTGAAGTCTCCCATCATTATTGTGTTTTTTGTCCTTGCAGCTTGTCTGATCTTTAGGATACTGCAGTCACCGTTCTAATAAGGGGATTTTGCTGTTGTTCAATTGTTGGAATTTTAGTCCATGGTGATTCTGTTCTTGTTGATAAAGTTAATTTTATTTATCTGATTTGACCGCATCCATGGAAGGGGAAGCAGGAGTGACTACTTCCGTGGGACAAGGCTGCTGCTGCTGTGGCAGGATCACCTTATGAAGACCATGATGGTAATGCCTACTTTTGGCTGCTCTGGCTGCTGAGAGTGGACCACACTGCTGCTACTTGTGGATGTAGAAAACTGGGCCTTGAACACTAGGAAGAGCAATCCAGACTGGGCATCAGATTAGTGTCTAGGAAAGCACATGTTCAGCTCTTCTCAATATCTATGGTAGGGAAACCTGCTTATTGCCATGCCACTGATACTTCAGTGTTTTTTGTGAAACGGTCTCTTTAGTATTAGTGAGGGGATTGTTTTAAGGTATCTTGTAATCCAGTTAGTCAGACTGTGAATCAGCCTCTTGATTGAGGGTTCTCCTTGAAATCTCTTCCAATAGTCTACGAGTAGCTGAGTGGATTTTGCAAAGGGCTTGCTCTTTTTCTGATAAAAACAGACTATCTTTTCATGAAGGGTGTGGACACAAGTTTCCTTTGGGAAGGAAGGGGAGCAGGGTAAAACAAGGGGAATGAAATACAGTAACATAAGTGGAAATATGAAGTGGTGCTGAGACCTTATGGTGAGTTTGTAAACTTCAGGATAGGAGTGGCCATCCAAGCACCGAGTATACTTGCTGTCCTGCAGGGTGATATTGCTGGAGTTAATAGAGTACTAATCACCATTTAGGAAGTGGAGAATATTAGCAATAGAAGTCAAAGACATCAGTGAAAAAAACAATGGCTGATAACCTTAAAGAGAATATAAAGAACAAGAATAACAAAAGCAGAGAAAGTCCTACAAATAGCATATGTTCTATAAATTTATTTTCAAGAAAAGACATTAGAATTGCCACTTGTGATGTAGAAAATGTGGAACTATGCAATGCATGTGCTTTTTGGATTTAGAAGATACTTGTTTCTGTTTTTTTTAGTGGTATGAGAATACTTTATATTCCCCAGTCAGTACTAACATTCTGAGTCTCTGTTTCTAAGATATGTTACGGTTCTAAGTGGTTCTAAGATACGTTTATCTGTCTGTCAACATACATATAATAAAATTGTCTGTTTTAAGTTTTACATTCACTTCCCCTCTTAATTTTATCTGTAGGACTCTTTTTTTTTTCATAGTTGTGGGATTAGACTTTCTGGATGCCAGTAACTACTCACATTTTTATGATGAAATGTATTCCTCCCTTGTTTCCTGATTATTTTCAGCTTTGGGAAATTGTTCCACTTAAAATTCAAGTATGTTTATTAGTAATCATAACTATAATCTATTTGTCCATAACAAAATGGAATGTTGATTGCTTTCGTGAAAGATGTTATGAGTGTTTGAAGCAGTGATCAACTTCTCTTTATCCTTTAGAATGTAACTAAATGTAGACTACCCACATGGTTTGCAATTAGTTTTGCATTAGAAAGTCCTCTTTTGTCATACTTAGGAACCAAAGTACCTTATTACTTTGGCTTCAGTCCTATCAAGCCTGATAACAAGCCATCTTTGTTATTGCCCTGTTTCCTTTACAGCTACTGATTGCCCATGCAGTCTGCATGTATGGCACACTCGCACAGGGCTCATTTATGCCAGCTGGTCTCCCTGTTGCTCTGCAGTTTCTCCTAGAGCTTAGGAAGTGCACAGTGTCTGTCAGCAGCAGGTATAGCTCTTACAAGGACATCTATTTGTGCTAATACTTATAGGAAAAACGGCTGGTCTAATGCAAGCTGCAGTGAAGTGACGGGCTGTTTAGTTATATTCCAGCTATGTGTGAGCAGTTACCCCTTGACACTGTAACGCCAACAGTTTGGTGTGGTTTGCCATGTATTGTGCTCAAGTTTGCTGAAGCCATTTGAGATGATATTTTATAATGTCTTCTCTGAAAACTGCAGATTTTTTCTCCACGAGATGCCTTATTCTTATTGTATCATTTCAGTTCTTTTCTTGTCTTTTCTCAAGCTTTCATTTTTTGATATCTGTTATTTGGCAGGTCTGATGTGTTTCAGGCTCAAGTTTTTTGACTGTAAGGCAATGAGGCATCCCTCACTGGATGGTGCAAGTGCACCAATAAATTGTCTGTTAGAGCAAAGAATGTGGATCCCCTAAAAAAAGGCAAGAAAGAGAGAGAATAGCTAAATAGTTCTTTTTCTTGGCTCATAGCAGTTCTTGGCTCATAACTAAATGATCCTTATTGTGTGTAGAACTGCTGTAGTGAAACAAAAATTGTAAATCTTCATAATCAGCATACACACATTTTGAAGTACGATATGCAAGATACTGGACGAAAAAAACATACTGATGAAAAAATAGGGTGGTTGTAATAGGAGCAGAAAACTAGTAGGGAGGTTTAATAGTTCTTCTTTCTTTCTCCTTTACCTATTGATGCCAAAAGTAAGAATGTAAAAATAAGAGAAAATTGTGTGGGACCACCAGGTACTAAACGTAATGTCTTTGGGACAAATGGATTCCAAAGCTTTCCTCAGTTAACTTATCTTTTTCTTTCCTGACAGACAGACTTTTTTAAAGTGCCATGAAAAGATAACTATATTTTAATTTTTGTCGTGTTTTTTTCCTTCAAGCATGAAGGAGAAGAGCTGTCATTTTCCTCTGCTCCTAAATGTTTGATTACTAATTTAGACAGTAGGGCTATCACCATACTGCAGTTACTTGGTGGTGTAAATGTATTGCATGTGTAATTTGTTGATTGCAAGTTTTTAGCAAAAACAAGGCCTATTATGAACGTATTGAAGAAACTGTGTGAATGACAGACTTTGTTTTTATTGCTACAAAATATAAGACAAAAGTATCTGGCAGATTTAGCTCTCATATTTGATTTGATCAGCTAATAAAATTTTCCCATCCGTAAGCCTTCCCTTGGAGTTCTTCGATACTTCTTTTCAAAATAGGCTGCACTGCAGATTTGAAGCCAAATCTGAGTGCCACTGACCACTTTTAAGCAGTGGTTTTTTGTGTCATTAGAAAGCATGTCCAACTAGCTCTTACAGAATGAAGTCGAACATATGTATTAAAATTATTTGCAATACTTTTAAAATGCATATGATCAAATTTGAATATGGCTTTTTTATGACCACATACATATCTAAAACAAGGAATATTTTACTTTTTTGGTATCTATTGAATACAGTAGATATATTTCCGAGCAGTTCTGCAGGAAGAAATCAATATTCTAGGTTCCCTCAAGTTTTAAGAAAAGAAGTTCTGACATACAATATTGTTAACTATAGTGAGACAGCACTGGAGTTTTTTTGTTTGCCGTAGGCATGTAAATTTTATGTCCGTTTTGAAACACTCTTCATTGTTTTAAGAATTATGTACAAGAGGATAGTTTTGTCTGAAAGGATATTAGAGTGAGAGTTTACAGAGAAGTAGTCTCTTCTAATCTGCTCATATGGGGGCCTAGTAAAACAACAAAAAAAAGTGCTTAACCAGCTCTTACTGCAATCGATTTGCTAACTGCTTAATACACTTTAAGAACCTGGTTGCTTGCAATGTTTTATTCATGTTTTAATAGAGTTCTCTATTATTAAGTTCAAATATTTTTAATTAAGAAAGAAGTACAACCCTCTGGGTAATACTGCAACCATGTAGATAGCTGGTAATTAAACTTTTCTGCACGTATAACTACATTCAAACAATTCTGAATGAATCATTTGAACCTAGAAGAATGCAAATGTCATTATGTATGAAAAAATCATTTAAACAACAGGTTTTGTCAATCTAGCAAAAGTTTTAAGTTTAATAGAAAAAAGCTCTTTTTTATCATAAGGGGAGGATAAGCAGAAAGACAAGATAAGCTTTTAATTACTAAATGAAATATTCATTTTAGACAAATTTACAAGTATTGCAAAATTACTTTTTATATCAAATGTTTCTCCTAAATTACAAAGTGAACTTAATCTCAAATTCAGTTTTCAAATTCTCTCTTTGAAAATCAGCTAAAACAATTTAAAATTTGTGAAGAGGCTTTATTTTTTTTTAGTAGTCATCTGAAGCTACAGAATATTTAGTCCCATTTCTCCTTTATTAGAAGGAATTTATTGCAGAGGCAGTTAAGGACAGAAAACTGTCATGACTCCTCCTTTCTGAACATGGTATTTCTTTTGAAGAATGGGAGGATTATAAGAGATGAAAACAGAATGACAGTTCAAAATAAGCTAAAGGAAAAAAACAAAAGGATGTTTTCAGTTGTTTTGTAAAAATTCCAACATCTATGCATCTTTCTTCGTAGAGGTAAAAGAAAATACAAACAGGACTGGGAATGTTTTGCCTCAAGATAATGAGAAAAATGTTCTTTCAATTCTTAATGCTTTTATTCATGCTGTCCTTTGAGTTTCTTCATGCCAATTGGTTTGTATATGAATAAGAAAGAAGCTTCTCTTGTACTGATCAAATAAATGAAATGCAGAGGGCTCCTACATAGGAAAATCCAAAGGAAATCAACAACTTCAGTAAGATCAATAAAGGTTAAAACAGTGGTAGATCTGATGGAACACTGATACATCAAAGAAAAAGCAGACTTTCCAGATGTAACATAGCAGGCTTGATATAAAGTGAACTAATAATAATTGAACTAATAACTTAAATTCAGTACAAGTTTAGAGAAAATATGTGCTATTTTAGGAATAAAATATGATAGTAACAATCACACAATTCAGGAATAAAGCTTGGACCTCGAAAGCTAGAGGTTAAAAAGGGGTGGCACCTGTGCTAATTATAGTAGCAGATGCCAAAAAGATGCATTGGGATTAATGCTTTGTATAAAAATTATTGTATCAAAACATATCTAGGTAATACTGCTTTACACGGTGATGATTTCATTATCTCAGCTAGTACAATTTATCTAATTCGTCACTGAAATATAACAGAAATTTATTTAAACTCTTTGCAATACGATGAAACCAAGGTAATCGCCCTTCAGGAAAGTAGCTATATCTAATTTTGCATAGATTTCAGAGGAATCTGTTCCTGGCTGTAGTGTTTCAAGACCTTTCAGTATTCCGAAAATGGGAACATAATTTAAATTCACCATAATTCATTTCCACGGTGGGCTCAACAAAGCAATTCCAGGACGTGCACGCAAACCAGGCATGCAGCCAGATAGCAGTAGTCGCGCACATGTGTGTGCTCACACATTGCACGGGCTGGCATGCTCTGATGCTATGTACAAAATGGCAATATTTATCTGTGCTAAAAAAACAGTCTGCCAGTGCTTGAGGTGATTCTGTAGGAAAATCTGTAAATGGCTTTTGAAATGACATTTGACTAAGAATTTGAGACATACAGTAAAAATTTGAAAATGTTTGCAATGGGCTTTAGAATTGTCTTTTTCACAAAGATCTGCGTATTTGCACATGCAGATTACCAATGTGAGAGTCCTTCAGTCATAAATCTAGTTTTACGTGATATATTTACCTGCTGATTGTCAATTTGCAGGCAGGCTTCCCATCAAAGATGGTTTACTTTGTTGTTTCAATGCTAATTTTCTTTTTGATTGGTTATTTGCTGTAGCTGGCTTTTGGTGAAATATCTATTACCATAGGAGTCAGAATGAGATACATGAAATGTCAAAAATAAATGATAGAGTGGTAACTCCCAAAAACTTTTTTTCAGCAATTTTTACTGACTGGTACTTAATTTCTTACCTAGAATTAAAATAGCAAGTATTGTCCTACGTACTATTCAGATAATAACTGTTGGTTTCTTTTATGGCAACCGTGAAGAAACAAAAATATGCTACATGTTTTCATTCTCAAAATATTTTTGCAAATACTAGTTAAATATTCTAGAGCTTGAGCTGTACTCAAGGTTCTGTTCGCTGCATGATGCTGTTACATGTATTATTAAAAAGGGTTTCTCCATCTGTTCTTGATTCAAAGTTCTCTTCCACTCTGCAATGTATTGCACATCCTATACTTGCAAAACAGGACTGTGAAGGAATGCATGAGCATATCCCCAGTTTCTCTTCTGGAGGGGAAATAAGTAATGTACTATCCTTATAATCCTTCATTTCCTTATAATCCTTCATTACCTGGCTTTGCTCTGATCCTGAGGACAAAAGAGGCTAGTAAGAAAGGGGATCAGAGAGACAATAATGCTTTTCTGATTCCTAGAAAATACAGTTTCATTAAGGTATATGGAATTGCCTAAAACAGAAAGATGCACTATTTGTAACTGCAAAATAAGTTCTTGTTTGAGCAGTGATGTCGTGTAATCTTTCTAGTGAAAGTGAGTACTTTGTCTGTGAAGTTCTAAGTGATACAGATGCAAATCTAGGATATCTATTTATCTTTTTGCATGATTTCCTTAAAATATGGAAATAGTGTTCAGTATATAATGTCTTTTGTGGCATGTATATTTCTTTCTTTGGCAGAGCAGAGTAAGTGAACTTATATAGAATAACTCATATATTCATGAGTGCTTTTAAAGGTGAGTGTCATGTTTCTGTGAGGTGATAGCCTGAAGATATTGAAAGTTGCTGTAATAGTTCTCTTGCTAAAAATGATGCTGCAATTCAGATTATCCTGTATTTTGGATGTGGCCAATTCATTACTGTAATCCACGTATAGAACTTAAAATGTATTTATATACATAAGGACAAAGTGGGGAAGCCTCTAGTAATAGCTCACAGACAGGAAGGTGACTTTTGTCCCCCCAGGAGACCCACTGAAAGATTACTGGATTTTGTAGCAGGAAAAGCTAGCAATGTCCACATCAGTAACACCGCTGATGTGCTTACATAGCTGCGGTTTTCAGGTGCCCACTGTCCGCCCGCAGCAGAACAGCTTGGGGGATTACAAATCCCTGCTGCCAGCACAGCTCCCTTATCAGTAGGATTTCATCACAGGAGGACAGCCCCGTTCTGTTCACTAGCATGAAAGCACCCTCCCTCGGCGTGTTTGGGAGCCCATCAGCAATAGTCTGGGAATATGAATCGTCTAAAATCCTAGTTGCTACTTTGGGTTTGCTTGTCAAGCAGAAATGCTTTGTACTTCCTTTCACAACCTACAACAGCAGCTTGACTTCAAATGAAACTAAAGGGCTCAAGGATTAGATTTGCTCCTGTGTGCACTCTTTATCAAAAATAAAATTTTTCCTAAGAAAGGAACTATCTAAACAGAGATGATGCCATAGCAAATTGGACCCGCTTAAACATTCCTGTCATGAAACTTTGTGTGAGGCATAAGGACAAACTGCAAAATAGTTAAGAATTTTTTTAGCCTTTGGCCTCTGGATCAAATTTGAGATAACAGAGTTATGTTAAGAATTCAACTAGTAAGTACGAAGCAAAATGAAAATATAGAGGCATTTGTTTTCAAATCTTTACACTAGTAAGTTACTGAAATAACTTATAAAATTTGGGGTTGACATATGTAGCTTTACAGAGAAATTCTATGCTGTGCTTGACAAATAACTAAACTTTATGTTGGCAGTGTTTATGATACCATGATAACTGTGTGATTGTGTTTATTTCAAGATTTGCATTTGATATTTAAGCAATTGTAGCTGATAGATTTTCATACTTTTGGAAGCTTGTTTCTATCTTCTGTTTTTAATTTCAGTAGAACGGCAACTGGACTAAACATCCTGGATGCAAACTGCTCTGCAGTCCATAACAGTGTTTGTATTTTGCTGCCTTCCTGTGAAGTTTATATATATGCTTGATCTTCATAGCTAAACAGAAGTCTGTTAACTAATCTTTTCTAGTAAATATTTTGTTTCTCTTTTAGTAATGTAGCTTCTTGAAGATTCTCCAAAGGATTCCCCAAGGGATCTGTTTTTTTCATATATTCTATTCCATGATCCTGTCTGTATTGTTAACTTTTCCATTCTATTTCACAGGAGTATGACTGGAAAAACTACCAGTCAAATAAACTAAGTGCATCTGAGCTACAGATGCTGGCTAGCATGACAAGACAGCAAAACGAAGAATTAGGGGATACTGGGATCTCACATGGGTTGAGCGCATCACAGATAGACGACTGCAATGTTAGCATAAGCACAAGCAGTGATGATACAGCAACCTGGAACTCTTCCTTCCCACCGGTGAGTCTAAACCTACAGTATTTTTTCTGAAATTCTTTGAATGATTACATAGTGCCTGCCAACTCTGAGGTTCAGTGGTCTGGGGTAAAATTTCTGAGAATGCCTTTGAAATTTAAAGTAGCCTTAACAAATGTGGTTTTTTAGAACTTGTGGAGTAAAACACACAACCAAAACACATGCACTCCTGGCAGCTTCCATAGGACCACCGTGGAAACAAGCAAACCTATTGTATGTACCCCAGTGTAGAACCTGGAATAGTCTTACAGGTTGTACAGCATGTCACAATAGTGGGTGACGACCTACGCGTGTGTGTTACAGTACTTAAAAATAGCTTCAAAATGAATGAAAGACAGATATACCAGTCAGGAACTGCATTGCAGTACAAGCAATGGAAAATAATTGCTTCTTACATTGATAGAGTTTCATTCCTGAACAGCTAACTGCTTGAAGGACTGAACCAGGAGAGCAGCAGAGAAAGGCTGCAGTAGTTGTGAGCACTTAGGATGTGATCTTTCTGTGCTCTCCACCTTGTATCAATATTTGCCCTGGTACGAAGTGTTGCACAACCGCACACAGCTGTACTGTGTGACAGAGTGCTGTTATTAGAAGCAGAGGCGTATTTGTTAGCACTCCACTGGAGAGTATTGAATGTATGAAATCACAGAATAACATTTTGGCAACTATATAAAGGTACTTGCAGGCATTGCTGTAAAACTCAATAACCTCATAGTCCATTTCTCTAAGCACTATAGTTCTTATTTTATTACAGCTGAAACAATAATAAACAATGAATGTGGCCTAAGCAGAGACCGCCACGCAACTGTCAGAGGCGGGTCCAGCCATAGAAGAGTAACACACTGCTGTGTTGCCCCAATATAAATTACTGTAGGTTCAGTGCTCTAAAACGTGTTAGCTGCAGATTTTCTCCAGGGATTTATAGGGCCCAGAATAGAGGCCTGTGGTAGCAATCTTCTGTAATCAACGATCAATGCAGTATTAGAGCTTTGTGATATAATAATAAATGGAGGTTCAGAATTAGCGTAGATTTATTGATAAATGATTAATCGTTCTAATAAGAACTTGGTTTACAGAGTAATATTTTGAGGGATATAAGAGAAATATTAGTTCGTTTTAGCTGCTTAAGATATGTCAATATTGTGCATTTAGTTGATTTCATCATACTTCCGATGCATTTTCTTAGCATTCACTTGATAGACTCCAATATGGAGTAAATCTCTAAGACTGGACAGATGAGACTCAAATAAATAGAATAGCAGTCTCATTAACTTTTGAGTACCTTAATTATCAGGAAGTTGGTAAAAATATTTAGAGGTGTCAAGTTTGTGGCTAAAACAACATGAACTTTTAAAATAAAATATACTGCTCTGTACTGTCATACCGACTGCAGTATTTAGTGAAGCACAATGTGATTGCAAAGACAGTTCTTTGATCCCACTGCTTTGATCAGCTTCTGTATATTTCAGACTAAACTTTTCAGTTTAAAGTGTTTAGATATAATAAGTTAGTCACTTAAAATGAATTTAATACAGGTATAGCTATTCGTAATACTCCTTTGTGGCAATCTTTCTCTACATAAAACAATTTTAAAAAGAAACATATTTGGCTTGGAGAGAGACAAGTTTTTCAGATTTCTGTCTGTGGACTGAAACGTTGGTATGCCTTACTTGTACAGCCTTGTGCAAGTTTCTGCTGTGCGTTTGCCAAGGTGGGCATTGTGGTTTTAATGGCAAGAACCTTGGTTTGGAAAGGGTGGAAGAGGTAATTTAGAAAGCAAATGTAATTTTTCTCAGATAGGGACTAACTACTTAGTCCCACTACAGCAGAGTGCTGCGATTGAGCTGCCACGCTTTTCTCCACCAGTATACCTCTGCCGAGACCCAAAGAAATTTTCTGTACCAATATCTATTTTTCACTTATGTTTTCCTTTCTGAGATAGCTGCCACAGCACCCACTATTGCCAGTGCTGATAGTAGTTTTTGAAGTCTGGAGCTGTGTTTACCACTGCTTGTTGTAATTCTGTTCAAATATTTGGGAAAAGGCAGAATAATCACAGGAGGGTGATGATTCATTTTCTAGTCCTTTAGTCTCTAAGAAGGTTATAAAAAGATTTATTAGGGAGGGTGATTATTTAATTAAGACTCCAAATTATTTGACACAGAAGTCTTAAAAGAGTAGGTAGAGGACATTTCTGGTGTGCTGATATTAATTTTTGTATATTTTGATATGCTTACAACATTTCAGAAGGCTCTAAGAGTAGTGATACTGTGCCAATATTCAGACAGACAGCTGAAATGACTGAGTTAGTGTAGGCCTGTTAGCCTGACATCATTTTCAAAACAGTGAAAAAATTGACAGAGATTCGAAGGATAGTAACATTTAATAATAGCCGAGGTAATTTTATATAAAATATGTCTTGTTTAACAGATCCCATTTCATTGATAATATTGCAACTTTGATAAAGGTAACTGCTTAGATGTAATATGCTGAGATTGTTGTAAGTATTTGTTTACCATGTGACTTTCTGTTTGAAAAATGAGCAGCATACAATATCAATAAAGCGCACTTTAAATGAATTTAGAACTGGCCAACTGACAAATATCGAAAGCAGTCAGCAGGGAATTACCTGTGAGTGGAGTGTACTCAGCGGGGCTCCATCATTCTATCAGTTCTAGACCTGATGTTCAATGTTTTTATCAGTGATCTAAAGTTTAATGGCCTGTGATATACATGTGGTCATTCTAGTTGATCTAATTTTCCCTCTGGCTTTCAAATCTATAAATCTTTCTAATAATTTCATACAGCTATTGTCTGTGAATCCCCACATTTAGCAGTCTGACGTGCAATAAACGTGTTACTGTACACATAGCTAGTCTACAAAACTGAGAGCTCAGATTTCAGCATATTTGGAGTGATTAAAGCACATTCAAAAGTTGCACCTCCTGAATTTGTCTTCTGCCATGCATAGTGCTGTTATAAGACCTAAAAAGAGTAAAGTCATAATTTTTTCAGCTTCCAGTTTTCACTCAGAATTATTCCTTATATAAATTCCATGTACATATATATATATATGTATAATAAAAGGAAATTTATTTTATGTCAGCTGATATTCAGTAGTGACAATCACTAACATTCCAGTTGAGTCAAGTGAATTTGCAAATGATCAATCCCCACTGCAGTCACTCTTGCAAACTGCAGAATTTTTTTTGTGTATCTGTAGCCATTTTTCATTCGTATTAAGCAAATGATTTTAGCTGTACAGTGTGTGAAAAGAAATAGAAATAATCCTCATATTGTAGTTTGAAAAATTAAGGACAGTTTGAAATTCCTGTCGTGATTAACTTTTCATGTTTATTTGTATTTCCAGGTAATAACTTTTTGATTATTTAAATCAATAATATCTATTCCTTTCTATTATGTCCTTCAAAGATAAGTAAGGAGTATTTTTATTCTAAATACTCGTTCATTTTATATAACCTTTCTGTCCC
The DNA here is from genome assembly GCF_036370855.1 of Dromaius novaehollandiae. NCBI lineage: Eukaryota > Metazoa > Chordata > Aves > Casuariiformes > Dromaiidae > Dromaius > Dromaius novaehollandiae. Next base: position 16,302,206 of record NC_088109.1, on the reverse strand, counting down.
TTGGTGGAATCTGTGGCAACAGCACCACCAGAAGGCAGATTTTTGAGCATGTTTCATCTTTGGAATACATACGATATTTTGTAAGGCAGTGCAGGTTATAGTTGTGTTAGATAATGAACTTATTTATCAAAGTAATATTTTATATATAAAACACATTTTAGTGAGTTTAAATTTTCCATCACCATTTTTAGTCTGATTTCTAGATTCACTGAAAATTCTTACCTATTACTGACTCTAATGAGGTTCAGAAATCCTTCTGAATGAAAGGCGCATAGATCTTATTGCTAAGTTGCCATTAGAACAGATGAACAGATGTCCTTAAGCAACTATAAAAGTGATATACTAAAAACTATTTTATAGCCAATGATATTTTACCAAGAACTGAATATATACTCTCAGGAGAAATTGTTGAAATGTAAGTTGTTTAGCAGCTGCTGTAAACGATCATAGCCGAAAAGGAATAAAACAGCTTTGAGTACTATACGTTACCCAGCATAGCTATTAGCTATAAATATAAAAAAAAAAAATTTTTTTTATTTTACTTTGAAGGTGAATTGTAAGGCTTTATAAAATGCGTGTGGAGCACAGGGCAGCGTTCCAAATCAGTAATATGTGTATGTAGAACTACATATTTTAAAAGAAAATATTTGCCTGTGTCTTAGCTGAATGTTTTCTTACATGTTAAGATCTAGATGAAGTTCCACATTAGCTTTGCAACAACTAGTTATAATGTGGAAGACAAAATTTTATATACTGTGGAGGATCATGTGAAGTTGTACACCCTACACATTACCCAAAGAATGTTTTACAGCTTACAAAATATTTCTGCTCTCGTGCCTGTTCTAGAGAGCGGGTAAGACCTTCCTCCCCTGTCAGAGAATCGACCCATTCAGCTTCTTGGCTAGCTCGTTCCAGACAACTTCAGTGATGTGTTAGGTTTTGGTTTGTGTTACATGACACGCATATAACACAAACATTTTGGAGTGAGATCATATATAAGAGAAATTCAGGATGTTTTCTTGCATATGTTCCCTGATTCTCAGTGAGAAGTAGAGGGGAGAATGAAGATTCTCCTAGATTGTTCATTGAGGAATCCTGAAAGCTCTCAGTGGTGTAATGCTCCACCATCGGACTCCAAAATATTCTCATCCGTCTTTCAAGTCAGAAGTACTCGCAGAGAAGTGAGATTACTTGTTCCACAAGCATCTTCCTCCTAAGTATAAATTTGATCAAATAGGCCTTTGATCTGAAAAGTACTTGAAAGAGTGCTTCCAGGTTCATACCTAATTTGTGGAAGGTCTTCTGGCCTCCATTGTGATGATTCACAAAAAAGAGCCACATGACACAAAAATGGTCTGGCAGATTTGAAGTCTGACAGACAAGAAGAATGATATTTAAACCCAGAATTATTCCGACTGAGAGCTCAGTTTGCCAACCCCTGGAGGGATCTATTCACATCAAATCAAATTGCAAAACTGAGGCAGACTACTCCTTACTATGAAATGAGACTAAAAATTATTGAGACAGATATTCTGGTTCATAGACTGACTAACTCACTTTCTCTCTTGTCCTCTGTCTTCGACTAGCCATCACTTGGGAACTGCACCATCCAGCACCTAGGCAGTGACTCATGTTTGGCAGTAACTAGGATGTCATTCATCCTGAACAGACATTTTACCACATCCATCCCCACTTCCTGAAAGCATGTGAATATACTCATTTTTTATATTGATTTCTGTATAAGTCCCAATCCCTTTCATAATTCTTAGTATCTATTTTTAGCATTTCCTGTATTAAATGGTGCACATATAGATAATGTTTTGTGTATGCTTGTATTTTCACTTGTTTCTCTGTTTGCTTGAGTGATATGTTTAGAACTGGTTTTGATGTTTGTGATAATGGGTAGGAGTTATTCTCTGGAAGCAGTGAATATATGCTGAGACTAAATATATTTCTGAATTTTAGAATTCTTGAATTTTTACAGTTTGTGAGTATCAGTGTTTCTTGCAAATAACTGTTTTTAATAAGCCAAATAATGTAATTTAAAACCTTTGTGGCATATTCTTATATGGTTAGATAGAATTTGAAGAATCTTTGTGGAAAATTATTGTATTTTGCATGAATATTCATACAGTCCACTCTCAGTTACCCATGCACAGCTTAATCCAAGTTTCAAATTAGCAGTGTCATAGAGAAGCACGCATGTTTCGGCTGACTTCATTTGGGACCACTAAGATTTCTCTTAATGGTCCTTCTGAAAAGGGGAATCATGCCTGCCAGCCCTATTAGCTCTAGGTTAGTCTTGGCTAGCCTTAAGTGAGGCTGGTTCTGCACAGATCCAACTAAGTGTCCCTGCGCCATGCTTGCTATATACATATAATCAGGATTTTTTTTTTTTTTTTTTATCAGACAGGACTTTGCTGCCCTTCCCTCTCTCTTTTCCTGACTCTATCCCCACAGTTTTATACTGGACAACAGAAGAATGACCAGATGGTCAACTCCTCAGTTCATATGTACTTCTGCCTAGAAGAGGATCTTCTGTTACATTATACCTTTGCACAGTTAGGATCTGAATATCCTTTTTAAATTTCACACATAAGAAGACAGACCATAAAATTCTAGTATCAAGAGCTGCAAATGTGTATCCTCAAAAGGATCTCTTACATACTTTCAAACATTCTGAAAGAATATTTGCAGAGTTATTTTCTCACTATTATTTTTTTTTCCTTATAGCCTGTCAGTCAAGAGCATCACTATCAGAAAGAAATGAGCCCACTTTCTCATTCCGACCCACGGTAAGATTCCATTTATAGCCCAGGCAATAAGAATTCAGTTAAAATGTTCTGATATTAAATGTGACATTCTTTGATTTCATCTCAAATCTCTTTTCAGTTGCAGCCTCCTCTCAGAGAGCTTTACTATAGCTCTTTTTATTCATTGTCTACAGGTTGCAGTATGTCTGCATTGTCCCAGAATGCAGGGCAGAATTATGCATGTTTTGAATGTATTGTTATATATTTAAAGTAACTGACATAAGCCTTGATCCTACACCTGCTTCAGTGTGTGATTCAGGAAGTCTTCCTCAGCTGCCACACATGCACACACTCTCGCCTGTTTCTCTCTCTCTCTCTCTCTCTCTCTCTCTCTCTCTCTCTCTTTGCTTTGAAGGCTTGGAACTAAAATTCTGTAGGTGACTCTCGATGTCAAGGAATCCATTCTTTACAAATTGTATTAATGTTACCTAGTTAAACAAGACTTTTCAATAGAGAGCACAGGCAGGAGAGAGTATTATATTATAACACTGAGGGATAGTTTGAAGGGATCCTGTCTGCAATGTATTTTGACTGGTTTTTTTTTTTTAGCTGTGTCTGTTTTATTTGGAATCAGCAACAAAATCCCTGTGACTCTAATGTGAAGTAAGTTAGAGATTTGGGGGCAGGTGGAGAAGGTGGCTGGGGAGAAGTAATCAAAGTTGAGGCAATCAAAATTAATTGCTCTGTTTCAGAATTGACTTGTACCTGTAAAACCCCAACATCACTTTGCCAATTTTTTTTACAGTCTGAGCAGGAGGTGTACTTATTTAAAAAAATATTTTGTTTCACTTTCAGTAGGCCTAATTAACGTGGATTTTGCTTGTCCAGAGACAATGTATGCAAGTTGGGAGAGTTAAGAAGAGAGAGCATTTCAGATATGACTGAGTTATTTAGAGAGTTTGCTTGATTTCTTTTTAGGATATCAACAATCTGAAATGTTTTATGATAGTGTAGTGCCAGTTGATTGTACAGCATAATATTCATTTTTCCTTATGGAGATGTTTTCAGTCACTTGTTTCAGTGTTGCCTTCTACGCTTTTATTATCTTCTTGTTAGATTTTATGAAGTGAACACTATGAAACTTGCTGTGGAAGTTTACCCAGATGCAGCAGTTTCTGCAACATTCAGCCCTATGTTTCTTAGTGCAGACAGTATATTACTGGAGTTAAAGTGCAGTCCTGGATTCCTGTTCCCTTTCACACGTATATCAAAGCGCTCACGTTGGTCTAGAAGGACCCTCTGTACCTTGGTGCAGGTTATCGAAGGATTAAGACGTCAAGTATCTTGTGACTGACATATTTTGGTGAGGACTCTATTCCATAACTGATTTTGTTATTCCGATGGTGTTAAAATTGCCAATATTTTAGTGCAACTACATTGTTTGTCTTCTTTTTGCCCTAGTTTGGTTGAGTCAGGTTTTATTACATTATTTTTGTGCATATGCGAAAACAATTTGGTACTCAGTACATTTTATGTACTGAAAAGCAGAATAAACAGTTATCTGTAAAAATAAAACATTTCAGCATATCAACTTAAGTTAATATGATCAATAGTAAAAACTTGTATTTCCATATAATAAAATTTAAAATAAAATATTATAAATTACTACTTAGTTCTTATGCTGTTTTAATGCAGTACACACAGTAGACTTAAACCTCTGTAGAAATCGTTTTCGAGAAATGCAGGCAATCAAAGTATTCGTAAAATACCTGGCTTGCAAGTACCTCATAAATTCAGTAGCCCTTGTGAACTGCCAGAAGAGCATTATTGGGCTGTAAATAGAGAAGGTGACAAAATTATGAAGTCAGTTTGCATCATGATATTAAACTGGAGAAGATGTGACTCGAATACTGCGATTCACATCATTACATTTCATTTAGAAAGAAAAACTAGGTATTGCTTTTCACAGAGGGTATGTACCTGGGTGAAAGGGAGATAGAATTAATAGCAATTCTATAACTTAGTTCTTGAACTGTTCTTTAAAGCCAATTTTAACTAGTAATACGTGGGCAACTGGAAAATGTGTAAATCTTTGTAAAAGCCTACGGTAGCTACGTAGAGGAAAGCAGACGGGAATATTTGAAAAATCGATACTTCCTATTGTAGATCAGTGCAGACAATTAGATAATACACTTACTGAAACAACAGATAATTTGTTGTGAAGAGTGATAAAGAATTTGGCAGGTCTGAAGTAACTTAGGGGGGAAAAAAAGTGTAGTACTCAGTGTAGTACTTTTATTTTCTGGGAAATGGAGAGAGCAATGTGACAGCTATTGTCCAGAAAATGTAACTTCTGTCCATAATAAGATAAAAGAACAAGCCAGAACAGAAAGCACCTGTGAAAATAATGGAAGTGCAGTCAATAAAAAGACCTAGCAAGACTCATTTTCTCTTAGTTCCGCTGGGTAATGGTCGTAAGTCTGCCACAGAATATTGCTACTGCCATACAAATCGCCTCTACATCATGCTGCTTTGCAAGGCATAGAACCAGTTAATGGAAGGAGATAGGCTGACTGTAGAGGCTATATAGCCAGATGAGCCAAGATGTGCAGGGTTTCAAGCCTTAGCTCTGCAGTTTCCACAGATAGACTTGCTGTTCCAGCTGAATTTCAGAAGTGCTGTCTTCTATACTTTTCTGTGGTACTGCTCCCTCCAGTGCAGATGTTGGAAACTGCTGTGTACCCTGCATCTACTTAGTAAGCACTTAAGCAGGCTTATCCTCTGACTTATTATGTGTCATAGAAGGTTTGGAGGTTTCTTTAAAGGAAAAGCTAAAGCAAAGAAGGATTCTGGAGGAATTTTAGCCATACTGGGCTGCAAAATGTGGAGCTGCTCTCTGAGAAATACCACTTGAGCATAGTTAAATATATAGATTTTCTGAACTTCTACAGATGCTCTTCAGAAAATTTTTTTCTGATAAAAGCTGATTTTCCATCTTTGAGAGAGATTTTTTTTTAAGTTGAGATCTCATCTTTATAAGCATTGCCTCACCAGATCCTGAGTTGGCATCATACCTGACTCTTCCCAGCCTACCAAATAAAATGTGTTTCTCTGAAGTTCAAACAGCTGTTTCCCAAAAACTGCGCTCAGGTAGGGCATAAATATTTCAGCACTTCATTGGATATCCTGTCACAAGAAGTATATTTTCCTTCAGTAATTTCATACAAAACATACACAGACAAATTTTTGGTTAGGTGTTTATCAGCCATTTGATTCTACACATGTTAAAAAAATATGTATTCCCTGAGTGAATTGTGGGCACAGATATTTGACAGTGAATGTCTGCTTGATTTGGATTATGGCCAGGAATATAAGATCAGCATACAAAATAAAAGCCTCAGTTTATGGGGAAGTCTATTAGTCAGTGGTCTCAGGCCAAAGCATGAGTGATAAAGTTATGTTCCATTCACAAATGAAAATATTAAACTAATGTTGACCCTCTTAGTAGCTAGGAGCTTTCATATTTTACCAGCTCTTAAATGTGATCTCTGTTCCTTTAAGAAAGCAAGAAACAACAATTCACAAGCAAGCGTGGTAGAAAGCCAAGAATTTAGGAGTTACATTTCTCAAACAACTGCTATTCAAATAGCAATCACCACTCCCCTATGCAGACAAAACACACAAGCTCGCATCTACTTTTTATAATCCCAGTAAAATTGAGAGTTAGGAAGGCTCATAGCCCGCCTGAAATCCTTCTCACCAGCAACAGCTTTTCCTAGGATGCTTGGAATTCATCTAATAAAATGACATTTTATAAGACTGTCCCTTCCTCTGCTGTGGGCATGGTCAGGGTTACCTGCAGAGCATTGCCAGGAGTAAAGGAGAGTGTAGTCCTTTGTTAGCTCCATCTCTGTTTTACTTCTGTGGTGTGGGAAGCTCACGCTTGCCTTGCTGGCATGTGGAAGTGTGCACATCCATTAGGATATAGCATATCCTACCTGTGCAGCCCTGTGTGTTGGGACTGGCCCCACCGTAAGAACTAATCATGACCCAGCATGGGGAGGGGAAGAAGGGGAGAAGTCTTAAGCCTTTCTATTGACACTGAGGGTGCGGCTGTAGCTGATGGTGTAATTGTCACCCCTAAAATTCCAGCAAGAATCTGAAAAAGCAATCTGATGTCATTTACCAGGTTCCCATCTTCCCCTCCTCAGTGTCTTGTCCTTCTCCATGGCCCTCAAACCTGCCTTCGTGCAGATGGTTATCTCAAAGGAGCTTTATTATCATACATGAGTGTTATGATAGCTCTGAAGTTGCAGGATTCGATATCATCCTCAAGCTCGTCCAGCAGCTGACTTGTTAAATAAGCTAAATTTATCTGCTCTGTACCTGCAAGTCAGTTGCTTCTTTAATGGCATTTTTTATGTTTAAATTGGATTCCATCAATGGTTTTGTTATAAGTAAAAAAACGGATCTGGAATGTTCCTTAGTTTTAAGAGATTTCTAATTTTAAGGAAAACCAATGGTATTATGAAATGTTTACTGAAATAGCTAAATGGAAATAGGCAATGCAGTTCAAGCTAGCATTTTGTCCAGATTTATATTTTATCTATAAAAAGTGTCACCACTGTATTATGGTTTAAATCTTTTGTAGCTTTGCCACTTGTGGGTGTCATATAAACTTCCTTGTATCTATAATTGGCTGATAAGAGCCTGCAGTCTTTGACAAATGATTAATAGTCACTGACCTCACTTCACATTGGCTTGGTACGGGCTGACTAAAACATGCTGTCTTGTCATTGTAACCTACATGTGTTACATTAAATTGATCAGGATGTCATCATTCTTCTTTCATCTACAATCTTAAAAAATACTAAGTTTTTTCACTTTTTTTGGTAAAGTTGTCTCTCCAATAGAAACAGTAGGTGTAACAAAAAATTACTGAGCAATGATTGCCTTTTGTAATCAAATTCAGTTGTTTGATGTTAAGATAAATATTACAGATTTGAGATTGAGCATCACAAAAGAAATGTTTTATTGATTTGCAGATTAACATGTTTGAAGAGGACAATAACTCCAAAATTTTAGGAAAAAGTTGTGGGTTTTGTCTCAAAAAAAACCCACACATATCCTTAATTACTATTTTATCATACAGTGTGCTGTACTTATTTTCGTAATGATATATGTGCACAGTGATTCAGATAATGATCATGAATTGGATAAGCACCTTTCTGTAGATAAATACATTTTAACTTCTTTTCAAAGTTGATTGCTGGTAAAATTCTGGTTGATTACTTAAACGTAGCTAAGAATTAGTTCTGTGTATAACTGACCACTCTTTATTGATTTTAGTAAGCAAATTGATTCTTTCACTTTTTTAAAAAGTTTCTGGTACAGAAGTTTTTTAAAGAACACATCTTTGCCGTAAATACTCAATATTGCCATTATCACAGCACCTGAAATTTGCATAAAGTTTTCAGTAGTTCCAGCACAAGAATCCAGACCCCTTTATACTCTCAAATATGAATCTTAAAGTTATGTTCAGTTTTGGGACTACCATTTAAGCACCCTCATTCATCCCAGATGAAAACTAAACATGCCAGGAGCTGATGCCTGTGTTATTTTACCATTGAGAGATTCAGTAAGATTAAAGTCACCTATAAAGCAGTGCGGTGAAAGAAGGATTATAGTTATAACATTTATTTGCACTACAGTGAAACTTCTCTAATATGCATGCTGTGAAATTCAGACACAAAACATCTTTGTCTCCAATGGATCCAGGAAAGGGCTTAAATACCAGAATAACTCAAAGCTGAAAATGGAAATTAAAAGATTGAGTTCTGCAAACAAAGAAGCATATTTATTTTTATGATTTGTTACAAGATCAAAGGCATAGAACTCCATCACTTCTGCAAAACAGACAATACTACATTATGGAGTATTATAAAGTTACACAACAGTTGTCAAAATAAGTGAACAAGGACAATGTATCACAAAACGTACTTTGCTTTTTCATTGTACATGTTCAGTTACTTTACTCATATGCAGAATACAGTAATTTGCAATGGGTCTGCTAATCGTTAATCTGAATTAGTGAAATTCTGCTGCATTTGTCAGGCTATAATATGCATGAAAAAGAACTTGACAAAAGAAGCAAATGGCACAGGAAACATCTAATTGAAAAGGTTTAATTTTTTAATCATGATGGTAAAAAGCTTAGCTGCAGAAAGATTTTTGAGAACCAAGTGGCTAACACACAAAAACTTGTTAAAACAATCTACAAAAAAATGGCTTTCCTTTGTATGAGAATCTGAGAACATGAAAAACTGGCAGTATATACAGTAAGGATTTGAATATAAAACAAGTCAGATGCTTCTGGACATGCCGTTGCATACCTTTTATCTCTTTTTTTGTAGCTTCAGAAATTAGTGAGAATATATGGTGTTGGTTCCACCCTGAGAACCGAGTTGTCACTCCAGGTAGAGAGTAGGCCAGCAAAAGTCAACTATTCACTGCTGTTGTTCCTGCCTTCTGTGATATAAGCAAAGCAACAACAAACTAAGACTGCAGTATTAACGTTCTGCTGAGAAGTGGCTGCCTGCAGTCCACAGGCATCTTTCCAGCAAATGGTTACCTTCAGTGGGAGATCTGGAGGTTTTTAAGGAGGTTCAGTGGTAAGGCTTCTTTGAGATTCTTTCTTTAAAAAAAAAAAAAAAAAAAAAAGGCAAAATAGTAACTCACATTCTGACTTCACAACAGCTACACTGGGCAATGGGATAGTCGTCTGCGTAGGAAAAGCAGTGGGATCAGGATCCTCCTTTCTTCCCTTTGTAATATCCAGACTCTTCAAAAAGGATTTTATGTGCATATTGTGAATTATGAAAACTATTCCAATAGGCACTTCTACTGTTGGAAAACAGGTAAAATATGAAGAGGAGGTGAGCTCTAGGACAATTTCTAGAATGTTGAGTGTTGAAAGCTTCTTGTTTTAATGTAAGTCTCTGGTTTGAGTGGGGTTCTGTGATTGTCTGTGATAACAAGAACAGGAACTCCATGGCTCCAGGTGTCCATGTTGTCTCCTGCACTCAGGATAATGTGTTGCAGCCATTTTGGTGCAAAAATGTCTTGATCAGTCTGTGTCCAGAAGAACGAGAAAGGAAACATCACCCAAAGAACAACAAAAAAGAATCAAATAGCAATGCCTGTTAGTGTTCCTAGTGGAACAGTCTCTTTCACCTCTTTAGAGACTCCCTCTGATAAACATGCATCTAGACCTCTGTCTTCCTGTGGCCTCAAAACCTCATTACATTTCATAAGCTGAGAATCAATGCCCTTAGCTTATTCCTTACAACTGTATACAGTCTCATGAGTAGGGTCATCTTCTCTTTACTGTATGCCTTGTTACATCCTCCAATCCCACTTTTCCATCCCCCTTTAAAAAGTGGAATTGGAGGTGCTCTTCACTTATGGCAGGCCCTTCTTTTCTCAAGGAAAGGAATATGCATTTGTATGTCTGCCTCAAGGCCAGTGTAGAATAAAATACAGCAAATTCCAGAGCTGTGTGCGTTAGGGAAGTCTTGGTTCATGTCTCACATGTTTTTCAGCCATGTTAATGGGCATGATCTGTTACAGCAACAAAACTAGCATCAAGCAGGTATGTTTTGGAGCCTTCATTGTCCTCTGTCCATGGTAAAAGAAAAGGGATATAGCTATATTTTTGTTCTTGAAATGAGCGGGTTGGGCTACTCAGTATTTAACAATGAGTGCTCTAATTTGTGCAGGAACACTGCACCAGGGATTTGCCCAGAAATCCCTGTCTGCAACATAAATTTCAGTGCAGAATAGTGGGCTGCTGCCAGTGCCACATTCTTTATTATCAAAAGCATTTGCTCAGGCCAGTGTCCATTGCACCTTCATGATGCTTTGTTGCATGGGCTATTAAGAGAACCTGTGACGAACCCCATACCATTCTTCCACTAGGCAAATTTCATAGTCACTTTTCCCTGAAGAAAGGCCTGTTTAAAGTGAGAAACAAGATTTTATATTTACTTCTGCCTATAGAAAGCAAAGTACCTGGTTCATATCTGCAGAATCCTGTGTTCATGTAACACTTCTCCTAGGAATAGCGTATTGACCAACCTTTGGAGCCAAGTGTTTTAGCCTTTCCCAGGATTTAGGGCATGTTGACTGGTCACATATTGATGGGTCATCCCTTGTTCCTGGCAGGATGTCTGAAAGAGGTCTTCCAAGGTATAAATGAAATGGCAAGAACTTCTGTATGGTTCTGACATCTCTTAGATTGGAAGTAAGAGATAGGTGGTATCATGTTACAAGTCCAGGATTCCCAGGTCACAGTTTTGCAGTCTCCCCATTAATACTCAGCTGAGCTGCTACTATGTCCCTTTTTACCAGTGTTTCTTCTTCCAGGGGGCCTCTAGTGTTTAGGGATGACAAGATACTTCAGTCCAGCCACAAGCCAGCATGTAAGGTCCAGGTCCAACTTCTTAGGTGTCTCAGAGCCTTGGGGGTTTTGGGTAGTTCCCAAGGCAGGCAAGCTTCCAAGTAGGTTTGTATCATTTGTATTGCTTGCTTTTCAGAAGAGAAACTACTTACTACCACTAACAAATCCCCCCATCTTTAGAAATTTATACTTAGTCCTCTGTCCTCCTTCTGAATCAGAATAATACAGACAAATCAGGCCTCCCAACTGATACCACGTACACATATAACGTTTTCTTACAGAGTAAAACTAGCTGGGCTTCTAAGGGCACAGATGCCCACACGTCCCTTCTTTGCCATTCCAGTATGATTTGTATAATTGCTTGATCCATCATACAGAGTGTTAATTTTTATTCCTTGATATTATTTTAGTGTTGTTGAGAAGGCTTGGTATTTTTGAAGAATTAAACTGAGGTAGCATAGTTCTTACTTTGTGGTCATGATTAAGTTTCCAGCTTCATGCTGTAGTGTTCACTGCATTAATATAGAGAAAGGTCAGTGCTTTCTAGCTTTAAAAAAAAAAAAAAAAAAAGCTTTCCTGGGGAAAAATAAAGGTAATTTTCAGGGAGTAAGAACACTGAGCAGCAATACCTTTAACAGGTGGATAATATTAAAGTTGGTGTTCTGTTGAGTCACGTTCTCTCCATTGATTTTTTGAAAGCCCTCTGGCTTCTTGTCATCCGTTAAAAGTTAAATGGGATGCAATCTACATCCAGGATGTCCAGAACAGTAAAATGCTGTTGGGGGCTGACTGTAGAGAAAAGAATTTATTTTAATTGGACCAAGACTCATTAGGTTCTAGCTTCAGGTGTTTTCTGAATTGCTGAAGCATTGAAATATAATTCTTAAAATAAATGGTTTGTTTAATTGTTATATATAAAAAAGTGAAGCAAACCTTACCTAATGGACACTTTATTAAATGTGGGAATCCAGATCAACTGATTCACTGATCAATGAATATCTGCTGTACTTTATTAGAATTTACTTGATTAAGAATAGGTTAATATGCAGGAATTTTACTACATAGTACAACACCTTTGCAAACTCATTGCTTCCAATTTATACAGCTAGTATTCTGATAAACAGATGAATCAAAGCTAGCAAAGAAGAAAGGGCTAATATTTTACTTAGATTAGATGATAAAACACTGTTGTTCTCTACTAGTGTCATTTGTATTGCTAGTGAGCATCAGGACTGTAATCTAGCCAGCAACGCAACGTTGTAATGAAGTAGAGGTTTACTCTTTAAGTAAATTGCAATGTAACGGCTATTTAACAGAAGCTATGATGGAAGCTTCACGTATTTAACTAAGAAAAGTTGACCAAATAGCACAGTATGCTAATTACTAAGCTGTTAACCCTCCAAATTGAGGACATACTTATTTTTAAACTGATGTAGATGACTGCATATTTTTTTTTAATACTCTGCAAAAATCTATCATTTGATCTCTGATATTGAAAGAAAAATGGTGAGGCATTTGTAGGCCAGGCTTTCAGCTTATCGTGGTCAGCTTGATTATTCTGCATAGTTTTAATGCACCAGCTTTTGTAGTATCTAAACATCTAGTTTGATAAGTAGAATTCAGATTTCCTTTATTGTCTTTGAACCTGATCCAGTACTCTTATAAGACAGTTCATTTACAGATTAATGCTTTAAGAGGAGCAGACTCAAGTCTTTCTTGCTCAGTTTCACTTGTACTTTTAATAATCCTTTTTTAGTTATTAATTCATTAAAAATATTTACTTTTAACAGAAGTCTCTTTGCTTCCGTTAGAAGTATGATATTTTGCAGCCTAGACTTGCTGAAGTGGTGTTGAGCAAGGAAAAAAGCATTCTGTAAATATATTTGTGATTTTCTAACTCTCAGTGCTGGCCAAAAAAGAAAGTTCCAGTAAGGCATACTGTAAATGAAGATATTATGTATTAGGGATGGAATGAATCTGTCAGTTTGACGGATTGTGAGGCAAAGAACAGATTAACAGATTACTCATAGTCAGAATGCAGCTCACTGTGAAAAATGTGGAGGAAATGATAAGTGTTGGTTTGTGCTGATTTAATGATATTTTGAAGCTACAATAACACTCTAGGAGAATAATACAATGTAGCTGATGCCTTGCATTTTTTTAATCATTAATGTATTGCCAGATTGACCTTAAATACTTCTGATATTTTTTTTAAATACAGCTTTCAATTCATGCAAAGTCATCCAGAGATGTATATTTATGTTATTTTTCAAGATTTTTATTAAAATGTGCACTTGGAAGTCCTTCATTTGTATGTATAAATATACTCTCTATTCTTTTGGTAGTAAATTTTACTATTCTTCTGTACACTCACTCAATTTTCCATTATAGAAATTTTTTTTTTCAGACCTAGTGCTGCGTAGTACTTAACAGTTACTGATTTATAAATTAATATTAAAATATTTCTTAGTTTGTGACATATTTTTGTTTTAGATGCAATAATGGACAATTTAAGGCTAAGATGACTTCACAGTTATTCCAGACAGATATAGCGATAGGACCTGAAATTTTATTTCAACTTTTTTTGAAGGCTGTTATTGCATTCTGTACATAACACAGATATCTTATTGTTAATAGACTTCAGAAGTCCTCTTTTCACTACTAAAACTAATATATTATGTACATATACATAATATATTAAAAAGCAAAACCCAAATAGATGTGTATAGGTAATCAGATTTAAGGCAGTGAAATTACACGTATGTATAAAGCTTAGCAGATACGTACGTAATTGAAAAATCAGATCTGCTACTCTGTAGAGCCTAAGTAATAGAGGTTCCAAAGAGTATGTAGCAGAGGATGGATGAGGGAAGTTAAAAAGCTAGGTCACTTTGTGTTGATCTATTAAGTACTTAGTTGTCTTTGACAACTTTTTTTAAACAGATGTATTTAAAAATTCAAACAAAGTGAGGACAAAATAGATCATCATCATACCTGAATTGAATGTTTAGGCTATACTAGACCGTATTATTGATATGATCTAGTACTTTGCAATCAGTGGATCATAACAAGATATTACTTACTCATTTTCAGGGTTTGTAGTAGAATTTGGTTCATGTATTATTAGATATTATTGATACAACAGAGGTATGTGCCAAGATTTTTGCCGATCATAACAAAAGATGTCAAGAATTGGTCATTTTTTCTTTAAAATATTTTTGTACTGTTGATTCCTACACTGACATTCTCTGGCCCACCACAAAGTCACATTATTCATCGTAAAAAATAATATGGCAGATGCACTCCTTTTATTATCACTCAGGCATGAGCTAGTTCTCCCTAGTGTTTACAGGAGCTTACAAAATATTTTAAGCAGTTAAATATCATATTATGTGTTCTTCATTGATTGTACTCTCCAAATACTTAATATTCTGTCAGTTTGATGTGTGCTTAATAATACAAAATTCATGTTATTTTTTCATTCCCTGATTCAATGTAATGTAGCATTTTTTTAAGCAAATTGCCAGGCTGACCTAATAATTTTAAAGTTCCCGTTAAGTTCTGTGTAGAATGTCAGACAAAACTTTTCTACTAAAGCTTCTAAGCATTTTATTTTTTTAATAATATGGATCAAATAATCCTACTGATTTAAGTTATACAAATTAAACCTGAACAAAAAAAAAAAAAGAAAGCTGTCTCAATTCACAGAAATGTTTAAAAATTTTTGTACAATGTGGTTTCCTATTTTCACATTCCAGCCAGTAGGATAGCCTTAAATATCTGTTAAAAGATAAGAGTATCAAAGGTAATATTTAAATTGGGACCCTCTGATCCTTCAGATTTCTGTTGATGGTGTTAATTATTCCTGTGGTAATAGTTTTGATGGGGTACTTACTGTTTGTTAATGTGCTAGTTAATAAAGCATCACTAGTTTTCTCACACGCTTTTTATTATGGGTGCCGTTTGCTGCAGAATTTAACATACTGCCATAAAACCAAAAACTAGATGTTTTCAGGACTCTGAAACACTGCTTTTATTTTCCACCACAGTTCTGCTGTCATGTGGTCTTTCAACATACAGCAATTATTTCCTGAAACTAATTTTTTTGAAAAGATGGTGATGTGACAAGATTGTATCACATATGTTTTATTATATCTTGGCATGGAGAATAGCTTGCAGAATAATTAAGAATTTCAGTGCAAGCATTAAAGATAAAGACTACTTCAAGTGTGTGTGAAAACTGTCCATTCTGAGCCTTCGTACAGTGCAGCTCACAATGTCAAAGAGAATACTTAGCATTCAGCATTGTTATCAGGAAAGCTCTAGATAGTTTCTTGCAGGTTGATTATATTGATTACAGCTTGAGGCCTCAATAGCATAAATAGTGTCTTTAATTAATCAAAATGCTTGATTAGTTTTTCTGTTTTGAGGAGATAAACTAGCTTCTTTAGGAAGCCCACTCTGAAAATACTCTTTCTTCAGTCAATATGAGAACACATTAAATTGGAACACAGACCACAGTCCGCATTTCTCAGAAGGTTAACAGCTGGTTGTCTCCATGCTGGGCTTGGTCAGGCAAGGTCTAAAAATTTTTTAGGAATTTTTTTTTAATTGACTTATGCACTCTTGCCTCACACACACATGCCATCTTAGGGACTTCCTAAAAGCAGACTGCAAATTTCATTATGCCAAAAGTGTCTTGACTGCTAGAGTAAACCATCTATCAGCATTACCACTGTAAAGTCACTTTTCAAAGGTTTATCGATCAACTGCAAATATTTCTTCTCTGATGCAATTTGGCCAAGAGGATTTCAGCACACATAAGGTTTGTTCTCGAGATTTTAGGAAAGGTTGATTTAGACATTGTCAGCTAACACGTGGAAGTGCTAGACCGGTTTTTAGTATAGGTTGTGTAAAATTGTTCAACTTTAAAAGTAATATTTAATCAATAATGAACACCTAGTATAGTTTCTATTACTTTTTTTGGTGGGAGGGTTTTGAAGAGCAAAGCTATTAGTTTTTCTTGGACATTGAGACAAAGAGCATGAACTGAATCTAGAATGAGTTTAATATGAAAAATTAAAAGTGAAAACACATTTCTACTGCCTCTATCATAAATACACTCTTCTACCTCCCCTTAGAACCATCACAGTCCCTGAATCTTACACTCACATTTGCTAGATTGAAATATAATTCGTCATGTGAACCAGGTGCCTCAAAAATAACTATAAGGATGAAGCTGAACAACTCCTCAACACTAGAATTGACTCCAGTAATTGAAGGACAGAATCACCCAGCTACTTGGATCATCCCATCTCTGATTTCTCAGAATTGATCTTTCAAGAATACCTTCCAGAGACAAGACTGGAAACTAAAGTTCATAAATTTCCAGAGTAATAAGAACCATGAATTCAATAGAGATATTGGTCTAATGGCACATGATTACCTCTCTCCCTCCACGTTCTGTAAATGACTTGTCTCTCTCTTTTCCATAGGAGGTCATCACCTTATTATCTTTCTCTCCGTCTTACTAACATTCTCTCTACTCTCCAGATATCAACTGCCTTTTCTTTTGGAAATGACTTGATACATATTTTATATGAAAAATACATATCTTTAAACTCTTTTTGTGTCAGACCTGTAGAATGGCATATGTACTCTAAAGCCTCTTTACTTTTACTAACTGTTTGTTGGTCTGATTAAGGTAATTATCAGCAAGCAGTGTCTTTCCTTTGGGCTCGCATCACTGTAGCTGTAGCAGTTTTCCTAGTAGAAATATTCTCATTCTTCTCTGGTTCTCAGCCATCATTGTTCTTTAAAAAAAGTTGTAGTGGATTTGGAGCAAAGGGTGGCTTGGGAAGGGGAGCTGCAGATTGACATCAGTGCTCTAACAAAGTTCTGCCTTACCTTCTTTAAAATTGCCCCAGAGTTTCTCCAGGAGGTTGCCTGTGTTGACACTGTGTTCCCATGCAATTGTAGTGAATTGGGTAAGGGACAGTAGTTACATGCTATGAGCCCATTCAGACACTAGTGTTTGGCTTCATGTTGGCTGATCACGAGGCAGCACAAACCACATGCAAGTGGCAGAAATGGAAGTATATTCTACCATGCCACTTGGTATCATAATGCACATACCTAGCTGTTATTCTTAAAAACTTCTGAAACTTTGGTATAAACAGAGAGTCTTTGGCTCTCTTCAGGGAATGCAAATGCACCAAGTGACAGGCAAAGCTAATAATGAAATATCTAGGCAAGCATACTGCTGTGTGGATCAGTTAGCTGAAGAGCAGTAAGGTTAATGTTGGCCATATATGTGAAAATACTATGATGGTACTTCAAAAAAATTTTTGAAGTATGCTTTTTATATATTGAAATGATGGAAAATTCGATATTTCCCTTTAAATCTGCTATACTACTTGCTGAATTTCTACACCAGCAGTTCTGTTTCCTGAGGCAGAAAATTAGTTTTTTCCATTTTGACTGAAAACAGATAGGTGGGTGTCCCCTGATTCACCCTAGATTCTGTGTACATACCAGCAGCAGATTATGTGGAATCAATAACAAATCCGCCAACAGCAAAAAAAAACTAGCAGAAAAGGTAAAAGGCGTATTTTAGCAGTTATAGCACATGACTTAGCCTTGCTAGGTTTCTCAGTCAGAAAAAAAATCTTATATGAGATCATAAGGCTTTTCAGAAAGTAGAAGTATGTTACCTGTTTCATGCTGGAAGTAAGCTGTACTTCAAGCTGTACTTCAGACAGTCTGGTAACGTAAAGAAATCAAGTTAATTATCTTCCATGCTTTGGAAAAATTCATCCTTTCTAGAGAAATCTGTGGATGCTGAAATTACTTTCACTGCTCTGACTAATCTTTCTGACCCCTAGCACAAGTTCACGTGCATAATGTTCTTGTGACAGCCATGGCCCAATGTGGCCTAAGTTGAAGCAACCATATTTTGGTTTGTGTTTTTCAGAGACTGGTTGTGTGTGTTCAGTCCCCCTATCGTTCCTGCAAGCCAACAGCTAGAAGAACAATCTTCAGTAAATCAGAGTATTCCAGGTAGGAGTTTATGAAGATGAGAATCTACATAGAAAGTATATTGAGACATCTCTAAGTGCTGTTTCTGTAGTGCTGGTGCTGCTTTGTAGTTGTTTCCTGCACTTTTATGTTTCGATGGCAAGGTTCTCTTATTTATTATTCTCAGTTCATGCTAGCAGAGTTTTCCATCCTGATGGAAGGACAGCTTACACAGTGGTGGTTTCCTGACATTCTGGTTCAGTATGGATAAACTTCTTAAAAAATGCATCTTATTTCTTTAAAATAAAGAATTGATGGTAGTGGGGATAGCAAACCTGTAAAAGAAAGACTGTATTCATGAAATGATTCCTTTTCCGAACAATTTCATTTAAGTGGAACTCCTCTTACAAAGAAAAATTTTAGATTTAGCCATTAATGAAATATCATTGTTTCCTGATTAGATTGTTGAGTCCCCACCAAAAATGTTCTAAGTTTTTGTTTATTAAGGTAGTTGCTTAGAGAATGACAAAGAACATAGCTGAAACTGGAAAGTCAGCAACAACAGAATAAAACAAATACCTTGTTTTCTACAAAGGCCCTTTTTTCTCATCTGTTTTGTTAGGAAATAAGGTAGATAGCTACTTTTTTTCTTCGAGTCCAGGGCATTCAATGTGAAATCTCATAAATCTGACCTGTGTATCTTGGCTGCCCAAGGGATGAAGATGTCTCAGTGATTTACTGTCTAAAATAGATTATGCCCCTCAAATTGGGAATCTTTTCATAGATGTGTATTTCTAATTGTTTATGACAGCAAAATAGAATTCTGCTGTCAGGAGGGGACCTTGCTTTAAAGAATCAGATAATATGTTGTGTTAAGCATCCTAAGTGAGCCAAAGTGAATTGGACAGTAATCCTTGAGTTAAAGGCGTGTTGGATATAAATTTGCGATAGATCTCTGAGAATGTTTTGGTGTTAGCATTATGAAATCTAAGGCTTGCTGCAGTAAAGCTAGAATCTCTGTAAATTTAAAAGTTGGATGATTATCTTTAAAAAGCTAACAAGACGCATACTTGGCAATTGGATTTCTCCAGTTAGTCATATTAGAATTTCTGGGCTGTTTTGTGAATAGTTCTTAAACTCATTTTCCTTTCTGATGAAATATTTTACTTGATGCATCTGTAACGTGTGGAGAACAAAATGTCTCCAATTACTATAGCTTTTTATTTTGGCTTTTTATTCTTGCACTTTTCTGGAATCACACTAAATTCTGACTCATGTATATATGTGATATTTGTAATTTTGTTAACTTCATAGAGAAACTCTTAAGATCCTCTTTTATCTCCAAAAACTGCCATGCTGCTTGAAGTGACCAAGTTTCATTACTCCAAGAAGTTGAGGAAAATGAGAGAGAACAACAGAGCAGTCACACAGCCTTCCCTCCCCATACAGCACACTGCTTGGGTTTTTTCCAAACTACTACTTTCCTATTAAAATAGCAGGGAGACAATCACAGTAGTCTTAGCAGCCCAGGAAGGGGAGACATGATTGGCGAAGTGGCTTATCTGTACAATTTACAGCATCCTCAAGCAACTCCAAGCCTCCCTTTCTGATTATTTACAGTCCTTGAAAAATAATGTCCTTGAGCTATGCACACAAAACTGACATGGTTTGCTCATGTGTTTTGAAAGGTACATTTTATTCAAACACAAATCTTTAGACTTAAAACAGAGGTTTGGAAGAATGCAGTGCCCTATAATATACATACTAGATTAGATTGTGACTGTCTGACCTTAAACTATATTAGTTTTTCTAGGTCTCTTGGATTAAAAAAAAATCTTAGAGTACTATGCATAAATGGTAACTAAATGTTTCGCAGTATTGTTTTTTGAAAGAGATTCTGAAAAAAGGTTTTATTCTGTGATATGTCTCTAACGCTTCAGAATAACCATGGAATGTTTTTTTTCTTAATCACTTCACTGAAGTTGGTTATGTTTGTGTGACAAAGGAAATGTGTTATTACTTATTCTTAAATTCCAGAGTTGATCAACTGATTGAATGCTCAAATACATACCAGGAAATTCTGCTGCCCAATTTACAATTTTTAAATATCCCATTAGAAAATGAGTTATTTCTCATGTTGGGAAGAGGCTTAAGTGTCACAAGTCCTTCTTCCTATGCAGTTTTCCAGTATGCCAAGTGTCACAGGATAAGCATATTGCCACTAGTGAAACTCTGCAGTGAGTTAAAATATTTTCAGAATAGCCATTTCATCTGGAAGTATCTTTAGAGAAAAATAGATAGTAAAACATTAGTATATTTAGGAAATATATTTAGTTTTTATATTTAAAAAAATCTTTAATTTGCGTCATAACTTTGAGAATACGAATGTGATGATTATTTTCTAAGAAAACTAGTGCCCATTTTACTTTCTAGTTCCTTTATTAACATTTGCACCTTCCATAATATATCATTAAATGAGGAGGTATAATGAGAAGTAGCCTTATATTCAACAACATTCACAATGGAAATCAAGACCAAAATTTAGGCCATTAGAGGGAGTAATTTTTTAATAGATTTTTTTCCCCCATTGGGCATTAATATTTCTGATCTGTAGACAATTACATTTTACATGGCAGCTTTCATACAAAAAATTTCCGCAGTAAATGACAAATGCACAATCATAAACTCTCTAGAACTTACCTCATAGTATAATATTGTCTTAGGTTAAGATGAGGTTCTAAGAAACACAAAGCTGAATAGTCTTCTTCCTTGGAGTACAGCTATGGACAATATTCATATGGTAACCCTGCAGCACATCATTATAAAATAGATTTGAGCATCATAATTCAGTGTTCAGGGGTCATATGGAAGAGAATACTAGCAATGTTCTTTTCAGTGTGCTTTCTGCCAACAGCTGATCCAGCGCAGCTGAATCCACTTTTATCAGGGTCAGAATATGACCCATGTATCTTAAGACGAGATTCACCACAAGCCATTTTCTAATGTTAAAACCTAGAATTCAGTGAAAATCTGTTTCTGTGAAAAGAGAGCCTATTTATTTCAGTTCTCCAGACTGTGATAACTGTGCAAACATTTAGTGTTAACATAATCCAAATAACACATTTATTTAAGAGTTCAAAAAAGCAGCTATGTGACTCCATTCTGTGATGTCCAATTTAAGACATGCAGAACAGAATCCTTCTTCCATAAAAACTGTAGCTCTCCTGATTTCAGTGGGACAGCATTTAATTTAATATGAGAGATATTCGGAGGTACTACCTACCTTCAGTCACTTTCAGCCCAGTAGAAGAAAAAATACTTATCCCTGCATAATGTATATCAGACTTGGGCATAGCTTTTATTTAAAATCAAGTTATGTTCCAGACTTAGCAGTTACAAAAAGATATTGTTTAATTTTACAGTGATTTTAAGAACAAAAGCTTTGATTTTGCTTTCACCATGATATTCAAATTAAACTGCCAAAGGACACATTTTTCTTTTTTTCTTCTTTTTTTAATCGTAGTTTCTTCATGCGATCCTGAGCACCTTCAGTCCCAAAGAATGGACAGAGGCAGCATAAACAGCTGTAGAAATTTCCTTAGAAAGAGACTTGTTTATAAGTCTCTATAATTAAATTGTGAAATCTCTTAATAAAATGCTTGCTTTTAGGAGACAGTAATGCAGAAGTGGAGTTTTCATACAGGAATGTGACAAAATACTTCTTTTTTAATCCTTTTAAAACTAAATATTGCATGCTACCATTGGAAATCTGTGGCAACATCTGGAAATGCCTTGAAAGGCATTCTGGAATATTTTGAGATGCTACAAGAAGAAGCCTAGCTTTAAAGAGAAGATATGGCCAGGAAGTTAAGTTCGCTTCTTGTTCACATGAAAGTACGTGGAGGGAGTTACTGCTATAAAGGTGTAAATAGAGCTAGTCCTGGATGCACTCTACTCTGATTTGGTATTAGTTCAAGATATACAGGGAACAGATAGACCCCTAATGAGTCTGAAGAATTTCTTATTCCTAAATCAAGCCAAGGAATATATTGAGAGGCCAGTGCGGAGGCAGAGAGGGAAGGAGAATGAGGCTTAGAGAAGAAAATGGAATAAAGTAAGATTTAGAAAAGAAGCATAACCAATAGAGAAAAAATAATGAAAAAGGAAGAATACAATGGAAATAACAGAATGGTTTCAGATGAAAATGTAAGGCTTTGTGAGGGAGTGAGGCTTGAATACCATTTGCTTATCTGCTGTGATCTGCTGAAGTGTAGAAGACAACGTTCAGTTCTACCCCTTCTTTCTGCACGGCATTAATTTTCCTAGGAGCTCTCCACTTGAAATATCTGAGTTAACCTTAGTTAGCTTACCAGGCCTGATGAAATACAAACAGCAAGGAGGGCAGCAATTTGGCTTTATCGTTTTAAAGTTGATTACATTAAGAGATGGTTTCTTTCTGACTGGGTTTGTTAATACTACTGAGGAAACAAATGAAATCTCTTCTGAAACGATAAGGTGCACACTTCTTCTGTATATATTTGATAAGGTGCACACTTCTTCTCTATGTATTAAATACACCAACCTACTTTCTGGTCTCTAGATAACGTAACCTATATATCGTTGTGTCATCCTAACTGTAAATAGATTTGGAGAGTTGTGAAACTGCTGCTTTTAGCATAACAGGCCATTACTTATTATGAAGTGGTAGAGCATACGAAGCATTCCGTTTGTATTAGCGGTCTGAGAACAGGATAAACATTTATGATGAAATGCAAGATATAGATCGTGTTCAATCGTGAATTATTTCCTATCAAAAAGTTATGTATTATATAACTTAGATTCAGCTTATATGAAAGACAGGTTTAAAAAAGGAACTTCAGTGTATAAAGCATCGACAATACAAATCCATCTGGCTTTATTGGTGTATTCTAGGCTAAGAATTGATTTCTGCAACCTGAAAACATTCTTGCATTTTACATAACTTTAGACAAACTAGATTTAGAATTATTTATTGTTGGATAGAATCTTGTTTTCTTTTTGATATTTAAAGCTCTTTTGTAAAGATTTATGTATATTGGACATTTAGGTGACATGTCAGGTTTCAGACATTAAAATTTGAGAGTAACAGGAATGTTTTATTAAAAGTACCAGACACTTGGTTTTGTCACTTTTGTATGCAGGTAAAGTAGAGGTAGACCCAGTTCTGGACTATTCTCCTGTTAAAAAATAGTTAATGAGAGACCTGCAGATTGCAGTTTCATCAATGGTTCAAAAATAGTGGAACACTTAAGAATGGAGAAGTTGTAATATAGCCATATAGGGAGCTGCTATTTTGCCTGCAGTAAGACTGATTTTTTTAGTAGTTACCAAAGAGGCATTATTTCTTTTTACTGAAATGAAACACTGCCAATTTGCATGTATGGAATTTTATCCTGTTTCTCAGTGGGTAAAAATTCACTGGGTGAAATCCATGGGAAAACTTTCATCACCTAAAATAGGTGTCCACTTGGTGTGGATTAACTAAGGTGTACCTGAGAGAGCAGTGTTTAGCATCAAACTTGAACTGAGAGTTCTGTTTTCACATTCTGGTCTTAATTTCCACACACATACACTGGTATTTTTTTCTCTATAAGCAAACTGTAATGAAATTCTAAAGTCGTAAAGCTGTTATCACGATGATATCAACATCGTTGGAAGTGCCATTCTTACAGTGTGTGTATAGAAACCGATTTTCAATGGTATTTATTCAAAGTTCCATAGTTTTTGTTATGAACAGTTGAAGGCGCTACACCGTTGCACTATACTTAGGTAGTAGGGTTTTTTTAACGCAAGATGGATTTGCTTATGATTAGCAAGCCTCATCTTGAAATCAGAATTATGGTATATACCTCTACATAGCTAAAAACATCTGAGAATAGCACCCTAGATCCTTTTTTAGTCTCATTTTTGCCCTTTATTAAGCTTCCACTCAATGGAGAGCTTACTGTCAAAAAAAAGTCTGTGTGACCTTATTTATGGCAACAATATTGACTTTGCCCTAAGTTTGTAAGATTTGTTTGTCATACGGTTTCTTCTTCTACCTGTTTAAGGGCAATTAATGAAGTATATTGAATATACTTAACTACCTACCTGTAATGCATATATGACTTGTAATAATGAAAATGTTTTAAAAACTACACAGTAAGGTAACAGCATGAACGCAATTGATGTGAGACTAACATGATAAGCAAGAAGTCTTCAAATAAAGATTTTTGTGCTGTGTTTAATTTTACGACTTTCCACGTAGAATACTTTGATAATATGCAGTTTCATTTTTACAGACGTTAAGAACAGATTGACTGTCTTACTTTGTTCATATTAAAACATTATTGTTTAAGCAGTTCACTGAGAAAAATATCCATTAGGAATACTTCAATCCGTTATCAGTAAAAGTGCTTCTAGTGAACTGTTGTTCCATTGGAATTTGTAAAACCCAGTTGTTAAGCAAACACTGAATGCCATAATTTCAGTTCAACTAAATACAGATCTTCAGAAATACAATAAAAATGTGAATTGCTGTTATCTTTGAAAGTAATAATTCAGAAGTTGAAATATTATACACTTGAAAGAAATTCTGTCACATCTGACAGAAAGGTACTTCTATGTTATTGTCTATGAGAATAAGAGTGATTTATTCTTACTTTTCACACTTCACGTAGGTGAAGATGACTTCAGTGCTGAAGAAGAGGAGGAAGTCTTGACTCTTTTGTATGATCCATGTCTGAACTGTTACTTTGATCCAAACACTGGGAAGTATTATGAATTGGCATAGCCAGATCATGAGGATATTAGTTTGTATTCAGAATAGGTTTGTCTTCTAACTGTTTTAACTGCAAAGTGTGACTGAGCTATATAATCTATCATGTAACTTAAAATTGGAATTAAGCAATAGTTTTGTAAACAAATGAATATAGTTTGTAAATAATGTGTCTTATTTTTATAATTTTGTATTAAGTTGCAGTACAGTGGAAAATCACATAACATAGAAGTTCCTTGTGGCTAAGACATTTATTTGTTTGTCTAATTTATTTCCAATATTCAAAGGTTCTGTATGGGAACAAATTAAGTTGAAGAGCTTTTGCAGTGTTCATCTGTAAATGATGGCTTGACTCAAATCTTTTTTTCCTTTCCTGCTTACTGTATATTTTTAATTGATTCCAAGCTATCTTATCTGTTGTAGTCTAAGATGAATAGTGTGTTGCTTAAAGGCCTCTATTTCGTGAGCTCTCTCTCGCTTTAGTCATCAGAAAAAGCAACATTTGCCTCATCTTTGAGTAATTCTCTACTATTACATACTGCAGGAAGGGGTTAACATCAAAGCTGAATGGTGGTACACAGTGTACAGGGCAGTGCACTTCGAGGTGTGTGCGTGGGCAATCTGTGAATCCAAACCACAACAGGGTAAATGTGAAAGACCTGAGTATACCCACAGCCCTCATTTTACTGGTGTAATTTAACGTGAGGCTGAGGAGGAGTGGCAAGAGTGATTGCATCTCCAAAATTTGAGCCTCGTATACCTTCACAGTAAGGCAAGAAGACATGTATATGATTCATATGTGAAGTTGTGCTCAGAGTATAGTTTTCCTATGTTTGTATTATTTATTCTGTTACATGTCTTAATAAAAGAACATATGTGATTTAACCTGTCTGTTTTGCCTGCAGTGTTCAGTGAGGGCCCCAGACTTCCAGCTGAGAGATTTAAAACTCCTGCATTGCTGTGGGATCTATTCAAAATAGAAATGGAGATGATTTTTTTTCCTGTTGCACATATGATATCCTTGTTTACCATGGAGAAAGACTGTGGAGATAAACCAGTCCATGTATAGCCTCTGAAAATAATGAAAATGAATAAAATACTGTGTATGCAAACATGCCAAGCTTTACTGTCTGCTATAAGATTCAGTTGACCTAACCTGTGATCACAGCACCATCCCCTTGCATTTCTGCAGTGCCTGGCTCAAAACGGTGCCTGGTGTGTCCAGCTGCAGAGCAGGAAAAGGTCTGCAATACTGCGTTGTGCTGCCTGCTGGTCATGCGTCCCCCTGCCAATAGGACACTAGCTCAAAGGGTTAAATCAATCATAAAAAATCAGCTGCTAGTATTAAGGAAAAAGGTGTGGGGCAGAGGTTGCAAAGAGTCCAAGGAGAGTTATGCTGTAATGGAGTTTAGTTAGTGGACAGCTTTAGATTTCACCAGTATTCAGTACTAACATTATGGTTTTCTGGAGATGGTTAAAAGGCCTATCAAAATCACAAGGCAAAAGCGATCTAAAGACATTTCTGGTGATGCTTGTTCTAACCATTTTACTTGAATATGTCCCATGCTAATCCACCGTAATCATTTGCAAGCTGATTACTTAGTGAATTTTTAAGAATGATGCATTTGAATGTCGTAAAGTGAGCTCAGGTTGCAACTGGCAAGTGATTTAAAATGATGTGTCCCTAAATTATTAGTAATTATGGATGCCAGTTAATGAATATCCTAGAATCAATTGAAAATGCCGTTGTTAATAGTGGCTTGGCATAAGATCAGACTGTGTATTTGGCTTCCTTGGCAGGTACAAACATATCATCACAAATTGATTCGAGTAAGAGTAGCACTGAAATCCACAGGAAGACAGATATTGCGTTGATATAATTCACTTACCCTGCCTCAGCCTGTTTCTCCTAGAAAGATTCATGTCTGTTTTTGCTAATGCCATAATCAATTTAAAAGTTCAGTGAAATCGTCATTTTGCCCTTCAAAAATCAGATCATAGCTTGTACATGATTTGCAGATCTAACCACCTTCTTTTTAGCATCATTTAGTGATTAGGACCATCTTCTCTGTATTTTTGGCAAGGGCTATTTAAAATGTATTGCTAATTTTCCTTTCATAGTCCCATGTCTCAAAGGAGTGGTTGGATGTTCAGCCACTGCGAATCCGGGCACTGACGCTTCTGAGATATGGCTCACTTGCAGCGGAACCTGGCTGAAAGCTGGTGTATGTTATTTAAGAGTCAAAAGTCTGCAAAGGGCAAACTGATTGTCCGCGACTGTCTCTGAGTAGATGTGCTTGTCCTGGCTTCACACCAGGTAATCTCTAATGTGTCACATTTAAAAAAATGCAAGTGGACAGAAAAAGCTTGGATGAAAGGGAGTCATTAACAGCTCTTCACTCTTACCCTTGTCTTTGACGGGATAAGGAGGCAGACGGGCAGTAACACAAGGTTCAGGATGAGACTATTGTTTGTCAGGTTCATAAGCAAGGCCAGATACGTTGTTTGTGTTTTCCTGTCATTAGCACAGTAGTATTTTAAAGGTAAGACCTCTCCAAAATCATCAATTCGGGATCCTTGCCCTTTGTGTTCTAGTTGGCAGCTTTGTTATAATGCTGTGAACAGCACCTGCAAGTTAAGAGGTACAAACAGTTTAGCTACAAGGGCCATAACTTTTGCTCCCAATGTTTTCCTTAATCATCATTCTGTGAACCTAGAACTAAAGCACTGCTGGCATGCAGCATGATTTTTCTTTAGCCAGTTTGTCAAAAACAGCATTTATGGCAAGTCTTAAAGCTAACACACAGATTTGCTCCTGGTACTCATGTGCAATGTTTTAACTTGAAGTCCTTGAGATTCACATAGTTCTCACTACTGTGTGCTTTCAAACAGGTTAAAAAAAAAAAAAAAGTGGTGCATGGGCATAAAATTTTGGGTTAATGAAACTATTTGCAGACATTTTTTCTACAGACACAGCATCAGATAGGATTTTTGAGAAGAGAAGCTTTGAAATGAAATAAATTTTAATAAGGCCTCATTAATGTTCCCTAGAATATGCATTGAAAGTGCAGGAATTGGAGATAGCTTAGCTGATCTGCCTGAGTCAGCAAATCCCAATTGCAGCTCATCAATCAATCGCTCCAGCCTTTGGACATCCTGTACACACAGAAGGTGAGATAGATATCTCTGCTTTGTTTCCAGTTGCTAAAAACAAACCTCCTTTTAGTCAAACTGCCTTCAAGTAGTTTGAGAGGAGGATGAAATCTCTAAAATACTATTTAGCTAAAGCCCAGAGCAGTGTGTTTTTAGTGTTGCTGGAATGATTCCTCCCCATTTCTCTCATTCTTTTTTGCCTTAGGTCTGTTTATTCTGAGGTTTCCTCCAAAGTCCAACCGAATAACCTGGTTTCAGCCTTTGGATCGCTGTGGACTACAGCAGCATTGAGGCGTAGGTCACAGACAACATGGTACGTGTGGGCACTGGCGCAGACTCCTCCAGAGCAACTGCTAGGACTCTGTAATCTTTGATCCTGCGGTATTGTCACTAGTTGTACCCAAGTGTTGCGTGTGCATGTGAGCCTCATTATGCCGAACAAATGTATAAGGAACACACTCTCCTAAGGAGCCTATAGTAGGACATCAATATTGATTTTGCTCCTCTGCTGCTGTGATTACTGGGTAAGAAAACCTGAAAAATAATTCTTTATTTATCACATGTCCTTCAGCTGTTAAGCATGCTATTTAGGGGCACTTTCCAGTTAAACTTTTTGTCAAAATGCTGAGATTGCAAAGGTTAAATGCCCCCAAAAAATCCATGAAAATCGTTTTGCATAACAATCATGTTGATTTCAGTTTTTCCATTATATTTCTGTATTACAGAAATGGGCTTATTTTTAAGCAATGGACTACATGTAAAATGAAAAGGCAATCCAGTCTCTTTTCTATGTGGTATTGCTGATAATCACCATTTTTCTCATGGTTACTATAGTAACTTGGCATCCTTAGCTGCCACCTTTTTTGGCACTTAAAAAAACTCTTTAAATTCAGTTCCCTGATAAACTGAAAGCTTGGCTTCATGATACCCATGGGAGTGTGTAAGTGTAACAACAATACTTGTCATTTTTCTTACTTGGTGTTTAACTTGCTTGTTAGCAACTGTGCAGGCAGTTCGAACTGTGATGTTTCAGGATCCTGCTGCAGGCGTTATAACCAGCACAAAGGCTGATACCCTGGATGAAATCCTGGAAACGGCCATGGGCTCCCGAGGGGTCACACACTGCAGCCCGACATGTGAAGAACTGAGCAGGATTTCGCTCTCGTCACATCACTGTAAAAGCAGTTCTGCCTCTGAGTTTGACAACTTTCAAGAGGAGAAATAATCTGTGGACATGAAACTACATGGTGGGAATCATTTTGAAGGCTCCTGTGGTAAATCAGTGGCAGATCAACAACCTGTTGATGCTTTTAATCCCTTTTCAAGTGTGTGTGTGCGGTCGATGCGGCAGATGAGAGGGGCCCAGAGCCGGGGATGCTGGAGAGCAAGGAGTGCCCAATGCACTGCAGAGAGAGGGGGAAGCCTGTTGGCACAATGTTTTTGGAGGTGAGTTCAAGGCCAGCACAAACATGAGATGCCCTAAATGAGCATAGCTCCCCAGGAGTTCGACCCCTTTCTTTGCTCCAAAATGGTGCTTGTGCTGAAGGTTATTTTTCTAGTTTTGTGAAACTGTGGCCCAGCTACGGCCTGCTGCTCTTGCAGCCCCTATGGAGGGTGGTGCCCTTAGACCTTCACATAAGTACCCTTGTCACAGGAGGGGAAAAGCAGATATTAACACTTGAAGAGCTGGTGTTAGCTCCAGACCATCGGACACAACTGTCCAGCACATCTACCGGCTGAACCCTTTGCTGAAGCCAGGGCATTTGGTGATCCTTCCTTCCCTGCTGCTGTGGCCTCTGCAGCAGAGCTCAGGCTTTTTAATTTGTTTTCATGTTCTTTTGCAAAGGGTTTTGCAGAGCAGACAGGTTTGGAAGGTATATGGTTGCAAAATGGTGGAGGAAAAATGCTATCAAAGTAAAACGCCCCCACCTTGGCCATGTGGCTGAAGTGCTCCTGGGGACGGTCAGTGTTTCCTCGTCCCGCCCCTACTCTTCTCATAGCTATCCTTTCCTGGTGGCTGCTGGAGACAAGACAGTAGGTATCCTGTTCTGGCCAGAACAACCACAGTACAACACTTTTTATAAGGAAAAACACCTATTCTCCTAAAACAAATTGTGTAGTAACCTGTACTAATAATGCTAGTGTACTTCAAATGCTGTTTACTTCACACTGCTTATGGGTTGAGGGGGGAAGGGTTCTATTAAAAAGTTTATTATTGGATGATTGTACATTTGTCTATGTGGGAGACCAAGAAGAGCTCAGGTCACGGAAATTACAAACGTAGTTTTAGAACACTGCATATTTATTAGGCCATCTGCTACTGCAGCACTAAAAGCAAAAATCTTCGTACAGGCACTCTATTCACAGCTACTGTTTTACCACCTGATGTGCAAAATATCAAAGCTCTGGATGCATTTATTATTCTGCTGAGTAATTTTCTAATGAATTCATGAAGCTCAAGAAACAACCTGTGCAAGAGTTTCCTTTATATTAGATTGCTCTTTTCTAGCCAGAGCCTGACAGGGGCCTCCGAGGAGGAATCCCACAGTGTGAATAAGTTTATGGTGCTGAACGCATGGCTGGGTTGCACTGAGTTTTGTCATTCCCACCTTGGTAAGACAGATTCTGGCTAGGTGGTCTGGGTATTAATGGCAGATATGTGGATGGCATTTTCCTAAGACTGAATCAATGTGAAGTCCAAATTAAAATAGCTGTTTTACTAAGAGAAAAAAAGCAAGTAGCTTTTCAGAAACAAGCAACTCCAAACAACTAATGTCTGGGTGAGCCACATGACGTTCACAAGAATACCGGAAGATGATCCAACTCTGTTTTCCCTCATTCTCCTTTCTAGTAACCTGCAGAGCCTTTACAGCATGCCTTTACATCCGCGTTTCCAGTGCAGCCTGCAGCCTGTGTACCACTGCAACCCCATGGTCACCGTGTGGCCCAAGCATCTTTGCCCAAACTCATCCCTTTGTCTTCTGTGACCAAGCCAGGATCAAACCGACAGCTGCAATAAAAATCACCTGCAACGTTGAGATAAGTGCCTTGTGTTCAGAGACATGCAGACCACGCAGGTAGCAGTGGAGAAAGGAGCGGTTTGGCACCAGTCACCCAACTGTAAATCTCTGTGAGCAGGGACAGCCGCCCTGTGCTTGGCCCATACCCTGCACCCCAGAGCCTTTGCCCTGTGCTGGAGGAGTCCAACAGTGCTTAATAGTACCAGGTCCAAACTGCTATAATTGCTAATGCAATTTATGGAGTTTTGTATTTAATTTGCAATGATCAGCAGTGAATAATAGAGGGAGGGAGACCCAAGAGGGCATGTTCCTGCTCAGGACATGCAGAGTGATGAAGGGTTAGGGTGGTAAAATGCAGAAATAGCATTTGTACTTGCACCCCTGTGGTGCTGTCCCAGCCATGTAGCCCAGTTCCTCCCTTGCACCCAGTGTCCTGGGGCACCCACCCTGGGGCTGCCTTCCCACGGGCGATACTGACGGGGCCTGAGCTAAACACCCGCATTGCTGTGAGGCTTCCAGACACCAGGTGAGGACGTCATCAACCATTACTCAGAGACACCATGTTTTATAAGGGAGTCTCTTACAGAAAAAGACTCTTCTTGTGCGCTGCACGTTTACACCAAGGCTGGGACTCTCTACACCAGAGCTTGTAAAAACCTTTGAGACTCCTCTGTCACAAGGTATCTGCGCTGAAATGGCTGTGTCCTGTTCATGAGTGTCTGCCACAGCAACACAGCTGAAGATAAACGCTTGGCAATTATTTTGCCATTGATATTACTCTACCATGCTCTGATTTCTTGCAGTGCATTACACATTATTTCATATGATCTATATTAATCCTCATGTGCCAATAGAAGGATATGTCTGATCTAGCTGTAAGGTGCTCAAAGGACACATCTTTTATTGAGGTCTTCTGTTAACTTCCAGGTCTTGAGCAAGCCGAAGCAAGCTGGGTGCTGAGACAGAGCTGGGGAGCATGTTCACTTGCAGCAATCTACCGCTCCATCTCCTGGCCGCAACTTCCCTTCCAGAGTTGCCTGCAAGTCACACATGCAGAAAGAAGGTATTTACGCCTTCCTCTGTGTGAAGCATGGGGCTTAATATTACTTTGTGCACTGATTATGTTGAAAGTAATAGTGGGAACACTGATACTGTTAGCAGTTAATGACCCATTGTTTAAATGGGAAAGAGACATTTATAGTCAAATTTATCGTTGGAGTTGTAATGTTGAACCATATTAAGCAGCCTGAGCGGCTGGTTCCAGAACGCCTCGAGCACCTTCGTGGAAATTGCAGTAACGCGCGGATGGCAGGAACGTCCTCTGCGTAGCTGCCAGCGTGCAGGAAGGCTCCGCACACCCACAGACCTGCCCCAGCCGCAGTCACTTAGTGAGGGCCTCCACAAACACCGTCCTGACGCTGCTGATGCACAAAACCATTGTCAGTGTTCGGGACGATGAAGCCACCACCCAGCACAGGCGAGGGTAGTGGCCTGGCGAGCTGCCACCCCGGCCTTGCTCCATGGGACACGCTGCCCCCCCGCTGGTGTGGACGCCCTCCGCGCGCACCTCGGAGCGCCCACAGCCCAGCGCACCGCGGCCCTGGGCATTCGCAGGCAGCCGTGCATCCCGCGCGGCCCAGTGGCATGAGCATAATGGTGCTAGTTTGTGGATCTGTTTTCCCCTGCTGCTCCTCCGATGCCCCAGCTCTGTGGTCCCGCTCCCTTGTGTCTCCAGCACTGTAAAGTCAGTGCCGTGAGATTTAAATGTGACACCTTATAAACCACATAAATATGATTTGACAAGGCCCCTTAACAATGAAGGATTTTGCACAAGATTTTCAGGCACTAATTCAGTCTCAGGGCTCTCTTCCCATTATGGTGGGTGTGCAATGCCACTCAGAAACCTTGACTGAATTATAACCTTTTATTCTTTTAAGGCATCTTTTTTTCTGTCTGAAACAAGGTTTTATTTTGAACAAAAGTGAACATGAAAAGCATAAGAGATACAATCACACTTAGTGATAGATTTGTTTTCTTTGGAAAAATGTGTCATATTGTGATGCTAAGATAATAGCTATTAATTTGGAGGTTATTTTAAAGTTAATGGATAATTATTATTCTGCATAATTCTTTTCCAATAAATAATGAGTTTAGTTTTGCTGAATGTTCCCTTTCCGT
The DNA here is from genome assembly GCF_036370855.1 of Dromaius novaehollandiae. Lineage (NCBI taxonomy): Eukaryota > Metazoa > Chordata > Aves > Casuariiformes > Dromaiidae > Dromaius > Dromaius novaehollandiae. Next base: position 16,268,831 of record NC_088109.1, on the reverse strand, counting down.
TTGCAATGTTGATGTTTCTCCTCTCTTGCATTAACATGTTACCATTCAGAATGAATAACTGTGCTTTTGGCTTTGAATTTTTCTTCCACATTTTTGACAATTGTTTTTTATGTCTTGTATAAATCACTGTAACACACGATAAAGTCAAGTACATTGAATGGCTGTGAATATTTAAGTTACTGTTTCTCCTTTGTACAATAGCCCATAACCATATTTTAAGAGCAGTTACAGTCTTTTATCAAGTACATGTATTGGCATTTTTTTGTAACTGGATTACTTGAGCACGCTCTTAACAACTGTTAAACAGCTCTCACTGACTATCATGTAAATCCTTCTTAATTCACGGTTTATTGACCACAGTGGTTCTGGATGAATCTTTGGTGCCAATCACCCTCCTGTGGGCACCACACCACCTGCTACCACGTCTCTCTAGAAATCCCCAAGTTCCCCTTGAAAAACAAATTTGTGTCACAGAACATCACCGCTTTTGTAGGAAAATCCTGCCAGAGAGGTCGGCAAGCCCCTACCCTGAGCACCACCCATGCCCACCCCATGATGGAGGGCCGGGTTTTGGGAAGAGGAGAGGTGACATCGGCACTCAGGGAGGGTTGTGGCTGTAGGCAGCCCAAAGGTGCCCATGTCTGCAAACCTCCAGGGTGCCCCAAATTGCTGTGTGATAGCAACCCAGGACCCTGCTCGTTCAATGCAATCTGCAGTTGGTGTAGGCGGAAGGGGTTTATGTTACTCATTTTATGGGCTGATTTATGGCTTGTTTACTTGCATGCTTTACCCACGTTGCTAATGTTGTAATTAAACCTTGTTAAAGTGCCCAGGCCCCCCTCAGGCATGCGGTATAACTTTTTTTTTTTTTTCTCAAACGATAATTATTACACAGGGAAAAAAATGAGTGGTGAGGAAGGGTGGCAGGCAGGCTTGGTTGCAATAAATACCTATTTAGCAAACAGAGGATGTTTAGTTCTAAATCAAATTGTATATTAAAAATGGAAATTGCTGAGATTGGTGTTTACCTGTGAAACCAAAATTACTTCATGAAGAAAATAATTACAGACATAGACTATAAAAAGCCAGTTGTGAGTCTTTATTAAATAGTTAATATCAAGATGCTGTTGTGGTGCACAGAATTAGTACATCATGCGCAGGGTGGGTTGGAGGTTTCCCTGTGGCAGAAGTGTGGAAATGGAATGTATGCATATACCCCTTTGAGCCCAGATCTAGGCGACAGAGGTAGGACTAGAAGTCTTACATGGAATTTTTCTGTTGTTCCCAGGAGCAGTGATATCCGTGTGGATAGAAATGGTCCTGTTCGGGCTGCAATGCCAAGGAGACAGTGCTGGGGTGGTGCTCCGCATCCTGGGCCCACAACACTGCCTCTCCTGACAGCAGCTTTTGGCTCAGGGTGAGGACTGTGCCAAGGCGCCTGGCCAGCCTGCAGGAGCACAGCAGCGTTTGCACGCATCCTGCACAGCGGTCGTCTGAAAACTCACCCCTGCAAGCCAGGACTGCCGCCCTGGCCAGGATCATGATGCCAGGAGAGCAAACACTGCCAGCCAAGGAAAGGGTATGCTTGCAACAAACCCCTTTAATAAGAAGCAGTTCAGCCAGCTCTGGTTGAAGCACAGCAGCTTCCCCACTGTCTGTCCATCACTGTCAGGGCTGCTGGGGTCCTGCTCGGACAGGATTTGGTACCAGCGATGCTCAGGCTTGGTCCTTTGCTCTGTGTAATAAAGCTAATGTCTGCAATGAGATTATATGTTCACTGGTGTTATTCTGATAACTATTTGACTGTGAAATGTGAATTGCAGGTCAAAACTCGTGAGCACCTTACACAGAAACTGCAAACGTGGACAGCTTGCAGGTAAACTGCTGGATTAACTAAATCCATCTCTCTCTTTGTCTCTTCCTCTTGCTGATACAGAGTCTTTTTCCTTCCTCCCATTTCTGTCTCTCAGAGGGATTTTTTTGATGTTCAAACACTATGGGGTGTTTTTAGCACTACCCCACATCTTTCTCGTGCATTGCAATTCTCCTCAAGTTTAAAGAGGTCCTCTAGGAGCTAATAAAGCCCACGAAGTAATCAGGTGAAATATGGCACAAGGGAGAAATTCTATTACCAGGAAAGACTGATGAGTTCAGGGAATTAGTGGGGGAAAATGAAAATTAGATTAATAATAGTTGTTTATTGCCTATACTAAGGCACCAAACACCCTAATGAGAGAGTGCCAAGGCACAGCGCTCGTTGATGGCCATGGGGCCTGTTTCGCAGAAGCCATTTTTCTCTTATTCTAAAGTAGCTTAACTCAGTCCAGCTTAACTCAATCAACTCAGTGCTGGATTTGCTCAGGGACTTCTCTTCCAAGGGAGAGAATATATATCTGTATAGGTACCTCTACAGATACATACATACGAGAGCAGAGGCTGCCAGGTCAGTGACCGGCAGGTAAGGTGGTGGGAGCCCTGTGATGCCCGGCAGGGGCTGCTCAGCACGTTTGTAGAGCTGGGGGAGGCGTTGGCGGCTGGTCGGCAGCGCTGACAGCCCCGTTGTGCCCACGGTTCTGCAGGAGCACAGCCAGCAGAAAGCCCCACAATGCTGCGCATGGGAGTATTCAGCCCTGTAAACAGCGAGGCTCCTGTCTCGGAGGAGAAGCAGCAGGGTCAGGCATGGCAACAGCACTTGAATGCCAGCAAAAGCTTCCCAGAGCTGCACTGTTTACCCAGGCAGGGATCACAGAGGGATGTTTAATATAACCGTGTTGTGCTCTTTTGCCCTGGGTGGATATTTGCTGGCCTAATGCAAATTTGCACATAGTGCAGGGAGATTAAGAGACCTGCAGATGTGGAGTCCACTCTCCTCCTGCAGGCAGCCAAGTTGAGGACAGGACAGCGTCAGAGGACCTTGCCTGTAACTCTCATCTCAGTGCTGCATTACAAAAAGACTCTTCCAGGAACCCCGTCTTCCCGATTTCAACAGTTACCACTGGGGCATGTTGGAAACCTACCAAGAAGATTGCTTGAATGTGATATTTTTGTCCAGCCCTGTCCAAGAGCAGTCTTTCTTGAAATGAAAGCCGTTCCTCCTGGAAGCGTGGCTTAAACCAGATCTGGAAGAGTAACTCAAAGGACAGACAAGCTGCTGAGCCCCGGGAAACTGCTTCAGTGTGAACCATGGCTGCCCTGGTGTGCTCGGTGTTCATACAGCCGCACAGCCACAGCTGACAGCGTTGGTACGGGTGGCACTGCTCCTCTTATGCACATCATTAACAGTGTCCTGGCCACCGCCATCCTCTTCCCATCCTGCTCCAAGCCGCACTTAATCTTCTAAACGGCACTTTCCTGCTTGCCTTTTGCTCCCTCGTGACCTCTCCTCCCAGCTGCCAAGCAAATATGTCACACCGTATCGATCGGCACTCCGTGTGCCCGGACCGCTCTGAGCCCGCCTGCTCCTCAGGCCCTCGTATTTTATGGGCACTGCTCTTCTTCCTCGCAGCTGCTGGTTTTCCCGTGGCTCGGCACCGTGCCACAGTTCAGCGCCCAAGGCCACTGCCCACGGGCGCTCACCAGGGGGAAAGTGGAGGGCAGTGAAGAGCTGCCCCTTCGCACCAGTGTTTTTCCTCCAGTTTTGGAGGTGTTAGCAGGGACATTAGCTGTGCAGAGGGTCACCTAATGCACAGATATGCCTTCATCAATCTTTCAGCTGACAGTGTCTTACAAGTTACATTACTTGAGCAAAAAACATTGAGATGGTAAAACCAGCAGCTCACTGCAGCGAATGCAATGTAAGCAGCTCAGACCTCAGGAGCCGAAGAAATATGTGTGTCTTCAGTCCAGATTAGCACTTTTCCCCTCCTGACTGATGACAGAGCTGTGGCAAGGAGATACTTGTCAGGTCTCACACCTTGACTCTCGCCTGTCTGCCCCCAGGCCAGAGGGCACAGGTCACCTTAGGAGCTGCATTTGTTCTCCATGTAGCTCCTGGATATGGAGCGGCTCTCAGATGTGGGAAGAAAAGGGGGGGAAAAAACTGGATTTTTCTTGTGGAGCTGCATGAAAAAAATTCTTCATATAGCCTTTGAGGCAATTAGCCAGTGGTAGCAGATGGCATGTGGATTTGTTCCTAAAAATGAACTGGTTAGGATGCTGCCCTACATAGAAGTTAACATATTAAAGCCACACAGTTTTCAAAGAAATGCAGACAAAAGTGCAGACAGTTTGCAACCTGCCTGGTGCTGCTATACAATTTGCGTGTGTGTGCATGTGCGTGTACATGTGTATCTTGGTTTGGGAGTGCTATTAGCCTTGGCACCAGTTCCCTAATGTCAAGCTAGGGCAACCAGCTATACAGAAAGCCCAGAGGTGGGGTTTGGATACTCTAGTAGTGCCATTTACTGATAAGGACAACAGCATCTTGCACTGCCTCAGTCATAAGGGAATTTCTTTAACCTGTGTTAGGCAAGCGCCCATCCTGTCTGGCCAGCCCAAAAAGCTCTGGAGGAATTTGCACCTTTGCAAATTTTACTATTTACTTCAGGAGCATCAGCCCTTCCCTCCAGGGCCAAACTCTGCTGCCACGATGGCTTTGAACTGCGTCACTGGCAAATGTCCTCTTCTGTACAGAAAGCTTGTTGGGAAAACATAAAATGTTCAAATACAGCAGGTGGAAGAAAGACTTTGCACCTTCCAAGACCAAAATGCTTGAACCGTTGGTGCATTTTCGCTGCAGGAGACACTGGGACTGAGGCACCGGCGGGGCCACGTGGGGCTTCGGGCTCTTGCTTGAGCACCTGCCTCAGAAAATTAGTGCGACAGCTCGGGTCTCTCGCTCCTAAAAATCCCTCAATATACTTGTCTTCAACAAGAGTAAAGGCTAAATAAACACATCTAAACAACTGAAAAGCACGTCAACATTCAACTTCAAAATAAAATTCAGTGAAGTGTGAAATTATACCTTTTATTCCATAAATCTCCAGCAACCAGCACAGTTACATAACTTGTATCACGCTTTACTACTGGCAGAGTTTAACACACCATGCAAACCCCATAAAGTAATTACATTTCAACTCAACAAAGAAACAAAATCCCAGCTCATTCACCCCTCCCTGCGTCTTAGAAAGGATTAGAGACAATTCAGTGCATGTCGATTTTTCCTGGTGATAAATCCAAAGCAGGTCACCAATGAAACAGTAACGTGGGTTCCCAAGGCAGCTGATTTAAAAGGAAAATAGAGATGTTATTTGGTGTTCTTCAAGGCAATGTCACCCTGTTAAAGCCTTTTTGCTTTCTGAAACTTCCTGAGGTTTATCCTCTACTTAAAAGAAGCTTAAAAATGTAAAATTTACCTTGACGAGACCATTTCCACACTTGGCAATTGCCATTCTGCAGGCTGGTTATGCACTTTGGACCAGACTCCTATCCAGCTTTTAAAAAGTTACTACTACATTCCCCAATAAATGAGGTTATGATGTGAGTGATAACCAGCAGAAGACGCAAGTTCACCTCTTGCAACACGAATCTGTAAGCCCCGGGGGCTTGGGCACTTCAGACCCACAAATCAGGCTGGAAATATTTGTTGTTGGAGCATTTGTTGGCTGCCCTTCTGCCAAACCACAGGTATGTGTGTATGCAATAAAACCCAATTAATGTAACTAATTAGTGTATTAACTTCCTTAAGAATAAGTTTCCAAACTTTAATTAGATTATTATGATTAAATGCAATAAAAAAAGATCCCCAAAAGCAAGGCAACCAGGAACACAGGCACTCTCTTTTGTTTCCAAAATCCAGCACAATGCTACAAAAACACACAAGAATGGGTAACTAAGGGTTACCGAACAGGAGGCTTTACCCCACCAGGCACAAAGCAAGGTGGCGGCAAAAACTCCCTCCCATCACTCAACCAGCCACTGCAAAAGTGGACAACACGAAAGGGGTTGCCCCATAAAGGAGATAGGACACAGCAGCCTCCTGAGAGCTGTGATGAGATGCTTAGGTTTACATCCTCAAATGGGAGATGAAAATGATTGCCTGCCGTGGTCTGTATTTGTGCAAAATAGTGAAAATGGGGTCAGGCCCTGAGCAGTGCCAACAGCAAGGGAGCTCGGAGCCGGAGCAGGCACGAGGGAAACGTGCTGGTGTTCGCTGCAAGTACAGGAGGGTTTTTTTCCTTTATTCATTGCAAACTGATGGGCATGAGTTTGCTTTTCCTATCAATCATGTTTGTTTATCGGCATCTCAGCCTCGACTTTGCTTCTGACCCAAACAGACTCGATATAAATGTTGCACAACGATGGGAAATGCAGCAGGAAAAAGTCACTGCAGCTTTGCAGCAACTGGTGCTGTTTTACAAAATGCAAGGCAGAAAGTGCAGAAATAACTTGCGCTAGCATTTCCGTGCGTTTTCTGCCGATACGCCTTGTGAATATAGCTCAATTCCTAGTTCACTCCAGCAAACCAAAGACTTGAAACGGTGCATGAAATGGCATTGTCATAGTTGACTCTCTGGTGCATGGAAATGTAGGAGTGAATCCATCACTACTGCTGAGTGAGATGGGAGTAAGACTGGGCAGCAGCAGCAGAGGGGACTGAATTATGCTAGGCACCAGCTGAACGCACGGGTGGAAGATATAAAATTTGATGGGAGATTTCTTTTTTTTTTTTTTTTTTTAATATCCAGAAGTCAACAACCAGTCTAGGAGACGAGCAGCAGAAGAACAAAATGAGGCAAAAAACTGAAAGGTGAGTGCTAGTCAAGTTGCAGAGGGCAAAGAATTTGATAAAATTACGATCAAACAGGCAAGGAAAAGCTAGAAACAGATCTGAGAGGCCTGGAAATGTCACTGAGGGGAGAGCTAGTAGCAAGCAGGGAAAATCAGGTTTCTATATTTAAACCTGAGGCAGGTTCCTTCATTCCAAACTCCAGTCACTTCTTCTGCCCTTTGTACTTTTCCAAAAGATGACACTATGCTATAATTTGAACAACCCAAAAATCATTCCTCTGGTAGGAGGCACCTATGGCACTTGTATTTGGATTTATATTCTGTAGTAAGCTGGAGTAAAAAGAGAGTTGCAATAGGCCCCCCGCGGTACCCTCGCCACTGCCGTTCACAGTGTGTTTGCCACTGAAAAAAACGCAGCAGGTCCAGAAGGGTTCCCGGCGTTATTGCCTAGCCTCACTCTAGCAATAAAGACCCAGTTGCACCGGGTGGTAACTCCTGGCAGATGGTGACTTTTCAAAGAAGTCGATTGCTGTATAAATGATACTTTCCGAGTTTTTTCCTTTTATTCAGATTCTCAGTAGCTTGTTCAAATGTCAGAGAGCATCATATTTCTATCTTTTATTTCCTTACTGAGTGGAAATCTTCTTTAAACCTAAAAATTACAGCTTGGGAGAAAAAGATATGCTCGCTCTCAATAAAAATGGTCTCCTTGACAAATCTTATAGCATACAATAAAAACAATAGCTGCAAAAAGCCCAGCGGCTTTGTTCTCAGTGGAGGCTTTTAATTTCTATTGCACTTTTTAAAGCGACGTTTTGTCTGCCCCATAAAGGTTTGCTGGAGTGGTGAGGCCCATTAGCAACAAAAAGGCAGGATTCCCTTTGCTGCGAGCGCATGGAGGCAGGGGTTCGGAAGATATCTAATTAATCAGCCTGTGCTGTAAGCAAATAAAAGTGATGGGCCGGATGAGTGAACACATCCATTCCCAATTGCCTGGGGGTTTGCGCTGCAGCCAGGTCCTGATGGGAGCCGCGGTGGAAAGCGCTTAGTGCCCGCTCAGAACAACAGGCGGCTTGCTCACCAAGTCGGCCGTAAAAATGGCTCTTGCTATGATGGTGTATTGTTTTCCTTCAGCAACTTATTTATCCCTCCGTCACCTCGCAGTGCCGAGTAGAGGGGCCATGCTGGCTGTTGGACATCCTCACCGCATCCCATGCCACATTCAGAGAGTTTCCATTAAAAGCATCCCACCAAACAGCTGTGCTTTGACACCAGTCCCAGTCACGGCAGGGAGGATTTCTGTCCTTGAGGACACCGGCCCTGCCTGGGCATCCCTGGCCTTGTCCCCAGCTCGTGGTGGGCTGGTCCACGCCAGAAGTGTGCTTTTTGTGAATTAAGCATCTGTATGACCTGTGTACATGCTATCTTTCTAATGGTATTGTAGCTGGAGACCTGATCATCCATTTAACCTCAGTGGCAAGGGAGTGTGTTAAAACAGACATGGACTGGTGACATGAAACTCGTGGGGATGCAGCAGTCTGCTCCAGTGAGGAGCCCCAGCAAAGACAATTTTTAGGCTCTGAGGGCTTCACTGCATGTCATCCATGGACAAGAAAAGTTTCATCTAGCCATGAACTGGGATGCATTTTATTGCAATTCGCTGCTGCCACTGCAAGCACCAGGTGCTAGGGCCAGGCAGCGACGCGTGAACCTCTGGCTCATCTGGGAAGAAGGTTTCCAGCCTCCAGTTTCATTGAGGAAGATAAAAAAAAGAAGCCCTGCCCCATGTTGGGATGCATGAGGACAGGCAAGGAGCTAAAGCTCATGGAGATCAAAGCTACTCTGAATACACTGGAATACAAAAGAGCCGCATATGCCTTGCCTGGGCGTTAATCGTTAAAAGATATTTAAACTCCAAATTATGCAGACTGAACACTGCAGGGCGTTATTGCAACCATCGGTTCTTTCACCAGACACAGAGCACCCAAGGGGGGCTGCAGGCCCCTGCGTTAGCTTGGCAAGGTTTCTAGCAGGACCACGAGGGCTGCCAAGAGCCCAGAAAGTTTCCAGCCCTCACCCAAAAAGCATCCCCCGCCTGTGGGCTCTCACCCTCACTTCGCTGCCAGCAAGTGGCTTTTCACCATGTTTTCTGCTGCTGGTCCCTGCATGAGGCCACCCGTAACATCTCGCTCTACCTAATTACACTAAATAGCAGGCAATTTTGGAGCATGTGGATGATGCATTCCCGTTGTCCTTCTCTGCCGTAACTGGTAAGCAAATCTGGGCAGCCCAGTGAGCAGGATCACTGCGCTCACTCAAATATTGCTTTTCAGCAATGCAGAAATAGTCACAAATAAACTCATCCCAGTGTAAAAGTGCCAAGGACATCTGCCGCTTCCTAACGTGTGGCTCGTTTGGAAAAAAATGCAGGTGATGGGTAGAATAAAAGCACCTGTGCAATTTGTACGGCTGTGGCAACGGAGGTCCTTAAATGCAACAGCATCTGGAAGCTGCAAGGCGCTGTGATGGTCCTCGAGAGAAAAGGCAGACCATGCATTGCACAGGGGCTCTGCTGGATCCGGCCACGCAAGCTCGTTGCACGAGAGACACTTCCTCCTCCCACTAACACAAGCGCGCAGAGGAGACCCGGCCCAGCAACCAGCCCCACACGTAACCCCGCGCTCCTGCCCAAAACAGCATCTCCCGTCACCTGCTTCGCATCTGCCGCGCTTGGTACCCACCCCTCCTGCCCCGGGCCGGGGCGTGAAGAGTCAGCGCCCCCCCCCAGCCAAAGGGGAATGTCCCAGCTGGGAAGCGCACGCCGCAGTAAAACACCAGGGATGTCTCGAGAGCTGCGGTAAAAGTGGTCTCCTCTTGTCCTCGATTTATGCCGTTCCCATCACCCTTAGCGTTATATTTGTGCTGACAGGGATCAGTTTAACCCCTGGCTCTGATCTAATAAAAGCTGGCGGGGTTGAAGTGTGCATAATCCTTCTTCAGGGTCCTAGGGATGGGAGCAATAAAAAAACTGCTGCCGCTGCTGCTCCATGGCCACAACCGCTGCCTGGAATAAATAACACCCTGCCCGACGCCAGCGGTGGGACACGCTGCAGGCCGGAGGCTCCTCAGGGCCTCTTCCCTTTGCAGCTCATAGCCCAGGGCAGGCAAATCGTGTCAGACTGATAAAAACACCAGAACTGCTGTGTGGGTCAGACCACGGGGTCTGCAATAACTCAGGAGACTGCGCCGGTGGCCAGGAGCCGACGAGCCCTTCCTCTCCTCCTCCTCCTCTCTCCGCGTGCCCCGACACCCTCTGCGAGCACAGCGCGGTCGGGGGCAGACCCCCCCCCCCCCCATCCTCAGTACTTCCTAGAGGCAAAGCGAAATGAAAAGCACCCAAGGCTTTGCCATCGCTGAACAGCTGGATTTTTTTTTCCCCCTCCCTCTCGTCATTAATTGACCAAATCAGTGTTGCAGAGCTGCGCTATGCTTTGTAATGAAATCACTGCCTGCGCCTAAGAAACAAATTTGATGATATGATACTAATAGGGTTAGAAATTTCCTGTGCAAACATCTATAATTTATATCTACATTCATTTTTTAATACTGTTTGTACTCTGCAACAGGAAAATACCGAAGCGCTCATCTGTCAAGCCCCCCCTTGCTGTTCGTGCCCGGGAAGGCGCAGGCACTAGCAGGCTGGAGATAAAAGCCCCGGCATGATCTTGCTGGAGGTGCAAATTAGCATTTGGAAATTGTGTCCTAGCATGTAGCCACGTCTCATAAAAGACAGACCCACGACACCAGCACTGAGAGCCCGGGGCCCCTGGTCGCCGCTGCAGCTAACCTGGATGCCATGAAGTTGTGGCCTAGCAGTTGCAGACACTAGCAGGCATCTAGCTGCGTTCTGAGGCAGTTGGCAGCAAAAATAGCAGGGCTTGGGCTGCAGAGCCCAAGGGGTTTGGAGGCTGGGGGGGGGGGGATTTTGTGGGTAGCAGTGAGGAGGGATTTGCATGAAATGTCATCATTCAATGGCCAAAAAGTATCTTAAAGAAAGGGCAGTGACTGAGGGTCTGAGGAGGTGAAAGAGGAGCTCATTTCCTAGGACACGCATAATTGCAGCAATTCAGAATGCTAAAAATGTAACATTAGGAATAATCAGTGGCTGTTTATGGTCTGTGTCTATACTGTGAATTCAGCTAATACGGAGTAATTACACTCCTCTAATTCCTGGTATTTGTCATCGTTTGGTGGGAGAAGAGTCCTGCAAAACAATGAAAACAGATTGCCTGTGCTAGGGCTGCAAACTGCGGGCGTAGCACCGGAGGAGCTCATTTCTCTTTGAATGGTAAAAGCAGTTATGATTTCCTTTATTCATTTTGCTCTTCCAGTGGCAAAGCAAGCGTTACTGGGTTGCGCTGCCAGGGTTGCGGCAGCACCGGCGGCCCCGGCGGCGGATGCGCTGCACAACAGCACCACCACTAGCCAGCACCGCCGCGCTGCCGGGCGCCGGACGCCGCGGAAAGCCCCCGCCGACCCCAGCGGTCCCGCTTTCGGCCCGCACTGCCGTGCACCGCTCGTGAAATAGCGTCTTCACCTTCGCTGTCTAACACAGCCATATAACACCTCCCGCCGAAACGTGTCCTCATTTATTTCTTCTTTCAGCCCGCACAGAAACAAGCTAATCCCCCCCGGTGCTTTGCGCTAATGTTAAGGCAGCGCTGCTCACCTGGACTCATTAAAACGTACTGAATGTGTCATCAGTTTGCTGACATGATTCATTCGTTCACCATTTAGGCACTGCTGTTTACTAACCACGTAAAGCGGCGCGGCGAGCCAAATACCCGAGCGGCCTGGAGTTCATGAGCCCGTGAATGATCCTCCTGCACGGAGCAGGCCAGGGAAGCGTTAACTCCGGGAGCTGAGGTGAGCCCGTGCACGGTGTACAGGGAAATACAGGATGTTGTTTAAGTAAATACAGAGCAAAGAGACTGTTTCATTTCTCAGGTTTACGGCTGACATCTGTGGCTTTGCCCAGCATGCAGCAATCCACAACCATATGGCCGCTTTGCATTTTCTGGGGACAAAGTTTGCAAAGTGGCACTAGCTGAACCATTCCTACGAGCAGCATAATTTGGCACAAATTTAACTCAGCTGAGTGTGCAAAGCCGTGTTGCCTTTGCAGGCACTTGAGAGCCCCTTGGACATGGGATCTGCAGGCTTGAGCCTCTTCCCAGGTTTGCCTGGGGTTCCTTTTAGCAGGAAACACTCGCTCCTCAGAGGGACAGTCCCGGATTCACCGGTATTTCCACAATAAGCATCATGGCCAAAATGCTCCCAGCCATCAGCCGAGGGCCCACGCAGAGCCCATGCACCGAGCGCTTGGTGCAGCATGGGAGGAGGAGGAGGAGGAAGGCAGCTCCCTGTCTGTCGGCCTCGCTCCTGGCAGTCTTTCCTCCGCACTCCTCCCAGCCTGCGAGTTTGCAACACAGATTATTCAGTCCCCTCCCTGGCCACTTTTTGATATCTTATCTTTTATTTTTTTTTCTTAATTTCTCTTTCTCCCTAACATGCAAGCACCTCCCAGAGGGGAGCCTGCGGATGCAGCAGGTGAGATTTCACTGCACCATGAGCATTAATGATTCACGGAATCGAGACAGGGCCGATGCCCCATTCCTGGAGCTTGATGCATTCACTAAATAATGTGGTATGTCATTTTAAATGCCCCTTGCTGCCGTGTGCCGCAGGGGATGGGCAATGCCAGGGCTATGATGGGGCACAGGGCCAGGCTGCAGCCCGCGAGGGCGACCAGCACCACTGCCAGGGCTCGGGTTGTCCCACAGGACAGCACGCGGGAGCCCCCTCCACTCTTCTGTGTTTTCAGGGAAACTTTTTGGGGACCAGCAGAAAAATGTGCAATTCCAGAAAAACTAAAACCATTCGCACAAGATTTCTTCACCATGGAGGGAACAGCCCTGGCCCCAGTCCCGCGCGCTCCCGGCTGGCCCTTGGCTCCCGCGTGGGCCGTTCCTGCCCAGCGCAGCGGGGCTGTTTGCTTGTTAATCGAACAAAGCTTTGCAGACCTAGGACACCCGGTCAAATAAAACTGAAAAAATGCCTTTCTTTCAGATGCTTTTTGTCCAAAGACAGCCCTGTAAAAGTCAGTAACAGCTCTGTCTTTCGTCTGAAAAATAAACACCTGGGCTCTGCCCATTTGTGATCATTCAGCATCCTCCAGCTCCTTTTGCAGAGGCAGAAGTTGAACATCCCAGCAGAATCCCAGCTCCAACAACTGCTCGGTGCCTGCTTCACACCCCCAGCGACTGTATCCAGGCTTTTCCGAGTCCCTCTCCAGGAAAAAGCAAAAAGAAGGTTTTCCCACATAGAGCAGAAAGCGCCTTGAACTATTAAACTGCTGATGCCGGCAGCACAGCGCGAGTCCCGCGCCGGCCCCGCTCCTGCCCTCGGTGAGCTGCGATTGTGCCGGCGGCGTTGCCGTTACCTGCACCCCGCTATCAACCCTGGCTCCCGGCTGAGATGTGGGATCAAAGCTGTCATGCTGCAAATTGCTTTAAAGCCTCCAAGAGGAGCCGTTGGGCCCTGCTAAGAGATGGGAGCAGAAAAGGGAAAAGAAATGGAAACACTTTTGTTCTCAGTTGGCAGGTAAATGAGGTTCAGCTCTGGAAAATGTATACGGCCTCCAGTGTTAACTGCAGAACCAGAGTCTCCAAGGAGTGATTTCTTTCTTCGGAAACATAATAATAACAATAAATGATTAAAAAGAAAAAGGCCTAAATCTATATCCGCAGTTAACTCAGAACTCCTTCGGAGTTCATGACTGTTTCGGGGTAAATAAATGCTTATTTGAAAAGGGAACCTCCAGTCTCCTGCAGAAAAAAGGCAGTTAGACCGTGGCCAGCCTGCGCACACACAGGCTAACCGGGGCAATCGTTCAGCAAATGGGGTTATTCCAGATTTACTGCGTGTGTGGGGACCTCCAAGAGGTTTTCCCAGGCCCCTGGCATGGCTGCGATGGGCAGCAATTGCCTGACTCCGGGACAGCCGGCACCGAAGGGAAGAGAACAGGGAAAAGCATCATCGTGAATGTCACGCTTGCGGCTGCGGGGCCGGCTGCTTTCCGCGCCCGGGGCGTCAGCGCAGAGACTTCCTCGTTCCTGCCGCGGGGCTGCCAGCTCCGTGCCAGGCCGCGATAAGGCTCGGGGAGGTGCCGTGACTCACCGCAGGCCGGCCAGCGCACCACGCCGGCGAGCGGCAATGCCCCGGCGGGGACGCAGCCTGCAGCAAGGCCCGGTGCGCGGGGGACGCTGAGCGGTACGTAGCCTCCCGTCCCTGCACCGCCCCTGCAGCGCAAGGAGGGAGAAGGGGAAGGGGGCTTCTGGGGCATCATGTCTCGTGTTAAAGTCGTGCCATGTCCCCGCGCGGTGCTGGATGTGCCCGGGACCGCGCTGCAGGACGTGTGGCCCAGGCCAGACTCCTTTATCCATTGCTGATATGGATAAAAATGCTGCGTATTTATATGTAATGCACGTAGCTCATCTGAGGGCAGATCACTGTGCTGGACGTTGTTTGGGGGCTTTTTCGCCCTGCTGAAACAGCTCACTTAGCAGCCGATCTTTGCAGCCCGCACGGGCAGTGGGCAGGACATAACTCTCCTCTAATAAGCTTACGGCGGCAGCTGGAGATACCAGCGAGCAGAGCAGATAGGAGGGCAGGGGGGCACCAGGTACTAAGCGCTTGCTGCTGGAGAGCAGCAAATGCCGGTCGGCTGGAAACCTGCTCCAACAAGATAGCGGATGCCTCCCGTCTCGCAGGAACAGCTGCTGCGTAGCCAGAGCAGCCAGGTCTTGGGCTGCACAGGAGAAAAGCGATGGGGACCCGGCCGCCCTCCCCCAGCACCACTTTGGGCTCCCTGCTTCGGGAAAGCTCGCTGGGAAGGGTATTTAAAATCAGTTTAGCTCGGTGACATGTGCAGACAACAGGACAAACGATGCAAAAAGCCCCATCGAGACCTGGGGTGGCCACACGGCGCTGGCCACAGCGCATCCGGTTTGGCTCCGGTTTTGGGCCCTGGTGCTGCCTTTCGCCTTGTCCTGGTTAACGATTCACCCGCGCTCGCCGCCATCCCAGCGCGCTTCCCCGCTCCGACAGCTCACCGGAGGAAGCGGCCAGCCGCCCAGGGCCCTGCTGCTCACCTGCTCCAAGGGGCAACGTGGACCTCCGGCACCGAGCCTCGACGGGCGCCCCGTCCCCGTCCCCGTCCCTCCTCGCCGCCCCACGCTGCCGCGCTTATTAGCGGTTAGTATCATTTATCGCCCTGCAATCAGGACCCTGCTGGGGGAGGGGGGGAGAGGCTCATGTGTAGGTCTCAAAGGAGGCAAAAAACAAAACCGCGAGGAGCTGCAGTTTCTGTGGAAGAGAAATGGACGGTTTCCTCCTGGGCTGCTGGGAGAAGCAACGTGCACCAGCTCGAAACCCTCCTCACGCGGGCAGGGACTGGCTCCCATGTTTTTCCCTAATGACCAGATCGTGGCAGCGATAGCTTTAGAAAACCACCAGCGCTAACAAGCAGCGTTTCAGTCCATAACAGGCTCTGGGTGGAGCCTTCGCCTTAAAACACCATCGAGCGCCTTAGTAATATTTGTACGAGAACCTTTCTGTTCCTGGAATGTTTTTTTAAGCAAATAGACAAATAACTCCGTTTATCACCCGCTACTGTCCACATTGCCTTCCCTGCCTCCCTCTCCTGTGAGTCGCTCCCTGTTAGGCAGAGTATGGTATTTTTCCAGCACAGTCCTGGCCAAAAAAGGAAAACAAAATCAATGCAAATAATTAAAACACAACGTAACAGGAGCACCAGGACAGGGCTGCCCTGATGTCATGCAATGAGGTTCCACGAATTTCACCATAGAGAGATTTCTCCCAATAAATTTTACCTAGGTTTAAGGTGAAGATAGATAGCCCAAATACATAAATGACTTCCCCAAAGCTGCAGTGTTTCTTGGTTAATTTTCCATTTCTCTCCCTCTGCGACAAAATCAGTATGTGTATAGAAAAACGCAAGTTTGGCAAAGGAAAGCACAGTAGAAGGAGCCAAACTTTGTGGTGACGGGAGCAAAAGGCAAGCGGCATCAGAGCCGGGAGGCAGGGCGGCCCCCAAGCCGTCCCGCAAGGCGCATGCGGGATTTGCCCTCGGGAACCCTTAAACTGCCCCTTTCCAAATCACTGACTGTTCCTCGAGGAAATAGGCTTATTCCCACACACGTTTGCAATGGGTGAAGTTGCCTGCAAACATGGGAGCAGCTCCAGAGGATGAAGGTGTCCCCAAAGCAGCAACACCGCCAAGGTCTCCAGCCGCCCGGCTCGACGCTGGCCGCTGGGCACGGGGCATTTTGTATTATCCAGCTGCGTAATTCAGCATCGTGCCCAGGGGTTTAATAGCCAGTATTGTACCCAGGGTCTGCTGCACCGGCACAGGAGACGAATCTCCAGCCCTGCGCCAGGTAGAAGATGCAGGAAAGCAGCAGCTTTCCTTCTGCGGTGCCAGCTGCTTATGTCCAAGGGCGCCTAAAAGCCCCGCGCGGCGGCATCGCACCCCGGCCCATCGCACCCCAGAGCGGGGGTGCCACCGTCCCCACCTTCCCCGTGACACAGCAGCCCAAAACCTCCCTCCAGCCCAGCCCAGCTCCAGAGCAATTGCTCTTTATTTGCCCTTCAAACAGGAAAAACAACTCCCAGCCTGGCGCTTTATGAATTTTTTTTTAATGCCGAGCCTCATGAAAGGCTGCTGCAGTCGAGCGCGAGCTCGCTGACGCCGTGCACGCCGGGCGCCCGGCTCGTGGGTGGGCGTTTGCTTTAGGTTCCCAGGACGGAGTCCATCGTCCCCGAATTTCAAAGGTAGGAGTCATCTTGGCCCCACGAGCCCATCAGGGGGGGCGGCGGGTGCCTGTCCCGTGGTCTGGGTGCTCCTGCTTCTCTGTTCTTAAGCTGCGCATCCCCAAACCCTGCAATACTCATCCAAACCCTACAGTGCTGCCCACGCCGTGGCAGCAGAGTTTGTGCCCCTGCTCTGATTTTCATCTGAAATGTCCCAAATTAAGCTGCTGTGATCACACCAGTGATTTTGCCAGTGTGGGGAACACAGGTCCTGGCTGATCACAGGGCAGAGCCACAGACACAAACCTACTGCCTGGTGCTCATTGCTTTCCTTCCCTTCCTCATTTTAAGGGGAATGATTTTTTTTTTTTTCCTGCAGATTTCTCCAGCCTAGCAAGGCAAATCGTGGCTTGCCGTCAGGTGGTATTTTGCAGTTCATAATATTTGCAACTTATTTTGCATAATCCCGGTAGGAAACGTAACAAAACTGTGGTTGCAGATTTGCTCATTGAACTCATTGCCAGCAGAATAGGAGAAAAAAAAAAGTGATCTATTACTGAAAAAATAAGCGCAGAGGACAGTCACAGTGAATAGCGACGGTGAATAGTCCAGAGAGTCTTAAAAATGAGCCAGGTTTAACCGGCGCATCGTGCTCCGGCACAGCCAAGCCAGCACCCCTCAGCATCCGGGCTGGCTCAAACGTGTCACCTTGCTTTCAGTCTCTGCAGCTTTGGTTACGTCTGAGTTATTGCAAATACGTCTATACAGGGCACTTATTTTTTTTTTCCTCCAGTATTTGTCTGCTCTTCCTGGTCACAGTTCTGCCTCTGGTATTTCTTCCTCTCCCCAGGGCGCCCCGTGACGGCTGCCTGCCCGCCCGGCTGCGGCGATCCCACGCACCATGCGGCCGACAGGTAGCAGGAGGGAGCCAGGGAGCGCCGCCTCTCCCCTACCTTTTCCCACGGTTCTTTATGGCTATTTCTCATTTGCACGACCCCTTTCGAGCCCGCTCAGCCAAACCCTCCACCGCGACGGGCCTCCGCGTGAGCCTCGGCTTTTTAAAATATTTGTGCAGATTTCCACCAGTTGTATTTTTTCCAACGACGCCCTCTGAGCCTGGGAAGAGAAGGCTACTGAGAGGCTCCTGGCTCCAGAAGAGCCATTCAGCCGCAGTATCAGTGTATTTTGCTACCGTGTTTCCGCGCAGGCCTGGAACGTTTTGCTCCGATGAGCGTCGCGTTAAAGCCAGGCGCGGTGGTGGGAAGCAGCTGCTCAGCTGCAGCGAGCGACTGCTCGGGGCATCACAGGCTTCCCGGCCCCGGGAACCCAAGAAATAGTTGGATTTACGTAGCTTTCTAACTAACTATCAGCTTTAACGCAGGGAGGACTATGAATATGCTTCCCAATAGAAAGTGTAATGCGTACCCGAGGCTCTCCACACGCTCCGGAGATGTTAATTAAGAGATCGCGGAGTTTTTTAAAGGACAGGGAAAGGCGCTGTCTTTCCCACACGGCACGGGCCGAGTCTCCGAGGGCCCCGAGGGACGCTGGGGTCCCAGGTGGGCGCATCGGCACCGGAGGGGGGGATGCTTGGGCTGAGGTTTCCCCGCTCTCACGTGCCCCCTCCGCCCCGGCAGGCGTGATCCGGCTGGCGGCACTGCTCTTCGTGCTGCTGGGCATGTGGGTCATCCTGCAGAGCTACTTCGAACGGGGCTGGAGAGCCCTCAGCCTGCGCAGCTGGCGAGGTGAGAGGCCGGCCGCCGTGGGGACCACGCCGGGATGCCTGTGGATGGGCGTCCGGCGTGGCTGCGAGACCTGTGCGAGCCCGAGCGTGCCCGCCCGGCGCGGGCGACCCCCGTGTGCCTAACTGTCCCCCTTGGTCCCCACAGGTGCCACCAGCCAGCCCAGCAGTGAGTACCGCGCTCGGCTCCGCTGTCCTGGGGCATCGCCGCGCCGGGGGTGACGGCGGGAGGGCGACAGCCGCCCGCGAGGGTCCTTGCTCCCGGGCACAGGAGGGGTCTCCTCATGGCACGCGGCGGCTTTGGCGGGCCCTGCAGACACACAGGGCCTTGCACGGCCCCCCCAGCCCGAGGAAGACGTCCCTGCCCCATAGGGAGCGGGGCCACAGGCCCCGTCCGGCACAGGGACCCAGCCCCGGCTGAGAATGGGGAAACTCGGTCCCAGGGCAGGAAGGCTCCAGACTCCATCACCCCCTGCCCAGAGCGAGCCACAACCCTGCCCTCAGCCCCCCGAACACCTCCCAAGCAAGCCGGGCCTCGCCACATGCCTCCGGGCTCACTAACCCCACAGCTCACGCCCGGGGAGCAGCACCCGTCCCCTCCTACCGCCAGCTCCAAACCCTCAAGCCCCAAATAACAAGCCCTGAAATGAGGAGCTTGCACCAAGCCCAGGCGGGTGCCCCTCCGGGTGCCCCGTCCGGGCACCCCTGCGCGATGCCGGCGGCCCCACGGCGCTCGCAGCCCGGCTCCTCGCTCGCAGGGAGCCAGCCACCCCGGCACGAGTGTGGCAACCAGAGGAGCTGCCCCAGGGACCACTTCGCCTTCAAGCTCACCAGCGGCGCTGCCAACGTGGTGGGACCCTCCATCTGCTTCGACGACGCGGTGTAAGCGGCCGACGGGGCCGGGGGACCCATGCCGGGGAGCAAGGGGTCCTCGTTTGCAGCCCGCGGGGAAAAACCCTTGGAAGCTTTCCCTCGCTGCCGTGCCCGGGTGCATTTTAGCCCTCGGCAGCGCGCCTTGCCGCCCCACCGCCCCGCGCTCACCGCCGGGCGCTCTGCCTTGCCTTTCCAGGCTCATGAGCAGCGTGAAAAACAACATCGGTCGAGGCCTCAACATCGCGCTGGTGAACGGTGAGTTGGCAGACGCCCAAGCAGGGGGGAGGCAGAGCAGGCGTCCCGGGACGGGGACGGGCAGAGCCTCCCGCTGCCCCCCGCCAGCGTGAAGCGCTCGGCCCCAGTCCCGAAAGCCTGCGGTTCAGCGGGCACCGAAGAGCACAGTTACGCAGGACACGAAGCGGCTTCTCCTGGAGACTCGGCCACTCACCGGGCTCCGTTTTGCATTTTAAACCTCCAGGAACAACGGGGCAGCTCCTGAAAACGGGCGCATTTGACATGTACTCCGGAGGTAAGGGCAGCCACAGCGCTGCTGTGACGGGTTTCTTGCTCTTTTTCTGGGGTTTTGGGTTGGGTTGGGTTGCTAGGGACCCCGGTGGTTTCCTTCACCTGGCATGGGAGGGCAAATCACAAATTCAGCATATAAATGTTATAAAGTCCACGCCTCAGTCACACCCCGGCGGGGGGAAATGCAGCATTTCCATGCTGCCCCGAGCGGCGCTGGGTGCCGGGAGCAGAGCCAGACGAGGCCGCTGCCGCGCTCCCGGCATGTGGCAGCGGCGACCAGCGCTTCTCCGTGCCCAACAAGTTCAAATCAACCTGCAGCGCTGAACTCACTTTGCACGTTAACCCTCGCCTCCAGCACCCCGTGACGGTTTTCTCTGCAGCGAAAGACGCTCTGGGCCAAGGCAGCACCCTGTGCGCTGCCCGGCTGGAGCTAGTTAGCGGGATGCTACAACCACCGCTGCTCATTGCAAGGCTGTCACCTGCCTCGACCGCCCAAAGTTAGGTCAGCGCTCCTCAAAAGCGTGTGCAAAGGAAAATATGTGGTGCTTTTTATTTACCCTTTCGCGTCTGAGCGTTCGGAGGAATCACCCTTTATTCTTTCTGGTTTTGAAGCCTAATCTTAGCAGCTCTGGAGTTTTTAGGAGAAACACAGGAGTTTTAAGGAGAAGCACCAATATCACGAGATTTCCATGGGCAAATCCGGCGGGGCAGCTCGTGGGAAGCCCTGCGCCGGGAATCGGCTCCTGGGCCGCTAGATGGGGCGCTGCCCTGCGGCATCCCGCACCGCCGGCGGCTCCGGGACCAAGACTAACTCCTGCGATAAAGCAAACGTCCGTGCGGCAGCCGGTTTCGGCAGCCGAGCCCAGCCTCCGACCTGGGTGCTGGTGGGGACCCAGCTCCGCAGCTGAGCCCGCCTGAAACCCCACGGAGAGCCCGGCTCACGCAGGGGCAGCCGCCACTGCTCTCGGGAGGGTCCTCCCTCAAGCCCCTGCTCCCAGTGTCCGACTGGCTGATCAAACGCATCCCCGACACTCCCGTTAACTAAGAATTTTCCACAGCTGCCATCCAGCACTCCCTGCTGACTCCCTCGCTTTTTTAATGCTTCCCCTCTCCCAGATGTTAAGGAGCTGGAGACCTTCCTGACGGAGATCAAGGACGGCACCGTCGTGCTGACGGCCACCTTCGACGACCCCGCCACAAAGTGAGTCCGGCCCCTGGGCCGTCTCTCCCGAGACCGCAGCCAAGGCAGGGATGAGCCGGCGGTGCCGCTGCTTCGGGCTGGCCCAGGGCCCGGCTGTCGCCGGCAGCCCCGTCCCCCAGGCCCAGTGGCTTCCGGACAGCCCCACCACCGAGCCGCGGCACGGGACAGCCCGCGGCCTTGCACTGGGGTGGCACCGCGGGGACACGGCCCGGGAACACCGACCCGGCACCACGCTGAGGTTTTCTTCCCTCTCTTAGGATGAACGACAAAGTCCGGATGCTTTTTACCGAGCTGGGCAGCAGCTACGCGAACATGCTGGGCTTCCGCGACAACTGGGTTTTCCTGGGTGCCAAAGGGCTCAGCATCAAGAGCCCCTTCGAGCAGGTACGCCCACGCGCCCCGCGGCCCGTCCCGCCTGCCCGTATCTATCACGTCGGGCCGATCCGCAGGCTCCGCCGCGCCGCCAAGCTCCCGGTTTGGTTCCCCGTTTTCTCCCGCAGCACATCCAGAACAACGAGGAGAGGAACAAATACGACGGCTGGCCCGAGCTGCTGGAGCTGGAAGGCTGCGCCCCGCGCAAGATGGGCTAGCGGGCCACGAGCCCCCGCCGCGGCCAAGGCTGCTCCGGGCAAACCGGCCGCGTCGACCTGCCCCCGGCTCACCGCCGCCTGCCCGTTAAAGCGGCGTCGGACGACGGGGAATCTCGCCGCAGGGACTGTGTGGTACCTGGAAAAGCAGCGCACGAGGCTGCCTGCGACGCCAGGGCGAGCGTCCAGGCAGGCTTCGCCCAAGCCGGAGCAGCCTGGGTCAGCGTGGAGTATTTTATTTTTCTGTCTTTAAGCCATGAAGACTTTGCAAAGAGATTTGGTTTTTGGGTTTTCAGGGTTTTTTTAAGTTCTTTCTTATGAGATGGCCAATTACAAATCATTGCCCTCTTACTTCCCTTTTTAAGTGTAGTCTGTGCTTTCCCCTGTCTCTCGCCTGCTGAGTATCCCTGCGGACCGCCCCGCAGCGGGCGGCAGGCCACCCCGGTGATGCTCCAGCCTCCATCCACCCCGCCGGGAGCTCCCGCTGGCCCTGGCACCCCGGGGACCCCGCGCAGGGCAGGCAAGGCGGCCGGGCCTCCGCTGCTGTCCCGTGTGGCTGCGAGAGGACAGACAGACAGGCCGTGGGGACAGCTTGCAGCAACACGGGTTACGTGCTTGCAGACCGATGCGTTTCCCCATCCCGTCGCCTCTTGCTCGGGCCAGACCCTGCCGTCCGTCTGCAGCATGCTCCCACCGAAGGTGGGGGCCAAGGCCGGCCGCGCGGGCAGGCGACAGCCGGGCAGCACCGCCGCGGCAGCAGTGAGCGCGTCGTGCAACGGGTGCAGCGAGCTGAAATTGTGCAGCACAGCCAATAGGTGGGAGCCTTTTACCGGCAGAAGCGGGCCGCCGCCGCCGCCAGCCCCAGCCCCGCTGCCGGGAGCACAGGCCCGGGTCTCGCCAGAGAAACCCTGCTCCAACAGCCCCGCGAGGGCCCTCCGCCTCCTGCCAGGGCAGCGGCAGGTTGCATTCACCCCCCAGCGCCGCCGGTGCCCAAAGTCGCCCCCGCGCCGGCACAGCCAGGGTCGGGTGAGCCGAGTGGGCGACGGCCCAGGCTTAGCTGTTATTGCGCAGCAGGATAAGTTTGCATCACCAACAGGCTTTAATTTCCTCTGATCATATCTGGTTTTTCCTCCCTCACTCTCAAAAGTGAACAAACAGTTTTTGTAAAGAGCAGGGGTGGAATATTTCTGTGCAAGCATTTAGGCTCTAATAACGCAATAACCTTTTGCCTCCGGGTGCTTTTACCTCGGCTCACCTTTTCAGCATCCCTGACAGCCTCAGCCTTTGCTCCCAGAACAGCTTCCAATGCACAATTTGCCTCCACCATCGGAGCCCCAAGTTAGCCGAGCAGGTTTGGTCCCCAAAGAGGCCAAACGCTGCCCCGAGAGCCCTGCGTCACGGGGGACCGACACCGGCTGCTGCGGCAGCTCCGGGGGCTAACGCGGCGCGGGGAGCTCGGCCGCAGGAAACCCCGCTACACGGGTGCTTTTCCCAGCCCGGACTAAGCTGGGCCAGAGACGCACAGAGCAAAAAAGGGGAAAAGCTTCCCGCTTCGCCCGTAACGGTAGGTCAGTGCCCGACAGCCTGATCTTGGTGCTGCTGACCCTGTGAGTCCCCAATATAGCATGTTAAAAGAGATTAAGTGAGCCAAAATTTT
The DNA here is from genome assembly GCF_036370855.1 of Dromaius novaehollandiae. Classification (NCBI taxonomy): domain Eukaryota; kingdom Metazoa; phylum Chordata; class Aves; order Casuariiformes; family Dromaiidae; genus Dromaius; species Dromaius novaehollandiae. The sequence continues at coordinate 16,245,624 of NC_088109.1, read as the reverse complement.
TTCGTAAACAAGGAAAAAAACATCCCCCGATGAGCTGTACAGTGCCTGTAAGGACTTCCAAAGATAAAACTAAAATAAAAGCCCACCACAGAGGAAAGCCCCCCCCAGCTGTGCTATTCGCATTCAGCATCACCCTCCTCAGCTACCTGCCCCGGAGGGGAGGTGACACTGTAAATCGATTACTAAATCTGCTCTGACGACCATGCCCGTATTGTATATACCCTCGCCAGCAGCGAGAAACAACACGGCTTAACAGACCCAGCAGCCCGCACATCGCACAGGCCGCTGGCGCTGCCAGCATAAATATGCCAACTATTTTAAGCCCCCTCAAAGGATCTAGATTCCTTCATAAGGCAAATTAAATGCTGGCTATAAACCGTAAAGGCGAGTGCACAGCGTCAGCTATGGTATAGAAAACCACAGCCCCGTCTCGGCTTCGGGAAGCTCTTCCTATCCCTTCGCAGCACGCGTTATTCTGGCTCTAAACCAGAAGCCTTTCTAAAGGATATTTATGTTTCAGCACATTATAGACAGTAAAAACTGCCTTTGGATCTGCTGCTGGGCGATTAGAAAGCTGCACAACAACTGCCAGAAAATAGGAAGCGCGTTTTAGCCCTATTTGGGGACGCTGATCAGTGGCCAGCGTTTTGAAGAGCGCTCCTACCAAAGCCACGGCATCCGGGCAAATAAACCGGAGCTTTTGAAGAGTCCCAAAGTTTATTTGGAGACATAAATATGGCTTTTACTCACTTGTTCTTTAAAAATTTAAGAAGAGGCTTGCAGACGCGGGGATAACACCCCCCAGACGAGCTTCCTGGCAAGTCAGCAATCAAGCATTATCGCTGAGGTGGGGACAGTGCCTACCTGGACGATCGTCACCCCTCACGGTGCTGCAGACCCCAGAGACACCGGCAAGAGCCCGACCCGGCGCCCAGGACCCCTCGGGGCTCCCTGCTCCGGGACGGCATCTGGCAACCGGGCTGGCGGGGGCCACAGCAGCAAGCAGCCATCCCAGCGCGCTCGCGGGAGCCAGTTTGCAAACGCCCAGCGGCGATGGAGCCCCGCTGCAGAGGGATAATCCTGCTTTTCCCCCCCCACGGCACCGATTTATTTCGGCAAAGCACCAAAGCAGCGGCGGGGAGGATGCCGCGCGCCGGCAGGGACCTGCAATCGCGGCCGGTCGGAGCCCTGCACCGGGCGAATCCGCGTCCTGTGACATCTTGCCCTGTCAAGTGCAATTACTGTAATCTTCCACAGCCTCTCAAAATACGGGCCCCGGCTTAGAAACCGGGCATCCGCAGCATGAAAGCCGCCTTTGTGCCGGGCAGCGCCTGGGCGCCCGCCAGCCGTTAGGTGCACGAAGAAAATGAGTGCTCCACGTGCCGGGAGACGGGAGGAGAAGAAAGCTTTCCAGCTCGGCCCCTGCGCAGCCCGGCCGGCTTTCGCCTGCGTCTCCGCGCTGGAGCGGCCGAGGGGCCGGGAGCTGCCCGCCCGTGCGGCCCCCCGCGCCTAACGCCGCCGGCACCCAGGGGAACCCGGCGTGGCCCCGCGCCCGTCGCGCCATGGGAGCTGCTCACGGGAAGAAGGTAACGGGGCCGCTCGAGGCGATGCTGGGGGCGGCGGTGGCGGCGCCCCGGGCTCACGTGTTGCTTGTTCTGCCCGCCGCATGCTGAGCCGGCTCATTGCCCAGCGAGGGATTACGGGGCAGGGACGCGGCCGCGGGTGCAGGTGTCAAATGTTGTTGGCGAGATTAAGCGATGCTGCCTGGGCCAAGGGGCCCGGCCGGGAGGGTGGCGGAGGGTTGGGGCGGGAAAGGCAGAGCTTGGCTTTCTGCTGTGGCCGGGTTGCGCATGAGGGCGGCAGATGCAGGGAGCGAGGACGGGGATGCCGTCAGTGCTGAGCCTGCCGTCCCCCCCCCACAAACAACTCTGCATCCCAAACCAACCTCTACCGCGAGCAACACCGCAGAGGTCCCAGCTGAGGGAATCGCCCCCCTGCCCGGGCACCTCCCTCCGCCGCGAGCCGCCTGCCGCATCCCGGCCCCCGAGAAGCGCCCTGTACCACGTGCCCCCTAATTCCCCCAAGCATTTCCAGGCCTGGGAACTGCTGCCAGCTCCCTCCCCGAGCCAGCGAGAGGCAGCTCAAGTCCTGCGGTGCTGGAGGGCTTCTCCCTCTCCCCAAAACCCTCCACGACCCATCATGCAGCCCCAAAAGAAAAAAGTGCATTAAGGAGTCGGAGCCGTGCAGAGAAGGCTGTAGATAATTACACCCAGGATCTAGACATCATTCTCCTTTTACGCCTGATGAAATCAGTGCCTGGAGATAACATCACCTCTGTATGGCGGCGCTGCCCTGAGCTGACACTGGTGTCTTCCGCACCTTGTCCCCCAGCTCTGTCCTTGGCAGGGAGGCACTCGTGCACCACGCTAGGTCAGGGAACACTGATGCTTACTCATGTAAGACTATTCTGACTACAGAAAGTTGCTTGAAGACACGTATTCATTTATCAAGAGCATTTCCAGTAATTCTTTGTGCCACCTTTCACCTTGTCCAAAAGGATGCAAGCAGCAAGGTCAGCAGCCTTGCAATTCCTGAAAGGCTACTCAAGACACTGAAACTTCTGTCTTGTCCTAGCACCCTCCATCAGAAAGTTAAAATGAGTTTTAAAATGAGAAATCCCTCAAGGAGAGCCAGGCCAGGCCCCCGATTATAAACAAGCGGCACCCAGTGATCCAAAACTGACACCAGCTCTTGAGCTTCCATCGTAACTGGTTTACATAAAACGAGCCGACGCACTAACCTGATGGAAGCCAATGCAACCGTATTCCCTCCACGCCTGGGAAGTATCCCCCAGCAGTTACAAAACTGGAGTAAAGAAACTATTTGCACCTTAGAGTCTAAACGATGCTCTGTGTTTAGTGCCGCGGGGTCCTGGAAGGAGAGCGAGTCTGCCCTCAGAGGCTGCGAAGTGGCCGCATGCGAGCCAAGACTGTAAAAATAAAACCCGAGCGGCCTCGGCCGCACTCACCCTCGGCAGAGCCGACACAGCAGCAGACTCACGGGACGGGTTCAGGGAGGGAGCCCGGCACGCCGTGGGGACCTGTTCCTCAGCGCCCGCTTTGCAGAAACAGGTGATGGGGCAGGAGGAGAAACTTCTCAGCTTCCTTTCCTTGTTACGACCCGTACAGCAGTCAGTGCGGAGCAGGTAGCCTGGGGCCATGTTCCTCAGCCATGGCGCCTCTGGTCTCCACCAGGACGGTCCTCCTTCTCAGAGGGTATCAGCCACGACGTCCCCCGCTCCCCCGAGGAGCTCTGGCTTCCTCCGGGGACGTGCTTGCCAAGCGTGGACTCTCTTCTTCCCCTTGGGGGTGAGAGGGGAGTGTCACAAGCCTAAAAACAAGAATTTAAGAGGGTCACAAGCAGCCAAGAGAGCAGGAAACACTGAGCCCATCCATGGGGGGCCAGCTCATCTGATCCTTGTCCCAGCCTGGCTGCCTGTCCCACCAGTGCTATTGCAGTACCCAGTAACTCCTGCTTTCCTGGAGGGAACCAGACTGGCTGCCCCAGGAGGGACCCTGCGTGCTCAGGAAAGCAGGGCCCGCGTGGAGGCCTGGCCACGGGCTTGTAGAAGTCTGCACATCTGCTGTGCTTTCTGGCTCCAGAGCTGGAAGGTGTTGAAGGAGAAACGTGCTCGAAGGCAACCCAGAGAAGGGGAGGAAAAAGAAAGAAAAAATATATATATATATATATCAGGGCTGATCTGAGACACACAAACATTTATCTGTTTTCCTGGACCTCATGATCTGAATGTCCTGCCCCAAGCAGGGGTTGCTCACAGCCGGCCCCGTTTCTCTGCAAGCCCGTCACAGGCGCTGGCACTGCCCTGGTTTTGGGCAAGCTCTGCTCCAGCTCGCGGCAACACCGCGTCCGGGCCAGGCCAGAGGGATGCAATGGTTCCCAGCACCCTCAGGAGGGTCCGAGCCCCGTCTGCAGCCGGTCTCCGAACCATCGCTCACGTGGCCACCAGCAGCACGTCCTCCGGCCTTGGCGTGTTTGTATGGCTGTCATTGAAACCGGGGAAATAAGCTGGTGAGGCAGGCTTGGCTCAAGGCCACTGCTCAGAGCTCCCGGTTCAGCTTTGCTGCATTCAAAGCTATCGATTCGATCCTCCCCCACCCCCAGGCCAGGAGCATTTGGACGGCTTTCACCCTTGCTCCCTCTTCCCGAAACACAGCGACCCTAAGGTGGCCGGCACTGAACAGCCCGGCTTTGAGAGGCGCTCACCAGCCTGGGCTCGCCGCCCGTGCCAGCTCGCTGGCAGCCCCCAAAAGCTTTGAGGCCGTTTTCTCTAGCGAGCACAAAAAGGTCACAGGTTTCACTTCCATCGCTCCCAAACGTTGCCCGGTTGGACCAAAGCGCGCGCTCCGGCACGGCTGGCACCGAGCCAAGACGCTGGACTAGCTGGGGCCAGGTCCGGTCCACGGGATGATGGGTCACTCTCCTCCCGCCACGTCCCTCGCAGAGACCGCGTGGCTCAGAGCCACGGTCCCGGCTCGCATCCGCCTCCGATGCACGGGGTGCAACAGGGCTCTGTGGGCTTAATGCGTTGTTCAGGCTCCAGCAAGGGGGGGGTCTCAGTCTAAGGAGGGGCAAAGGGCTGCGCGACGCAGCAAACGGGACTGGGCACCGTGCCGGGCGCTCAGCATCCCTCGCCAGCGCTGCCTGCAGTGCCTGTCTCAGGTGAACACCTCTAATTTAGACTGAGCAGCAAGCCGAGGGGATTACAGTCAGCGGGCTGTGATGTAGGGGACAGTCCCCAGGGCAAGAGGGACGGGAAAGGATGCCAGCACGGCTGCTGGGGCAGGACGTTTCTATTTGTAAAGGCTGCAGCTGCTCCCAAAAACCTGTTCTGGTATCTCCCCTCTCACACGGGGACAAGCCAGTGGAGGAGCTTGGGCTCAGGCCACCGTCCTCTGCCCAAGTGCCCTTGCTTCAAGGCAGGGCTCAGGCGGGGGCTCCGCCGAGCACCGGCCCTGCTGGGAAACAGCCTTTTCCAGGCGTTTGCCCAACGCAGGTGCCGCCTCTCGGGGCAGGATTCGCACAGCAGCCCCACGGCCGGGCAGCGAGGTTGGCACAGCAGGCAAGCCACTTTCTCCAGGGAAAGTTTCCTGTCCCCAAATTCCCAAGAGCATCAGTTTACACCCACGTCAGACGAGCCGAGATTAGGCTCCCCGCCGAGCTTTGCTCTGCCGCCGGTTTAAAATAACAAGGGGCAGCAGGCCAGTGCCTGGCGGAGAGGCCGCGGCCGGGCTGGAAACCACCGCTCGCACCCTTGAAACTCCTCCGTGCCGGCGTCAAGGGAAGGGGCCGGCGTTTTGGGGGCTGCAGGCAGTCACCGAGCGGGGAAGACCGTGGCAATGGGGGTCCCACGCAGCCCACCCATGCTCTACCCAAGCCTGCCTGCTATTTTACCCACCGTGCTTATAAATCCCACGAAAACCTAGAAGCAGCTGCGCTCCCCAGCAGATGCGCAAGCTCCCCTCGTGCATTTTCCACCCCTCCAAACTCTTCCCTCCTGCCGCCCTTCACACGACGTTTCATCCACCCCACGGTATTTCCCTGGCGCGCAGTTCACCCCAGCCAGCCGAGCGCGTCTCGGCAGCATCCCGGGACGTGCGCTGAGCATCCCGGCACCGGCCGCTCCGACCCCTTTTCGGGCAGCGACTTTGCTCTCTGCCAGATTGCTATGCCAACACGTTTAATTGCACTTTTATGGAGTTTTCTCACCCGCAATAAAACACATGTTACTTGCACAGTGCCAGAGATGAAGGCTTAAACACACAAAAAAAACCCCAACACTTCAGCTCCAAAATGAAGAGCAGCCCCTAAAAATATATACGTATGTATGTATCCCCCCAGCTCTTGCAGAAGAATACCTGCCCTGCTCTGCCCCCTCAGCAGAAGGGGTTTCTCGAGCCGGGGAATGAGCACCCGGCCCTCGGGCAGCTCGGCGGGGGGACGGCGGGGGGACGGCGGGGGGAGCGCTCCCGACGGGCGCCCCCGCAGCAGCCGGCGTTTTGGCTATCGGGGGGATGTTCTCGATTTTCACACGGCATCTGCCGAGCCTGCTGCTCTCCAAGCACGAGGAGCGGAGAAGAGATAACGGGTGTTTTTCTGGCTTTTCCACCCCTTCCACAGGGGGCAGGGAGCAGAAAGCGTATTTTCCCCACTGTCACTTAACGCTGAGCAAGTGGCTCCTCTCCGCAGCCCCCCCATGGGCAAGTGTCCCAAGTGTCCCAAGGGGGACGTCATCCCACGGGACTCATCCCGACAGCCCGGCTCCAAGCACAGGCACTCGCCCGGCTCAGCACGCCACGCGGCAGCACCAGGCCCACGCGCGCAGGGCAGCTCGGCTACCTAAAGTGGCACTGCTTCTTCTTTGACTAACGCCAGCTGCAAAAAGCACCATCCAAAATGGAGCTGAACCCCTAAACACGAAGAGGACATTTAAGGGGACATAAAAACACCCAGAGAAAAACCACTATATTGCCAAATGGAAAGTTCGCATTGACCAAAAAGCTGGTTCTCTCCATTCAAGAGCTGGGAAACTCTTACCTCAACTGCAAAATCCTGGGCCCTTATTTTGGAGAGCACGGGATCGAGCAAGGGCGAACGGAGGAGCTGTGTCTGCAGCTGGAGGAGAGGTTTGCAGGGAGAAAGGCAAGGGCCAGCACCGGCCAGCACAGCAGAGTACGGCGATGAAAGCGCCGTGGAGGCTCCCAAAGCACCTACAGAGGATGGAGGAGATTTGCCATGGGAAGACAGACAGGGCACATGAAGAGGGTGAAATGCAACAGCCTGCAATATCCAGGAGAGGAGGTGACATGGTCTAACAGCCCCGCTGGCACAAGAGGAGCCTCTGCTGCTATTTTCATCCACTGTGCTTACAATTCCCATAAAAACCTAAAAAGCAACCAGCACTGCCCTCTCCTTGCACATTTTCCAGCAGCTCCCGCTCTCCCCTGCATGCCTCCAAGCTCTTCCCAAGACACTTCATCCTTCCCACGGGATTTCCCCACGTAAACGATTCACCCCACTGGTGTGGGTACCCGTGCAGTGGATATAGGGACAGCAACAGGCCATTATACGATGACATTATGGGGCGATGGCAACGGGCACTGCGGGGAGAGGTGCCGCTCCGCACTTGTCCCCAGCTGGCAGGCACAGCTAGGATTTTCCTGGCTTTCTCTAACAGCTATTTAAAAGCCCGTCAGCCTGTGCTCGTGCCAGCTCTCTGAAAGCCTCCCTGCCTCCGGCCAGCACAAGAGCCCACCGCGGGATCTCGCCCGCTTTGCTGCTGGAGAAGCGGCCGTGCCCCTCGCGTCGGGGGCCACCGCTTCCGCTTTCAGGGCCGGGGCTGCCACTGCCAAGGCCCGCGAGCACAGCGAGACCCGCTGGCGGCCCCTGAATGCCGCCAGTTGTTTGGTGGCACTGGCACTGGGAGCAAATCCAAAAAACGGATGTAAACGGGGAGCCGCAATGCTTCAACGTCCCGGCGCATTGCAAGGAGCACTGGGCTATTCAGAGGGAGAAAGGCTCTGCCGTGCGCTGTCTGCAGCAGAAGCATTCATTCGAGGGGACAGGAGCGAAAGCCGACGACTTTGCACGTCAGAAGAGTTCCCTAGCACCTAATGAGCTAGGGGAGATCACTGATGAACAGCCCATCACCGTGCAAAAATAGCCCGTGCCAGAGAATAACAGCTCAGGCTCACGGGGCAGCAAGTGCCTGCGAGTGCCCTGTCCGCATCTGATGCCACATCGACCGAGCCAGGGCTGGTCCCCAAGACCTCCACAGGAACCTGCTAACCTGACTTTACCCTGCTGCTTCCTTCTGTTCTCCTCTTCAGCCCTTTAAAGCCTCACAGGTGGAGACATCGGGGCAGTCTGATGAAGCAGAGACATTGCTTTGGGCTTTTTTAGTGCTCTACTGCAGTAGGAGAGAGGGACTTCCCATGGGGCTTAGGGAAGAGGCTGCTCAACCAGCTGAGCAAGGCAAAGAGTTATTGTACTTAAGGAAAAAAAAAGAGAGAGAGAGAGAAGGCAGGAGGTGCTGGGGAGCACGTAGCCCTGGACCGCCTCATCCCCTGGTGACAGCAGGAGGCCAAATCCCTTTCCTACCATCCTTCTCCTACCTGGCTGCTGCAGGCGAGCTTCATCCCAGGCAGGAGGCCAGCAGAGCATCGCACCGGGAAGGGCTGGAGGATCCCAGCTCAGGGACACCAAGCTCCTTGCTGTTTGCTCTAGCTCCTGGAAAAGGGTCCCAGCTTCATTTCTTACCTGCTCGGCCCAATCCCCAGCAGCACTGAGCAGACCAGACAAGCAAGCCACAACAGCTAACATTAGGTGCCCTCTGCCCCCAGAGGAGCTGGGATTTCTGCCTGGAGAGGGGTCATACAGGCCCAGCACAGGCGGACAGCCAATTTGGCCACAGCTGCCCCACATTAAGGCTCTGCCTCCCCCAGTCCTCACGACCACTTGCACAGCAGGGCTGGATCCGCAGCCCGCACACACATCCCCTGCCGCAGGGCGAAACCGGCCCCGCGCCGGCACCAGCTCGAACCGCAGCGCTGGGTGCAAAGCGGGGCGCGCGAGGCTGCAGGGAGGCCCCCTTCCAGGGACCCTGGCCCCTGAAACCACACAGCGAGGCAGAGTTCGGAGAGCAGGTTTCCGTGCAGCGCACCGTCCTCGGCCCTTCGTACGCAGCAGCTAGTTGGGAGACAGAATAATGACGCCACCGTAGGCTGCCGGCGCTGGGCAGGATGGCACCGTGCCAGAAAGAAATATTGCCCCTATTATTCATGTGGCATAAGCCGCACTTGTTGCAAAACCCCATTCTTCAAGGCCCTTCGGTGTTTCTTAATGGTCTCTCTGCAGCGCAACAGCAATTCCTTCCAGAGCTGCCAGGGCCCCTCGGTGCCGGTGACTGATGCTCTTCCCTTGCAGTCAGCAGCCTCCCCAGAAGCACCGGAACAGCTTTCACATTGTCAGTGCTACGATGCCTATGGCACAGAGCAAAAATAAGCTTCCCGGGCAGGTAAAAATGGTTCATGCTTGTGCTGGGGGGCTGCCAAGACCCTCCTTGCCCTCCTCATAGCAGGACGTCAGGCTGTGCGGCCAGCCCCAACGCTGCCGACCGAGCCGCGGGCACTGCCTGCCTGGGGCAGAGTCCTGTCGCTGCTCGCTCGCAGTGATCTGCTGGAAATTTGCCGTTGCAGCCCGGGCAGAAGCAGTGCATCACCCTCCATCTCCCTCGCCGGCAGCGTTTGCCTGCGGAGGCAACGCGCAGCCCGGGAGCTGCATCTATCAGGGCCTCGGCGGGGAGCTCCCGGCCCCATGCGGCTGCTTCCCTGCTTTAGCTCTAGTGGGGCTTTTTTCTGGGCAGGCTGTGAAATTGGTCCGGATTTACCAATTTTCATGGCTGCAGGGAGGCCTCCGCTTGCTCTCCTGGCTCTCCCGGCCGCGAGCGTTGGGTGCGGGCAGGCGTTCGTGACCAAGGCTCCCAAAGGCCAGCGCAGCATTCATCTGTGTCAAATCGTGTTTTCTTTATGAGTAAGATAACACAAAGCGCTATTTATTTCAAGCATTTGCAATTTTCTACTTGAACAGGTCGCAAAGTGGCCACCTGGCTGGTGCGCTCGGAGAGCGGCTCGGAGCAGCGGTTACGCGAGACCGGCCCCGTAAGGGGACCTAGAGCCCAGCCTCCCTGGGCAAGTTTAACTTTACACATTGCCGTTGTCAAAAAAAATCCCCATGGCTGCTCTTCGCCCTCCAGAGAGTGCCAGCAAGTTAACTTCCACCAGCGGCTCCACGTTAGCCTGAGAAATGCTGCAGATTGGTGAAGGTCAGAAGATCAGTAATGAAACACTACACCAAAGCTTGCTATTTCTCACAGCCTCCTGCAACACGATAGTCAAATCAGCTATGGCATGGCCAGGGCCCAGGAGAAACACTAGCTCCCCGCACTGCTTGAAAGACCTGATTCCCCTGGGCCAGGCAAGGGCGGCTGGTTGGGGCACCGAGCAGAGGACAACCTGGGACCAGGTGGTTTTTCACCAGCACTGCTTGCAGCCCTCGCTGCGCGTGCAGGAGACCTCTGCCCGCGGCAATGCGACCGCAAGGGCAGCAGATTCCACAGCTGCTGGCTCAGGAGCACCTGCTCGTGACCCGATACCAATTTCTGGGTGACTGCCAGTCTCGATTACAAAAGCTGCCAAAATAACATTGTCCCACAGTGAGCTAAGGGCAGAGGAATGTGCACCGTCAAGCTGCCACTGCGGGCAGTAACCCTCAGCATACAGAGCATCGTTCTGCCCCAGGAAAACACAGATCCTGACGGCTATGACAATCCTGATAGTAGCTATGTCACGACAGCTTTCACAAAGGCAGAGCATGGTCTGGGAGGCTCAGGAGGGAGCTATCTCGATACTTGCTTTCCCATCGCTCCTGAAACTTTGCAGACTCTTCTGTACTGTAGCAGTTCCTTGGGCCAACACCAGCAAGGAGCTAGCCCCCATTTTCGGTGTTGGGACATGCTGCTGATTTTGCCCGTGTTTGTCCCTAAAAGGAAAATGGCATCATCTAGGCAAAGGTCTGCACCAGCTTGCTGAATTAAATAAGCCATGACACTTCACACAGCGAGGCTTTGCAGGGAAGCAGTCAGGGAGCGGGCAGATTTCTGTGCATTTCCGTCATGGATGGAGAAAAGTCTTACTTGTCCTCAAAAGCTTCTTCCAGAAGACGATTTCATTGAGGTTTGGATCAGTCCCAGATGCTGCAAATGAGCACAGGTAGAGCAGAATTCAGCAACTATACATGAGACTTGGGCTACAGCTCAAATAACATCTCTGTATCCAGGACCACGTAGGAGATGTTGTCATACAGAGCACTGGGAGCAGCAAGAAGAGGCTCTTTGGGGCTAATAGAAAGCAACAGTAGAGCAATTTGGCTAATCGTTAAATCTCATGTTTTGTGCCTCCATCACACAGAAATGCTGTGTTTGATCTGCCAACTATCAATGCGTTGTTTCAGGTCATCACCGCTTCTTTCAAAGACTCTGGGCTAAGCAATAAGACTATTTTAATCAATGGATGCTTTCATTCACCGAACACCAATGTCAGCACTTGATGGAGCAACTTAGGAACAAAGTACCTTTCTCTGAAACAGGCTCCTGAACAGGCTGGGTAACTTCCAACCCTGCTAATGGTGCTTTCCTCACAAAAAACATGTCTGCAGGAGCCTCAGATCAGGCTGCTGAAGTCCTCAGTAGGGATGGTGTCTTGCCCACCCTAGTACCTCTCCAGCGCCATGATCTGATTGCAGCAATTTCTTGCCTAATTTATTAGTTCAGGCTTTGACTGCAATGCCATAAGGATGCTGTAACTCCGTGGCTCTTGTATCCATCGAAACTTGTCTGCAGCCACCTTTATTTCCCTTTCTGTGGCTTGGCATCTGACCCCGCTGACAGCTCACTCCTCTAACCACTTTCACCAAAGCACAAACATGATCCAAAATTGCTGGCTATTAATTTTGCTGAAAGTCAATATTAGAGCATCCACGTGTAGGACAAGTAACACTGATTAATGGCATATACAGGGATGCTGGCTTCAGGCGTCGGTAGGAGAATTGCACTCCCCAATTGCGGAACCGTGGTGGAGGATTCCTGCTTACAGGGTGGGTGGCTAAAAGCATCATGTAGCAGGGAAAAATGCCTCTAGATAGCTGTTGCAGGAGGTCTTCGCTGCGCTTCAGAGCCTGGGCTGGGAACTGTCCTGCTGGGATATAACGGTGCACGAGTAGTCTGGGAGTAACAGAGGCCTCTGTCACCTAAGGGGCAGCTGCTGCCAAATTTGGAGGATCCTAGATTTTATTATTTAATATTTCTTACTCTGTGACAAGATTCAGTTGCGCTGCAGTGATTTTCGCTTGGAAATATGGGGGTTTTGGAAATAGCAAGCAGGCATTTTCCACCCATTTGCTGCACGCTCTCCATATCTGAGATCTCACTTGGACAAATGAAGCCCTCTGACTCCTGCAGTATCATCCCGCACCCCAGGCTTGGGGGCGGACTCCCATCAGCCCCTCTCCCCCACGGCGAGCAGACAAAAGTCTCTATCTTCCGGGCAATCATTAACTCCTTCCCAAGAGCCAGAGAGACGTGAGAAGCTGCCCCGGCTCCGCAAACATACTAATGGCTCAAGTGGCGATTAGCTGGGGGGAAAGAGCTGTGCAGGGCAGCGTATCCAGCCTTCCTACTCCTCGGAGGACACGGGGCATCGGGTGCCACGCGGAGCTCTGACAACAAAACAGGTCCCCAGCCTGGGACTTTGCCACCACCAAAGTCCTTGGGCAGTCGAACCAGCGCAAATTCCCAAGTTTCAGTGGGACTGCGTGAAGTTTGTGCTCGCTGAGCCTCTCATCCCGGTGAAACGGAGCAAGACGGAGGGCCGGAGCTGCTTAGTCCAGTCCCTGCCATTGCAGGCAGCCAACGTCCAGCATTAACTCAGCAGAGGAAATGTTTAACCGGCCTCTGGGTCCTGCAGCAGGAGGGTGAAATTGTGGCCATGTTCAAGCCAAAGCCCCAGCTGACTTCAACAGGGCCTGGATTTTATCTGCAGACTGGGAGACGGCAACATGCAGTAGTGCTCCCTCCCCACCTGCACGCCCAGAGGTCGCCAAGCGCTGAGACTAGAGATTTAATAAAGATACGGACAGGCAGGGCCAGACGGAGGAAGAGCTGTGGTTTACAGCTCGCATAGAGACTCTCCCGTGACATAGCCTGCGGACAGCAAGCGTGTCCTGTCTGCAGTGGTACCGCTGCCACTGCGGTTATGTCGGGCAGCCTGCGTTACGTGAGCGCTGAAAAGACAGCATTTCTGTTGGGTATTTGCGTGATATGCCTCGGGGTTTTTTAAATTTAAGTAGACACAAGAGATGTGTCTGTACAAGAAAGCTCTTGGTGCCACAGCAATTGGCTAGACAAATTATAGCCAGCAGCCAGCATCACTAACAAAGTAACTCAGCAGGTAATAAGCCAATCTAACGAACAGCCCCAGTAACGAGCACCTGGCTGTGGGCTCCCCCAGAGCCCCGGCAAGCTGCCATCTCCCTCTTCCCAACATTCATTATTTAACCGTACAGCTGCTCATCACTTACCCCTTCGGTGCCTACTCAGCACAGCGTTATTTTGTCTGTACATGTACACTGAATGAAAAAATCATGTCACTTCCTCGGCAGGGGAGAATCACAGTCCCATAGACATGAGCCCTCTGCAGCCGTGCACCACCGGTAGCGGGCTGGAGAGCCGTGCCGGTGGAGTTACGATGGAGAGCCATGCCGGAGCTGTACGGGAGCCGTGCCAGAGCCATCGCCCCGGCTCTGCTGCCAGCTCCCAGCACAGGAGCTCCCCTGGGCTCAGGGTGACACTTCCAAACAAGACCTCTCTCCTGCCATCCCACCTCGCACTTGGGTTTGTGTTTTAGGGGTTGCAAGTGTGCGTACTTCACATCTGGAGGCAAAGTTACAGTTTGGATCCCGGGATCAGTCTCTTTTCTACTCAAGGGCTGCCTGGTTTCCCCCTTGCCACCACTCTCCCAGGCCACCCACCAGTCACCAGTGTATTCCCAGTGCCAGAGAGCTTGGGGCCACCACAACCACCACAGCAGGACCTCGCTGGCTTTCAGAGCAATATCGGACAGGCCATACGGGCACAGGAGATGCAACAAGGGGTCCTGCAGGACCCCGGGGTGAGCTCTTTCTGTATCACCTTGTCCTGGGACAGGAGGACATTGCATAAGGACTACGGGGGCAGTTTGCCAGCCCTTCAACTCACCATCTGAAGGAGCCACTTGAGATAAATATCACCTAGCAACCGGCTGCCTTGACACAGTAACCTCCAGGGAGCTATGGAGAAACACAAAGGCTTTTTGTTAATCCCACAGACTCAGGAGCACAGGTTGAGATTGCCTACTAATTTAGATACCAGAGTCAATTGTCATTCATATAACTCTCAGAAAAACAGCTTTGCCATCAAACTCGCTTTGGTTCGAGGAGTTCCTACACACCCCCAAAACCCGCTTCCCAGCAGAGAAGACCCTGAACGTGGGAGCTGCTCACACACTACGATGTGCATCAGACAGAAACATGTCCGTGACATTTAGCTTGCCATTTTCTCATTTGTTTTACTCAGCCTAACGCAGGTCCTGAGGGATCACAGCCTTTTTTCACTCTTGCATCTCCCAGCCATAACCACACTCAGGAGCTCAAAGCAAGCTCAAAATCATGCACTTTACCGCCTTTGACACATCTCCAGTGAACCTGCGAGCCCAAAGCTCAACGCTTCCACCTTAGCCTGTTCAAAGGCAATACCAGGAGAGTAGGACAGATGTGTGCCCATCTCTTTTTCGGCTGCAAACTGAGGCGCGGTATTTTGCAGTGTGCGAGTGAGCAGTCTGGCCTGAGGGCAATGGGCAATACTGCGGGAATCTGCCCGGCTAGAAAAGGTTTACAGGTCGCGCGTGGGCTGCAAGGCAGGCTGAACAGAGAGAGCACCCTGGAAACGGAGGGTCAGAGCGGAAACAGAAGCAGAAGGGCAGGGAGCCTTTACTCAACTTAGCGGCATCACTATTTTAAAGAGAGGAGAGCGCTGGCTGATGCCGGGGCCGTCTGGCAAGAGCTCAGATGCCTGCATCCTGCGGGGGGGTGCTGCAGAGCCCTGCGCAAGTGCCTGAAAACTCGCCCCTCCCTCGCTTTCGAGTAACATTGGAGGGTTGTGGACAGAGATAACACGCTCCGGCGTTCTTGCAAGGCAGTTTCCCTTTGGACCAGCTTCTCCCTACCCGCTGGGTATTTGTCAGCCCCACCAGAAAGCTGTCCAAGCCCATCTAACACTTCCACCCTGCAGGGCTGCGACCTGTCCCCAGGCCCCCTGCAGAAAACAGGGGAAATACAGATTTCCTCAAATTTGTCTTACTTCACTGCGGAATGAAACACGGAGCATTTTATATGCCAAAGAGAAGGCAGCTGTGCCTAGTGCTGCGGATGAGTCGTGCGGGCCTGGCTCCAGGCTGAGACACCGCACCGACTGCGTGCCCAGGCAGACAGACCAACGCCACCGATACCAGCTTAGAGGTCGCACAGGTCCTTGCCACCTCTCTCCATCTTTAATTCTTTTAGTCTTTTTTTTTTTTGCACTGAAAGCTAGACTGGTCCTGAAGCACCTAAATGTCAGGTTTGTTTTGCTAGTGCCTAGAAAAGATGCAGAGGCTCGTGGAGAAAAAAAAAAAAAAAAAGAAAAAAAAAAACCACACATAGCATTTAAACCTCTAGTAGCAAACGACTGGCAATTCCTCCTCTGTTTCACGATATTCTTGTATTTTAGAGCAATACCTGCACTTTGGGAGAAAATACTACCCGAGGGGCAGGATGCTCAGGCTGTGAGGGGCAGCCTGGAGAGAAGCTCCCGCGCTCGGGCACCCCTCCACTTCCCTCTCCTCTCCTCTCTTCCAGAAGGAGTACTCTCTGCAGCCCAAGTGCCAGAGCAGAAGCGGGAGGCCTGCGAGCAGCGGCTCGGGTGAGTGCCGGCGGCTCGCGCTGCACCTTGCACAGCAAGCGGGGCGGTGCTGGGGGTTTCGCTCCCGCTCAGCGGTGCTGAGCCCTTGGCTCCGCAGCCAGGACAGGGAACAACGCGGGGACCCCGTGGGAGGCACACGGCTCCACGCCGAGGAGCACAGCGTGAAACACGGAGGGGGAAACGAGTGAAAAGCCCTGCAGCGGCCAAGGCAGCCTGGCCCCTTGCTCCGGTCCTTTTCCAAGCTGGGGATGTGGTCAGGGATGCGCCAGGCGCTGGCCTGTGCACCCATGGGTGCAGGTGCATGGGAACGCAGCCGGCTGCCTGCACCGGCGGCACCTGCACAAGGGCGAAGCCTCCCCAGCTTCCCTTCGCCTTCCTCCCATGACGAGCGCCTTTCCCTCGTCCCCAGGGAGCGAAACGCGGGGGAGCCGCAGGCGCTCCGGGCGCCAAGGGCCGGGAGGACGGTTCGCGCGTCCTGGGCTGTTGCAACGTGCCAAGGAATAATCCCGATAACAAGAGCGGTTGCCCTGGTGCCGGGTTTTGCTGTTGCAGCGGTTGCTAAAGAGAGTGGGCGTGCGGCTTCCTCCGGGGCGATCTGATTTCTGCGGGAGCGCGTTTAAGGCGCGTTTAGGAGCAATCGCCCCGGCCGCCCCGGGAGCGGGGCTGCGTCCCCACAGCCAGCTCCGCACGGCCGCCGCTCCCGGCGCCGGGGTCACGGTGAGCGGCTGCTCTGGCACTTCGGAAGGGGTTTCCTTGGGGGAGGGAAAAAAAGAACAAAAACAAGGTTTTTTTTGCCAATCGTGGGAAAACATCACGCGGCGACGAGCTGAAAGGGAGCGAGCTGCCGGCGCGGAGCGCAGGGCGGCGGAGACATCCCACGGGCCGGGCCAGGCCGCGGCGTCGGGCAGCCGGCGGGATGGCGAGAGCGGAGGGGAGGGCGCGGGCGCCCAGCGCCACGTGACCCTGCGTCCTCGCCACGGCCGAGCGCAGCGGGCAGGAGGCAGCGAGCGTCGCGGGACCAGCCGCAGCGGCCCCATGTCGCGGGGCGCGGGCCAGCGGGCCAGCGGGCCGCCCGGCACCCCCGGCCGCTCCCGAGCCGCGCTGCTGAGATCAGGTAAGTGCCGGGCTGGCACGCGGGATTGCCCCGGGTGTGTGTCGCCTCGTCCCGCGCCGGTTAGCTCTCCTGGGGTTGCTCTGCCCTGCAAAGGCGTTCGTGCCCGGGTGACTTCAGAGCTGGTTTTAAACTGTGTTGTTTGCAATAGCTTTTTGCTTTAATGCTTCAGCAGCTCGGTGCTAGGTCGGAAGCGGCAATTCCTCCGTTTCTGCCTCTCAGAACGGACCCAGGCGCTGCAACGAGCTCCCCGAGCAGCGCTGCGCTGCCGTTCATGCGTTCCCCATGCAAAGGCATGAGACTTGCAGTGCAACCTGAGAGACTGTTCTCTGTCCCCAACAAAATACCTTCGAGCTACCTTAAAAAAATTCATTAACGATTGCAACACCGTGCCTCTATCATACCCTGGCAACTGCCCAGAGCAAATATTTGATGATATATTAAGAATAAGTTTGTGATTATCAGAAAGATTGCTGAGCATCTGTCACCGCTTAACAAAACGGAATAAGCTGTTGCACATGCCGTTTCCAAAAGGCATCTGGCTGATATCCCCTGTCAATCGTTAACGGGGAGCGGGATCCCAGCCCTGTCATCTCGGCTTATCGCAGTCTGAGGCATTTGAAGGGAATTATTAACCGGCAGAAGCAGCCTCCTGCCACCCGAGAGCCGGGACTTGCTGCTGCCGGGCTCCACGGTGTCCCCGCGACCCGCCGCCCCCTCGGCCAGCCCAGCCCAGCCCAGCCCAGCCCAGCCCAGCCCGGCGCTCTCCGTGCCTCCCAAAGCCGGGAAAGCGAGTGCAAAGCCCGCCGGGCGGCTCTGCGGGACGTAAATTTGGGCAGCTTTGGAGGTGCTTGTGAAGCACTTCCCGGCACCCCAGTGCTCGGTACTGGCTGTACTGGTGGGGGGGCACCGGCCCCTGGGGGCACTTAGCAGAAGGGGGAAAGCTGGAGCGGCGTGCAGCTGGGCAAGGGCAGGGGACGGGAGCTGGGGCAACTCAGCGCTGCCTCCCCGTCCCCGAGCAGCACCCGGTGCCGCCCCACCAGAGCACCCCGGGCAGGCGCTCGCCCACCCGCCGCAGCCGCGCTGAGATCAGGGCAACCGGGAAAATAAGGCAGGTGACGGTGTGAAAAGCTGAGACTTTTTGCGCTGCTGACAAAGAAACCACCGACCCCACAACCGCAAAAAAGCAGAGCTCGAGCCCCAAGTGCCGCTTAACATGAGGAAAGGCCAAAAAAGGCCTGCAAATGATTGCTTTCCCTAAAAAGCCACTCGCTGCTATAAAGTGCCGTGTTCACTCCTCTGCTGTGCTCTTCTCGCTGTCGCACACCTTGACCTTGCCGGTTTTCCCTCTGCCTTTTAGTCCCGAGCGCAGCCGCAGGCTCAGCCTCAATGACCCGGCAGCCGGCACTTGCGTCCCGAGGCGGCCACCTCGGGTTACATCGGCCCTGCTGCATTACAAACGCTAGAATTAGGCTTGCTTAATTATTTAGCGCTGTAGATTAGAGGCAGGCGGAGGTGCCGCGCTCCTCCTTCCAGAGCGCACGACCCCGGGGGACGCCGGTGCCAAGCAGGGGAGCGTGCCGGCCCCCCGTGCAGCGCCTGGCCCCGCTGCCCGCCGGCGAAGTGGACGAGCCCCCCGCGCAGCGAGCTCCAGGGCTGCCGACGCAGCGGGGAGGCGAGGAAAGGAAAATAACGGCGAGGACGGGAAGCGCCGCCATCCCACGCCGCCGGGGTGGTAATTAGCACCTGCCAATCTTCGGGCTCGCCGTGCCAGCGTTGTTGTTACCCATCGCCGAGGCAGTAAGCCGCCGCAGTCATTAAGCTAACGCGAAGGAATGACTGGTATTTTGCTCGGCGCCCTTATAGCGACACGCGGATTAGTTACGGCTTTGAGACGCGTTTCGCAGCCTTGGGTCGGGGAACTCGCCCGCCCGGGGGTTTTCGGGCCCTGCAAACCCAGGAGCTCGTCTCTGCTGCCGGCAGCGGCCGCTCCTCGCCCACTAACAACGGCACCTCGGTACCTCACTCTTTTCTGAGTCTACCAACTGTGCAGAAATGTGCAGAAAACGGCTTTTGAAAGTAAATATCCTGGCTCGGAGGATCAGAGCAGCCCAAACCGCTCGCCCGTCTGGAGGCAGAGCCTCACGCAGGGTGGGCAGCGCCGGAAAGCAACGCTTGCCATGCAAAGCTTTGGGGAGCAGAGACCATTACACAATTTTCACTGTTCTGTGACCCCAGAGTGATGTGGGAGAGAGCCCCTAGTCCCAGCAAATCAACCAAGTTTCCCAGATTTGCAAGACAGTCAAAACCCCACTGTTTTTCTCCTCATCTGTAAATGTGCGCAGGAGGTGCCTAGCTGGCAGCAGCACCAGATGTCAGCACAGCTATTACAGCATATCCTAACAGCCTCCTTCCCCGGCACTGCTACGAGGATTATGAGGCAGACAAAACTCCACCAGGCTTGTAACAAATTAATACTTCCTTTCACTAAGTTGTGATTTTGGAACAAGGGTCAAAACAACTGCCTTTTTCTGACACTTCACCGTGCCACAGTCTCTGCGTCAGCATCCGCCTGCACAAGCCAACGCGCCAGCTTGGTCAATACGATCGAAAACGTGACATAGGTCTCCTCTAAAGGCCTGAGAAATGTCAAGGCTACGTGTGTAGGATACACCCAGGAATGCAAAAGGAATCAAGCCGTGCAAAACCGCCCCAGAATAACCTCCAGGTAAAAGCACAAGAGGTCTCCTGCGGATTAGGTACTGCCTCTCGCAGGTTACTGCATGACTTGTGTACGAGATGCTGAGACACACAACAGCCTGCACCTGAGCATTTCCAATATATTCCTTTTTCAGGAACACACTAAAATAATTGCTGACCCTCCATCCCAGGAGATGGTCAGCACTCAGCCGGACAAGGCCTGAGAAACCTGATCTAAGCTGGCTCTGTTTCAAGCAGGGGGTTGGACTAGGGGATCTCCAAAGGTCCCTTCCAGCCTCAGTTATTCTGAAATTCTAAAATATAAAGTATTCATATTAGGAAAATTGCAAATTAGTAAACACCAAGAACCCAAGAATCCAAAAATAAAGACGAACCTTCATCTTAACTCTTTTCTGTAGCACTTCACATATAGCATAGCCTCTCCTGTCATTACGCCGCACTGGGACAAGCCCTAGGGCCTGACTCCAGTTCTGTTTTAGACAGTGGAAATGCACTGACCGAAAACAGTCATTGCTTAAAAACCATCTGGTGAGCATTAAAGCACAGAGCACATCAGGAAGGCTCCGGGAGGACCAAGGGCTGCCTCCTCTCACGGCAACACAACGGCACAGCGCAGTCGTGGACGTTACTGCGCCTAGCGCGTGGAGTCAGCAACATCAGCCGGCTCCCCAGCCGACAGGCGTTCGTCTTTCCACCAAGATTTATGAACTTGTAGTGTGAGAACATGAGAAGTCTCACCTGTAGGGCCCTGGCACTGCACACCCAAACCATTTTTTTTCCCCTTCGCTCTCTTTTTCTAACACTGAATGTGCTGAAAGTTCATGCTCTTAAAAAAAGAAAAAAAAAAAGCAGTTAACTTCTGGTTAACAACTAGAAGTGAGCGTGCACAACCGCTATCCTAGTGTTTAAAGCAACTGAGCCTAGCGTAAAGATCCTGTGCTCTCAGAAGTTACCACCATCTGCTCACCAGTTAACGCTAACGTATACAACCCTTGCGGTGTGGGCGAGGACGGTCCCACACCACCGTCGCCTTCCCAAGGCGAAGACGAAGAAACAAGATCTTTGTGCCTCTGACTCTAGATCAGGCATCTCCCTTGTACTGTATTTCTTTCTAGTGTTGGCCCATCCAAACTGTTTCTAATTTTTCCCCATTTTAAACAGTTTCTCCCAGATCGTATCACCAAGTGCTCTGCTCTGATGTACCCACCATGACAACAACACGCAGAAAGTTCACTGCATCTTATGCTACGTCGGGCTGAGACGAGGCCTGGAAGGAGCCGAGCTGGGCACGGGAAGCTGGTAAAAGCTGGAGTCACCACAGAGACCCGGTGCATTTAGTATTCACACTTCAGCAGACACAACGCAGCTTCAGTTCAGAGCAGAAATGTCAAATCCTTGGGCATGGCAAAAAGTTCCAGAAACGGGAAGTTTCCCCACTGTTGCAGTTGTACATGCCATAAACTCAAATTATTTCACAGGCACAGATTACTCGTGTAAATAGCTTTGAGCTAGCTTTGCTGTCCCATGCTAAGCACGTTATTTTGCAGTTCCCTTACTTGTGCAACACACGTTACCAGCTTCTTTCAGCATTATTTCCTGCGTGTGTCCTGAAGTTGGTTCTTTGAAAAATACGTACTAATAAATCAATCCCAGGCATTCAGAAAAACAGAGATTATTCTCTGTAACTACAGTTTTAAGTGATCATTCTTGTCCAGGAAATGGTCCCTTGAGCTAATCGTGTTACAAACCCTGAGCCGGGGCTCTGACTCTGCAAGTCCTGGAAATTTTCTCCAGTCTAATTTTTCCTACCAAATAACGGAGTCTCACATAATAATGAATAGTGATACCATCCGACCCTGGACCCCCTTCCCAGGATAATGCCTTTTGCATATTTTTATGCTGATGACATTTTGTGGAGGCTTATTCTCTGCCCAGAAAAGGATCCCATAAAATGCTTGAGGAAGAGCAGCTTGGTCCTATTCTAGCTATTTACCCAGACTGAAAACCCCTCCCTAGAAGGTCCAGTCAGAAAATCAGTACTCAAACAGTACAGACACCAGAAGCAAGAGACTGCAAACAATATTTGTTTTATAGATTCCAGCTAAAATTAAATACCAACCTGTGCTGCAGAAGATAAAATCAGCGGTTTTGCAAGTTAAACCTACTGAAAACCTGCCGTACAGCATTGCACGGAGAAGTAGCGCCTCAGAGTACGAGGCTGTGCACGGTGCTGACCACAGAGAAACTCGGTTTGCAGCTGGCACAGAAAAGGGCCGTAGGACGTGCAAGGGGACAGAGAGCCTGTCGCGGGGGGAAGGACGAGGAGAGCTTGACGGCGAAACAAAAGTCAAGGGGAAGGAGACACGCTTGCTACCTACTACGCAGGCTCATCCCAAAGCCGTGTTCACGGCCCCGGGACCCCATGGGGGGAGGCTGGAGAGGAGAGACGGAGGAGGAACGGTTGGTGGCAAGGAAGGAATTTCACATGAAAATCTGCAAAAAGCGGCTGAACCTGGTGTCCTGCTACACCCTCCGTTTTTCTAAAACATTGCAAATCCCCAGGTGCTGGGCAGGAGCCCAGGCCCCTCCCCTAAAGCTTTTTAAACACAATAACTCTGGATTAATTTTCTTTTCAATCTCTTTTTTCTTGTTTTCTTCCCCCACCCCTGCGAAGAGCTGCTGGAGCCAGGCAGGCAGCTGCAACCAGACCGTGCACCCCTTGAGCTACCTGCCCTTTCCAAGGCCGTTAATCCCCTTAACATTCCTGGGGATTATTTTCATCCCGACAGGACGGTGAGCAGGGAAGCCGGAGGCAGCTGACAGCGGGGCACAGCGAGCAGCAGCGGTCCTGCCCCGCGCACGGTGCTGGTCACGACACGGACAAGCTCGCAGGGCAGCCCATCACGCAGAGACAAGGCGATTAATCCTAAATAAACGCTCTGTGGAGGGTATCTCTTCTCAGCAAGGGAAATTACAGCAGGGATGATCCAAGAAGCAGCAGCAGCAAAGGGAAACCCAGCTGAGCTCCCATCTCAGGTGCCTGATCCTGGGCAGGGGCTCGACTGTGCCCCAAGTGCCAACAGGTCTGTTTAGGGTTTAGGAGACTAAAACTGTCCTTGCCCTGGGCTGCACAAAAGCCACTCAGCATCTCCAGCACCACACCACATTTTACACTCCCAGTAGGGTATATTTAATTATTGTTATTTGTTATTTTTGTTATCTACTAGGTTTAGGTTTTCAAAGATGCTTAATGTCCCACCAAAATCGCCCAGTGTTCTGTTTCCCAAGAGACTGGGGCTGAGCATAACGGGAACTGGAAATGGTTTTAGCCAGGACTGCGGACCCATGATTTTACTGCAAGTCTCGCAAACCGGGGGCAGATTTGTAAGGGTTTCCAGGAAGCCTGAACAGGATTTGGGGCTTTAGATCAGGAGAGATTTTAAAAAGTCATTTTTCTCCTCCAGCCACTTCTACACGCTGGGGCGGGCCTGGGAAAAGGGACAAACGCAAATATTTCCTGGGGGGTCTCCTAGGAAACAGAGCAAGGCTGGGAGCTCCTTTCACAGCTTCGCCTGGGAGGGGAGTCATGCTGGGTGTGAAGTCCAAATAATACCAGTGCCTGTGGCTTTGGCCTGCTCATCAGGCAGTCTTGCTTTTTACATATAGAAAAGTCGCTCAGAAATGTACCTTTCTTAGAAAGCCTCAGACTTTCAGAAATGAGGAAAGGGAAAGTATTTTAAAAACAAGCAAGCGACTGCATGCATCGAAGCAAACACAACTGCCTTTTAAAACAGCAGTGCAAACGAGTTCTATCTGAAAGGTCACGCCGTCTTTCCGAGCACAGCAGAGGGTGTTAAAATGCACATGTATTTTTTGTTTATATCTTGCCAAGAACAATATAAAAATGTCTAATACCTTTTGCTGATTTATGGTGGTGGCCAAGGAAGTGCCAGAGCAGAGCCTTGTTCATTGATCTACAGCTGCATCACGCAAAACCAGGCATCCTGCTGTAAATCCATCGCAGACACCTGCCTTGATTTACACCTCCAGCACTATAAATAATGACAAAAAGCAGCCTGATAGCAGTCTGTCTCCTCATACACGAAAATGAATTACATCAGGTCTTGAAATGATAGATCTACTCCACTAGAAACATTTTGCACTGGGTCCCTGTCTGCCAAGCTGCAGGAGAAAGGATGCCTGTCCTTACTCCCAGCATAACCCCAAGCTGTGTTTCAGGAGCACTAATGCTTTTATATTCCCATTTTTCTTTTTATGCTCGATGCAAATGAAGATATTTCTTGAATTATGCCAGATTAAGGTCTTCTGAAGATAAAACGTGCTGTTCGTGTAGCTAGGCTCAAGGCTCCTTCCAGTCATTTTCTGGGACAAGGTCAGTGCTCTGACCTGGTGCCAGGGCAGCAGCTCGGCTACCCGTGCCGCTTGACCTGGGGGCAGCAGTACGGATATCTACTGGAAGCAAAACCCTCATTGACAGTATCTGCACACCTCTGGACAGATCTAGCACAGTGAAAACCAAGCTAAAAGCTACCTGCTGCGTCCTGCTCAGGCAAATTACAGTCATTGTGAGGACTTGTACGTGCTAACAGCCACCTGGCCAGAAATGTTTCCAGTATATTTCAGTTCCTCCCACTCCTTCCTTCCCAGCAGTTTTGGCATTTGTGCTAGCTTCGGGGGAAAGTTCCCTCTCTGCCTTCAGTAAATAGGCTGATAAATTGCTTCTATTTTCCAAGCCTTGGTCATGCAATGTTGGATTGCTACAGTCTGGAAATAACCACATTAGCCTATTCAAAACCTCTGCGCTTGACCGCGTTAGAGCTGCTGGCTCGCTAGCCACTTCCACCCCAAAATGACACATAACGAGTGCGATGGGATTTTGTGCTCATCACACAAACCAAACGCAGGAATCTCTCTGTTGCAGGATAGGGTAGCTCTCTTCTAAATGATGGCTTCATTTAGAAGACCTCAGTGAAATCCTGTTGTGTTTTCTCTTTGTTTAAAAACTGGCTTCCATTTAACAAAAGTTGGCCAAAAATAATCATGTTGTGTTAACCCTTTGCTTCAATCCACGCATCTCTCTGGAAGGCACCTCTGAGCCACCAGCCTGAGCGGTGGAGTCTGGCCCTGCAAGGACGCGAGTCAGCCTGGCATTTGTGTGTTTCGATGTTCAATGGCCAACAGTGATGTGTAATCCTAGAGGAAAATAATTTGATACAAGAAATCACTGGTTCCAGCTTCCAGAGTGCCCTTTAAATATGTACTGAATTCACCCTTGTAATGGGCTCTGATTTGTTTTTTTGTTCCCAGAGCAGTAGGGCACTGGCCACATTAACATGCAATGAGAAGTTGTTTGCTATTGAATCGTTTCTTCAGCAGTATTATTTCTTACACAATTCTGTTTGATTGCAATGTACTTTCCGTTGGGTAAGTATTAGCGACTAAGAGAGACTGACCCTAACCTGCTTTCTCTTGCTTTATCTATTGTTTTCTCTTTTAAAAGGGTTTTATTCCTTTTATACATGAGACTACAATAAGAAAGAGAGGAAACATTACCAAACAGCAAGTTTTCCTTGCTGCTCCACCAACCTATTTAACTTCACTCTAGGCTTCTCAAAATATTATAATGGTGAGACACTTACAGATGGGGAGCTGCCTACACTCTTTTCCTGGGACTTTTTGTTCCTACTGGTTAACTTCCAGATTTTTCAAGTTAGTAATTGGGAATAAACTGCTCTTTCTAGGCCCCCGATTAGACTGCACACTGGCATAATTAGAGTCTGCCCAACTGCACTTTACACTTAAAGACACAGCACACTGCATGTATTTTGTCTCGCAACGTGTGCTTTGCACTCACTTTGTATAGGCTTTTTTTGTAATGGAGGAATGGAGAGCACTTGGAAAATATCAACAGCCTTGCGGTTTGCCTGAAATCCAGGCTGCCATCACTTCAGAAATAGCAGACCTTTGTTCTTCCATCCAGAACATACAAAATTATTACAGCATGATCACATACCACACGTATGAATTACACTTTCCTTGGCGTTGGGCTGGATCCTGACTATTAGGCCAGTAGGACATCAGCAAAGCTTTACATTGACAAGAGATTTCAGATAACTGTATCTGCAATCTTTCTATATAGAGATTATATGCTATATATAAGCACTCCCTTGGCCTGTGTGTCTGAAAACCTCTCATACATATCGTAGCAGCCCCCTTGCCGTGCTAAGGCACCAACAACATCGGCCAGGCCAACCAAGGCAGCTGCTCAGCGCAGTCCAAATCAATGGCTGTTTCCAGTTTTAGTTAGATCTATCTTGTTTTAATTAACCCGTGGCACTAAATGCTGCAGCTGCTGAAGCGAGCGGCTGACAAGTAACTTACCAGTGATCCGATTAATATTTGTCAGATCAACAATGCAATGGGAGTATTTTTCTAAACCTCTCCAAAACCACACCAGCACATCTGGACACGTGCCCACACGCCTGCGTGCAGACGCCGACACGGGTGTCGAGCTGCTGGGTCAGGCACCATCTCTTTTCCTCCTGTTTGCCAGGGGAGGAGAGCTCCGGTGGGCTCCTGTGCTCCAGCGTAGCGAGACTTCTCATGCAAACACCTCTCTTTTCTTTCAGCATCGATGTACACTGAAATACAGAGGGAACGACCAGACAGTGGGAATATCCTGACTCACCCAGACTACCTAGATGGAAACCCAGATCTTATCAAACCTAAAAAGCTCCTAAATCCTGTAAAAGCCTCAAAGAGTCACCAAGAGCTGCACAGAGAGCTGCTGATGAACCACAAAAGGTAAGAGGAGGCCCCCACCTGCCACCAAAGTGGTCTGCGAGGTGCTGAGCAGTCTGAGCTCATCAGCCAGATGCTGCTGAATGGCCAGAGGCAGCCTGCGAGTTGGAAGATCATGATAAATCCCTTCGTTTACAGACACAGGATGAAACTAACTGTAGCCCCTTTTCTCTCTTCTTTGATCCAACAGTTTCTTTCAAAACAAAAGCAAAACTGGAAGCCTCTGCCATTCTGAGGCATTGCCAAGTCCTTTCTGGAGCTGCTCATTGTTTTCCTGCACCTCGAGCCACAGGCTCTGGAAGCTGCAAATACCTGGCCCGAGATGTCTGCATGCAAGGCATCCCTGCCATCCCCTGCTCGGTGTCCCATGAGCATTCCCTCCCTTGTCCTGCTTTTTCCATCTCCGTGACTCATGCGAAGGGGCTTGCCAAGTCCATCCCCACGTGCTGCCTACCCGCGTGCTTTAAGGCCTTTAGGTCAATCCAGCGGCAGTAAGAGGCGCAAGCTCGATGGAGCTGCGATAGCTTCAGTGGGAGATCATGCATATGGGGAAGAGGCTAATCCCTGTTTCCATAAAAATCAAAGTGCTCTTAAGGTAAAGATATAGCTAGCATTCGCATTCCTGATTTCCCACCCCATCACGCCAGTTTAACTCTTTGGGGGTACAAAGATAAAATCGGGATTACGATGCCAGGGACTGAGGACCTATATCCGCATCATTCCTGTAGCGCAAACTGAAATGCCTAAACGCTAGTGAAGGAGGAGGGGAGGGAAAAAAAAAAAAAAATCAGTCAAAGCCTTTTTAGCACAGCAAGACATTTGCTGGCTTTTTACAGAAGTGTGCTGAATACTCAGAAATACTCTGACATGATCACACTTTGACCGTCTAATTAAAAGGAGCAGAGACTCTTCGAAAGGACTAAGTCATCATGAGATCAAGACACACTCAGCAAGCAGTCAAGCCTGCCAGTAGAGTGCCTTAACGCAGATATTGGCTGGGCTCAGATCTGGTTTGATTCTGGAGCTCACAGAACCACAGAAACACCAGAATTACCAGGCGTCGGCCATTCCCCACCACTGAGGCAGAGTTAACTGTCCCAGACAGGTATTTTAAAACTTTCTGGCTTGAGAGTGACCATATCCTGCCTAGCGGTGCTCCTCAGTTAAAGGCTCACCAGCTTGGCCTTGATCTCCCAGAACATAATTCCCGTTTAACCACAGTGAAACAAAGCATGAACAAACCACTGCAACTTCAGTAGTAGAGATGAACAAGGAAATACCAGCCGCTGTTTGCCGAAGGCTTGCGGCCATCAGACAAGGCTGGTTGGTCAGGCTCAAGGAGGAGCAGAGACTGGTGTCAATGGGATGTGGGACAGCAACAACCGCTCTTACAGCGGGGCGGTCCTGGAGGCGCCCTGCTCAACCGTGGGGCAAGGGGGTGAACAGGATAATGTGACAGGATAGACAGAGTACAGACCCCAGGGCACCAAGCAGAGTGAGCCGGGGAATACTGAAGTGTGCCATCATTTGCTGTTTGAGTCCTATGCCTGCCACCATGTTATATCCGCATTTCCCATCAGACGCTGGCAGCAGGCAGCCCCGCCATAACCATCCTGCCATCTCCTTTTAGTCCCGTACACCTCAGAGGGACACGCTGGTTGTGGACACCAATTTAAACTTGCTCACATTCAGGCCTCCCAAATATTTTTCAACAAATACGTAAAAGCCTACTGCAAACAGGAATCTACCTTTGCTGGTTGCTTACTGTTGGATCTTTAATCAAATATTTACCCCTTTTTTCTTCTTCTTTTTTTCTTGATTTAAAAACAGGAAGCAATCAAACCTTTAATCATCCAGCTTAGGTTATGGAGCCTTGTCAGATTTAGATCAATTTTAATAGTCTCTTTTGGTGTCTCTGGGTTCCAGGACAAGGAAATGCGGTCAGCCCCAGAGTCAGTTCACAAAAGCCACCAGGCTGACATGGATATCCTAGATGGAAGGAGGAACAGCTGTTGTAAACATCCTGCAAATCACTGTCAAATGCAACAGTTTTGCCTCCTGTTCTATGTTACTATACAGGGAGAGAAGAGGAAGAGCAGAGAGAAAGAGACCTATGGCTTGCTCCCATTTCTGCTTTGCTGTTGCTTTTTCCCCTTAAGCAGAACCCAGAAGCAACTCAAGCGCGCAGCTTATGCAACAAAACCCTTATCATAGTCAACACCTCTGGGTACTAACAGCACAGGCCAATTAAAATCAAAGAACAGTAACAAATCCAAAGGCAACATTACAAACTGTCTCCTGCAAGTCAGGGCAGATTTACTTTCTCTCAGGCCTTGGCAGAGGCATCTCTGTAATATTTGAGTTCTTTCTGACTTGAAAAAACATCATAAAGCTCTGCTGCCAATCCTCCTGTTAACTTTGCTAATGCTACTGTGAACTTTGTCCTACACTAAAGCAAGAAAAGAGGTGACGATGGGAAGCAACGTTAAACGCAGGTACTGGAAGCATCCAAGGACCTTGGTCCCCCAGCCTCGTTGTGACAGTGCAGCGGTTTGCTGCATCTGGAGAGTATTTCCCTCTCCTGTCTGCCAATTAAGTTTCTAACGATATTAGATACTACCTCAGCGCCTGACACTTTGCCAAGAAAGCTGCAGAGTCCACTAGGTTAGATGTCTTTGCTTTCCAATAACCTTAACAAAAACCAGCCAGCCTTCGGTCAATAGAAACCTTCCAACACCGAGCAGCTTTGCGCTGCTAGCAAGGCCTGCTTGGTGAGCTCGGCAGCGA
Organism: Dromaius novaehollandiae; assembly: GCF_036370855.1. Taxonomy (NCBI): domain Eukaryota; kingdom Metazoa; phylum Chordata; class Aves; order Casuariiformes; family Dromaiidae; genus Dromaius; species Dromaius novaehollandiae. The sequence continues at coordinate 16,216,555 of NC_088109.1, read as the reverse complement.
CGGGCGCCCACTCACCCCAGCGGGGTTTCACCTGGCTGCGGGCATCTCGGACGCAGACCTCACTGCAAGATCAGGTCCCCCTCCAAGAGCTCCCTCCAAGGCGTCCCCAGCCTTCCCACCCCACCAAGCTTGGCCACGCACCCTGGCAAGCCTTCATCCCTGACACGGGGGAACTCATCTCCTCACCTCAGAAGGGATCTTCCTGCAGAGGAACGCAGAATAGCCCACGTTTTACAGGCTCTGTCCTGTGAATACAGGTTATCTGTGCTCAGGGTATTTCCTTGGAATGTAAAATAGCCTCAGCCCATTGATTTAAGTGGTGTTAAATTGTTAAATCCAGTCCACAGGAGTGGTCAGGCTCCAGTCCTTCCCCATGCCTGACAGCTGTGAAGTCTTCAACTCCTTTTCCTCAAAAATACAACTTCAATCAATTACCTCTGGTAGAACGCACAATTCCTGTTTCAGCCCTCTATTTTCCTGCAAGATTATTTATGTGCCAGTTGCTATTGTCAGTGGAGCCCAGCAGAAGACATCCTGTGTAAATACGACCTCGATCACTTCTTGATAATCTTTTCTTCAGATACACAAAACCCCAGTGCAGTTAAAATAAAATCTCCTCAGACTTCAGCAAATGTTAGACTTTGAAGTTTCAGGGTTTTGCCTCTGTCTGGCTAGGATTCACAATGGGGCAGTGAGTCACCAGTTTTAGTGATTTAAGCCAGGAAGTTTATAGATTTTACAGGAGGCTGATTCCTTTTGGCACAGAGGAGATAAGACTGTCGAACCTGTATCTTGGAGGGGCAGGAACCATCCCATGACCCACGCCAAGCACATCTGGACTTGTTCCACATTAATCCTTATCCCTACACATACATAACTGCTTCCATGTTCTCAGGAGAGCAGCAGGTGCTAGGACAGTGGCCAGGGTCATTTGCAAAAGGTAAATCTTATTTAATAATTCAGACATGGCAACACAGAAGTGTTAGGTTTATGAAGTTTACTCAGAGGACTTCTTTGAACTCTTTGCCGCATATTTATGCCTGAAGCGTATGAACATGTCCTTGTTAATACATCTCCTTTCCAGCGATCCTACCCCTAACAAAACAGGATTTTAGCAGTCCTGCTTTAAGATGCATTGATAGGGCTGAATGGGAGCCAGGTGCCTCCTTCATCAGCAAATGCTCTTGCTTCCAGGAGAAAAGGACCTTTCATTTTGGCCTCTAACCCAAACTCTCCATGCCGACAGGGTGTTCACTCTAATCTTCAGCTCTGAAGCAAATCTGGATGCAACAGGGAGGAAATGAACTGCCAGGACAATTATTGCAGTTCAATGACTACCCCTGCTGGTGGGAAAATAAATTCCCTGAACGCAGCTGAAGCTGCTGCTGAAATAATTAAAACTAGCAACGGCAAGAGGCAACAGACGGTGCCATTTCCATTCCCAACACAGAGAGCTGCAGCAGCACAGCGGAACAGGGTTCGCAAACCTTCCAGCGCCGCGGGGCGGCTGCCGCGGCTGCCCGAGGCCGTCAGCCCGAGGCACAGGCCCCAGCAGTAAGGTGCTCCCTGTAAAACGCTCCAACCCTTGCAGATGGATTTGTGGCCAGGGACCCCATGTTTCCGTTTAGGACTGAGGACAGCCTTTTGGTGGCTACGCAGCAGGGTGAAGGTGCTCTGGCCCTGATATATCTGCTTTTTATCCACAGAGGCTTGGGCGTGGAGAGCAAGCCAGAGCTGCAGCGGGTGCTTGAGCACCGACGGCGAGACCAGCTCATCAGGCAGAAGAAGGAAGAGGAAGAGGCAAAGAAATTGCAGTCGCCTTTTGAAAAAGAGCTATTAAAGAGGCACCAGAGGCTGGATCAGGTAGAACTGAGTTTTCGGGCATCTCCAGGTTACCCTAACCCCCACACCAGGCACAGACCAGGGAGGAGATGGGTATGGTGGGGCTCAACTCAAAGCACGGCTTTGCTACCCCTGCGTAACATGGGAGCCACGGAACATAGTCCCCAACACGTACCCCGGCCAAAACCATGCTGGGACATTGCCCAGGGGAAGAGTGCCTCAGCCAGAGCAGACTAGGCGGCCAGCAAGCAGGGACGTAAGGTGACACGCATGGTGGGCAAGTTAACTTGCTCCTTTTGAAAGTAAAGTAATTCCCTGTCCCACTTGCCAATATGTGGACTCAAAATGGATAAAATGGGCTTATTTAATAGCACAGGAGTTCCCTTGCAACAATATCAATCAAGCCAAGACCACCTAAAAAAAATCGAAGCCCAACACTCGCAGAGAAAAATCAGGAATATGAAACAGCTGGTTTAGGGACAGATCCATAAAGGCTCTGCATGTAGAAGAGAGGCAGTACAACCTTTAGATGATAACCTAATGGTAAGAGCGTTTCACAGGCTCACAGGCCTCCTTTCCTTGGAGGGATTCAAACCTCCTCCTCCCTCTTCCATGCCAGTTCTGGAGTGAGGAACACTCTCCACCTCTTCCACTGGAGAAAAGAACAAATGTTTCAGTGGGCCAGAAAAACCCACTAAGTGTGAAAAAGAGAGTGAGTCAACACGTGACTCACACAGCCATTCAATTCTGAGCAATAATAACTGGACCCTGAGCATTAATGAAACCCACCATTTGAATGTAGCTAATGAATTGCACCTTTACCCTTTAGTGGGCACAGATAATGGTGACTGTTTGCATTTCAGCTGGAGAAAGAACAAGAGAAGCAAGAAGACCATGCACCAGAATTCATTAAAGTCAAAGAAAACCTGAGAAGAACATCGACAGTGAGCGGGGAAGAGAAAGCAGTGTAGCTTCTGCCAAAACTCAAAAGGGATCGTACCAAGGATGGCACTAACATACACACGCTGACATCTCTGTACATGGTGAATGTTCACAGCCGCATCTTTGGGGCTATTTACTGTTATTAACGCTTGCTCCAGTAGAATGCATAAAAAAGGTTTTCCCATCCCAGGAAGGTATCATAACGGAAAAGGTGCAGTATTCACTAGAAGAAGTGCTCACACGAGAAGATGCAGAGAGAAATGATGTCACTTTCCCCCCAAATTGTGAGTGCACACTAACCTCCAGCTAACACTTGGTTGGCGCTTGAGACACAGTGCATGTTTAAGCCAGAGAAGCCTGAGGAGGAATGAGCATTGCCGCAGGCTGGGGGGTTCCTGCATCAGACCAGAGGCAGGCTCGCCAAGCACGGGGTAGCAGGAGGGCGGCTGCAGCTCTGGGGAACCTCGTGGAAGGCTCTTCATGACAGCCAAAAGGGACAATCTGCTTATTATTGAAAACGGCCTAGGTGACCACAACGGCTTTTCCACAGGTTACTGGTATTGAACCACTACGCAAGTCAAGCCTCACAGATACTGTGCGTCTCAGCAGCACATCTCTACTATTAAACTGTTAGAAAAATCAGCCTCTGTGTCCCAACACCCCTTCAGCATTGGCAGAGAGGGTGCAACGGTTCTTCACGAGCATCGGTCAAACTGCGTTTCAAACCTGTTTGAATACAGCGATTTAGCCTGTTCCACACAAGCAGAAAATGCGTTGGACTATACCACAAATGCTCCGAGCGAGAGGCAAATGCTACATGCTGAAAGCAAAGGCTGGGTGTTTTCAGCGTGGGTACTCATGGAACCGGCTCAATGACCAGGCAGCAGATCCCTGCAGATGGGAGAGGTCAGGGTGGCAGAGCTGAACTGCTTCTCGCCCCTGGACCACTGAGTTTCAGTCCCTCACCCAGCAGCTGGACATGTGCTACCTTAGCAACCCAGGAAAAAGTACTCAGTGACTGAGGGGTGGTAATGTCACACTTGTGTCAGGCTGCTCTCCTGTCAACCTCTATGCCCCGTCCGGGAGCACGGCTGACATCTGTATGTGCTAGGGGCTACAAGGCCCATAGGTACTGCTGCAGAACTGTTTTTCAGTGCTTCTTATCCCCTTTCCCAGAGGTCAGGGCTGCTTCATTTCAGTTGCCACCTTGCAAACCTAAAAATCTCCTGGCTGCCAGTAGAGCAAAGCTGAGGGAGATGGTGCCTTTGCACCATTTATGGTCAGTCTATCGTATTTATGGGGCACCTGAGTAGAAAATCTGCAAAACTCCCGGGCTCTTTCTCCAAATGCACCTGTGCCTTGAGGGTGCCCTCATCTAGAGGTAAAACTTCTCCTTCAGGAATATCTCAGCTTCTTATTTCTCACATCAGCCCTGATATAAAGCCTAGACAGCATAACTCACCAACTGCCTCTGAAAACTGGTTCTTGAACAGCAAAACCCAATGGACACAGTCAGCTGGGAAGGTAATACCTGATTAAACAATATCTACGATCCACATCTCCAGGGGATCCATGTGTAAATAAAGGGAAACTGGGCATTTACCACACCTTTGTTAATTAAAAGCTTACTAATCTATTCCCTAGTCCCGCCAGTCCAGCAGGGTATTTCATTTCAAAGGACTCTTGCTCAACCTGGCAGCTTGAGGAAAACATCTGAGCTACCCCATCGAGTGTCAAGCCCAGCGATGCAGTTACATGGCTGCTATGATAGACTGAGATTACAGAAGCCCTTAGCCCAGTTTCCAATCTCAAGAGGTCCATCTCACAGCACTGTCTCCGGGGTAGTTTTTAGCCCCACACTCATCATGCTTATTCTAAAGCAGTTTTTGTTTCAGAAATCCAGTGTACATGGTCACTACGGGTCAAACAAAATCTGAAATGGCCTATTATGTCCTTTTCAACCATGCGGCTTTTCAGGTAGTTTAAGATTCAACCCACAAGGAAGAAGCAGCATCTTTGTCTTTCGGGGGAAAAAAAAGCCAAATTTCTCCAAGAGAAAAAGGTGTTGCTGAGAATGCTGTTATATGGCTGTAGAGAATGCTATATAATATCCCATAAATAACATCAATTTAAATAACAAACCAGAACTTACTGAGCTGGGCTTTTGTGAGGGGTTATAGCACAGATTAAATGATCTTCAAAGAGCTTAAAAAAAAAAAAAAAAGCGCAAATTAACCTGTGGCTTTGCCACAGATTAAATTAATCCCAGGAGAAACAATCTGTTACTCACCAGTGAAATCAGTGTTACCAGCTCACTCTATGTTGGATAAGGGTGTTTATGCAAGTCCTTGGGTGGAAAGCCATTCCAAAATGCCAGGGTAAACTGAGCACCCATATGAGCAAAGAAAAGGCTGAAAATAGAATGGTGTTCCTGAGTACGCTAATATAATCTGAAAAAAATCAAGGCACCACCCTTTAAGCTGGTGCCTACCGAGCGCAGAGCATGGCAGCATACAAACCCTGTCCGCAAGTGCTCACGGGTGTCTGGTAGTACGTTTTCAGCTTATGCCCAGAAGCGAAGTGGAGGGCCAAATCTCACTGTCCCAGCTCAGGCTAAACTCATACAGCCAAAAGAAATCCTTCCAGCCCACCACGGCATCAGGCTTGCGGGCTGCAACCAGGGATCCAGCTGCATGCTGCGGACCCACCACCAAACTGGCTGTGAACGAGCACCGCTGGGCAGCTGTGCACGGCCCAGGACCGGCCGCGGGGCTGCAGCAGCCCAGCAGCACACGCCCGGGCGCAGAGGGACCTCGGCCGAAGCGCGGGCTGCAGGCTTGAGCCCTCCGTGACAGCACTTCAGAGATGACACTTCTACTGCTGAAGCATTCACTTAATAAATCACATTGTTTTCAAGCACAGCTGTTCTCACCTTCGTAAACTGAAAATTGCCTCCTTTGCTGGACTCAGACCAAGAGTCCGTAAAACCTTCACTGGACACTCGTATTTCTTCAGTGGCCGGCATCTGTGGCTGCGATGCTGCAGGAGAGCATTTGACTCCAGCAACAATTTCATCTGAATGAAAAAGTGATCAGTGTTGACATTATCAGGAAGAGATTTGGGGAAATCTTTGTGTGCTGTTTCCTTTTAAATGAATTCCTGAATGTTGGGTCTATCTCCCTATGTCCCTAAACCACTTTCCTAAAGAAATGTGATGTATCCAAAAGATATAGATTCTCAAAGTATTGCTGTAAGACAATTTTTTGCACTGCATATATTGCCTATGTGGTAGATATCCTATATTCTGTGTTTGTGTTTATACTTTATATATATATATATATATCACAACTGTACTCAGTTAACCATCACTGCTCACACTGTCTAATGCACACAATTCTGAAGAAGTAAACTAAGTGATGATTGTATATTTTGCTCTTTTCCACAAGGAACTGAAAAAAGCTCCAAGGATGCAAGCAGACAAGCCAAATAAACTGATTAAAAATAAAAAAAAAAAAAACTGAAGTTTGACAGTGACTTGTTCATTAGTACTGTGTTAACTTACTCATCAACAAATCATTTTTATCTCCTGTGCCCAATGTTGCATCTATTGCTTATTCCCAAACTCCATCTCAATTTGCTGAAAGTTTTAGGGCACAGAAAATGCAGGATCAGGCTCTGTGCATGAAAGTTTTTACTGAAACTGTGCACGTTAAATTTCTTCCTGGTGAAATAGGCCCACCTGCCTCGCAGGGCAAACCCAAAGCCAAAGGAACACCTTGCACTTGGAATTAATTTGAAAAGTCAGTTTTGAACGGGAATATGATCCTTATGCTGGTGAGTCCACTTTATTATTTTTAAACATTTTAAAACAGTTTTAGCAACAGCCAAAGACCATATCTAAGCTGTGATAAATCAAGCAAAGTCACTCAGATCAAATAGATAATAAAAAGAAAGATCATAGTAGGATGCTTCACATACATGCAGGTCACACACGCACACACACACCCCCCCCACACTATCCAAGATCCAGCACTAAAACTGAGTGCAGAAAAGCAAACAAAAAACTTCTCCAACTTGTTAGTGACATCCTTAATGCTAAGGGCATCAACTTTCCATTCAGAAAAATGGTGGAGATGATGCTTTCTTTGGACACCAGATATCAGCTGAGGTTGCCACACTCTGAAGTGCACCGCACTCCAAACCCTCCATATCCCAAACCCTGGGGCCCTGGATTCAGGCAATCAGCTCATGCTGTTACAGAGACAGGTCACTAACAAATTCTGTTCTTCAGTTTAGGTTCCGATTTCCCAGACATCTCCCTCTCTAGCTGCAGCACCTCATCGCAGCTCACAATAGGAGCTCACTTCTTCATCCAAAGCTGCCACAACTCATTGCCTACTTCATTTCCCAGGCACAAACCACACAAAGGGGAACATCTTTGCTGGACAGCACGGTGAGACAGAGACCAGTAGAGTGCAAAGTCCCAGAAAACGCTTTAGCAACCCGTCACAGCCCCAACCAGCAAGGTTCTGTTGGGCTACGTCCCCGTCACCGGTTGCACTAATCACACACCTTCAATGCACAGATTGTGCAGATGTCAAAGTTAGTCTTTCACACCATGAGAGTTCCTCTTCTGTGGAAGAGAGCAAGAAACAATCATTTCTGTTCTTTAAAGATAAAACTGCCTTTTAGCTATAATCAGACTGCTCCATTGTTTGGAACTTTCTTACTGCTACAGTTTTCAGTACCAGCTTTGCAATTTCTCTGTGTCATGCTGAGTTATCTTTTCCTCTGCACTCATTCTTAAAGCGCTGTTAGATAGTTTGCTGCAATGCAATTGCTTACTATAGGACCCTTATTTTTAACCTACCTAATTTACTTCTCCCTACTGTCTCAGAACTGGGAAATTCAGCTTTTCTTCCTCAAGCTAGCTGCATCCTCAGACAGGGCACGGCTGGACATTCCCCACAGGGAAGGTCAGATTCTCATCTGCCTATCCTAGATATTTCTTCATATTTAGATAATTTCAAGAAATAATCTAAAAATGCCAAAGATTGCCCAGTTTCATGCTGATAGAGCCATCATAGGAAATCTGTGATTTCAACATGATACCCGAGATATGCATGCTTAGGGAAGTGGAAAAAAAAACACTGAACCAAAGTTATCAGCAACATGTAGAGCTGCTCTTCCAGCACATCACAGCCATATGCGCTGGTGGATTTTGTTGGTTCCTACCACACCCTGTGAGGTCCACGGGCACCCCACAGGCATATGGACTTGACTTGTATGAAAATGCCATTAGGTATACAGCTCATGGACGAGGCTGAGCACTGCTGACACCAGCAAAAAGAAAAGAGCGGAGCAAACAAAGAAGCTCCATGGTTAACCTCAGAGAGGCATTTGGCTCCTGAGTGCTGGCAACCCCAAATCACTGCAGGACATGATGCTGTGCAATATGCACTGGGATACCAAGCAGCATATCTGTGTTCAACACCCTATCGCTCTGGCAGCCCCTTTAATCTACTAGGCACACCGTCCGCTCCCCGTGAACATACTCACTGCACGTACAGTCACTTGTTTGGAGGTATTATTGCTCCTCACGGTTGCTGGGTTTGCTCAAGCTCAAGCTTAAAATTATAGCTACCCAAAACCTGATCTCCCGCTCCTTGTGTAGCTTCTCATGTTGAGGCAACTCTGTGGTATGGTGAATCCCACGCATTTCACTTCTGTCTGACAAACCAGTTTTGGGAGAGGGAAAAGCAGGTCTGAAGAAAAACCACAGGTTCATAGACCACAGTTAGTCTGCAGTCTCACAGCTTGCACCCCAAACTAGGGAAAGAGCTCAGGACAGCACTGTACCAGAATCAACTGCTCAGTAAGCCAGCCGGGAAAACCTCGAGCAGGGCAATGAAGGTGCTCTCCCCCCCATCCCTCCAGCTGAGGACTGGGCACATGCGTACAATGGAGTCACTTCTGCTTGCAAAGCACAGAAAATAGAGGAAAAAGAAAAAACACCGGGACAAGGGCAGCGAGGAACATCGGGTAACAGCTGAAACCGCAGCCCGCAACACACAAATAGTCTAAATCCAGATCAGAAAAGCAGCATTTTTCAAACCCAGAGACTCCAGGCTCTCAGATGCCGGGAGCTGGTAGCTGGGGGGTTTAGGCCAGGCAGGCACGCGGGCCTCCCCGCGCAGCCGGCAGAGGTCAGCTGCAGCACACCGCTGCACACGCGCCAGCCCCGGCGTCCCCCGGGACAAGGGTCCCCGCACGGGGAATGCTGGGAACCGCGGCCAAGCCACAAACGCACCAGCCACGCAGTCGCCCTAAGGACGCTCAAGACAAGGTACGTGGATTTTGCATTTGCGCATATTGGACGGACGCCGCAGCTCTTTCGCACCCAGCCTCCCCGAAGAGGGAGCGGGCAGCTACACCGCGCTGCTGGCTCGAACACTCACACGCCATTTCTCCGTACGGCTCGGGGCAGATTTGGGTTACTGTCGCTTACTCTGAGTGCCGGTTTGAATCTTCTTTCCCTGCCCTGACAGTAAGACACCTACCCTGAATGAGAGGTCTGCACATGAGAGAAGTGGGAATTAAGAACAATTAGCGTCCCCATTAAAAATCCTGCTAATAAAGGAATTATAAAGTTAGCAGTTAATGTAAAACAGAGCTCCGCAGGAAGCAGGACCTGCACAGGCAACGCGGGAAGGAGCTGCCGAGCTGCGACCTGACAGCGGGGAGCCCCTTACCAAGAAAGCACCAGCTACGGCAACAGCGGCGATGCTTAACGCGGGCAGGGGAACTGGCAACACTTAAAAGCCCTCACAGACATTAACATATAATTAGGGGATATTCAAATAATATCTTCTCATAAAATATTGGGAACAGGCAGGCTGGTGGAAGTGAAGAAAAGAAAGCTTTTATGTAATTAATAAATAAATCATACAACCTCCATTTTGAGCCCTTAGAGTACCCTAAACTTTCATATTTCGATTTGTTGCAGTGACAAGACAGTGTTTAAACACTTACGCAACCTCCCTCCACCCTCTTTTTTCCTTTTTAACTGGCACGCCTGCTGCTGTGTACGAAGTGCACGTCCACCTCTTCTTTCAGACCACAGGGCTCTGCAATAGCTGCAGAAAGCTTCCCTGTGCCAGCTGCCCTTTGCCAGGGGTGAGGCAAGGAGCCCCGCTCCAGATTAGCCAGGTTACCTGTGCACGTGCAAAAATCTCGGGCAGCCTACGCCCGCTCCAATTAAACCATTTATCATCGCACTAAACCACACGGTCACGTAAATGAAACAAGACATCAACAACCAATTAAAGGGAGGCCAACAGCTAACGAGTGCCATTGCTCCTCAGAGCAGCTCAGCTTCCAGGATGGCTCTGCTGGACTCCAGCAAACACTCGCAGGACTCGGTGCTCAGCGGCGTAAACCCCGACCTTGCCAGCGAGAGACTGACGGCCTCCTTCAGCGTGGAGGAGCTCACTGCCAGGCTGGACGGCGGTGCTGAGCACACTCGGATGCGGAGGGCCGTCGGTGAGTCGGTCTTATGAGGGCTGCATTTCCTGGCAGACACGAAACGTACCCACACTCCTTTCTGCTCCTTCTTTGCATGGTGTTTTTTGTATTCCTGGATATTTGCTTATTGTCTGTCTTTTAGGAAAGTAGCAGAGCGGAGTTAGTGCCCTCCGCTGGTGTAAATCAACCTGGCCCTGTTGCAGTCGCTTCAGCTCCACCAGCTGACACCAGGCTGGCTTTCTGAAGCTTTTCCCCGCCCCTATTCTCATCCCCAAGGTTTCTGGCAAGACTGGTTAAACAAATGAGCAATGCACAGACAAGCCTTTCTGCACAAGCAGAGCCGTACACGCAGATGGGCTAGTGCTGCGTGCAGACGTGCGATGCACGCTGTGCTTTAACCAACGCAGAACGACCCTTTGCGGGGAGGCGGGCTTGGCAGAGCGGGAAACACCTCGTGTGCCACGCTGCGGCTGTTGCAGGGTGTGCTTGGCGAGGGCGAGCGGCTTTCTCACTTGTGGTGTGCATGCTGAAAGATGACTTTGATGAGAATGAATAGAGGAAAGGATGCTCTTTTGACTCTGCAATTATGCCCATATTACATTCTTAATGAATGTAAAGGGCACAAGCCACTGGAATTATCTGCTTTATGGCGCAATTGTAGTTAAGCACACCTTAAATGTGAATGGATTCAAAGGTTTCAAAGCAAAAAGGGACCAGTGTGATCGTCCAGGCTGACACAGAAAGAGCAAGCCAGAGAGTTGCTCCCTAACATTGAGAATGTCCGGTCAAGTCCCAAGCCGAGGTGCCACTGCCGAGTAGGACACCCTGGCAGGTACCAGGGCTGCTCTGACCAGTAGCCACCTCTGTGCAAAACTCAGGTAATTTCAACACTTGCTACCATTTAATCACAATAACACCAATTAGAAACAACCAGATTTCTAACATTTTTCCATACCATTTTTTTATACCAGGAAAAACTCTGCTGGTATAAAGTCACCTACTACGCACTGACCAGGGAAGGTACCTTAGACTCCAAGCTCATCATTTCCACTTAAGTGACCCTTATCACAGGGCACTTCGGTCTCTCTCTCCTCCTTTTTCCTCCTTTCAAAGTTAGGTGTGACCACTGCTCTCTTGCTGCTGAACTAACAAACCCTGAGGGAAAAGTTTCCATTGCCGAGACAAGCTGGAAGACAGGACCTGCAGTTCTCGCGGAGAAGACGTGTCACGGCAGGACTCCAGTTTCCCACAGTGAGTCCACAGTAGAATAAACTGTCCCCTATTGCCTTACAGTTGAAGCTATTGAAAAGGACCCTGTATTTAGCAGAGAAAACCAGTATTTCCAGAGCCAGAATGAGAGGTATGAAGCAGCAGTCAAAAGGGCTGTTTATCTCCAGAAAAAGATGCGTGAGATGGGATGGACTGAGAATGGGCCTGAAGTCAAGTACATTTACAGGTAACTTTTTTTAATATACCACTCATTCTTTTTTTATTAAAATGCCTGTATGCTAACACAATGAGCTATGGCAAAGGCTGGGAGAGGCCAACTCTTGATAGACAGGGCTTTGATACTAATGTGCTGCAGGTTTTCATTTTAGCAGTGTGCTTGGGAGAGGGGAAAATTATTCTATGTGGCAGAGAACTTCTCAAGGAACGGCACAGAAACAGAGTACTTCTGCATGAAAAGCAGCTTGATAAATCACAGCAGTTCACATCACCAACATGATATATCCACTTCAACAAGTTCCTAGCCTGTGCTGCAGCTCTCTCACTACTCCTCAGCCATTTTTAAACCAATAATCAGAATTTTAAGTGGTGCTATTTCAGTTACATGACTGACTTCCAGACAGAGAAAATCTCAAATTAAGTTTATCTATAAAACTCATATTCTGTGAAAAAATACCAAGCTATGCTGGCATAATGTGAGAACTTAGTTTGTACGTAAACAGAATAAAATACTTCCCACAATTCTTTCCTTCAAGATTTTCTCTTAATACTTTGCACGGAGTTGAGCTTCCTCTTGTAATTGTTCGCCCTACTTCCCCCCGCGCCCTTTGCTAAGTAGAGGTACTCTATTCGCTCCTGTCCAGTGCACTGTCAACTTTGCAGGGTTACATAGTCACCAAGAAGGTGCGAGTTTAAAAGCATTGTTCGAAAGAGTAATGCCTTGATCTTACAAAACACCATTGATGCTCTTCCAGTATTTCATCATATGAAAGATTATAATTTTTTTATGCTAAGCTCTTTGCCTCCTGTAGCGAGCAGGGCTGATAAAAGGGGAAATTTTCTATCAAGAGCTCTTGGAGCTGATAATTACATCTCCAAATAGAAAGCAGCTCTCCACTCCACCCTCAGAAGAAAAAAAAATCCAAAAAGATTTTAAAAACCTCACAAAACTAAACAGCCCAGAGACTATCCTGCCTATACTTGCTTTTATCAGGCCCCCTGATGCCACAAGGTTCAGCAGGGCTAGCCTTGTACTAACATACTTTGCTGTATAAAGAACACAGATTGCCTTCTAGGATAATTCTTTCGATATGAAATAGTAGGTGAGCGGTAAGTTTTTATCAACGAAAAACCTGATGCTTCCTGGTGTTGGACAGGGTGAATCACTTGTACACATCTAAAAATCATCTTTGAAATTTCAGTTAAAGTAACATTGTTTCCGGATGGGCTGCCAAAGGTATTTTAAGTTATCTCTGTTAATCATAGCCATTTTCCTTTAAATTCTTCTTTCTTCATTTTTCCCCTCTTTTGCAGCATGATTAATTCTCTCTCTGGTCCAGTATAAAAGAAAGGTCATAGTCATTTGTTAAAAGATATCTATTTAGAAACAGATACTTATTATTGCACTGCATAAAGAAGGTACTAAAAATCACACAGTACTAATGAGAACAGCAGAGCCGTTTGTTATATACTCACCTCACAGATATACTCATATTTAACCATATCTGGAGGAATCCCAGGAAGAGGGAATATATTCTTCATATTCTCTTTAAGGTTTTATTTTTTTGATAGAAATCCTGAAAAACAAATGAGTTGCAGGTTTGTACCATGGAAATTACTACATTGAAGCGCTTCCAGCGCAATGCTTTTTAGGATGTGCGTGGCCATACCAGATGGTCAAGGACCTGACTGGACATTAAAACAGGACTTACAAGGCTGTATTTGAATTTGTTCCACAAAAAACCACATTAAGTCAGGCCAAAGCTCCACATACCCCAGTATCCCATCTCTGAGGGTGAATGACAGCAAGCACTCAAGAAACAGTACAGCAACAAACCAAACATACAAAGGTATTTTCCCAGAATGGGAACAGGAGGGTCAGAAAATCCAAGTCTCGGATGACTACAGATGTAATTCAGTATAATACACCCAACACTGAGTTGTCAGAGTGTTTTTTCTTTCCCTCCCTCCCCAGCCCAGCCTAGCCTTAAAACGTGATTCAAGTAATCGGGGCATGGAACACCTACGAAGCCAAAAAAAAGACAAGGAGAGTTAGCAAAGCTGTCAGAGATGTGCAGCCTTTGCAGTTGGACAGTGGTTTTTTTGGAAGCCCAGCATCTGCTAAGCAGAAAACAGGCCATACCTCCGAAAGCAAGTGAAATAACGAGCTAGTGACACTTAAGCAAGGCATGTTATGAAAGAAGGAATGAAAACAGCTTGAAAGAACACTTCTCCTGCAACGCTATAGCAATACCGCTCTTTGCGTAAGATATGACAACAAAGAAATTGCAGTTTGGCAGGTGGTACTACCTAGCGAATGCCACGTTGCAATTGCCTCATTAAGCACAGCCCTGAAACTCTTCATCAGTCCAAAACACCACCTATGCTTTCTTCCTAGGTGTCTTTCAGGAGACATAGCATTTTCCCTCCACCGTATCTTCATGAGAAGTATTTCAGTACTGGGCTCTGATAAACAGGTTGCCAAATGGATTCCTCTCGCCACTGAATATCAAATTATAGGAACCTACGCCCAGACTGAACTTGGACACGGTAAGGCTACCAAGAACATGTAGCAATTCCATAAGATGAGAGGCCCAGATTCTCAGGGGAATTCGAGTTCAAGCTGTACAGAGTTTTGCCGAGGCAGGAACGGCTCAGGGAGAAAGAGGACACTTTCACTTGAGAGATTGCTTTCCTTCACTGTTCCTCTGCAAGCCGGAGATGCAGTGAGTTTGGTTTTGCCGATTTAGAAGAAGTTCCAGGAGGGAGGAGGAAAGCTTACCATTAGATACCAGGCAGTCAAGATTGGGGTGTGGGGGGTCCTCGCCATCAGCCAGGCAGCTGGCCAAGGTGCAATTTGGCTTTAGAAATCACTGCAGACCGCGTGGGGTTGCCAAGGAAATTGTTCCACAGCTCTCACCAGGAAGGTTAACCACAAAAGCCTGGTAATACACACAGTCCTCCAATTTCCCTAATCATCTTTGTCATACACCTGAGAATTATTTTTTGTTTGTTTGGTTTTTTTTTGTTTTTTTTTTGTTTTTTTTTTTGTTAAAGGAACTTATCTTCAGGGTTTGGAAACAACAGCAGTCTTTGATATTGCTTCTCAGGAGTTTATACTGAACACACCAAAGATCTCTGCAGTGAAGTGGTGGCCTGGAGACAGTAAGTACCACAAAGTTTGGTATTCACCATTTGCCTCCTTCAGCTGTTAGGTCTGCCTCGCTCAAGCTCCACGTCTGAGGGCAAGGTGCTTGCAGGAGAAGACTTCAGTGGGAGCTGCAGAACATCTATGGACGAGTAAGAGACCAAAGGACTGCCTACAAATTTAAAGGCCAGAAGGGAGCCACCATTAGTTATTAAAGTCCTTGGGTGGCAAGGCTGGAGAATTTCACTCAGTGAAATTCCTGCCTCTGCAGGAATCATTCTTCTCTTCTTCATAAGCAATATGCGGGTGGTCGAAAGTTATACTGAGAGCAGCACATGCCATACAGATCCAGAGTCCTAGGTAATAACTGGAATTATTCAGTACAGCCACAGCACTTCCCATTTTCAGTACTGCACGTGCTTTAATTACTTATTTTTTTCCTCATTTGGTGATGCAAACTGGTCATCCAAGCTTCACAGGCAGCAACAGAGGCAGAAGGATTATGTGACTTCTGAGAGCCAAGAGCAGAGTCAGGATGCAGATTTAGGCAATCTCGGGCTTCCAGCACCTATGAATCACACCCATCCTGACCTATTTGTTAGCAAGACTGAACGCACAACCCATGCCGACTGCTATTAATTACGGAAGCTTTTGGAGAGTACTTTGTCTTAAGGGAACACGATTGTTTTTCTTCTAGTGGGAAGGTCAGCAACCCACACCGTGGTCTTTGCTCAGCTGTACGTCCATGGGAAGTGCTACGGAGTGCACCCCTTCATCGTGCAGATACGCAGCCTTCGGGACCATTCGCCATGCCCAGGTAAACGACTCCAGACACTGCAGCACTTCTGCAGGTGCTCTGCCTATTTTGCCCTTAAGTATTTTCTAAAACACTGGACCCAGGGAGAATGAGCACAGAGAGTTATAATCACCAAAACCAAGTCAAGGCAGATACCCAAGCATAGCTATTATTAACCCTAAACTTTTTATCTAAAGGAAGATTTATTGCATCCTCAGTCAAACCCAAACTAAGCCCTCTTCCTAACCAGTGTCACAGTTCCAACTCTGGACTGCTCTGGCCACCTCTACACTAACACTTCAGTCCTGACCCCAGCCAACATCGGTAACGGGTGGTTCAAGAAAGCAAAGTATCACAGGGCATACAGATGCCCATTTCATCCCTCAGGCAAGATCATTCATGCTGGGGAAAAGGCAGGGTTGAACATGGCCCTTCCTTTGAAATCCCCAGACTGTTGCAAAAGAGGGAGAAAAGACTTCCAGTGGAAGTAAATAGGATATATTTTCTCATCCACAGGAGTGACTGTGGGAGACATTGGTCCCAAAATGAATTTTGAGCACAATGACAATGGCTACCTCATGCTGCAGAACGTACGCGTCCCCAGGGAGAACATGCTGAGCAAGTTTTGCGAGGTACCTAAAGCATTTAAATCACAGACTCTCCAATCAGATTCTCACCACACAGCCAGAGAGATGACAGGGACTTGCCTAAATTTCAGACAGAAATCTTACTTTGAGGTGCACACAAGTTTCTAAAGTTTTAACAAGGGTAGAAGTTATCCGAGTCCTAAATGTACTGCTGTCTCAGGAATTGCATGTTCAAAAGTTAAGGATTATAGGACAGGCAGAACATATGAGAGTCAGAAGCAGCAAAAGTTTGTCTCTCCAGTTGGATATATTTCATCCATCATATATGACAATATTTAGTTCTGCATTCAGTGAAAGGTTTCAAGGTCCATTTTATTCTGTGCATAGATATTGCAGAACCATCTTATGTACTGAAACATTACAGTATTGAAGAAGGAGGCATCCAAAAGCCTCTCTCTATTTCTAGGTTCAGCCAGATGGCACCTACGTAAGATGGGGGTCACAGAAGATTAATTATTTCACAATGACTACAGTACGCATTTCCATCCTTTCAGAAGAAGTTATACTACCTCTAATGAAAGCTTGCACCATTGCCATCAGATATTCTGCAGTTCGCCGGCAGTCCAAGTTAAAGCCTGGGTAATGCCATTCAAGTTAGCAACAGTGGGAAGGGGACCGTACACCATGTTCCCCCAAACCATTCTTTATTTCTGCTTTTCATCTTATCTTTCAGCACATCATTGGCTTATGTCCCTGCCCAGACAGGAAGGGTATTACCAACACTCTTCTCCATTATTTACATTAACAAGCTTCAGTCAAAGTACGAGTATATTTTCACAACACTTTTCCGAGATAGGTTTTGTGGTTTGAATAGTATGGCAATTTACGCAGACAACTTAGTTTTCTTGACTAGCCTTCCCACGTGATCACATAACTCAGCAGGATCTAGACAAAGCAGACAAGTAACTGAATTCTTATTCTATACCATCCTACTAACGGGTACAACATTAACATGGCTTCCAGCATCCACACTTCCAACACTTCCAACATCTGCACTTTACAACATTGAACTTTATTAGTCTAAGGATGCCTGTAATTTTTAAATAGATATTTTCATTTGAATATGTTGCAAAATTTTAACTTGAATAGCCTTTCAAAAATAAGATCCTAATGAGAACATGCTTTGTTTCAAACACAAAACTAAACACAAAAACATGGTATGCCAGATTCCTGTAATAACCGTTTTCATCATTTGAAGTCCTGAGTGTACTAGACACAGGAGAAGTGGTAAAGATCAACATAAAAAAAAAAAAAAAGCCCAGAAAGCTTAGAATAATTTAGACCCAAATATGTTCAAAGGAACTGAAGAGTCTGACCCACCAGAGAAGGAACTGCACAGTTTTAACCTAGCTATATATTCAAAAGACAATTCTATCTCAAAGAAGCTTTTCTGTTTTATGACGTTAGGATCAAAAAGTTAAAACTACCGGCAACGCAAAACAACCTGCTTGTAGGTACAGCTAGTAAGAGGCTTGACTGTGACCTTGTCATTCCTGTTCTACATTGAGCAGGAAACAACGCTAGAGCACAGTTACATCCTCTGTCTGCCTTGCAGAGCCAGCAGCAGGGGCTGGCACTCTCCTAACTCCACCTGGGACCACAAGATCCAGTCTGAAAAGCAAAAGCTCTTCAGGGTGCAGTGCCACTGCCGCAGCTATGGCATCTAAGACCTTGCTGTCCTTCAAGGCTTCAGTCTCTCCCGGAGCCCCTGTCCCTGCTCTGCACTGACTGATCACACAGAGCCTTTTCTAGTCTGTTCATCTAATTCACCAGTGCGGCATAAAGTTCACTTTTCTTCCTGGTCAGGCTTGCCAACAGCTTAGCAAGTTGGACAGATTTGTCGCGCTGTCCAACCCCAGAGGCAGCACAGGGACAGGAGAGCAGGGACCAACCTCTCCTCTTGGTGGCAGTAAGCTGCCATTAAATCCACTCAGTCCTTTTCACATACCACTTCTCCGTAACCAAAGACGCAGTTAAGGTAACCTAACAGTTGCTCTGCCTGCACCCTCAGCTTTCCAGGCTTCATCAGTCCTTTTCCAACAGGGAACAAGAAGCAAAAATCCTTGACTACCAAACCCAGCAACAGAAACTGCTGCCACAGTTGGCAGCAGCCTACGCCTTTCATTTCATCAACATCTACCTGCACGAGCTGTTCAATAGGGGGTACCAAGAGATCCAGGGCAGGAATTTTGACTCGCTGCCAGAGGTAAGCTGCCGCAGAAATAGTTCTTAAGTTATTTTGCACTTATGCTATACTTCTCATCCCTAAATCTCAAAGGAAGTTTGCAAACTGCACATGTATTCCTCTCACCACTGGTAACAGTAGAAAGCCAAAGCTCTAAAAGATCAAACAACATTCCCTACGTCCACAACCCATCAGCAAGGGCATTAGCTTCACCATCCCAAACTTGTGGCTCCAAGAACTATCATAAAAGGAAAAGGGCTTGGAAAGCATGTTAATTTGATAAAAACTTTGTTCTGAGTAACTGATGGTGCAAAACATTATTTCACAACTTCATCTACAAATTCACATGCAAATATTCACTTCTGGGCCAAAACCAAAAACATGATTTTCCAGACTGAACATGAGATCTTGCAACTGGAAGCCTAAAATGAAAGCATGCTCTGAACAAGGGCAGCCAAAGTCACTGCTGCTTGCGAGAAACTCAAAAAAGCAACAACAGCACACCCAGTGTGAGAGTGTGCAGAATTCGAGACAGAAACCAGAGGCCAGGTTCAGGCTACATGCATGCAAAGGAGGATCTAATGCCACAGAAGTTGCACAAAATTAAAGAAAACTGTCCTATCTCTTTATGAACATGTACATAGGATTGCTTTAAAACACTTTCACCATTAATAATCAGGGGTGCGGTGTTGTTTTTTGGGTTTCTTTTGTTAAAAACAGCTTCATGCATTTTCTTCGGGCTTTAAAGCCATCGTTACTCAATACTGCACTTCAGGACTGGAGATCTGCCTCAGGGCATGTGGAGGACATGGATACTCTCAGCTGAGTGGACTCCCTTCCTTGTACACTAGAGCACTTGCTTCTTGCATCTATGAAGGGGAAAACACAGTGTTATTCCTGCAAACTGCCAGGTAACAATTCAAATTTGTTCATCTAAAAGTCTGCTCCCTAATCTTTTCAACTTCTACCACTTCTCCAAAACCAGTAAAACCAGCTACTCCTTTCCCATAACACCTTCTAAAAATACAACTTAGGCCATAAACTATTCATGTTTTCTCTCTAATAGACATGGAGGTGTGTGGAAACTGGATTATCTCTTCTATTTTTGGTTGTGGGACATATCCAGATGCTGTTCTGCATAACCTCATTTTCCTCTTTGTCTAGTAATGCAGTGAAAACATTGCTGCACAAGTTTTGTGGTTTCTTTTTTAAAGCAACAGATTTAACATGATATTGGTAAAGTGAGGTTGATTCAGAGAAGGCAAAGTTGTTGGATACTGATCCCAGATGAGTAACATTCCAAGAACACCACTTTCCTCAGAGCACACAGACTGATAGTTATCCAGAGTAGGTGAAAGGCAAGAGGAAAAAAAAAAAAAAGCACATCTGCTTGCACTTTTAAGAACGTGTGTTTTTACTAGAAGGAGAAGCACAGTACATTTGCAGGGAAAAGGTGCTATCACATAGCTCTGTGCTCGCATGCACACACCTCTGCACTCATTACTGCCTCTTCTTGCAAGATCAGCAACAAGGTCAAGAGAGAAGCGTTTAATGCTTTACTTCCAGACATGGTCAATGTAGGTCATGGCTGAGATATGTCAGTAAGGGGGTGGGAGAATGTGCCATTGACTCACATTTATCTCCAAGGAAAGAAAACATCAAGGGAACATCTCAAGTTTGTTAACATGACGTGATCGTGTGTTGGGAATCAGAGTGGTTAAGTCCAAACCAGCATTAAGACTCCCAGTGCTGAGACTCAGGCTACAAAGATGGTAACCCATTTAATCATCCTGCAGCAGAGACTGCTAATAACTACAGCCAATTCCTTTCTAAAATTCATGACTACAGATTGCTGTAGCATTAAATGCAGTAGACAGCCATCCCTGCGGCCTATCACACATCAGGTTACTACAAGTAACAGGCAAAAACAAAAGGTTGCTAATTGTTTAGTCCATTTTGGACCACTGACAGGATGGGTTGCACACTGCTGTTCCTCGCTCAACCCAGGGAAACCCCACCTTACCTGTTTCACGGCTGTTTGCTGCATGGAGACCGTGACAACAGCCTGCTCTGTTACCCTCTTCCCAGGTTCCTGATTAAGTGCTTCATGGCAGCTAGTGCTGGCCAGCCCATTCCACCATCTGTCACTTACTTGTCTTCAATGAAACCCAGGAATTGTCCAGCCAAGGACAAGTTGGATTTTCTCAGTCCAGACATTTATCTGAAGGCCTATGAACAAACGGCAATCAGGTCAGTAAGCAGGAAGGGAGAGGAGCTTTCTGTCTGATATCAGAAATGCGTTGGAGTTTAGCTTCTTCTTTCAAGAGAGGTACAATAACATTAAATTCAACAAGAATTGACACCATCTGCTCCTGAAAGAGAAAAGGAAGACTTAACCCCTAGCATTAACCCACATAGCTATGTGCTACATGCAACAACTACACCCCATACAGAGTTGACTCTATGTAGAACTGATGACACTATATAAATAAATCAGACCTTTAGGCAACTGTACCCTATGCAATTCTGTTGGGTAAGTTAGAATTTCACATACTTGAAAAACTGATGTTTGTTTCCAATTAATTGTGCACATTTATAGGTAGCATATGTATCATCTCCGAAAACTGCATAGACAGACAGACAATGTTGACGTCATTCAAACCAGTGTAAACAGGAGCAGGATTTAGATCCCTGCGTAGAAGAGTAGAAACATGATGTAACATGAGTTTGATATTCTCACCTTATTTTATTTTGCAAACTTTCCTTCAAAAAAAAAAACAAACAACAACACAACAACAACACACACTCCCTCAGAAGGCTCCCCAGTAAAGTATAATAGGAGCTGTGGAAGGCAGAAATCCTTTAGTACCCGGGTGGTGCGGGCACTTTGCTCCCATTTGTACTTAGATAGCTCATTTTGCATAATTAAAGTTCTCTCATACGAGGAATAGACAATGTGAAGTTTCAGAAATGTCATTTTGCTGCTGATCACACACAAGTCTGAGTATGAAATGAGTGCACGTGGGCTAGAATATTTAAGTAAGTTCTTTCAATTTTCCAGACTCTTAAGCAGCAGCGCAGCTAAACTACAGCACTTGATCCAGTCAGGAGTGGAAAAGCACGAAGCCTGGAACCAGTGCACGGTACAGCTGGTAAAGGCCGCAAAGGTTAGCGCAACTTCTATGCTTATTAGACATGTGTGGTTACGATACAACAGGCAGTAGAAACAGCACAGTTAGCCTGAAAAGGTCTCGACACTTTTTTGTTTCATGCTAGCATCTAAAGGACACCACTCAGACCACTGCGCTCTACACAGTAGAAATTCATAGTAAGAAACAATTCCTGATGTGAAGAGTTTACCAGCTGAATAGACCAGGAAGGAAAAGATGGGATGGAGCAGAAACATATGAGAGAAGAAACATGCTTGTGGTTATGCTGCCACCTGAAGCAGAATCAGGCCTCCCACGGTGTGGGACCAGCACCTACCATCTCCAGCTAATGTCCATCTTTTTACAAAGAATTGGGCGTTTCTGGCTCTCAGGTGAAAGCCTCCCCTCAGTTTGCCTGCTGAAAGCTAGGGTGAAACACACCTGCTGTTCCTTATATCTTCTGCTCTCAGAAGGAAAGATAAACACAGTGAAAACAATAAAAAGCAGTGATGAGTCCAATGGCTAAATTACTACTGGAAGAAATCAAATTAGCAAAGTCAAATTAACAATATACCCAAAAATGACTCCCTGTTCACATGGCTTAAGCAGGCAAAATATATTCCTTCAGCTGAGATAGGATTGGGACAACAATATTATTTCCCCAAAGCAGGGGATTACTGCCATGTGGTACATAATTAAATGCAAAAGAAATCAAGGAATAAAAATAAGCCCTACATTTAAACAAAAAACAAAACCACTGATATTTCAGTATCTCTAGGATGCAAACTCCTATTTTTAATAAGTAGTCAAGTGAAATTTATCTGCAATTATGGAAGATCTTCCTTTCTTCCTAAACTGAGAAGAGGAAGATTTTGAAACAGATCTGCGACTTATTTTATCTTGTGTCAATTTTTAATGAAAAACATCTTGGTGTAATCTATGGTTCAGCCTGAGCCTACCCAGACTGAAATGGACTTAGCTACAAATCTCCCACATGCAAAAAGGAACTCTACATGTATTTAACTGCAGTAATATCATTTAGGTAATTTCATAGTAGGGAAGACTTGTACTTAGTCAAATTAGGTAAAGTCTATGATAGGGCAAACTCTCTCAGAAAAAGAGAAGATTCTTTCAAAAACATGAGAAGCATTTATCTTCTCATGTTAGGTAGTCTTTAAAAACAAGAATTCACTAAGCGAGTGAGCAAACAGTAGCTCTTAGTGCTAGTATTATATGTGATGACTTGTCTGCTGTGTGTTACCCTCAATTTTCAACGACAGATTCAGCAGAAGCACCAATTATTCAATGCTGTAAGCTTGAAAAAAAAGAGTAGAAAAAAAAAGGTCCAATTTCTTCAAAAAATAAACAGAAGAGGAGAACACCTGTAAACAAAACTTTTTTTAAAATAATTAGTTTCCCAATAATTGTTCAACTGTAAATATATTTCTTGTGGAATGAAACTGAAGTGTTCCTATACGGAGATTACCTCTAGGGGAAGAAAAAAAAAAATTTAACTTTCTGACCAGTACTCCCTGTGCACAAACCTGAACAAGCAGTTTCTTCCCATATGTACTCAAGGCAGTGGCAAAAGTCTCTGGATTGGAGAGAAGGGGACACCATGTGTCAGAGGAGGAACCTGAATATGGTTATCTCTGATGGGCAAGGAGGAGAATCTAGACAGAAGATTAGTCAGAAGGAAATCATTTCCAAAGAGCCTAACATATACAGAGGCTTAGCTGTGCTATTTTCATGACAACTGCACTGCTAGGTGCCCTAGACTCTTCAGGAAACAGGATCTGGACCCCCAAAGTTTCTTACATACTTCAAGAGGAGGGAGATCCTCCCAAAACCTAAAGTTTTCCCCATAACTTTAAAAACCTGATAGTCTGCTACCTTCTTGGAGCACTTCTGTATTTACTTCTCGTTCCATGCCTTCCTTGAAGAATTGTCCATGCTACTGCCATGGCAGCTATGCAAAAGAACGGCTGCCAGCTCTCAGCCGGGCAGCGCAGACACTGCTTGCGGCTTTGCAGCAGACTCTACACGGATTAATTGCTTAAGCAGTCACTCAGCTTCTCGGGCAGGTTTGGCAGTCCACACTGAACCACACATGCGTTGGCCACACTGGAGATGCAGGCACACCTTGCATACACCCACAGCTGGGAGAAATGTACAGCAAAGTACTGAAACCATGCAGATACCAACACCACTAACCACTCTGAGTAGTCAGAATAACAGGACACCCCATTCCCCCAAACAGGTAGGGTCAGCTGTTTCATTTAGTCTGGAGCTCAGCTGTACTAAGTTAAAATTCTGTAAGTCAGCAGTTCGACACTCAAATTGATGGTTTCTGGGTCAGACGCCAGTAATTTAAAATAACTAAAGAGGTATGTTTCTTCTTCTGTGACAATGGATGTTTCTAGCACTGAAGCCTCACAGACACTGAGCAACATATCACAAGCACAAGGTCTTCAACAAAATGCGTTATTTCCTTGTTGATATATAACCAAGCTACTACTTGCTAGGGATTAACACAAGCACATTCCGGTGTGTTTCTGTCATCCAAACTCTTTGGGGTATTCACCAAGAATATTTAGAACAAGTACTACCATGATTTCTGAAGCAGTCTTCTAGCATTTACAAATACCACTGTGTTGACTGTTCACATCCCCAACACTTTTCTCTACTGTAGCAATAAGACATGAATGCAAAAGGCCTAGTCAACCAGCAAACAAAGAATACAGACTGGAAAATTGCCAGGGAAACTCAAAGGTTTTTATATTCTTTGCAAGAACATTTGAGTCACTTGGCCTCCTAAAAGGGTAGAGGTGTATTCACTGTTGATTGTATTTGTTTTCCAGGCTCACTGCCACTACATCACTGTGAAAAACTTTGTGGAAACTGTGGAAAAACTTGACAACAAGGCTGGTATCCAGAAGATTATGAAACATCTTTGTGACCTCTTTGCATTACATGGTATCTTCTCAAACGCAGGAGACTTCCTTTACGATGGATACCTATCCGGAGCTCAAATAGACCTGGTCACAGCATCGTACCTGGACCTCCTGGCTGTCATTCGGTGAGCTGCTCTAGCATGAGAGGAGAAACACACCTATTCAGTTCATCTCTGCGACAAACGTAAAATGGTACTGCTGTACCTACACCAACATTTCCAAAGTCAATCCCACCTCACTCAGTTTTTATTTTCATTGCCTGACAGCATAAGAAATTGAAATATCCATGCAGAACTCATTTTCACAGCAAAACAGATCTAAGCATCTAGCACCCCTCTAATCACTGAATTCAAGTTCTGTAACACAAAATCTTGAATTATAAATCAAGAAATCCTGAATACTTTCTACCGTTTGCAGTAGAGACAAGGCAGTCAAATACGTAGTCGGCACAGCACTGGCAGGAGGGAGCCGCAGCAGCCTCTGAGCACAGACTGCAAACTCTGCTTAAGCAGCAGCTAATACAGCCTACCCTGTTGCCATGGCTGAGCTGCAGCTGGTACCCAAATGATTCTGACTAGCACTAGTTCAGACACATCTGCTCAACGCCACACTGACAACACAGGCTGCAGCACAATCACACCTAAATGTGCACCACATCACATTGGCAGTAATTCTAAGTTTACAAGAAAGTTTTCCAAGCTTGATCTGTTTCTAAAGAACACTTATGATGCACCATGTGACTTCTGAAATATGCTAAAGTTTTAATTTACCACAAAGCTCAGAGAGCCATTTTCACAAAGGCTTCATCTTTCACTACACGCCGCTGTCTGTTAACAGAGTGCGGAGAAGTGAGTTGCTACTGCATGCAAAATCCTACTTAAGTCAGTTGGCGAGAAACAAGAATACACCATAACCAACAGCTGAACAGGAGTGAGCCAAACAGCAGGTATTTTTCAGAACTAATCACAGAATTGAAGAGGGGATAAACTTAAGATTCGTTTCCAGAAAGTCCGTCACTTCACATAACTGTCTTTGGAATTCATCTTAACTTCTCAGTATTAGTCCATGCCTTGTTAACAGGATTCAAGAAAGGAGAGGGTATTTACCTGCGTAATTAAAGTCAGTTATTTAGGATTAGGAAAAAGGATACAAATATTTCTGGTCTGGAAAGAAAATAGCAGCTCTCTCCAGAAGGAACTCGTAAATGCAAACGACAGCTTTTGAGCAAGCCACTCTGCATCCCTGGGCCTCCAGCGTGGGGTACAGACAGCAGTGCTTCCTACACCCGCAACAATGGGAGCATAAGAAAAAAAAAATCTCCTGCTTAAGAGGAGATGCTAATAAAGCATAGCTGGAACTGTCATTACATACTTGCCCTTATCTCGTGCTTTTCTTTAGCTATCTGTTGTTGACCACTGTCAGAGATGGGCCACTGGGCTAAATGGGCCCTTGGTCTGACCTGGTTCAGGGTTGCTTCCTTCTCAGAGACACACTGATGACAGCAGAAGGCCTGGCTGCCCATGACGATGCTACAGCAGTGCTTGAGTGGAGATCAGCGAAGCACTTCAGATCCAGGGAGCAGTAGCCTTATTCCATTTTGTAAGACAAACACGTATAGCATAAGGAGAGGGGGAAAGAACAAAACAAAACAACAAACAGAATCTGCTGATAAAACAGCCTGACACGACATTGAGTCCTAAGTTAGGGGCTGACCCTCAGAGATGACAAGACTTGCAAACACCCATTCAGACCACTCAGTGCTTTGACAGAACATGCCACTGAGGAATCAAAACAAGCAGGATTTTCCTTACAATTTAAGCAAGAGGGAACACTGGTGCAAGAATCTCAGACAGAGGAACTTGGGCAACTGACTTACAAGTTCACCTCCAACTTGTTTTCCTCTCTGGCAAAGCTATACCTACCTCATTAATATGAACGTGGTTCATCTCCTCCTTAGGAAGGATGCTGTTCCACTAGTGGATGCTTTCGACTTCACAGATAAGAGTTTGAATTCTGCACTTGGCAGTTACGACGGACAAGTTTACCAACGGCTTTACGAGTGGGCTCAGAAGTCACCGACCAACCAGCAGGTACAGATGCTGGACTACAGCCAGGCAGCTTTTGTATTAGCCATGGCAGAAATTGTTTGCTTTTCTATTTAATAAGGCAAGGCAGATAAAAGCAAGCAGAATAAAAGTCCTTAATTCTCAGTATCCCACTCTGAACCATGAACTGTGATACTCCATCTATGCCAACTACAGCCTTAACTCCAGCCTTTAACAGCTCACAGGCTAGACCCCATCGCTGCTATGAACTCAAACCAGCCAGTGGGGCACTGTGCAGACATACGTATCGAACATGTCCCACGGTGGAGGGGGAGATGGTACAAGGAGGGGGCACAGAAGCAGGTCACAAAGGCCATTTAACTTCGATTCGTATGCAGAACAAACTACCGGGCAGGAGGAATCTCGTCCCCCCCATTTAAAGTAGCATCCTCAACCAAAGAGCTCTGCTGTCCATTTGCAACTAATCCTATCCGTCCCTATGAACATCAGAGAGGCACTTTCAATCGCTAGTGCTTAAATCTACTTCAATCACTGGTATTTAAAGATAGGTAACCAGTACTCTGGGTGCTGTAATCCATCACCAAGTTGTAGAAATTGTACTAGGGAGCTGGACTGTTGTGTGCCACCAATGTGTTTTTTTTTTTTTTTTTAAACTTATGACACTGTAGTCATATTGTACAAAATAAGCTTAAAAAAAGTCTGGTTACATGATTAGTATTATGGAACAACTCTAGTTGGCTGCAAGAGACACAAATAGCAAGCTGTTTTCCACTGACTAGTATCTTTACCAGTGTAATTTCTTTTTAATAATATTTTTAATGAAAAAGAGTATAAATGATAAACACGGCAATTTCACCCTTCATGGTCGTTAGCATTTTACTTTCACTTCTTAATTCATCCACATTGCAGAGTAATGTAAAACCTTGCATGATGTAAATGGCTGCTGCTCTGTTTGAAAACTCATCTTGCCGTAAGTGAGATTTTTACTGTGGTAGTCAGCCCTCCCTTTGAAATTCTACAGGCGAGCACAAAATTTGCCTTTAGCAAATACTCAAGTTCAAGCATATTTTTAGAAGTTAAAATGTATGCTCCCCATTTGAGGTAAGAAGTATTGTGTAGTGGTTACAGAAGGACAGTATATATTATAGGGGAAGAGATCTTGCATATAGTTGTAGAAGATTTAAAGTGTTCTAGCTTTCTATATTTCAGAGATCATTCTTTTATATCTATCTATCTCAAATGTATATGGCCTGTTCCTCTTTCTTAACTGCCATTAATTCCTTTGCATGTTCTCTTTCTGAACAGGTGAACCCAGCTTATGGAAAGTATTTGAAGCCACTTCTTCAGAACAAGCTATCAAAATTATGAAGACCATGATTTAAGCCAAGGACACAAGTTTCCTCCTGTTCTTTGTGCAGCAGTACATTTATACAGCATCAGTAATGACTAATCAGAGATTATTAATCAGCTACTTACTTGTAGTTGCTACCGCATGAAACAAGATTCTTAGCCAATCATTTGCATTTAATCACAGGCAGAAGCCAAACAACTCCGAGTGGTATCCACTACTGCGCAGCAGAAGTGGTCTAGTTTTTCCTGTTTCTAACCTGAAATGTCCAGATAGCAGCAGAAAATAAGCCATTTGGCTTTCCGATTCTTCTTCCAAATACGCCGTATTTAGTGTAAAGAAAAAAATTATTATGAGTTCACCCTCATTTTGTTACAACCGTACAGTGACTTCCAAAAAAACTAGCAGACTATCTTTACTAAAAGATCCAAGCAAGATAAAATTACGGTCCTTGGTTTCTAGGAACAACTTGTTCTCTTAGATCAAGAAGTCTATTAGAAAGTGCACTTGTTTGGGCAATGAAAATAGCCCTTAACTTGTTCAGCAGTGACGTATTCCTGGCTAATGAAGATTCAGACAAAGCTGAGGTCAACACCAGTCTGTGCAACTTATTTTCCCACTAATAAAGCCCTTCATAACTGTCTTTCTATAAACCTTGGGCTCCAATAAAGCATATTACTTGGAATACTGTTTCTCTAATTATTATAATTCATAATTATGTAAAGGGCAGGCTGATCCAAGCCAATCATTAATTTACTAGTAAATGAAGTGTTGCAAAGAACATCTTGTCATTATAATTGAATGCCAGTTTAACACAGATATTTCATAACATGTGCAGCATTCAGGAAACAACTATCTTTCCTGAGCTTCTTCAGTTCAGCTTGCTTTTTCTCCCTTAAGTAGAACGAACTCTTACTGCCAGCTAGTATAAAAGTCAAAACCCCTAGAACGTATGAAGAGGAAAGACAAAATATGACAGAATACACTCCTGAGACAGGCCTCCGGACGGAGAGAAGGAGGGGGGAAGGCTCCAGGCTTCAAGAATCAGCAACTATGGTAGAAATCCAGACTGCTTGTGAACATCCCCAAAGAACTGTGGTCCACACAGGCCAAAGAGCAAACCAATTACTGTCAGAAATTCTTGTGACAGGAATCTCACAGACTGAGATCCATTCAACCAAAACAGACGTCAACTCTCTTATTCCCAACAGCATTCAAGTCAGAGTATAACCAGAAATTCTCTAAATGACTATGACAAAGCGCCCAAGATAAGCAGAAATGGCCCTATGAAATTGAATAAAAACACAGAACTAGAGTGCCTTGACTTGAATGGCATCAGAAACTGCACCCTGTGGTTAGAACATATACATATATACACACACACGTATATATGTATAAAAACATTCATCAGAAATTGCTGACAAACTGGATAACGCTACTTAGCGGCTATGAGTATTTAGGCTGTGTTTCCTCTGTCTCCATCCCTTTAACTAGGACAAATACTTGCCATCCTTCTACTAGTCAAAATGCATTATTTTCAATACACAAGTCGCTTCTATAATGATGACACTTGGATGAACTGATTAAGATTAAAAAAAAGAATAAAAAGGAACAAAATATGTCAGTAGCAGAGGAGAACGGAGCCCTACCAGAGTGTCTGTACTACTCTGCAGCACTGAAAAACAGTTTCTGGGTTTTGTTTGTTTGTTTTAAGTAACAGAGTTCTAGAAGACGAAAAATACAAAACAGCATTCTATATTTCACATTTTTATTAGCTTCTTGCTGGCAGGCATTACACTTGGGAATAATATTGCACCAGGCATTAAAAATATGAATTCTACCACAGGGACATTTTGCATTCAGAATCCAATATAAATATATCTAATCATATTTCCATGGCTACAGATAATATTTGGTTGCTTGATTTATATGCATAGAAAGAAACAGTTGTCATAACTGTAAGAAACTGTACTTATCAAGTACTTTTAAAGGGTGGGA
Organism: Dromaius novaehollandiae; assembly: GCF_036370855.1. Classification (NCBI taxonomy): domain Eukaryota; kingdom Metazoa; phylum Chordata; class Aves; order Casuariiformes; family Dromaiidae; genus Dromaius; species Dromaius novaehollandiae. The sequence continues at coordinate 16,186,510 of NC_088109.1, read as the reverse complement.
TCTGTTTTCCTAGAATATTACAATACTGTTTATTGATTTAGAAACTAAATTAGTCTACATGATAGCAGCTTTTCTCCAACTGCATCTTAAATTCTGTTTGTTTCTTACTCCCAGTGGCATAGCATTAGAAGGATTAGAAACCATTTAAACAGAGGTAATTTTAGCACTTTAAGTTGCGTCAGAGAATTGTGTTAATGACACAAAATACCCTATTGTACTAATTCTTCGACTCCCTCTTTCAAACAAAAAAGGTGTCTTGACTCAACAGGCACATGCATGTTTTTTTCTGGACAGGACAAAGAGACAGAGCTGCTAGAGAACGAAACTCCTCCAGTTCTTAAAGATTAACAATAAATAGTCGTATAAAAAAAGAAAAAAAGAAAGAAAAAAAAGAAAGCCCACATTGTTTCTTTCATCAAAATCCAGACTCTCTCGAGTTTATTGTTCAACTAAGTTGCTAACCACTGAAATGGCTCCTGTAGAGTTGGGATCAGTCATCTGTTTTCCGTGCCAACCTACAGAAAGTCCAGTTATGCTCCACTGTGTTTTCATTGGCACGCTCGCTCATATGATGAACTCTCGTATTCCTGATCGTGAAGCCTTGCTTTGTGATGTACTCCATCAGATGGACTCGGAGCGACACTTCCTGGTGGTAATCACATGGCCCAAAAGTGAAGGAAACCTGGCAGTCCCTGGTGTCCATCATATGCTTATTCCACTTTGTAAAGTGGTTTGAAATGCCTTCCAGTAATGAATGGACTTTTGTGGTGATAGTTAGTTGTGTGATGATCACAGCCACAGGGTTGGAGTACTTGGAAAGCTTCCGCGTGCTGGACAGCTCTACCACTTCCTCAAAGGTATCCACAGGATACAGTGGCTTGGGGTCATTAAGACACTGAATTAGTGGTTCAATCTGATAGAAGTCCGCTTCTTTTCGAAGTAGATCGAACTCCTTGAAGTCCAGTGGCAAAGTCAGCTCTGAGGTCCTTAAAAAGTTAAGAACATAGCGGAAAAGTGGTCCATCTCTGTCAATAAAGTAATTGCCCTGAGAGTCCCTGGCAGTGGGGAAGTCTCCCCTGAACATGGCCCCAAGCATTGAGTCAGGATATCTTGTTAGGGTTGTGAGGGATGTCGTATACATGTGTCCACCCACATTTAGCGTGACTGGATCAGTCATCTAGAAAGAGAAAAATTGCAGTTTATCAAGCCACCTCAAGAGGATTCAATCATCTCACCAACAGACATGGCAGATACTGTTTGAAAACTGCAGACTCCAGAAGGAATCACACTTCTTCCATTTAATGTCTTTAAGCGCTGTTCAAACCTGAACAAATCCAAGCCACCTAGCAACAAGGCACAGCTGGCAACTAACAGGGTAATACTTAGCATTCAGAACACACATTTCAGAATGCTTTAGAAATCTTAACCGGAAACATTCAGCTACTACCACAGAAGTTTTGCATTTGTGCAACAAGCTTTTTCCTATTCATCAGACAGCGAAATGAAAACAGAGAGATTTCCTGAAGAACAAGTTAGTCTGAATCAGACCCATCAGTGCTCCTCACTTTCACAATGTGTCTCTCTTTCTAGAACAAAAATCAGCTGAACTTCAGCCTCTTTCTCTCCCTCAAAAGAGACGGACAGCACAAATTTAGAAATGGGACCAAGAGCACACAATCAGAATAATCCATGCACTGGTTAAGACACATCATTAAAACAAGCAAACAAAAAAGAACTTTCAGCTTTTAACTCTAAAAAGAAACATTTATTAGCAAATTAGCATGCTGCATAGAAGGGGAGGAAAAGCACCAAACTATTCTGCATCAGCTCCCAGATCACTCATGAGGAAGCAAGAGAGAAAGGAACATAAATCCCATCTGGCCACTAATTCTGACAATCAGGACTCAGGCCAGACAGAGAAAAGAGACATATGGATGGCAACAGAATGTTTAGAGAAAGAGAAGAGGAGAAAAATAAGATGTGTTTGTCTAGTTTAAGACAGAGTTTACAAGGAAAAATATTTTTCTTTATAAATAAAATGACAAAGTCCTTAAAACTATATGCAGGAAGCACAAACTATTTTCAGTCTTTGCATATTAGGAAGATGGTAACAATGAGCTTAAAACGTCAGTTAAGTACTTGCCGATTTTTAGCTAAGCTAGGAAATATGAGATCCCCCACAAATAGCACGTAAGGTGGAACACACAGGAGAATATAAGTAAGCTGTTGTAACACGCACATTTTTTCTTCTCACATGACTGAAGCTACACAAACAGATCTGGAAGGATTCTTACCTCAGGATCTTGAGAGCCCAGTTGTACTGCTCAGGACACAAGCACACTTATACTGGATCACTTACCATATATCCCCAGTCTCCATTATCCATCTGTTCAATTGCTTGAACTGTGGCACTTCAAGTTTAACGGAAGGTTTCTGAAAGGATACACGATTCGCCTCCTATTTTCTCCCTGCAGGAAAAAGCACACACAAAAAACACAAAACAAAGGACAAAACATGGCAGACTGTAAGTACCTACAAGAACAACCAAGGGGAATGCTTTCTAGTCAAAGGCAGGCTCTCCGCACATCTTGCATTCAGCTGCAAAGCCACATTAGCAGAAGAACCTACAAACAAGCATTTCCCTGCATCTCCCTTCACGCTACCCACAGGGCTGTCTCCAGAGCACTGTAATCGCTTCACCGGCTGTTCCAACCATCCCAGTTTTGTTAAATAACAAGCAATGCATCTTTAAGGATAATAAATGTTCGCAAACAGACTACCTTTCACTTGGAAAACGGCGAGTACTTTTAAAGACAGATGTCTTTCTCCCAATTAAAAACTTTATTTAGCCTGCATTGAGGTCATACATGTGATCCAGTAACATTAGTCAGAATTCCCATATTCCAGTTTCAGATTATGCAGAAGAATAAATCAAGCATGAAAGTCAATGAATAATATGAAAAAAAAAAACCCCTCACTGTGGAGTTAATAATTCAATAGTGAAGAACTGCAATTGATAGCAAGAACACTAATCTACAGAGAAAGAGTGCAAGTGCACTTCACAAACACATACAAACTTTCAAAAGAAATCTCTTTAGGGACAAGCAAGAGGATATCAAACACATTTTCAACAATGCTCCAACAAAAGCAAATCAAGAAGTGGTTCATGCCACAACTTCCTAGAAGATGCTGAACTGCCAACTTACATAACAGGGGGACTCCCTCCACGCGAGAGCGGCACGGGAAATTCCACAGCCTGGTTTATGCAACTCAGGGGGAAGAGGGGGGAAAAAAAAAAAAAAGAGCAACTCCAGGCACCAGCGGAGGCTTTCCAAAGGTGGCCTGTGGACCACATGGTGAGTGATGCACAGAGAGAGAAGCCAGTTGCCAGTTAGCCTTTATTCCCTATACAGGAGTCTGCATCTCTGCTAGAATCGCTGAAAGTTTAGGACAGTCTGTTTCGAGTGGGGCGCAGCTTTTCAGATTTTATTTTTACATATTAAAGACACACATATTTACTGAGAATTCCACTTGTAAGTAAAGACGAACCTCTTTACTAACATACTTCAGCCTACAGTCACCCAGCAAAAAGATGTATGAAGATTAACCCAAGGCAGAGTACTACATTCTCAAACAATTAAAGGTTCGCAGTTAATTCTGAACAAAAATTTACTTGCCCTTCTCATTCCTGGCAAACAAGGTCAGTGTCATTCACCACAGTATAACGCAACACATCCCATCTCTCTGGACTCTGCTACCATGCCCAAACTCTGGGTTTAAGCAGAACGGCTTTCAAAAGGTCAGGCTTTTGGGGGCCAGCAGCATGTACGCAGCCTCAACTGCATTTCAAATGTATTAAGAAAAGAAAAAATAAAATCGGCATATGAAAACCATGAGCTCAGACAACAGAAGACTAAGGAATTAAGATACAGAACTAGTCATACCACCATCCTATTTTTACCAATTAAGGGATGGAGCATGCTTCCCTGACAGTAGATAGACCTGGAATACTAGCTCTTTTGCCAAATTCCATGATGTTTTGTTTGAGGTTCTTTTTTTCTGACATATCAAAAAGGGAATTTATTCAGGTCCATCTTTATTTTCCTTTGTCATCCAAGTATGGATCATTAACTTTTATCATTAGCTCAGACCTTCTAAATTCCTTTTAATTTCCAGGGAAAAACGTACTTACAGTTGTTATTTTGGTTGAGTACAACCCCAACATAGCATGCAGAAACATTAAAACCATGGAAGCGACTGGAGTAGGTTTCTGGTGTTCACGTAAAGCATTCGCTTGAAGGTAAAACAATGCAGCCAGCCCAAAACTCCACTGATTATCATGAGAGAACAGAGCTGCAGTCTTAATAAAGTTAACTAGAAATTACATTCAGAATAATTCAAAGATGGATGGATGTCCATCAGAGTTATTTAAATGGGTGGATGAATACTACGCTGTTTTGGCCAGCATCTAAGTCCTCAGTACAGATCAATCAAGATGTTCTTTATCAGTGACCATTCAGGAAAAGAAACAGGTTACCTCTGCCTGTCTGTATGAAGGCATGAACTAATGTTTGATCACAGCATCGCTACGTAACACTGGAGTGAATTTATGAGAACAATTAGCTGAAACAACCTCAGCCCTCAATAAATAAGTGGCATCTAGAAACCTCATTGATTTTTGTGTGAGAATCCAGAATCACTAGACGTGCACAGACATACCTGGCAGAGCTAGCATCGCAGCGAGACGCACAACGCAAACGGATGACACAAGGAGACCAGCCTGTGTCCAGACAGCAGAGACGAGACGCAGACGTATCCCAACACAGCCTGTGTTTAATAACCATAAGAAATATTCATTTGAGATGAAATTTAGCAAGGCAAACTGCTGACACCATACAAGCCAAACAGAATATTGCACTTCGGTGTGCTGACTGTGTCAAACCATTATCTTACTTTCATTAAGCTTTTTTGGGGAGGTGGGGAGAAGACAGACAGTGCTAACCTGGTCATCTCATCCTATCCCAGCGTCGAGCACATCCAAAACTAGAAATTAACAATAAGAGGCAAGCACCTTTGATAAAAAGCACTCGAGTCATCATTTCATGCTTAATATATCAAATTGGGGACCTGCACTTATAGAACGCTCAGTCTTATTAAATATTTTATGACTCAGAGGATTATAACGCTATTTACTAGCAATATTACTGCAACAGTAGTCCCATTAACTTCAGTAAGGCTTCTCCCATGAACAGAGCTACTAGCACGCAACCATTTTGCAGGCTGAGATTCAGAGAAAGCAAATGAGAGTCAGCTTCCATCAGAGTCTGCATCTGTGAAAACACACGTGTGGGCCCAAGTCAGACCTAGGGGAAGCCAGCGGCATTGCCAAGCCTTTTCGCTGCTGGGACCACGTATGTTGCATTTGGTCAAGGGAACAGGCTACCACGCTGCTCCTGGAGAAAAATCGCAGTATTTGTATCACATGCAGTTAAATGAAGGAGGAGCAGAAATATACCTAACACTTAAGGGTCAAGAGGCAGGCACCGCCTGGTCTGCTCTAAATGTTTTTCCTCTAACTAGTTTTTCTAACAAAGGACTTAAAAGATTTGCTTGTAGTTCTAACCTTCAGTGGACACTTTGATATCAGCATTGTAAGACAAACCGTTTAATCTCAGTAGGCATCTTAGATTTCTAGGTCAACACAAAGTTGACAGGAATTGCACAAACAGCAACTTAAAGAATTAAAAGGAGCAAAGCTCAGACTGTATTTATACAGACAAATATACTGAGTCTTTCAAGCTACTCACACCCACTCAGCAAGATCCTTGTCTCTGACATTTAGATCTCCAAGGATGAGACAAAACTCCAGCTCTGCGCAGTTACGTTACATCCGTGGAGTACCTCCCTGCTCCTGATCCAGTCACTGAATTTGAAAGGCAAGTTTTTGTGGTAAATCTCTATCACGGAGTCACTTGAACTGACAAAAACTAAACTAGAACAAGCAATGACTCTGCTCCACAAAACAGTGCAGTGACACCACAGTGTGTAGAGCAAAACCAAGATGATACAGCACCATGCCACCTTAGCTGAGAAAGGGCAGGGAGGAGATGCTGTCTTCAGAAAACAAGGTACCAAACCCTCTGGTAATTCAGCAGATTTGCTTCACTCAAGGGGGCACGCAGCACCTTCGAAATACGTCAAGCTTACAATGACTACGGCAGTTTATTACAGATTAATGTATTCTTGCTTTTCCTTAGTTTCTTTTCACTATGTTTACACCTCACCTCAGGCAGAAGGAAAAAAACACGCTCACGCCAGCCCCGCGGCATTTTCATTCCCCCACGCCTAGCTGCTTCACTACAAGCTCCTGCAGTTTCCTCCCCAACACCTGCTCTCGGTCCAGTTCCAGACTTCCCCCGTAACCGGCAGCTGCTGGAGAAGCGCACGGCCCCGCCTCGCCCTCGACTCACGCCAGGAGCCGAAAGCAGAGACCCCGCCCGGCCTGTCCCGCCGGCCCCGCGGTCGTGGCCGGCGACCACGGCTGGGTTTTGCCGGTGCGCTTTGGCTCCCGCGGGACCTGCACTCGGAAGCGCCACCTGCCACCAGAGGCCGCGGCGGGGACCCCCCCCCCCCCCGGCGCAGTGATTCAGCAGAGCAGCTGGGAGCGAGCCGGGGCGCCTCTCCCGCCCCCTGCCCGCGACCGGCGCCGGGACCCCTGCCCTGCCCCGCCCCGCCTGGCTCCCTCCCGGAGCCGGGCCGGCAGGAGCGGGGCCACCCGCTGCCGGAGCGGGCCCGGCCGGCCCGGCGCCCTCCTTCCTCGTCGTCCCCAAGCCGCGCCCGAGCCCGCCCCGCCCGGCCCGGCCGCGCCTCCCCCGGGGCCCGTGTGGGCGCCGCGTCCCGCCCTGGCCCCCCCAGGCGACCCCCCCACCCCCGGCCCCGGCACTCACGGGCGCAGCTCCCGGCGCTGAGGCGGAGCCCGGCGGCGGCGGGGACGACTGAGCGCGAGGCCGGAGTTGAGCCGCCGCCGCGGGCGGGCGGGATGGGGGAGGGGCGGTGGGCGGGGTCTGTCACAAGCCCCGCCCCGCTGCCGAGGCCCCGCCCCGAGCTGGGGCAAGGGGCAAGGGCAGCCGGGCACAGGCGGGGGCCGTGGGGTGAAAGCGCCCGGAGGGCTCCGTCTGGAAGTGGGGGGTGAGGAGGGAACGGGCTGTGCGGTGAGGAGCCGTCCCGGCGGGCCCGGCGCACAATTTTGACCCCTGCGCCGCCCCATAAACGCAGGATGCGCCCACGGTTGGCCCCAACGGGCCAAGCCGGCGCCGCGGGGGAGCGGAAGTGGCGGCGCGCCTCTGCTCTCGCGAGAGCACGGAGCAGGCACGGCTGTTGTCTGGGGCGGGGCTTGACGTCACTGGCGGCGCGCGACCCTCCCCCCCCTCTCTTCCCCCCCCCGCTTTCGGCGCTAGAGGACACGGCCAAGATGGCGGCGGCGGCGGCGGCAGTGGGGGCTCTGCGGCGCCTGGTGCCGGGCGGGCGGCAGGTAGGTGGGCCCGGGCCGGGCCCCGCCGCGGCTCGCCCGCTGTCGCCGCCGCTCAGCTGTCGTCCTCTGCCTTCTCTCCGCAGGGCCCCGCCGCCGGGCGGCTGCTCCAGCTGCGCAGGGGGATCCGGCTCTCCGCGCCCGCCGCCATACAGGTACCGGGGGCGGCGAGAGGCGCCCGGGGAGCGGGAGGGGACCCCGCGCTGTGGGGGCGGTTGGGGGGGTGGGGGAGAGGGTACCCCCCCACACACGCCTCAGTGTGAGGGGCCGCCGGGGGTGTGGGGCAGTGGGGGGGTGGCGAGAGGTGATTTCCTCCCCCATGATGTGAGGGGCCACCTGGAGGGGTGCTCGCCCCCCTGGGGTGTGAGGTGCCCCTCGGGGTGCGGGTCTCGCCCCCGCTCTGCGAGAGTGCGTGTCCCGCAGGTGACGGTGCGAGATGCGCTGAACCAGGCGCTGGACGAGGAGCTGGAGCGGGATGAGCGGGTGTTCCTGCTTGGCGAGGAGGTGGCCCAGTACGACGGTGCCTACAAGGTGAGCGGCCGCGGTTAACCGGCTGGGAAAGGCCCTCGCACGGGCCCTGACTCCTCTCTTCTGCCCCACAGATCTCCCGAGGTCTCTGGAAGAAGTATGGGGACAAGAGAGTAATCGACACCCCGATATCAGAGGTATGGCTTCACCTGTCTCTTACCGTGGTGATCCTTCTGTCTCCTCCTCCCCAGACACTTACCCTTGGTTTCTTTCTGTTTAAGATGGGCTTCACGGGAATTGCTGTTGGTGCTGCTATGGTTTGTAAATTTACATTTTTTTACTGCTGAATTAAACTGTTAAAATAAGCTCTTTTATGTAAAAAAGCACTAATATATATCCTGACTTTAATAGGCTGGGTTGAGGCCAGTGTGTGAATTCATGACGTTCAACTTCTCCATGCAAGCAATTGATCAGGTCATAAACTCTGCTGCCAAGACCTGTTACATGTCTGCAGGATCGATTGCTGTTCCCATCGTCTTCAGGGGCCCCAATGGGGCGTCAGCCGGAGTCGCTGCCCAGCACTCGCAGTGCTTCGCTGCTTGGTATGGGCACTGTCCAGGACTGAAAGTTGTTAGTCCATGGAGCTCAGAAGATGCGAAAGGTCTGCTTAAAGCATCGATCCGGGATGATAATCCAGGTGAATACACTCAGATTGTGGCAATAGCTAATGTTAGTTCTTAAAAAGAATGTCTCTTCATGTTTCTTCTCACACCCCGTTTAAAAAAAAAAATGTTTAAAACCCTAAACACTTAAGATTGCTTTACTCTCACTTTAAGGTACTTGCAAAGGCACGGAGGTATTGATTCTGATACTTTTTCCTAAATCATGTGGCTTGCTAGCAGTAGGCTCTAATCTTGTGCTGTTGCCAGCTCCTTTATCTTTAATCCTGATTTGGTACCAATCTGGAAGCTTGGAAGAAGCATTTATGAATCTATCATAAAGGAATTTAAGAGGATAAAAATCAGGGAAGAGTTTTGTATATATAGTGTCTGTCATTTTTACAGATCTTGAAATTCAGATGATACATTCAGAATGTCATGCCATTAACTGAAAAGCAGGGCAGCCTCTGTTTTCCTTTTTCACAAGCATGCATGCAAAATCTAAGACTTTTCTAAAACTAGCAATTCTGCAGCAACATTCTGTAGACCATGACCCTTCCCACTTTCATTCGCTCTAGTTGGAGTTGTACACTCAGCTCTATAAACCTCACAATGTATACTTTTAGAAACAGAGGCCTTGTAAGTCGGTTAGCTTTATCAACCTAGATTGCCTAATTCAGTTTTTGTGTTATATGAAGACCTATTACTATCCTGTACCACAAACTAAATACCTGATCCTGCTTAAGACCAATTCTAACCTATTGATTTAGATTTTTAAAATAATTCAATAGTGAAGTCAAAACTGAGATTCCCCCCCCCCCCCCACAAACATACTCAGTTCCTAGTTGAGCTAGTCTGCTCTAGTACTGTTATCCTCAGTATAGGCCTGTGCCTGTAGAACTACAAATTAATCCAAATAAGTTTTGTTCTAGTTGTGATGCTGGAGAATGAACTGCTGTATGGTGTTCCCTTTGAAATGTCAGAAGAGGCACAGTCAAAGGATTTTGTTGTTCCAATTGGAAAAGCCAAAATAGAAAGGCAAGGTAAGCTGAGAACACAGTTAATGTATTCTTACTAATGGAACTGCGCAGAGAGAGCTTTCTTTAACTCTTACCCCCTTAAAACACTGCTTTCACAGGGAACAGGTAATGTCTGAAACACTTTTTTCTCCACCTGAGAAAGTTTTTCATTTGGTTTTTTTTTTTCCCCAAAAATGCAAGGGAAAGCACTATAGGCTCAGCTTGTTCATAATTTAACACTGAATTATCTGAAGGTTTAAAAGGAATAATGTAAGAAGTATATTCAATCTCTCTTCAGTTCCCTGAATTCAAGGGTGCAGTTTGTGTTTTGACATAGTCCTTCCACTGCCATTTTTCAGGCTGTGGCTGTAGAATTCCTTACATTTATTTGAAATGGTAAATACTTAAATTTACAAGAGCATCCTAACATTACCTTGAAAAGAGCATGGGGCTGCAGGAAGAATTTAAGTCTCTCTCTCTTGTTTCTGTTCTAGGAACTCATGTTACTTTAGTGTCACACTCAAGACCTGTTGGACACTGTTTGGAAGCTGCTGCTGTACTTGCCAAAGAAGGTGTAGAGTGTGAGGTGTGTAGGGTTTTTCTTTTTCTTTTTTCTCTCCCCTTTCTCCTTCCCATGGACTGAAGAAAAAAAAAAAAGCAGTGCGTCTTGTTCAGCCCCTGCAAAACTTAACTGTATTAAGTATAAATGTCTTACATTTTTAAATGCTTTCATAATCAGTGAACCAAGCATGTGCACTTCATGTTCCTGCATTTGACCTTTCATCACAAAATGAAGGCAGAATGTTTAAAGCTCTTCAGATGGACTAGCTGTACTGCACTAGCTGTATGATGATAAGCAGAACTGTACACTATATAATCAGCATGGTGGTATGTAGATACAGCAAGACTCGTCTATCTGGGATTTTCCAGGACCCATCAGAAACCATTCTGTAAAATGTTTGCCAGGATAAAATGTTTGTAATTTTGTTGACTTTGTCTTATCATCAAAGTCAGAACAGCTGAAAGTGACAAGGGACATGGTACCCAACCAGTAGTAACTGACAGGCTTAGATCATAGCAAAACTAATTCACTCGCTTTCTTTAAGGTTATAAATCTGCGTACCATTCGACCAATGGATATTGAAACAATAGAAGCCAGCGTTGTAAAGACAAACCATCTTGTAACTGTAGAAGGAGGTTGGCCACAGTTTGGAGTAGGAGCTGAAATCTGTGCCAGGATCATGGAAGGTACTTAGTTTTGAAATATACTTGTTGATCTAATTTGTTAGTTTAAATCCTGATGACTTCTTCATAAACTGCTTGATAAAGCCAAATGCAGATAATGAGATAAGATAAAGCTGGGGTCTTGTATCTGAGGAGCTTGAGCTTAGCCATCTCACTCTAGAGATGGTCACAGGGTGGAAGCTGTACCTTGCCTATGGATGAGCAGCTGTGAGTAATTCTTATCCCAAGAATCTGACTGTAATAAGCAGGATAGTAACTCTGCATCTAAATCTTAGTGCATGAAGATAAATGAGCAGGAACAGCTAGCTCTGGAATATTGAAACTACAAGAATGAAATTGTTTAGGACTCAGAAATTGAACTGAGAGAAAACCACAGTATGTGGCAAACTGACAGCTGTCTTCTGTTTCAGGACCTGCCTTTAACTACTTGGATGCTCCAGCTGTCCGTGTTACAGGTGCAGATGTTCCTATGCCTTATGCAAAAATTCTAGAAGATAACTGCATACCTCAAGTGAAGGATATAATATTTGCAGTGAAGAAAACTTTAAATATCTAAATTGTAAATACATATTTTAAAGTCCTGCTTTAAAAAGCATTAATGGTGTATGGCAAGCTGAATGCATAACTTTGTTGTATAGCTACATGAACTTTTGTACAGTGGGGAAAAATACTATGATCTCCCAGAATATTTATATGGCTGTGTGTAATGGGGTTATCCTCTAAGCCACACTTCAAAGTGATGATATAGTAATGCGTATTTGTAAGTCAGCTTTTGTACTTCAATAGTACAAGTGGATCGGTGTTACTGTATATGGAGAAATCCTATTCTAAATTCAGAGTGAGGAAAAACCTCTCTTTTTGCTTGTCTTCTAATCATCAGACTAGAGGTGTTAAACTGACTGTGGTGGTGGTCAGGTGAAAAACTGCACTGAGCAGTGGGGGGCCTGGAGCCTGTGGCAGCAAGGCTTATTAAAGATGAATGATAACTCACTCTGGTTTAAAGCCTTGTTTTTCAACAGGACAACTTAAGTGCAACTATCTGTACAAAGTGGTTTTGGAAGTCTGTGGTATGCGTTAAGAGATGGTTAACATGTTTAGTTTGAAGAAAACTATTGTCTCATGCAGTAAAGCTTCTGCACAATGGCTTAAATAAAGATTCTGGTCATCTTCAGTATGTGATGGAAAATAATACCTAGCTTTTCTTTACTAGATACCACCTAAAACAGTAAAAGTAAGTATTTTGAGTTGCCATGATTTATGCATTATTCAACTTGCTATAGGGGCTAACAGCACTCTCAGTTATAGTTCTTACAATAAAATAAGTCTTTTTATTCAGATCCAGTATGCCTGGGTCTAAAGCATAGTACATCCTATGGCTACAGTTTGTAGCAGATACAAATCCGCATGCAAGAGGTGGGAAACAGTTGCAGTAGCCTTCAGGCAGATCAGCTCACACCTGTGTTTAGCTAAGGGTCCTGACAGGTAGAGCTCCATTAGTTTTTCTGAAGTAGCTTCCGTTGTCCTGGTACAGAGTAAAAGCCACCTACAGGAGCTGTGCAGTGTGGCTTGCTCTATACCAAGGATAAACTGCCTTTTACAGTTAACACGGGGAGGAGATACTTACCTTCGTAAGTAGATGGAAGAGCTCAGGTCCTACATCAGTTACAGGCCAGGAATCTGTCAGAACTAAACTTTCATTGTATTTCCTGGTAGTAGAAATGCTGTTAGATTCTTAGGAAGTCTGGCTTGCAGGTGAAATCTTAGCTGAATGCACCCATCACCACACTGCTGGAGGAATTCCATTAACATTTTAATAAAAATGACTGAATATCACAGGTTACATGAAACTTTGTACAGACATTCTCTGCATAGTAACAAACACTGATGTACTTGAATTTAAAAATGGATTATCTATAATCCTTTAAAGTGCAATTTATTTAAGGTTTTAAGCAAATCAAAAAGGATCTTTCAATAAAGTTTAAACTGTAAAATTCACTTGAATTAACCTTGTATTTAATTAAACCATGAATAATATCCCAGTGCCCCATTAACTCCCATTTCAACTGTTTCTTCATTTAAAAACACTTTCCCTTAGAGTTCCAGGTAGGATGTCCATTTAAACAAATGTAATGAGACAGCATTTTTACTCCACCAGCAACTATGGTGGAAATAAGATTCAATTCTCCAGTTCCCTCACCTGTGCAGTACACTTTAGACTAAGTGCTTTCTTTTTTTTTGATTATCTAAAACAAAACCTCACTGATTCAGCAAGAATTAGATGTGTTAACTGAATGAAAGTGTTGAAAAACTTAGAGCTGACTAAAACTAGATTCATGTATTCTGAGAAAAGGGGTGGAACAGAACTAGAAAAAAACTGCATTAATTCACCATGATCATGGTCATTCCTATTTTCATGTTTTTATTCAGCTATATAGAAGTTGTTTTACCCCTGAAACTGTAGCTAGAGAACAAAATTCTTTAATAAGAATGAGGGGTTCTTTAATATCACAGCATGGCAATGCAAATCAGACAGGGTAGTGCTGCTACTCAAGGAAAGCTGAAATAGGGGTAAACAGAGCTACAGGGTGATTAGCTGCTATCTGCTGGTGGATCCGTTGCTGGCTAGGAGGAACTCATTCCCGGACGGCACAGGAGGGGGAGGGCGAATCCAATCCTGGGGCAACCAGTAGCCTCAGCTGATCCGGGGAGCGCTGTAGTCACACGTCTCTGTTTTCTTCAAAGTTCCTTTCTGAAAGTTTTGAATGGAGCTGAGCAAGGCTCCTCGGCTTGCACTGACAGCGGGCAGAGGGCTTGGCTGCACTGGCACCTCCGTACTCGGAGGAGGAGCTGCTGGTGGCAGGGGCGGCGGTGGCGGTGCTGGGGGTATCGACGATGCTCCTGTTGAGGAGAGAAGATGCAGTTTGATGCTGCCAGGGAAGCCCTGCTGCAGAGGACTGCAGCTGCTCAGCTAGCTTTGGGCAGCTCTGTACTCATCACGTCACTCCTTGAATGCAAGCAGGGTGCGGAGAACAGAACAGATGAAAAATGCCAAAGAGATCAAATCCCTCTATCTGCAGGCAAGTCGTGTCATCTGAGACACCTCTGAAAGAAAGCCTGAAGTGCCTCAGTGCTCAGGGATGCAAAACATGACAAGAATGTGATCTTGCACGGAAAGCAATGAAGATCACTTAAGAGGACCTCTCGTCTTCACTTTCTCTTGTTCGGCCCCGGTGAAGCAGTTTGCTCTTTGGGTTACGACCAGTAACAAAGACTGGAAGTAAATCTTTTTACCTGTTTGCGTTTCCATGGCAAACTTTACTGTTCTTGCAAAGGAACACATCGCTGTAGAATTTGTGATGACTGCTTGATCTGATTATATTCCATTTTTAGATTACTAACTGCAGATAGAAGATTTTGGGGGAAATGTTTTTCACTTTCACAGCACTAGTAGACTTTTCTCCAAATGCGCTATCACAAACTCTTGTTTCACAGGCTGAATGAATCACAACAATCTGCCACTCGCACCACATGCCTCCTGTACCCCACCAGTCACCTTCGCGCTTTCACCCTTGTTTTCTACCCCAGTCACCCTAAGCCCTGGCTCCACACTCACCCCAGGCACATCCACCTCACCTGTCTCATGCTTCTCATCTTGCCTTGCCTTGCTGCCTCCATGCCTTGGCTCCCTGCACGCAGGCAGTAACCAGCAGTCAGGGCCTGCGTGGAGGTGGCTCCTGGCAGCTCAGCTCCATGCAGGTGGCCTTACTTGCCCCATGCAGTTTGGGAGCCACAGCTCTCCCAAACACCCTTGATCTTGTGCAACTCAGCAGCTGCACATTGCACCACTGTTTCCGCACAAGGAATCGAAGGTGCATGAGAGATTAAGAGCAAAGGGCTTCAGAGGCGACCCCTTGCCGTTCCACAAAACATCCACGTGGAAGTGGCATTGCAGCACATTGCCATGTGTATGGGAAATGATTCTCCTGTCTTGTCTAATATATTCGGCAATGATCAAAGGCATAACAATTAAGCTCTTATGACTAATTCAACAGTGAATTTTAATTCCTTCATCTAGATCCTGAGAGTTATTCCACAGTAAGACTTGACAGAAGAATGGCACCAACACTCACTTTTGGCAGCTCTAACCTACAAAGAGGAATATACTGATAAGTGGTAAAGACTATGTCATTTTGCTTCATTGTCCAACAGTAACATAAGGCCAATCAAGAGACCTCGGTTTCAAAAGTAGAACTCCTTGCTACCAAGTAAGCAAATACCAAGCAGTTAAAGGAAGTTATGGCACACAGACTCCAGGTATTCCATTAAGGATAAAGCTCAGGCACAGAAAACAAAAAGCGGACAAAGTTGTTCTCTATGCTCCCCTTCTCCCACAGTTTCTCACTAACACTTGCTCTCAGACTAATGAGTAACAGTAGTAATAGTAAAAAATAACTGCTGTAATTAAAAAAGCAGTTATCTTAGATGAAAGCCAACTCAAAGCTCCTTCAGTTTGTACCAGTCTTTAAAGAGAGACTTTGCCATATGGGAGCAAGCTCAAAATGCAGAGTATTTACCCAGGCATTCTATTTTGCCAGTCTACATTAACAGCTATGATTGCAGCACTTCAGACTCTTCAGGAGAAATTCTCATCTGCATGAAAATCATCTTCTGTGAGGATGAAACATGGAAATACATTTAGACTCAAAGTCTTCACCCTCTTCCCTTTGAGAAGAAAATTCAAATCCCAGCAGAAATATCAGAGATCAGCTGAGACAGTTTAACATGCCTGTTACATGTGGACCAACTTCTCTCTTAAGTAATCAAAACATTACACAACGCTAGCACAAAGTGAAATAACAAATTGCATACTGATGGCTTGGGGTCAACTAACCTATCCAAACTTTTCTCACACTAGCCAAAGATCTGAGCCAATCTGTTATTAGATATACAGGAAAACCATCCCTTAGGTTAGAGTCCTTCTGTTTCTCCTGTGTGTACGGACTGCCAGTAAAGCACAGCAAAGCAAAACTTGACATGTTGCCAAAGGAAAAACGAGTCAGAACAGTACAAGTTCACTCTCAAAGTCGTCAGAGCAGAACACCCTACAGGACTGGGGCAGCAACACTAGCACCAAACTTGCGATCAGATGAATTGCTGTAAAAGAGCCAAGAAAGCTAGTCACAAATGAGAGAGCTTGAAAGAGATGCAAAAATTGCAGGGAACAAAGAGATTTAGGGCTTGAACAGCAAGGTGAGATGAAGAGGCTATGCAAGTAGCTGTACAATACACAATAGAGAATGATCACGAAAACAACAGCCAGGACTCTGTACAGAATGCAAATCCAACAGTAACATAGGGAGTGAAAGAAGGTACATATTTAACATGAATAGAGGCAAAAAAAAAGCCACTATATATCTAACTGATTGGATCATTAAATATTATTATGCCAAGATACCATATGTTATCTTTGAATTTTGGTCTCGTTATTTCAGGATGGGGGCAGAAAGGACGGGGTAGTGGGAGGAGAGGCCACTTGCCTTTCTGAAAATTTGCTGAATATCTCAGGGCTAGATATTATAGAAATTGAGCTGCCAAAATATCATATAGCTAAAAGAAACTCTTGCATTATGCAGAGTGATTACAGGCAATGATACTCTATTTTACACCTGAGCTCTGCCTTAACGCACAAATACACACAGGTTTTGAGATGGTATCTGACTAGCTATGAGCAATTACATACTGAGCCTATTAGTTAAGAGCATGATGCTAAAAATCCTTTAGGTTCATTAATTTCAATTAGTCAATCAGAAACAAGCTGTCCTTCCTTTCATGACATGACTTGGCGCAAAGCAACTGTTTAGTCGCTCTGGTGTACTCCAATGCAGTTACATCTACAGATTAACTTGTTCTGTGCCCAACGGTGAAATATTTTCCTGTATTTACTAGGAAAAGGATCTGAGACAAGTCCTCAGTTATTACTAGACCTTCCTGATATGTAGGTTGGAAGAAGTTGCCTGCAACTACACATCTACCCATTCACACAGCTGTAAGAATGAAACACTCAAACAAGAACTTACCAAGGGTTTTTTACAGGGGCATTTTTGTTAAGAGAATGTGTTAAAAGGAATAGGAAGTATATCAGATGCTGTAAACTTGATGCCTGAATTGAAACAAAAACTTAATTATGAATTTAAAGTGACAGTAATTGTGCAAACAGCATTAAAAACTTTGCTGAGTGAATGGAATGCAAACAAAAAAAAATCATTTTAGTGATAGTTTTTAAAGATGCTGTATTTCATTAAAACAATTCATAAAAATGATCAGATCTTTTCCTTTGTTCCCTCCCAATACTATAAGCAAGTTCAAGATTTGCATTCAAGTCTCCCATACAGAAACAGAGCATCTTTAAAGAGATAAATCAGCATTAGCTTACTTTTCCGAAAATTCACGTTCAAAATGATGCATGCTCTATTGAAGACAGCAGAGAAAGAGAGGACACAAGTTAATCATCTGGTTCTCGTGTCAGAGTAAGAAACAGATACTGTTAGCTGTAAAGTTAGTGCAAAAAATCAATACATTCTTATTCACTGAAAAAATTGGCGATAGTAGATCAATTATTTTATATTACATATACAGTACTTTGATTCTGACTAATGAACCACAATTTTCCATGCTTTAAACATTATTATACTTGATGAACAAATACAACACACATGCTTTCAACTCCACATGCCAGAAGTCAAGCTTTACAGGATTAGATTTATTTATCAAGAAATCTGTGGGCAGATTAGCTACAGAAGATGAAATCCATTCACGGAACACTTCCTGTAATGTTAACACCTACATTTACACTTATGTAGCATGGATCAGAGACACTCAAGAAAGCGCTTGAGGAAGCATTAAAATCATCTTACAGAAAGGTGAAGAGCAGAAAAGATGCACCATATGGCTCTCTATGAAACATATGCTGTACTGAAGGATTCAAAACAACAACTGGCACAGAAAAAGATAGCTAAAGTTACGTACAACTCTCACTTTATTCCTGCAGGGAAGCCCAGTGAAGCTGTAGTAACTATTTACCTCATTCAGGAAACTGTTGGCCAAAAGAGGCACCTTCCAAACTTCTCTTGTAAGAGAGCTCACTGGTATTTTATGGGCTTACTAGATTTAGAGAAGAGGCAGTGAAGCACTAGATAACTCATACCACAATGTTCTGCATCCCTTCTGATTCTAGCCAGAGCTCATAACCACAAAAAAGAACAGGTTTTCAAGGAACTGAAGAATTATGCAAGCTGGGGCAGGGGAAATCAAACATGTGAGAGAATATCAGAAATGCAGAAGTTATAGTAGAATCTCCATTTGCAATGACCCAAACAATGTAATTCAAAGACAGGATTTAGCTAGCATCTGCACTGAATTCAGTCCTTTCTGAAAAGTGTCCATTGGCCAGTCTCATGTTTGCAAACAGCCAGACTTACTGATATTATGACACCTGAACTGTACTGAGTGATAATGACTGATTAGTTAGAAGCCACATGATACCAGTTCAAGCCCCAACCAGAAGAGTATCCACATGTTACTAAAAAAAATACACTGTGGCACAAATTCAAAATTCAACTTCTAGAACAGATGTGTGCATCCTTGAAACTCACTTTCAGTGGATTGGAAAGTCATACATAAATAAAAACTAAAAATAACAGGAGAGTAAGAGGAGGCACTGCTTATCTGTAGCCTTCATATTAGCACTATTAAACTACAGATCAGTGAACCTTCCATGCATGGGAACCAACTCAGGTCCTATATGCCTCAGTTATTTAAGTCAAGGTACTACGGTAATTGGTATTTGGCATAATGCACCCGCTACCAAGTAATTACTTCAGACTTACACAGTAACAAGTGGTTGGGTTAGAGATACAACCACCAGTACAAACCTCTAGGACTGGATCTACTATCAAGTAATCGACTCTCAAACAAAGATAATGCAGCCTTTCAAATGTTAGGACTATCTAGTCCTACAACTCAAGCATAGTGTTCTTTCACATCAAGCTACAAAGGAGAATGAGTTTCATGGCATTTTCAAGACTGTAATTCAAAGTCTTCTAGCTTTTAAACCAAAACAGAATCAAGACTACCATGATTATGTAATTTGCAGTTCATCAATATAAACTCAGTACAAATATTCTAGTAAACTAGAAAAAGCTCATGAGAGTCTACATTTCTAGCAGATACCTTCCCCTCAAAGCAGGTCACATACTGATTGAACCCTACAGCTGTGGCCATCATTACAAAGATTGCTGCAGCCAGCAACTTTTTTTTTCTTAGCCTGTTTTGCATTGACTATACCAAGCACTCCACTGCAGGCTGAGTCTCGTGCAGCCTCTGTTTAAAGACAGAGTGGCCAGATGCTTGAGAAGTTCCCTGGATGAGGTTCCTCCTCCAGGGCAGGCCAGCCTGGAGCCCGCTCACGTCTGGTCAGCGTCCCCAGCTCTGCACATACCCACACACTGCATTGATTTGGTTGGTTGGTTGTTGGATACTCAGCCTTCATTCTGCATCAAATCAGATGGCATCACATCAGCGAGATGCTTTGGCATGCCACGGTACTAACACTACCACGACCAAAGCAGCAAGACGGATCAAAAGCTTCATTCCCCTCTGACAGTCATCTTGCCACACTGGTACCCATGTGAAATTTTGATTTAGGTGTAAATATTCTTAGTAATTACAAGGAAGCAGGATGGGAGAGATGCAAGCTATAGATGCATCAGTCTTCAGGAAGGAAGTCCTAACAGGGGGACAATTAGGCTTTCACTGGGTCATTAATAATATACTAGCATAGAACAACTAAAAGTGCAACAATATTGGTGAGAAGTTGGGCACACTAGCTTTCTCTTACAGCTAATATCTGAAGTTTCTCCTATGAGATCTACTTACAAAAGCACTGCTGGAACGGTGGCAGTTGCTGTCACACCCAATCGAATGCACCACTGCCATCAGCACACTAAAGCACTTTCAGGTAGGGCAATCTGCACGATGTCAAACGCAGAGCAGATCACTAACAGGTCCTCCTGCTGCCAGCGTGCACGTGGTGACTGCATACTGTGACAAAGTAGTCTGAACATCAGAGCCAAACTGAAACATTTGGGCCAAGTCTACACAGAAACCTGCATCACATGCTCAACACTTGAAACACCTTTCAATCAAGTTCCAGGGCACATTAAAATTAAGACACAAGTAGAAGGTAGTTTTCTTTCAGAAAAACAAACAAACAAACAAAAAACCCAAAAGTGTTTTCTATATACTTATCCATTCTGGAGGCATGGGATTTTCCTTTGCATTTGCAGCGACTGCCTTTTTAAAGCATACAGAACTTCAAATGTACCCTCTAGCTAGGAGCTAGTACATCCAGCAAGGAGTTTATGTGCAACACGGTGACAGCAATTATCTTGGTTAGAGTAACTGGAAGAAGTCAGTGCCTAAAATATACACTTCAATGTACTTGAAAAGTAAGTTGAAAGAGAAATGACTAATCTGAATTATAGCACAACTAATGTGAATTACAGTGCACAGATTGCCTTGTCCTTTGAAGGATCATTTATAACAAACACAAATTTGACTGCATCACTTTAGTTAATAAGTTCTTCTGTGTAGAAAGTTGCTTGGACTATGAATCATATGACTGAGTCATCACAACAAATGACAGTGCTATGGACAGCTTCTCCTCTAGAAACACATTCCATTAACACCTTTTGCTACTGATGTTTCCCAATGCTCCTTTTCTAGCATTTCAGACTGAAGCATGTGCATAACAGCTCAACATTCAAATTTGTAACAAAACTACAGTTTCATGAGCATTTCTATTTCTGGCAATGCCCATTTAAGCAGATTCTGTCCCTCTTCCAACCACCTGTGCTAAATGCTAACAAACCTGTTTCACAGCTACCTAGCAAACTGGAAGAGGGAACAGGACAAAAATAAAAGAGATTATTTTTAACCTAAGTGATTTGGACTTGTTTCTCTGCATAAGTAGTTCTACTGGTGTTAAGAACAGACTGTAGAGGACCAGGCAAGATTTACACAACCTATGCTGCTCAGTTTGTCACACACAAAACTCCTGAAACTACATTATAGCAGTACAGATGTAAAGAGACAATACACAAAAACAAGGGGGAAAAAAACAATACTTGAGTGCGCACAGGCCGTAATAGCAGAACAAACGCTTATTGCAACATGAGGCCCAGAGAACGTCTGGGAAGTAGCAATGCCAGTAGGACTGGAGTAATAGAGACTTCAAAGCAAGCACTTAAGACTCTGTGGTGGATCATATGCATGTATATCACAAGAAAGGTTATTTAAGAAGTGTATTACAAGATTTTCTATGGCCCTCAAAAGAAAGTAAATGCCCACACTTAGGTCGATACAAGATAAATGTCATCTCTGTATTCCATCCTTGAAGACCATCATCACTTAACTGTTCTTGGAAACAACCCCCCCCCCAGTTAGACAAAAAAGAAAAAAGAAAAAGCTAAAGAAAAAGACAAAACACTGCAATGACTCTTGAACTTACCTGCTGTAGAGGGTGGAGTGGGGGATGATGGAGATGTTAATGGGGAACTCGCCCCAGAGCCTGCTAAATAAAACAACAGTCTAGTAACTAAAGCTGTGATGCTAAAATTCAACACAGTCAGACAAGACAGGTTGTTGGAAACAGGCTGACTTTATTGACTGAAGGTCCAATCCTGCTTCCACTGAAATCTAGGGGAAGATCCCCATTCACATGAACAGTGTCACTCAGACCCGCTCTGAACAGAGAAGCTTCACAGTACACAGTATCAGAGGAGGTCCAAACACATAAGAAGCACTCTCAACAGTATTCCTCAATAGGAAACGCTTCTTTTCTGTTGCTTAGGCTGTTGGATTTCAGCATCCAAATTCTGTTCTCCTTAAGAGTTGTGCCACTGCATGGATGGCACCCCATTTCTCCTTCTAAGAGATGATTTCAATCAGTTGCTGTTACAAGATATTCTGATACCTGGCTATTCCACAACAGGTTGCTTTTGGACATGTTAGCCAGGCAAGTCAACTCTATTAAACTGTTCAGTAGTACAGACCATTCCTTTAAACTATCTGAAGACTTGTCACAGGCACTGTTGTTTTAGAATTTGACACAGAAGGAGCAACTACAAAGGTAATTTGCTCCTTCATCCTAACACCTAAGGAATATAAATCACCAGAGTTTCTCTCTAAAGGCTGAAGCATTAAATGGCCCAAATAATCAATGTTGTTATTAACAGAACATCTTCCATCCAAATGTCATCAACAGATTGAAGAGACTGAATTATTTTGGAGGAACAGGGCATAGGAGAGGAGAAACATTGCTTTGTATTAGATAGGTGAAAATCTAACACTGGCAACATTTTTAACTCCCCAAATTAGCTATTACTAAATACTCAAAACAGTGGTATAAGGCTTTCATAGTCCAATATTACTGTGTAAACTGATGGGGACCATGGATCTTTTAACCCAGAACATGACAAAACACAACAAAAACACTGACACAGTTGCGTAGAAGCAACCTCTTCTCTGTAGTTACCTGAGTTATTTGAGTTGCTGTATTTTGCTGAATGTTCTTCCCCGCTTTCATAGGCAGAGCGTTTTGACTTCTTTAAACAAAGCAGAACAGAAGGTAGGAATGAATAACCTCTTTCCATGATGAAGACTCATTTTGACACACAAAACTGTAACAGCTGCTCGCTACACCACACAAGGATCAACGCCCAACATCCCTCTCCCTGCCACCCAACACGTGCTGCTGCAAGGACAACAGCAGCAAGGCAGCTCTGTGCCCAAATATTCCCAGGCACATATGCAGGGCAACTTCAGAGCCCGCTGTCCACAAGGGAAAGGCAGAAAACTGACCCACAGAAAAAGAAGAGAAATGCAGAAAGTGCTCTGCAGGAACAGCCTGGAAAAAAGGCTCCCAGGCCTTCAATTAGGCAGCAGGAAGCAGTGCAGGCTGTCATCTGCATGTCAAACATTAACTACACCAATTCTAAGACAGTAAGCTCAAACACATTAAAGCAAGCAAGTCAGCTACCGTTATAACCTAAGCTCTTTAGGAAGTGTACCACTTAGCTACAGAAATTAAAACAATCAGAAAGTATCACAGAACAACACCACAGGGCAGAATGCAACAGCATACGTTTGGAAGTTCATGCTACACCTTCAAAAAAAATACACACCTCTGAGTGTGAGAAACTTATTTAAAGGTTGTTTACCTTTCGGGCTAAGATTTTCCTTCTCTTTTTTTCTTCTTCAGAGCCATGATGAGATTGAGCTCTTGTCAGTCTTCTGTGCTGGTGAATCTTAAAAATGAAGGGAAAACCAAAAAAAGACCGTGTCAAGATCTCAAATGTTCTCAGAAAAGGGATATGTTTGGGAAGGAAGAAACACTGAAGTTGCTTTTCACGTTTGTTTTGCACTTGTAACTCTTATCTTTACTGTTGCTGGCAGAGGATGGAGCCTCATACTGAAGTTAAAGCGATCCTGTAACTTTGGAGCCACTGCTTGTGAAGATGCCCCACATAAAACAGTGAAATGACATACATAAAACGGCTGTTTTACAGCTCTTCATGCTGTATTTTTGGGAAGACAAATCTGTGGATGAAACTTCTATTACTCAGAATCTGCTGGTAAAACTCACTTTCCCCATTTAAAAGCGAAAAGAGGAAATGGAATATCTATAGGAAAACCAGTAAAGAAATGCAGAAGTTACCAATTTCTGTTCTTCTGTTAATCTTTTTTCTATGCATTCCTTGGAATTTTTCAATGCCTCTTTTAGCTTGGTAGGAATCTAATACAGAAGAGAGAGAAAAAGAAAAAAATCACTGCACAAAACATGACAAAGGAAAACGCAACTTCACTGCTTAAAACTCGCTAGTCATCTGATCAGGTTGTCTATCCAAAGCCCCAAATTCTGACACTGTTCCTTTAATGAAGGAAAACCCAGGACTCCAGATACGTACTTTCCCCTCCACACCCACCTACAGATCCAACAGCAGGGAGAGAGAAACAGAGAATAGTGGAAGGGATACTCCAGTGCCAGAGACAGCTAACTGTTTTGATAAACTGCCGTACAGCTGAGAACCGCAAGACACAACACGTGCCTGCCAGCAGCAGTGCGCTGGGGACAGCTCCCGACAGGCGCGGGATGCGGCTCCCTGGAAGCCCCACCGCTGCAGCGCTGGAGCCGGCTGCCGTACGTGATGATGGTCTCACAGCGACCCAGACAAATCCATTTCCCCAGGCCTTAGCCACTGGCTTCCTCTCACGCCAAAGGATCCAGATTATTTAGCAGCCTCCGTTCAGAGCACCGTGATTAACATACAGCTTAGCTCCAGCACAGGAACTACACTTGAACCGCTCATGGGGCACGCTGCGTCCTCCTGCTCTCCTTCCAAGGGGTTTTATGATGTTGTTTGGTACATGACAGCGAAGCAAGCCCGATACTGATGGACCTCACCATAAAGCCAGCTGTCCTTGACCCTACCTGCCATTTGATGCATAGTTACCCCCAGCCTGCCACTTACACATCATCAGCAAATCAAGACAAAGAATACATCAGTGTTCAACTCTACCTTAAGCTGTGGTTTCTCAGAATTTGTTAGCAGGACATCACTGAATAATCTGGGAGTGGACAGAGAAAGAAATAATTGGATTATTATCCCCAAAAGACAGGCAGAAACACAGAGAGAATACTACTGGTGCTGTTCACCTAATTCCTTCTTGCCTCCTTTTCCTCCACTTTCCTCATCCCTATCTCACTGTTTTTTTCCCTTGGTGTTTATGTACTGCTTTTTAGTTTCCAAGCCCTGCTGTAAAACTGGCAGCGTCCAGCCCTCAAAATGCAGCCACTATGGATGTCAGAGTCATTAAGGCTACATGAAATGTTTCAAAAGCTAATAGAGCAGCTATAACTACCAAAGGCAGAAAAGAGTTTCCTCAAAACGACTATCCCATTTCCTTAAAAGTATAAGGATTCTTTAATGACAAAAGATTATTAGGGGTGTTATTTTGAATTTCACCTGAAAGATCATTGAGCTTTTTAAGGAAACTCTCTTAGCACAACTGTTATTTAAGCATTCAAAAGAAACATGTGGAAGATCAATGAGGGAACTTAACATTTCAAACTATTTGTGGTCTTGCAAGTACTGCGGCAAAGGTAACTAAAGCAACTGTGCTAACAGCTTCACTCTCCTCTCTGTGGTATCAGAAACAGCATAAATGACTAATCCTCTTCCATCCAGAGCAAAGACACTAGAGGGCAATGTTAGCCTGAAAACAGACTGTTGGTCCATTTCAAGATACTTTGTTCTGGAGAACATACTAGAAAACTGTCCCAGAAAGAAATCTCAAGCCTGGCTCCGAGATAAGTGTTTCAGAGACTGTTGTTGTTCACATGGCCACGCTAAAGAAAACAAATTCGAGTCTAGAATCATGGCTCATAAGAATAGTAGTCCATGAAAAATTAAAAAATAGATGTAATTAAACTAACTAAGACTTAAAAAAAACAAAAAAACAAAAAACTTATTCGCAGGGCATTTTTCTCATCTTTCCTGATTCTATGTTTTTCAAAATTAGCAGACTCATAATTTATATGGAATAGCTTAATAAATAGGTGAATTACTTTCATTGTGCTGCACATCTATCTAGAATACTTTTATAAGAAGTATAGGTTTTAAGGGAATGTAGTATCATATCCTACACATCAGATACAGCTGAGCATGGATTGCTTGGTCATTGGTGATCTTTTAACACCTCTAAATTCCTGTACTCACACAGTTTTCTTATCGCATTTCTCCCCTGTGTACATTCTTCTGTCTACCCCCTCCTTCCTTTAAGGGCAGAGGAAGGGAGGAGCAGAAGGAAAAGAAGGTTGAGATGAGTCTGCAGTGACTCTTTCCAATCAGGAAATATGATTTTTGGAGCCTGCTTTAAATGTACTGCAATCTACGGTCTGAGAGACCAGACCCAGATGTAGGTATGGGCTGGCTATCATTCAAGAGGTCATGATTCTGGCACTCTGCTTTAAGAAAAGCGAGAGACCACCATTGCGACTCTACGCTCAGCACGCCGCTGGCATGCCACAGCACAGTCACCGCAGGCAACTCCCCCGATCATACTGTCTCCTAGTTGCAGGACGGGTGGCACTGCAGAAAGGCACCATCTCCAGCCTAGTCATGCACTGACATTGCTCCCTTTCTGCATTCACATCTTGCTCCATACCTGCCTTTACCACTTCACTGCATCCCTGGGAGGAGAACCTGCATGGAAATTTATCCTGCCTACACTTCAGAGAATCTCTAAGCCCTGCAAGAAACCAGTCAGAACATCCATGTAACAGCTCACTCCCAGACCCAGTCTAAAAACATTACTGCTAAGCACAGCAAGAGATCTATTTTGCTAGCCATAAGTAAACTGACAGCAAAATCTACTGAAGTCAGTCTGAAGGGGATGTGCAAAACTCTTATTTTAAGCGCTTTAAAAGGATCTGTACATGTTCTTAAGCATACTTGCACTGCTCTAATAGCTGGAACGATTTAAATCATAGCACCATGCTAAATAAAACATCTTCATTACCGCTCCAACACACCAAGAGACAAAAAAGTTAAATGAACATGTATCATATTCCCAAACAGTGGGTTCAATCAAGTAATAATTTTAAAGCTTCATTTGGGATACACCATACATCCCTCAGAATGAGGAGCAAATCTTTCTAAGAAGGAATGAAAGCACAAAATTTTTTCCCGCTAATATAATTAAAAACATTACTGTGAATATAGAACAAGTGCGTCAAGACTTACGGCATCTGTAAGAGCCGTGAAACAGTTGGCATGCCATTCTTCATAGCTTCACAGGTCAGAATGGATTCCAACACAGACACTACCAAAGAAAGAAGAGGAATGTACACATTTTTGCACTGCAGGATAGCAAACAATTTAGAATGAAAGTCCGGCACTGCTGTGTGATGTTCCTCTAAGTACTCCATCAACTGAGCAGTGATGAAGCTGTGCAACATTTGTTTTTCATTATAACGTTACTATTACACTTACAAACTTTCCAAGAATGTTAGATGTGAGGCCAGGGAATACACACATGTAATTACTAGAGACTGTTTTATCACTTAGTTTAAAAAATTACTCTATTTATATGCTACATATATTTGAAGAAGAACGTATTTTCCATTTTAAAAAATTACTAAATAATCATTTCCAACCACAGGCTCCAAAAGCCTTCAGGCTGACCTCTCACAGCATCTTAGCTAAAAGGCAGAGTACCCAGGAAGCCAAGACTGAAGCTTTCTTGATTGCATACTAACCAACAAACACTGATGGTGCAGGAGGGAAGCTGTCTACTGGAACTGTATCTGGGGGTCTTCCATATGTCATTTCATACAGTAAGTGTCCAAAGCAATGTACATCAATACCTTCTAAAGTCTGCAGAGAAACAGACAAAAAAAACTAAAACACCACATAGAATTGATTTGTTTTTCCCCAACCAGTTTGTAAACATGCAATAATCCATTAGAGAAAAAGGGCAATCTTGTATTCAAAGATGGAAAGAGATACCATTACGATAATTCCTAAACACAACCATTTCTCTGCACAACTTTAGCTCAAAAGAAGTTTTCACACCTCAAGCAAAAGAAATTACTGCTCTTTTCCTGTAAGTGATGATATAAATGGGATATTAGCCATGTTCTGTAAAATGCCTAAGGAGTAAACTCTTTTCATGCACAGCAGTTTAGAAAGGCACATACTGAGGTGAATTACAACAGAGTACATTTTCCTAGCATAAGTCAAACAGCAAAGAATGAACTCAAGATAATATAACCAGTTACCTCTTTACAAGGAGGTAAATAAAGAGACAGCAAAAACACATAGCAAACAAACGGAAGAAAGCCCCTTTCACCCCTCCTCAAGTCTGTAAAAGCTATAAATGTGCACTAAACTCCCAGGTAGGATACTTCCTAAATTTTAGGATCATGTTTAGACAGAAGCAGCTCCTCTTACTGCTTAATGGCTTAGAGATTTGCCAACACTGACAGATTTGGACTAACGAAGAACTTTTGATCGTTTCTTTGACAACACGGTAGAACTTGTTCAGCAAGGTCAGCAAGCAGCTGTCTCGTGATGCTTTATGCAATTTACTACAATGAGCACTTAAAGGCAAGGCAAGATGCTGGCCAGAAGTCTGCATTGCTACAACAGGGCAAATTAGGTTTAGCAGTTTTGTAGGAAGGTCATATTTTGCTGTGCAAGCCTGCAGTTTGAAGACATCCTACAAACAAATATAAAATAAGTTTTGAAGAGACAGATATCTACAAGTGTCTTATCTATTTTCACAGCAGCCATAACAGGCAAGGTTGATTACTACTCTCAGTTAAGACCAAGCGATAAGCTGTGTTCGTTACACGGACATACAAGTGCAACTGAAGCGTGGTGGACAATACACACACTTCCGTGAAATACAGGCGCAGTGTGCCAAGGGACCTTATAGCAAGGCTGCAGTTCAGCTACATTTGTGCCAGCACCACTGTCAAGAAAACATGTGCATGCACTCCTCCTCTGCCTGCTTGCTTTTGCCCTTAGCCCCGCTCCAGCGTCCTGGAATAAAACTTCCACGCAGCCACTCAGTGATTTGGAGGAAGCTGAAAAGAGATGTGATGGAGAAAAGCTCAGGGGGAAAAAAAGTGGAGGAGGGAGGGGGGTATTTTTCATTCAAGTCAGTTCTCCAGAAACACAAGTAGAGGGATGCATAAGAGTCAGCTAAATCAAATTTAATTTTTCAAAACTTACATTAATTTTCCGAAACTGTGAAAAGTATGATCGATAAAATGACGGAAGTCCCAACAAGGAATTTTCTAGATCTAGTAACTTGCACGTGTCTCCATCCAACATCACATTGCCGGAGTGAAGATGGCCATAAGGAAATCCTTTCTCATGCAAGAATTTTAATACCTGAAAAAACAAAGCAGGAGTGCTGTCACAAGATACTCAGATGATGTCAAGATATCAAATGTTCCCATACTAAAGCAGACACATAATAAAGGAGGCCCCTATTTCAGAATGCTTCTCCATTTCCCTTGCTCAGCTCGATCCGCTGCCACCATCACCTCTGGCTGGCTATTCACCCCCATTTCACCGGTAACATTTCTCACAAAACAAACATTTGATGCTGATCTTCAAAGTAGGCCTATAAACACCTCCCAGAGAGATCTGAAACTAAAATTTGCAATTCCACTGAATGTCATGGTTGGAATACAAAAATACTGCACTCAGGGATAAAAGTTTTATGGCGCATGTTCCACAGGCTACGAATTACTTCTTTCCCTTTTTCTCCTCAAGGAAAAAAAATTATATTACCACCTCTCTCCCTCCTCAGCTCCACAGGTACTAACTACCTTTCTTGTCAGAAACAGCCTCACTCAGATATATCTAAATTCAACTCCCAGCACTTAACCTCCATTTAAGTTTAGCTTTGAAGTCTGCTGCTTTTCTTTTAGAACCAAAATAAAACTTATGCACTCAAATATTTGTCTACTTTTTCCAGTTAAAACAATTGATCTTAAAAAAAAATAAATAAAAAAAAAAAAAAAAAAGGCATCTTCCTACAGTCACTGTCCTAGCAGTGTCACAGCTAAAACACCACTATTATTAGAAGCAATGTGAGAACCAACTTTAATCATAAAGGTGGTCTGGCTGATAAATAAAGCAAAAAGAAAAAATACCTCTAATATTTGTCTTCCATATGTTTTTATTTGTTGAAGTTCAAGACCTTGAATTTTTTTAGGATTGCAATACTTCTTCAAGAATGGGTCTTTTGGTTTCGCCTTTAAAGGAACAGACATATATCAAGAACCATGAGCATGAAATGCAGTTAGGACTAAGAAAAGCCAGCAATCGTCTTAGTTTACTTAGTAATAGATGGTAAACAGTAACATACTTTGAACGTTTCAGCAAATATTCCACCATTTGAGTTAAAAAAAAAAATTACCTTATAAATAAGGTCCTTTAGTGTCCCTTTTTCACTGAATGGCCTAATAACCAGTGCTGAAGATTCACTGGCAGTGACAAAAGTGACTTTGTAAATATAGGGATGCTACCAAAAGAAAAAGAAGATACTGTAGGTTACGTTTCAGATGACAGACACTGTATATTCAATTTTGCTTGATTCAAAAGAAAGAAAAGATATGTCTGAATTACATGTTTAAAGTAATTAATCAGATTCTGACACTGACATTTGCTCAAGTTACTTGGTCTTTATCCAAAGCAAGTGCAAAGAAAGCTCCACAAGAACATCGCTCAGTTCCCATATAAATCAAGAAAACTCCAATATCTCTCTCTTTTTTTTTTTTTTTATTAAACCAAGAACTAAACAGACTGGCATCACAGATAAATGAAGAATCCAGCCCTATTAACACTTACACATGAGGAGGTTTACCGCAGTTTTAAGTGAGGCTATGCTAATGAATTCTTTCATGCTCTTCTACAACTGTGGCACATAAGAAAATTCCGCACTAATAGTTTTCATAACAGTTTTGATAATGTCTTTAGAAACTTTCATAGCAGCTTCTTGTAACTTTCTGAAACCACAGCAGATTTGGAAATAGATTACGCACACCACACACATACAACCAAAAAGGTTGAAAACTAGGCTTTTCAACCCAAGAGTTAGACCCAAAGTGATGTATCAAAATCAAGACATGAGCAAGGGGTCTTGTCCTAACTATCAATTTCAATCACTGTATCTTTTGAGTTCCAGGATGACATAGAAGTTTACCAGGTCAAAATGCATCTTTTCAGCTTGTCTCTCACAAGCTTAACAGTTTTAAAGAGAAAACCCCTTTGGAGTGAAATGCCACTTCTTTTTCAGACAGAGTCCGACTGGATTTAGATTGCAGCATAGCACAGCAGCTACAAGTACAGCCTCCATCGTACCTCTAAGAAGATACTCCTGTCATAAGTACAAAGAAGTGAAAAAACAACTATGCACATTGCACTGTCCTGTCCGCTGCTGACTGAGAATATCCACAGTATAGTGGTTAGCAATTACATCTCAACAGCACTATCCTAACAGTCTACAAGTCTTGAAGAACTGAAATAAAGCCTGTGATCTCACAGTACTGTAGGAAGTCATCAGAAGACAAAATACAATTAACCAGAACCCTGAAGCTCTTGTAATAATCCTGTAATAATTGTGCTGAAAACATGTTACCTCATTGTGTGGGAAATTTAATTAAAAGGTTTACAGATCTCTAAATGAAAGCAACTCTAAAATTACAAACTATTTCTACTAGACTGCATGTGCTTTTGCAAGATTAGCCTTTGCAAGCTTTTCTTTGTGCTGGCACAATTTAAAAGTCTTCAAGTAATACTCACAGAACAGGAAGAAAGAAGTTTCACAGCGTACTGTAAGTCTTTGTCAGACAAGTATTTATCAGGGCCAAGATCAGCCTAGAAATAATAGAAAAAGAAAGGCCTCATAAGGGAAGAAGTTGCACTCCATAAAGAAAATGGGATCTATATTCTTCTCTCACAAATTAAGACAGCTGCTTGGAAATACATTTTGAAGAGCAAACAAGGAAACTACACACGAAGAAGCAAACTTTAAAAGGCGGAATAAGGCTGTGGTTTCACTATACAAAGAATTTGACAGTAAGTAAGTATTATTGCCTCCTCCCTTCCCAGTATCTGACATGCATTATCAAACTAACTTTGCCAACCCCAAAACTGGGGAATTGTGCGCACTGTGAACTGATAGGGTTTAACCCCCCACCTTCTTCCTCTCCACTAAAAAACTTCCCTCTTATGCCAGGTTTGAGCAATCTCAGCTCCCCAGCAAAGTCTCATGAACAGCTATGCTTTTATAACTAAGAGTGCGGCACATCTCAGCACAGAAGCATAAGCATTTAGTAATGACAAAGTATTTGGCGGCAACACATCTCTACCTCAAAGGAGCAATTCATGCCTATTAGTTTGTCAGAACAACTAAGGATCCTAGTAAAAAACAGAAACAAATAACCTAAAAACAACAATAAAACCCAGTAATTTAAAAAGGATCACCCTGCTCTTTCCAGTGAGCAGGTTTATATTATGGTCAGCATCTACGTCATTACCACTAAGGAAACAGTAAACTGAGGTAGCAGCGGTGGGAACAAATGGCCAAGGCCAGAAACTTTCAAACTGGATTTGCCGACAGAGAAAAGAAACACGAGAAGTTCCCACACTACACATCCACCTAAGGGCTTTCAAAGCTCTTTCAAGTCCCGAGCTCTTAAATCTGCATCTCTGTCATTCACACATGATAGTCAATATAAACAATACAAGCTAAGTTCACTAAGAAAGACTCGAGGATAAGATGAAAGCATACCCAGCTTAACATTAGCCGTTCCTTTGGTTGATTCCTAATCTTCATTAAAAAATATTTCTTACGTATTCGCCAACCTGCAATGAAAGGGTCATCAGTAGTTTTAATTAAAACATTACCGAATCATATGGCCTACAAGCAGGACAAGGTTTGTAAGCAAAGACAGTATCCTTATCTTAGGACAACCAGTATAGTTGGAAAAATCAGGCAAGTTTTCAGGAATACATGTTCTTCTTACCTAAATCTTTTAATGGTTCTACTACTTCCCACTTTGGCTCTGATCGGAAGAACATTGAAACATGCTGTAAGGCAATTTCTGGGGAGAAAAGAAAAAAAGAGACCACTTAATTAGATTATATACACATTAGGCAATGTTCTACGCCAGGAGGAAGCCTTCAGGAATTCAGACTTTGTTTTAATAACTAAGTCAGCAAAATCATTTCAAAAGAAAACCAGGTGAAAACACAGCTAAAAGGTATTTGCATTTTTAACCTGAGAACTCATATCCACTGAGAAAACAGAAACCACTGCCTTAGGAAAACTTACCTTCCTGAGTTTGCATTATATCTATACTAGAGTTTATTTTCCAAGTCCAAATCTAACACTCACAGCTAAGATTTCTCACACTTGGTACACACTATAGTATGTCATGAAATGCTTTAGCTATACCTGTAAAAGCGGTAACTTTTACATCTCTTTAATGTGCATCTACAGTGCCATTATTACATATGAACTAATCAGTTCTTTGTTTTGCTACCTGCTACTCTGCCCTATTTTGCACAGACAAAGGTACTTTGCTGTCAGGATCCAACATGCACTTCTGAAAAATAGGACAACCTTCTGGTTACTGAGTTTTCCCACAACTGGGAATACAACTGGTGTATTCATTAAGTGATTATGCCAACAAAGAATTTTCTCTAACATCACTTATCTCGCCATAGAAATACTGCAAAAAGGTAAGGATGCACTTTATCTCTTCTGTACTCTCTCTTCTCTAGCTAAAAATATGCTAGGAAAAGGAGAGAAAACAGTGCAATACGTATCAGCTCACTGCTGCAATATTAAATAATGACAAATTGATAAAAGTCTCCAGAGAACACAGGCAACCTCTTGATTGTTATCAACTTCCCCAAAACTTGATGAAAAAACAACAGTCCCAAAGAAAGCACTCAGAATTAACACGGAAGTCACATTATCTCCTAGAGGATTTCAACTGCTTGTTCAGCATTAACCAGACAAACTCTGTCCTTAAAGAATTACTAGTAATTCACATCTCTTCCACAGCTTTCCGTAAACATCCGGGAAATGTTCTTTGCACTTTGAAGTGCAAGAAACAAGGATGTTACATAAAGGGAAAGCAGAAAGACAAGTGAAAAGGAAGTAGTAAGTTCCTGTTTCAGTAGGCTGTGCTTTTATGAAAATAAGGTTTGCATTTTGCAAAGAGTCGGTCTGCCTATGAACTAAATCGCAGGGTAGTGTTTCAACACTTGGAGGAAGTTCTTCAGTCTATCAGACAAATACTTAATTTCCAATGGCTGAAGTAGAAGTCCGATAAATTAAGAGAAGAAACATTCAATAATGAAGAGAACTGATCACTGGAACATCATTCTAAGGGAGACAGTGATTCCCCACCATTGTGGATTTTTTTCTTTATTCAACAGTATATAATGCCTTAAAAGAAGGAAAAAAAAACACTAGCTCAAACACTTAGTTCTATGAAGTTTCACAGCCCAAAGGGATAGAGGGAGCTAGACAAGATGATCACAATTGCTCCTGCTGATTTGAAAAACTTCTGAACCATGACAAATGCAAGATTCAGTGTCCAGAAGACCAGCTGTATTAACAGAACGCAGAGCTGACAACCTTAACTCTATCTTACGCTCCAGTAAACAAGTAACTTCTGAACATCACCTTTCCCATCCATCACAAATAACAGTGAAAAAGTAGACTTCACTCTCGTTAGCCACTTCTCCCAAGTTCACCTTAAATAAATCTTGACTCTCATCACTCCTCTGTAGAATAATGCAAATATTCAGTATTGATAACTATAGCATGATCCATGTACACACCTGGAGGAATATTATCATATATAATCACACACAATATGATCATTTTGAAGTATTTTTTTTTTCTCTGTGCCATAGTGTAACTCCTTGTCAGCATTAACGGAAGATGTGCGCACATGCTAAAGTGAAATTGTGATGCAGTTTTAAAATCCCTTACTTACCAGTGTAGTTTACAGAATAGCTGTTTGGATCCAAGAACTTTTTTACCAGTTCACAGTTAGACAGTATGTGATGGGTAGTAATTACATCAAGATAGGTCTGGAGTCCTTTCTGTCTTTCAGCTATGAATTCACGCTCCATATTTCCAATCAATTTTTTTGGAGGAAGAGGTAGACTTAGAGTTGAGATCTTAAAAAGAGAGGAAAAATGATTATTTTGCAGCCTTGTTCTCAAAATGCCTCAGGGGAGTAAACTAGCAAGCCAGAAAATACTCTCTGCATTTTCTGTGTGTTTTACTCTGTGTATATACAGAGTAATACTCCGTGTATTTTCTGTGTGTTAACAACCGAATAATTTTTGTTTTGTATATACAAGCTTTATGTTTTTTCTAGGTACTGTTATCAGGGTGAGGAGTCAAATAACTCACATCCCAGTGTGAAGAGACTTGTAAATGCAACTACACTGAGATTGCAAGGAGATAAATTTTTGCTAGTGAGTCATGCATTTAAGATCACTACACAAAACCTTCAGCTACTAAATGGCTAAAAATTTCAGCCAAATTCTTTAAAATTCTCGAGATACCTTTGCCATAACACAAAAAAAATTTCACACCTTACCATTTCCTCATGATGAAATTTATGCTTATTTAATGTATGTGCAAATTAGCAAGTTTCCTTTGCCCCTACCGCCATTATGGGTAACATAAAAACCCTTACTGTCAGGTTTTTAACTTGTACTTTCAAATATGGTGCAACTTTTCCAATTTAATTTCTAAATTTGTTGCTGTGAAGTTTTTAACAGCTATATATATTTCACCCCAGATAAAACTGCAATCTACTAGTGGATATACAGCAGTTGTTTTATCTTAAGTGGTGCAAAGCTTCAATTAAAATTAGTAAAATATTTAGACATGGGAAAATGGAAAATTCTGCAGAAACCCAGAGCTTTATATAAGTCAGATCAAAGAGGTTTGTTTTCTAAACATGATCTAGGTTGCACACAGTATTTATATTCATTTACGTCATGTGAATTGCCAGAATAAATTATTGATGTTGTCAACACATTGTTGTCCAGCAGATCAAAGCACCTGCCGTGTGCACGCTGAATCTGCACTGGAGATTATCTTTAATAAATGTGTGTTGCAGAAACAAACTGCATATGTGCAATAACCTCATTTCTAAAGCAAAGAGAAGGCAGGGACTTTCAGCATTTGAACAACCCTCATTTTAACTGGTGGAAAAAGTAAGGGATTAGCTTAAACTGGAGGGGAGGTAGCAATGCCTTTCCTTTTCTTCCTCCTCCTCTTCATAAACGCAGGAATTGTTCCCCCCAGCACTGGTACTTCTCTGGGGTTTGCCTGCAAATCATGGGCTGAAGAAGAGCTATGGCTATGTGCGAGTTACAGAAGACATACAAATCATCCTGTCCACCGAGCATGCTTTTCAAGGAAAAAATAACATCCAGGAATAAACCCAAAAGCAACAACAAACTGCTCACAGCACTTACATTTACCACCTACATTTAATTTTAACACCAGAGGCATACAAACCCTTTTGTCTGGCACACCACTCCTCCTAATTCAAAAACGAGTTTCTAAATAAAAACCAAATGCACCTCTGACATTAAAGTTACTCACTGGAAAAGCACATCAAACCGAAATCACCTTTAAATTCTTGACCTGAGAGCTACTAACCATCTGATAGAAAAGGACCCTAGTTTATCATAAAAGTTTTTTTTATTGGGAGGGGAAAAAGAACAAACGCGGGTATTTTTCAGCAGAAACTAACATTCACCCCAGGTTTTTGTGACTATCTGCCAAAATGCGAGGCACAGTGAGAGCAGTTTCTACCAGGGAGGACCACCTCGCCGAGGTCCCGACTTTGCCCACCTCCGAGCTCAAGCAGAGCTTCGCCGGGGCCTGAGCTCAGCGCTGAAGAACTCAGCACCACAGAAGAACCTGGGAATTAACTTGCTTATCTTCAAACCGCAGCCTTCACAGGAAGCTCTGGTCAAAAGCTGCAATAAAACACTCCACCAAAGTCAGATATCTTGCTGCAAATACCCTACCAGACACTCGCTTAACAAGACAGGAGAACAGTCGAGTGTCTCCACAGATCCCTGTCGAGCATGCGGAGAAGGAAAGGCAGGAGCGCCTGCAAGGAGCTTCCCAGTTCAGTATGCAGCACGGGTCAGAGAGTCTGGCTCGAAACTTTCTGATGCGTACTAGGGTCACGGGCACACACCTCATCCCATCCAAGGTCTGGCAGGACTACGGCCCCTAGCCTAGATAGCTTTGAAACTCTCAATCCTTACTATTAACGTATAGGTAGCATCAGATTAACAGGAGAAAGCTGCATTCCAACTTGGCCACGTGTCCAAGCACAACAACCTGGACCGATGCAGAAGTCAAATATGCCAGAGGAAATGGAAAAACTTTGGCCTTGAAGCCCAAAAAGAAGCTTCAGCTTGCGAACATTTTGGTTGTGAAGGTAGGGGGGTGCTTTTTGGTGTTTTCTTATTGCTCGTTGCTTTTTACTTTTTTATTTTTTCACTCAATTAATTTTAACACACACAAGATGAGAGTTTAAAGTGCTTAAAAACAAGTCACAAAACGTGAATATTTTGATGAAAAGTTGCTGCTTAGCATTCCAGGCGGAAGGAATTCAGAAGTGCTGCATGTCTCATGTCTGCAAAAATCTTTCTCTGACCTCAAATTCCTCCTTATCTCATTCTACAACTTGCTGCCAAATTTCCTGTCAAAAAATTTCCTGAGGTCTTCACTTACACTGTGCATCTGTCTCAGATGCCAAGGCCTTTTCTTTCTCTCCTACATCATATGTAAGCTGTTTAACTTCACTTTCTAGACCTTCCACTTAGGCCTAACCATTCAGCACCTGTCATTCCTGAATTTAAGTCAAAAGGATCCATTACTCTTTTTTACTAACGCTGCCTCATTTGAAAGTTAAATGAGATGGCAATGAAGGCTTTTCGTGCCTTAACACATTCTATTCCCCATGGTTAAGAGGAACTTGTAGTCAGCTGCAAAACATGAACTCTATCTGCTTTTGAAAAACCTTCTCCAAGTTCTTCCTCTGTGATCTCTATCAAATATTGACTACGATTAAGACTACTGATGACTGCTATGCACTACGTCAACTAGCACCATCTCATTTCCATGTGTTCCCACGGGTACTTCTCTAATCTTAAATCTTGGATTTCTCTGGAGGAGGAGACATCTGTGTATTGCCTTTATTCAGCACCTAACACAAGAGGTTTCTAGGTCATGGTTACAGTTCCCATGTTCTACTGCGCATTTAATAAGTAATTCCACAAAACTCAACCAAGGTCTAGCTATTGAATTATGACTAACTCCCCTGCCGCGTACCTCCCAGGCTGCTGTAACTGATTCTTATCCTATTCAGAGGGCAGTTTAACATCCTTGCACGTTTTTGCCCACTAAGGTTCACCAAGCAGATAGCTGATTGATTAAAAGAGGCAAAAAAATTAAAAAAGGAGAGAGGAAAAAAAGAGAGAGAGAGAGAAGCAGAAGCAGTATTAAGCACCTGAATTCATGCTATGTTTAATAGAGAAAAATCTCTTAAAACTCACAAAAAACTATCCTCAAATCTTGGAAGCATTTGCTTTTTATCTTGTTTGCCTACCTAGTACAATGAAAACCTTCAGTAACAAGTTTCATTCCTGTATATGCTAGTCACTGCATATACCCCCCGCAACTCACTCGCATACGCTGCTTTTTCCCACACAAAATAAAAAGAAATAACTGTCCAAAAAAGAAAAAGAAAACACACAGTAAGTCCAGTGTTTAACTCAGGAACACTTTTCAATGATACAGAAATCCATCACATGATAAGCAGCATCTGGAAGTGCTTTTAGAGGAATATAAATAATGAGACACATAGCACTTCAATGCTGAATTTAAGGTTGGTATGTGCCTTGGCTTTCTTTGAATCAAAGAAGGAACAAATAATAACACATAAAACCAGAACAAGTCACAGTACTGAAGGGAAAGATTCAGTATCTGCCAATCTCCTCTATTTATATATAAATTGGTGCTATTGAGCTAAAAATAAAATTTTTCCCAGAGAAAATCTAAGAGTGAAAAAAAAATTCAACTTATATTTAAGACTACAGTTTCTCTTTACAGTTATGTGAATTTGTAAGTTTTCTTCATTGCAATATATAAAAATATCACAAATCATTTTAAATATATCCCTCCAGCAGACCTTTTTTATTTATGTATCAAGAGTAAAAGTTACCTGCAAACTATTATTAAGCAAGTCGAAGTCGCTGTATCGCCTCACAATCTGCAAAACATAAAGACAAGATTGAGGAAACATACTAGTATTCTCATTAACATTTCGCACCTCAAAAATCCCAGCATAGAGAAGTAATTTCCATTTATAAACTGATTTCTTCTTTTAACCATTCTCTGTACAAATTCAAAACTACTGGATTTATGCCACGTTGCCAGAGAGCAAATGAGAGTTGCTTTTAATGACATCTCAACGAGAAATAAAATACATTTCTAAATGTTATCTTAAAACAGCTTTTCCAAAAATATTTGCTAGCAGAGGTCTCTGCAAACAATGCATTTTCCCACGTTAGAAGCAACAGCATTTTATGAGCATCTACACTACTACTTCTAGTTTTCATTGGTCATGCGTCAGCAAGGCTGCGATTTTAGCACTCGGGAAAGCAAACAGGCATTTGAGAGTTAAAAGCGATGGCCATAACAATATACAGTAAGAACACATGACACATGATTTTCCTGTTTTCCTGGAATACCCAGAATGGCAGAAGACGACGACATGCCTTCTGTAACTGGCAGCAATACTGTTTTTCTCACATTTCTTGACCAAAAGCCTTCAAGCACTTCATGTTCTCAGTTCTCATTCTAAACCAACATTTCCCTTTCTTTCTCAAAATTTAAAAACCTAGAAGAGACAATATTTAAATTCTTCCTAAAAAGGCATCCTGGTTGCATGAATTACAGTTTAAAAAATTACCTGCCAACTGTTTTCCGGTGAAACTCCTCTCTGAACACGGATTATGTATTCCTAGTAAATGGAAAAAGTTATTAGAAACGAGAATTAATGAGTTGAAGTGAGTTGTTCGGTACTTCTCTGCATACAACCACTATCCAATTAGGAAACATTCAGAAACAGAAAATTCAGATCCAGATTTTAAGCTTCTAGGCAACGTCAGAGCTGGGTTAGTCCAGACCCACCACCAGCAGCTCTCACTACTTAACAGAGGAAAAGGTGAAAAGAGCTCTTGGCTCCGAGTGCTCACAGATCTGTGAAGTATTTGCACAGTTCCATTTTCTAAGGAAAAAGGTAATTTAAGAACATACCCTCCCCACATCATCTCTATTGAGAATAGCTGGGTGGGGTGGGAAGGGGAGGGAAAAAAGAAAAAAGAAAAAAAAAAACCCCACACACTCTCCCCACCTCTAAAATCTAACAAATAGCCTCCAGGAATTACTGCTTCCTTCATTACAGGAAAAAAATGCCACAATGTAAATATCCACCACTGCCCAACCTCTAATTATTTTTTACATGAAAAGAAGTTGCAGCAACAGCTTTGGGGTGTGCTTGAGTAACTAGAACATACCAGTTTCTCCTGATGATAATTCTTAATTTCTAATACACAGCTAATGTTAGTTACTTACAGATTAAATAGGCAAGTATACATAAATCTCAGTGAACCACTTTTAGATTTTAATAATTGTAAATTCTCCCACCAGGGAGAATTCTTTTCAGTCTTTTCATCTCAAGCTCCACGGTGTCTTCTGTAGACTAATACCTAGTTAACACAGCAATACCATTATTTGATATTTATCTAATTCTCTCGAGAACAGATACAAGTATATTGTGCGCACGCTCCAGAGATACTTTGAGAAAACCCCAATTTTGTTCATCTCTACTCCGAGTTTTAAAACAGCTCTAAAACACACTTGACATTTCAAGGAGCACAATACAAGGCAAGTCTTTTTTCTGGAAAGCCTATAATTTCAATTCTAGATAACACTTAATTAGCAAGGAAATAAAATTAATATGGGTTAT
This sequence comes from Dromaius novaehollandiae, assembly GCF_036370855.1. Taxonomy (NCBI): domain Eukaryota; kingdom Metazoa; phylum Chordata; class Aves; order Casuariiformes; family Dromaiidae; genus Dromaius; species Dromaius novaehollandiae. The sequence goes on along the minus strand of NC_088109.1, from coordinate 16,145,851 downwards.
AAGTATAGCAATACATACTTCCTTTACCATTAGCATACCTTGAAAGCTCTATGACTACAATCATTTTTTAAGCCTTATTACAAAGATAAACCTATGGTCACATCATTTGCATTGAAAGACATGAAAACAAAGCACCAAAAACACAAGGTGCCAAGCGAGAAAATGCAGCGCCGAGGAGAGTCAAAGGGTACCCGGAGGCAGAAGAGACGGAATAACCTGCTCAGATAGCCATACTTTTACATGACAGGCTTTCCTGCAGATTCGTGCGAGTCTGAAGCTGCAGGAGAGCTGACGAGGTGGCCTGTACCCCGCACCCTTTCCAGCAGATTCGTCTTCCCTGCTCTGCTTCGCCTGGGACAGCAGGAACCGCCACCAGCCCTCGGAGCAGCCCGAAATACTCCCGGCTCCCCCACCGAACGCACTCGGGTGCTCTGCACCTGCAGCCGTGAGGCTCTAAGACTCAGACCGAGCACTAGAAAATCTAAAACAAATAAAAATTCAAGCCATGGCTCACAATATTTCTAACCTCTACCACGTGCAGAGCACTTTGCATCTGTGCCAAGGGACGCGCGAGCACCCACGCAGTCACTGCCTGCAGTGCAGCATCACACGCTAAATCGTTCGTTATTCAGCCCGTATGATTTCATTCATGCTGGTAGAGATGTTCAAACATATTTTATGTAAAGTGCTGAATAATTTTTCAATTTGGAACGCCACCAGTTTTGCTCAACTGCTTACATTAATAGGAGCCTAACGCAAATAGAAAAGACATTTGATAGCATTATGCACAATTTTTTTTCAGATATTAAAGTTAATGCTGCCTTCCAAATTATCACAGATAAACAATAATGAAACAATAATGAGGAAACAAGGGCATTTCCAGCACCCTGGATTTATACACCCAATTTGTCTGTTCTGTAGCAGTAACTGTTTGTACAAATCTGGCATGTACCTGCATACCGACTAGATACTTAAGTTAATTGAATGCTTGAACCGTGAAGTATTATAAATTCAGTTTCACAGTTAAAACTCCACTACAGGCATTTATTAATAAGTTCTTTCAGGTATTGTGAAGCCTCTTCTGTTTTTGGCAGCTGCCTTTGGAATCACGCAGAACTCATTTTCCGCTTTAAAATGAAATTAGATGAAAAGCTTGTATCCCGAAGAGCGCGTATGTACGAGAGGATCCCAACAAACGCAAAGGGGAGCATATCAGAGAATCCCATCCCAGAGTTAAATTTCCATTTAACATTTACCACCACAACAAGCAGGACAAATCAAGAGTTACAACCACTCCAGACAAGTGCCAAAGGCAACACGTATCAGATGACATTACCTTGTGTGTTCAGCCTTAGCTAATCTAAATTTATTTACTGAAGTTTCCTTCCAAAGCACAACGCTGACCGGGCAAAAATGCTATTCTATGTTCTTAAATTCACTTAAAATACCTTTTGCTATCAACAGCTATCAAATATCTGTAGCAATTTTGAACTATGGAGCCCCAAGAACAAATTCAACATTAGGAAGGATGGAAAACAAGGTAATTTAAAATACTTAATATTCTAACAACTCAAATGGAAGTGACAGAAACCCAAAACGCCATAAAGCAAAACACTTAACTACCATAGCAGAATTAAAGGGTCTCTTCACAGAAAGCCAGCCCAGCATGTTCTCTCTGTACTCCCTTCTCTTACCCATTTGAAACTGTCATTATTTGCTTGTAAAATGAGAAGCCCAAATCCTTATAAATGACAACAAGTATCAGTTTAGTTTATTGCAACCCAACCAGGATAACGATATCTGGAAGCTCGGAGACAGAAGGGGATCTGGCAGACACAAGGGAGCCCAGAAGCACAACCGCCGCCCGGCTTCACCCGCTGCGCGCGCGCTGCTCGGCGCCTGGGGAAAGCGGGAGGAGACTCCTCTACTGGCAGACCCAAAAAAAAGCAGCAACTGCTTATTCAGCAAGTCTCCGAGGAACATGGGCTGTTTCCCTGAAAAAAAACCACACGTCCGTGATGATTCATCACGTTCAGCCATTCAGCTTTTCTAGTGTTTGGAAAGCAGCGGCGTTATTGCCCAATCCCCCGTAGCGCCCGCCGCCGGTCCCCGGCACACGCCGAGGACACGCTCCCGGCCGGGCGGCCGCAAAGCATGGCCTCATCAGAGCTGGCACCTACTGCACACAACCACCCCGACCAGTGACAGAGAAAGCTTCGGCAAGGGCCGGCACCCAGGGTTCATTTCTGCTGCAAGCGCCAGGGACGGATGACCAGGCGTGGCGAGGGCTGGTTTAGCCGCACGTACCCTTGACTGAGTCATGCTTAAGTTCCCATGGTGTCTTCTACTCCTACATGAATGGCTCAAAACCTTTTCTACAGCTGATTTTACCAAAAAACTTCAGAGAAGACCTAGCAGCTGCTAGATGGTAAAGAAAGGTCTCAGTGTGTAGAAGAAGAGAGACCCTCATGCTACTGATTTTTCCCACAGGTCAAGAGCTCACTGGTGGCCTCTACACCGGAGCCATCGACAAGATGGGCCATAAAAACATTCCTCTGAGAAAACCTCTGGGCTGTCCCTCCACACCGCCACCGAGGTAAGGCTTGTACGTCTGCTGTTTTACCATCGGTATGGCCAAGCCGGTTCCTTTCACAGCCTTGACATTCCGGCAGCAGCTCCATAAAGGCATTCAAAGATGCCAAGCAAAGCAGTTTCACCTACGGGATCATTTCCTGACACCTCTGGTGGAAAACAGTGCTGAGAGGAAGCAGGGAGTAAGGAAAGCTGCATGACCCCAGTTTCACACTGTCATTTCCTAAAACCTTGTTCCTACCACCACAGAGTGGTGGATAGAGTTTCTGTTATGTTTTCATACATCAACATGGCTCAGTGATAACCACGCTGCCTTTCTCCAGCGCTTTGTCAACGGCAATTCCATGATTACTGCTTGGGATTAACGTTATCCTGAAATTACCCAGATCGTTTTATTTGTTCATTTTCACGCAGAGCCAGCATTTAGGTGGCTTTTTCCCAGTTTGCCATGATTACTCCCCGGCGTTCCAGCATTTGTTATAACATTAGCATCAACAGCTCCGAGCTTCTGAGACGGTCCTGCTAACGCTCCTCAGTACAAGTTGCATGGCAAAGCACGTCAGAATGTTTAGCAATTACTGTTTATTATCTTTATTAAAGATTATTATTATTGATACATATTATTATCATTACTTATACTCTATTAAAGATTATCATTATTAAAACAGAAAGCAAACAGAAACGAAAGGGATCTGCAGAGACAAAACAGGAAAGAACACATGGCAAGTTTAGAGGGTCATATAATAAAGTGCAGGGAACCTCCAGCCAAAATTGAGTAACACGTTCTGCTTCCCCAAGAAAATCATCCCTACATTTCTGGCTGAGGGTAGTCATTCTACTTCACAGATTTCTGCTCTACATCAGTTTAATCCAAGGAGGCTTGAAAAGCCAACCATTATAAAGATCCAGGTCACCTTCAGGTCACATCAGCTGAAAGTTTGAAAGGGTTTTATTTTATGAGCATTAAAAAGACAAAAGCGTAATTAAGCATGAACACAATCCCTGCTTAAGTAGGCCGGATTGGAACAACTTCTAATACGAAGCTCTTTTAAATGCTTATTTAGAAAATCTCCCATGCGAAAAGGAGCAACAAAATCAGCAAAGCTGCTCATACCCACGGAGCTCTCTTTACTAGAGGGCATAGTACTTATTCACTATTGCACAACTTGCCACTAAGCCTATCTAAGGTACAAGCAGCAGCTGCGGTGTTTACCTGCATTTTAAACAATGCACATGTTTGTCTGGGGACATAACGCAGTTCCACGCACAGTGTATCACTACTGTAGGAGAGTAAGCCATTCAGCAAGTAAAAGCCATGAAGTAGGACAACTGCAGAAAAAAATAGGGCGCACATGTACATGCAATGAACAAGAAAATCTCTGTAGAGCAACAAGAGAAATAGCAGCTTTTCAATCTTCTGCATCACTGCGGCCTTCACTGGAAAAGGGAAATAATCAGTATTTTTTCAGGAATTACTCAGCAGTCAATAAAAATATTCTAATTACACTGCAAGATCTCTTAGGCAAGGGATTACTAATGTATGGTGTGGCAACTAAATTTTGACTGCAATCTCTGCAGGAGCTACAAAGGCAATACTAATTTAGCGAGGTCACCACCGTAAACCATAATGTTGGAATGTCTAAAAGAAGCTGTGTTCAAACAGCTATCTTTTTGAGCTCAAACTTGGTGAAAAAGAAAACAAGCTTAGCTACCAAGTCTTGTGGAGGAACTGTATTTCCAGAACCTCAAACAAGTGAGCTCTAATAGTTCTCTGCCCAAAGTCACCTCTAAAACTAATTGCATGATATTTTTTCAAAGCAGAGGCAGCCTTGTAGAGGTTGAGCTCCTCATAAAGCAAGTGTGCAAAGTTCTTTACAAGCTTTTAAAATAAATTCTAAAGTTTTAGAAACATGTCTCCATTTTTGTATTACAGAACAGTTTAGGAGAAATATAAATGCTTTTCCAACATTTTTAATCTAAAAGCTATGAGAGTGTCAACATTCATCAGCACTTAAGGAAGATGAAAAATTCTAAAATGTGTTACAAGAAGGATTTATTTCAGCTGTTCATTTCCAAATGCCTTTAAGACAACAATGTACAGTAGCAAAATTGGCTGTTTCAATACTTCAATTTCAACATGCAATGGATGAAATAGAAAGGTCATTTCAGAAAATAATTAAGGAATATTTGGAAGAAGCACACGTATACCTTTCTAGTGCTTCTACAACTTTAAAGCACTCTGAAGCTTGTTTGTGCAGATAGGCAATTTATAATAAGGGACATGTCTGGACAATTCTGAAAGAAAACAGCACCCTATTTTAAGGCTTAAAAAGAAAGCCCCATTTAAATAGCGAACATACAGATGAAAAATTGCAATATGAAGCAAGTTTAGCAGCCAATTTTTTTTAAGCTTTAATGCTGAAAATGCCTCTGTTGTCAGAATACAACATTTGGTATTAAGATGAAACACTTGGAAATGGTTTAATGTATTGGACGTAATTCCACTCCCACTGAATTCAAGGAATGCAATGGCAACTAAACCACCTCATTTCTGCAAAACGGCCGGTACACGCACCTACTGAGAGCACTGAACCACACCTGCGAGAAGCACCCAACGCACTACTGGAAGTTACACAGTTACTCTCACTTGTATGCAGTGCTAATGAAGTAATAAAGCTGACAGGGGTTTGCTTATGTAGTTTCAACTCTATCAAGCGAGGTACCATTGGAGTGCCTCTGCAATACAAATTTATTCGGCTTTCAAAATGAAAAGTACTCTGTAAACACCGCACTACAGAAGTATTTGTATCTAAGTAGACTTTCAAACCAAACTTGGAATGCTTTTATAACACATTTAACCAGGAAAAAAACTTTTGTAAAAAAGAATAAAAGGTGTAATTTTCATCTTCAATTACTACTGGAAATAAATACGCACAAATAAAGCCTCAGCTGACAATTTCTTTGTTCCAACTCAAAAGCATGGAGATTACGTACTAACTCAGGGAAGAACTTCTGAGTTCCAACCAAGAAAAGGCGCTTGGGAGCAGATCACCACATTCTGTAGCTGCTTTTCCTAACAATCTAACTACATTTACTGGGGATGTGACATGCTCTTACTATGCAAAAAGTGCAAACCTCAAGAGAATATTTTAAATACTAGTTTTGTCCCTTCTTGAGTTTCTGGGGAATTCAGGCATATATGTAGTAGTTTTAGGTTTTGCTTTCAGTTTTCTTTCTTATTTGCATCTTTATCTACAGGAAATAGAAACTCACCCTCTGCCAACTGCAGCCCTTGATTCAATGCTATTAAATTTACATTTACACAACCTGTTGTATTAAATCTAAAATAATAGAAGCTGCTTAGAGCAACAGATGGGCAAGCTATGCATTTAACACAAGCTTTGGTCTTCTGCTTGGTATTTCACCATACCCACAGAGCTTTTCCTCACATTCTTCACCTTTTCCTTAGCTGGTTATGCAGAAGGCTGACTATTTTCAGCACCTGTGGAAGGCCTAAGTTATTACTAGCTTAGTCATCATATTAAAGTTGCATTTAATCTGGGGCTAAATCATCTTCATATGAGTGCCTTTATAAACAATGATCTAGAGGGAAAAAATTATAAATGCAAGTTTAAAGCATTCTTGTAACATTAAGGAGCATTGTAAAAGCTTAATGCATATTGTTGACAAATGAACAGGAAAAAATTATTCATGGGTGCCTTTGTCTTTCAGCTTTAGAACAAGTCTCAGATGTGAAGACCTAGTTCTCCAGATACTGGTTTTGGGTAAAGAACTGTACAGATCTACCCCTTTTGAAGAAGTTGCTTTGGGACGAGATGAGAGATAGAGAGAGGAAGCATTCAGCTAATGATAACCTGTTTCCATGCATCTATAATGTAATAAAATAGAGTGGCAATGCCCCACAAAAATATTTCAACGCATACCTTTATTTGTTAGGGAAGGGATTCATTTATACACCTCTTCAAACACAAGGATCTATTTGTGTAGTTTGTTTAAATCGGGAAAGCTCAAGTCAGGTACAGCATCATCCACCAATAAAAGAAGTATTCGGATGCCATGGACATAAGATCAAGTGTCCAAAATGACAAAATAGCATCTTACATCAAATAAGAAACCAAGTCTCTCGCTACGGCTTCCTGTATTTTGTTATCCCACACTGCTGCCACATAAGCCATCTGTGCTACACACACTTCAAACCATCTTTCAGCTATCAACAGGGCTTCTGCAGTAAAACAAACAATTACTAATAGACGTAGCTTGGAGACAGATTTCTAAATCAAAAGGCATAGTGCTTCAGCAGTCTATTATTAACAAAAGATCAGAACAAAACAGCACACTATTTTTTCCTTAACATCCATTAATAGCAGAACACAGAGATAAGTGATTTCGGAGAGAAGGGGGGCAACGGTTGCTACCAAACTCACCCGTGGAAGACAACACACAGACCAGCTGGACTGAAAAATTGCTGCCAAGGGCTCATTCTAAAATATTTTTTTTCTAGCCAAAGTCATGCAATCCAAGAGAAAGAACACAAAAAGCTATTGTCATTTGCACCAGCAAAGAAGTATAATAAGCAACGATGAAAGCACGTCAACAACACAACTGTAATCTGGTCTGCCAAGCCGGGATTATGAAAAGTTATACAGCCTCTCATACAACCTGGCTTGTGCACACACACACCTCTCAGCTGCTGAAACAGGTGAAAAGTATCAGGCTTGCAAGAAATAAACCTCATTAGCTTCATTTATAATAGGAGTTGCAAAAAGTGAGAGCCAGGACCACCTAGATTTGCAAGATCTTCTAAAAGACAAACACAACTTCTGTTCAAAGAAATATCACAACATTAATAAATACGAGTTCTTTGTAAAAATACAAAAAAACTCCTGAAGTGCAGATTACTGACAGGAAAACTATTTTATAGCACAGTATACAGACTAGCAGTATATCCTGTGGTGAATCTACAACTATTGTCAGTCAGATTAACAGCGTTCAGCAGATGCGAGGAACCGGCAGAAGAAGCCAACGCTGCAGAAATCAGAGCAGCGTCCGAGGCACAAGGAACACCCCTTCTCCAGTTAAAACACGCTTCCTACCAGTACAGCTCCTGCTGGAGCACCTCTGGCCTACTTTTTCAGCCCAGCATCCCCACTCTCAGCTTAGTGATGCCAGCAATCAGGAGTGACAGCCGGTTCTCTCTGTGACTCCCTATCACGGCATCGCCTGGTCACACCACAAGTTAACCTAACCCTGAAAGTGGAAAATAACTGTGGGCAGGAGCGGATGAAGCTTGCACTGCTGCTGCACGCTCAAAGACAGCACAACCCGAACGAAGCCGGGGTGGGTGTACCGGGCATCCCAGACGAATTAACCTGTGGCGCAAAAGCCAGGACGGGGCTCGTGCTGCCGGCTGCCATCGCCGTCCGTCATGCAGAAAGCGGGGCTGCACCCCCAGCTACGTCTCCACCAGCGCCGCGCGGTAGGACCCGGGGCAAACGCGGCCCTTCGGTATCAGCAACTGCACTGAGGCCACGAGAACCCAGCTCTGTCCAAAACGCAGCAACAGACCCCGAGAAAACACGAGTTAAAACAACTTATGCAGTCAGGAGAGAGAAGGCCCCTTTCAGGGCGGACAGAGCGCCCGCGCTGCCTGCACCGCCAGCACCACGCGAGCAGCCAGCAGCGACGCTCCCCCAGCCCGGGGCACGCTGCCGAAGGCACTGCCAGCCAGTGGCTCCCAGTTACCCCACTAACCCCACGCTGCCACCCCAGTCACTCCCAGTTACCCCACTAACCCCACGCTGTCACCCCAGTCGCTCCCAGTCACCCCACTACCCCCATGCTGCCACCCCAGCCGCTCCCAGTTACCCCATTGCGCCCACACTGCCAGCCCAGTCACCCCACTATCCCCACACTGCCACCCCAGTCGCTCCCAGTTACCCCATTATCCTCCATGCTGCCACCCCACCTCACTCCCAGTTACCCATTACCCCACACACTCCTACCCCACCTCGTTCCCCATTACCCCCACACTCCTACCCCAGTTGCTCCCAGTTACCCCATTACCCCCACACTCCTACCCCACCTTGTTCCCGGTTACCCCATTACCCCCACATTGCCACCCCATCACTCCCAGCTACCCCACTACCCCCACACTGGTACCCAAGTCGCTCCCAGTTACCTCATTACCACACACTCCTACCCCAGCTTGCTCCCAGTTACTCCACTACCCCCGTCACCCCATTACCCCCATGCTGCCACCCCACCTCGCTCCCAGTTACCCCACCTACCCTCCACACCGGCTGGCTCCCAGTTACCCCCGTTCCCCCACCCCCACCCCAGCTGGCTCCCAGTTACCCCCCCCGGCTCCCAGTTACCCCCTGTTTCCCCCCCCCCCGGCTCCCAGTTTCTCTTGCCGCCGTTCCCCCCCCGGCGGGCTCCCCTTTCCCCGTCCACCCCCGGATCCCCGCTCCCCCCCGTCTCGCCGCTCCGCCGCCGCCCCGCGCCAGCCCGCCGCGGCCGGGCCTGCCGACCGGCGCCGCTCACCGTGTGCGAGTGCAGGCTCTGGCTCGCCTCGATCTGCGCTGTCAGCGGCACCGTGTCGTCCAGCAGCACCTTGCCGGCCGGCGGCTTCTCCATGAAGGCCATGCCGGGCAGGGCAGCGGCAGCCCGGCGCCGCCAACCTGCTTCCCGGGGCAGCCCCCGCCGTCGCCGCCGCTGTCAACACGGCAGCGCCGCGCCGCCCCGCGCCGCCGGGCCTTAGCGCCGCCCGCCCGGCGCCCCGGCCGCCCGCCAGGGAGCGCCGCAGAGCCGCGCCGCACGGCCCCGCCCCGCAGGCCGCGCCGGGCCGCCCCCCCCGCCGGGCCGCCCCGCGTCCCCCCGCAGCAGGCGCCGCGGACGTGGCCGGTCCCTGCGGCCCTGTTACCTGCCCCCGGGGCACCGCTTCCCCGCGACGTCCCGGGCTCGCCCAGCGGCAGCCGTGTGTTTGGCCGTTGTATCTGTGCGTTTTGTAAGCGAGTCTGCCTGGGCGCCGCGCGGGGTGGGTCAGTGACGCACCAAGTTATGACTGCAGATGACTACTTAGCTCAGCATGGGCCGGGGAGGGGGCAGGAGCCCCACGGCACTGCTGGGTCTTGCGAGAGCAGGAAACAAAGCAACTGAAAAGCCCGACATACTCACTGCTCATCAGGGGTTTTTTTTTTGTCTTTGTCTGTGTTTTTTGGTTTTTTGGGTTTTTTTTTTTTTGCAAAATCAAAACATCATCAAAAATCGAAGAGGGATTCGAAGCCTTCTATTCCGTTTTTAGACTCTGCACTTAAATTTCTGTAAGAACAGATCTGAAGTTGTTGTCACACTGAGTTCCACAACTTCATTTTCACTGCAGCGGCGCACAGAACTATTACCTCGGTGGTGCTCGGCCATCCCACGTGGGAACCTGCTGCCTGCCGAATACCGTCTACATATCTTTTTGTGTTTTTACACTGCAGGAGTTAATTATTTAACAGCAGTTAATCTCACTTAAGTTGCAGTAAGTATATAAGACTGCAGAGCTAGCATTTGTCATACACTCAGAACAGTTAGTGCAAATAGCCCCTTCTTTCATTTAACTCTGCCTTGACAGGAAAATGAGCTACACACTGTGATTAAGTAGCTGAATCTCAGGCCAGAACAGAAACATATCTTGACTCTTTCCAAACTACCCCATCTACAGTCATTTCATTATTGCCCTAATTTCTCACCTACTGCCTCTTCCTCAGATTTGACTGTGTTAATAGGCATAAACAGGGTAACTTCAGACCTAGAGGGGCAGATGAACACAGAATGAGTGAAAAGAAAATGCCCATTTTGAAAAACAATGCTTTATACAGCAAAAGCCTATCACCAAGCAGTGATGTCGGGCAGAAGAAAAAAACAGGAAGTGAAGCAACTCAAATGACAAAAGATAAGGTAAGTTCTCAACCAGAAGTACTTGCTCCGTGTTATAAACAAGCCAAACCCTATGCTTTGAAGCCAGAGGGCATATTGAAGCCAAACAGCTTACATTTTTAACTTTCACTTTTTGCTGCCATTCCCATTATGATCCAGCCTGATTTAGCACTGTAAGTTTACACTGTGGCTGAATTTAAGACCAAGGTATCACACCTAGACAGTGTAACAGTTTGTGTAGTCTTCACCACACTGTTTGAGGACAAACTTTTTTTCATAACAAACTTTTGTACCTATTTGCAGGCAAGAAACAATTATAAATACAATTCTGCTGCAGAGATGAGGGGAGGGATAATAGAGATCAGATGTTTGCCAGAAAATTGTATGAGCCACCAATGGAAAAGAGCCTGGAAGTTCCCATCATTGAGGGGAAAAATAGTGTATAATAAACTTATATTGGTACTAAAATAATTTAACACGGAAGATTTACTGTTGAACTTGCCAAAACACTACTGTACCAGCAGCCAAGGTACTTTTTAATGGGCAAAGGGGAATACATGTTCACACAGTCAAATAAGCAGAGAGAAGCCAGATGGTTAGTACTCAACCAATTTGCACCTGCTTGCCTTGCACACAGGAGATAAACAGTCACTATGTACAAGCAGTGACAATACGGCTGTTTTACAGGCCTTCCTTCACTCAGCTACACTCCTGGGAGGCAATTTTCCATGGCAATTTGCATTTAAGGTGATTTTCTTGGTTTGTTTATAATCAGGTTTTGTAAGGTAACTAAGGAACTTGAAAGTATTATGAGAGCCACATCTCAAGATAGACCAGGAAGAGTATATTGCTTATGTTAAGGCCAACTACTGCTTATTTACAGAGCTAGCAAAGGCTTTTATTAGCTAGAGCATTGCAAAACAGCACACTGCACCAGTATGAGCCAGAACTGGCATGTACATTACATGAAGGAATCCTGCAGTATGTACATCAATACCCTTTTCCTCCATCTCTGTTCATTCAGCTTGTTAAACATACAGCATTGTCCCCTCCCACAGGTTTTTATTAGCAATATAACTCTTCCGTAAAGCATGAAAAAGTTTTAACTGAACTTAACCAGTCTGGATTTTCCCCAAAAGTGTTTTTGCCCGAAAGAATTAACTGCGATATAAGCCCATCACTGTAGACTTTCCACTGTAGCACAGCAAAGCCTTGCCTGTGTCAGTTTTGTCAGACTTCCATGAGAAATCAGAAGTTTCTTAATGCAGTTGCTAGCAGTTTGTATGTTGTCTTTGAAACACTCCGAAGGTTTTGTTGCAAACTGACTGGATTAAGTAACGTCATGTAAAAAAAGACAGAATCAAAACCAAGCATACATTTCTGACCTTTACTATAAGGCAGCATAGGATGAAAAGCTCTAACTTTCTGCTACCAGGACTTTCACCATCCCTTCCATAACAGTCTTTCCACTTTCTCTGACTGTACACAATACAGCAATGTGTGCAACAGATCTCTTCAGTTGTTTAACTTCTGCTGCAGCTAAGACTTCTTCTCCAACATATAAAGGAGACGGAAATCGGATCTCCTGCGAAAGAAATACACAACCTTGACCAGGCATTTTAGTACCTAGAACTGCAGAAATAAGTCCATTGATCAAAACTCCATGTACAATAGTTCTCCCAAACCTAGACTTCTTTGCAAAATCTTCATTTAAATGTAAAGGATTTGTGTCACCTGTTAAATCAGAAAAAGTAACAACATCATTCTGTGTAAAAGCTTTGGTAAGTTCAGCTTTGTCGCCAACTTTTATATGTAAATGCTGAAGTAAGGGACATCCAAGTAGTGAGCTGATAACTATTCGCTTTGTCAAGGCTCTTCGCTGGAAATCCCCTCCAGAAATTCTGCGCCTGAAGAGCTGCAACATCTCAAACAACTTCTGCTTCTTACAACCAAACCAGCAACTGCATAATCAGTCCAACACTAGTTCTCTACTGTTCCCAGATAATGCAAGAAGAAATGGAGATGTCTAGTTAGGAAAGGAAAAAAAAAACAAAACAAGAAACAGTGAAGCATTACAAAAACCATCAAAATCATTCAAAGCAAAGCTGAAAATACTTAAATTTCCCCTTTATGTAAAAGAGTAAAAAGTCAGAGCTACGTCCAAGTAGATTTTTGTTTAGCCATCACTTTTGATGCAAAGAATTCTTGCAACTCATCTTATGAAACCACATCCTAAGGAAAAATTTAAGCTCTGGAGGCGCATGTTGACACAGGCATTTTCAAACAAGGTCTATTGAGAGTGACTGTTAGAAGGGGGGAAAAACGGGGTAGGGGAAATAAAAGGTTGGATCAAGATGTGGGCCAAGAACAAAACTTTTAACTTTTGCAGATCTGCTAAATGAGATCAGAACTTGTCACTGGAGTGAAACTATAAAGTAAGGAGACAGCCACCACAGTCTGATTTTAAAAGATCACATCCACATTCGTTTAGAGGGAAAAGGCAGACAACCCAGAAGTGACAACTTTAGACATAATTCAGTGTAAGAGTACTTAAGACTGGGATTACTTAAACATAGGCCTACACACCTGCAATGAAAAGCATTTCACTCCCAAACCAAAAAGTTTCTGCATGTTCTGCATGCATCTTTCTGTTAGAAGGCTGTGTACTCAGACAGCCAGGTGATCTTACAGTCAGAAGTGACATTTGGGGGAAGCCATCTAGTCTCCCCAGGGCTTTACCTGCAGCACTCGAAAGGCACACCTTCTGTTCTGATAGAAGCCCAGCAACGTGAGAGCACTCCACAGCTTGACGAGGCCACTAAGTGACAAGAATATGAGAGAGATTAAGAGGATTTGTCTGTGTCAGTTTTCCTGCAGCATAAACAGCTTAAGTAAAAGCATGTTACACGAACAGTAATGAAACCTTAACTGAATTTAACAGCAGGTAATTTTATCAATGAGTTCTGGTAGCAACATTATGCCCTAAAGGGTTATTGTAATCACTGTAATCTCTTATCCTTGACTTACAGGTGATGCTTACTGTAATACTGTCAAACACACTTTATTGACCCTTTTTCTTAAATTCCTTCTCTGCGTCTTAAAGCTCCTTCTTCCCCTAATTCACCTGCTGTTATCTTCACCATTTACATCTGATAACTATTGCCTTCCTTTGCTATGGAAAGAGATTTACAGCCACATATTTCAACAGCACTCAATTCCCTTAGACCTTTTCTGTTCCTTAGACCATTCTGTTCTAAGACAGAAATAATACACTGATCCATGTATGTTTTTAAATCTTAATAAATTTATTTATTGCATGCTCTATGCTTAGCTCTACAGGTTAGGCTTGGTTCTCTGGAAATTGCATACCAACAGTACCAGTGAGATTCTGAGCAACCTAAAGATGTCTCCCGGACAGTACTGAAACCAAACTAACTTTAACTGTTTCAAAAATTTTCTTCTGTTCCAGGGAATTATTTTCCTGATGAAAAATTGACAGAGCAAATGAAGATTCACTGTGAATTGAGTTCTTCAATTATTAAGATACTAATACTAGAACTAGACACAATAAATTTGACCCACCTAATGAGAAAAGGAGATTGGTCAAGATGGTGTGATGATTATACTCTTTAGTCATTTGTTTGAAACTCAGCCTCACTTAAAAAATGTGACTAATTAGGCAAGTAAGTCACTGAATCAGCACACCAATGAAATCTACAAGTGCTAACAGGAATTTGTCACAATGAAAGAGTTTCTGTAGTCTGCTTTTTTATTGCTTTTAAGATAATGTGCAGTGATATTTTTCTTAGTAATATTTAGGGTTTTATTGAAATGTCTATCTAACCTGATTTCACAGAGACACAGCTAAAGCAACTTACACATAATCACACAGGAAGTCAATATCAGAATATGGATCATATCAATTACTCTAGCTCTAGTTTATAAGTGAATGCATATTTACCTTATAGTACTAAATAATATGAGGTTAGAGATATATAATGTCTTCCGAAGAAAGCTTTACGGGGTTCATACTGTAAACTAGCTCTTTAAGTTACTTAAAGAGGAATGTTATCCTGATATTTCCAGTTTAAAATGCCAAGGCATTGTTTTCAGTTTGCTTCTTTTATTAGTTAGCAAACTTACAGTTAACAGCAAAGTTGTTCATGGCACGGTTTTCCTCCCTGTATGAAAGACTGAGCCAAATGCAACATGTACTAATTCTGCCACTAAAAGCATACTTGGGAAGAACTGAGTTAAAGCACTGCAGTAAGGGCAAGAGACAGTATAGAACTAAATATCTAGTGACCAACAGGACTCATGCAATTAATACACCATTGAATCACCAGTAGGAGGTATTCACAGTCATCTCAAAGATGGGCCAGATTGCAGATAGTACTTCTTCCCACTTTTTTTTTTTTTTAATTTGTGGTAACAGACTGGAAATCTTAAGGTAATTGTTCTTAGTTTGAGAGTTTTGTTTTCTTATGAAAAATATTTTCATGACGGTATCTGCAGCATGTACTCACTGTACCTTACCTGCTAGTAACTCTTAATATTGCAGATAGAGTCTTTTCCTCGTATGTTAAGACATCAACAGGCAAAGCTGCTCCAACCTATGCAAAAATATGGTGTTATTAAATCATTTTCTCCCACTGGTTTTATAGTGGTTTATACAGAAATGATTTATCAGTATATAACTTTGTTAAAGTTGTTATAGTTAAGCTCAAATCTCATGTGAGCATTTCAGCTCTTAGTTTTTGTACACTGCCATTCTTCTCACAGCTATTTAGAAAAGAGCCACTTTTAGTCCCACATGAGAGCTGGAGAAATAGAAACCCGGAGATGACATGACTTGGTCAAAGTCATGCAACAATGCAATAACCACAGCAAGAGCAGTACTTGGGGCTTCCCAGTCCGAGAAGCTATTTCCCTCCTATAGCTTTGCTTTTAAACCCTCACTGCAGCAAAAGCAGCGATACCCCAATTCTGTAAAGCAGCTGCTCTGAAATCACTTGATTACAGAAGCTCGGACCAAACCTACAACCCCAACTCCATTGGGAGCCAAGCTCGAACACGGCCTAGAGAGCAAGTAACGGGCTAACAGAGAGGAAAGCTGGAGGCACTGACCGCACGCCTCGCTCGCACCTCCCACCGTTAAGCTCAGAGGCGTTACTCCGCCGAGGCAGCCCGCGTCGGAGCGCGGCGGCGACTCCCGCGACCCGGCGGGCCGCAGCTCCCCCCCCGGCCCGCCCCCCCGCACCTCGCCGTGCAGCTCCCGCAGCGCCGTCACCACCAGCTGCTTGAAGTGCGCGGCGCTCGGCCGGGCCCCGCCGTCGGGCAGCTCCCTGCGGGAAGCAGAGCAGAGCGCGGGCTCGCGGGCTGCCGGCGGCGGCAGGCCGCGGCCGGGGGACGGGACGGGGCGGCGCGGCGCGGCGGGACGGACTCACAGGCGGACGCGCAGGTAGTGGTGCTCGGCGGCGCTCCGCAGCACCCGCCGCTCGAAGGCGGCCGGCGGCGGCTCCGCTCGGGCCATGCGGGCGGTGGAGGCCTCGGCCCGCGCGGCCCCTCTGCGCCGCGCGCAGCCAATGGCGGAGCCGCCTACGGCGTCCCGGCGGGCCCAGTCCCGGCGACGGAGTTCGCGAGGAGGCGGCGCCGTTGTGCGGGGTGGGGGCGCGCGCGTTCCAACGGCTGTTAACGGCTGCTAACGGGCGCGGGGCGAGCTCCCCCCGGGCCGGGCAGCTTCCGAGCTGCCCAGCGAGAAGAGCAGCCGCTGTTGCCCTGTCAGCCGCAGGCAGCTACTGGGGTCAGTCAGTGCAGCTGCAGGGCCGGACGAGCAGGTTTTCCACCATACTGACCCCTCCGACTTCTGCGTCGTTTGCGCGTGCCGAGGCCTCAGTCCAGAGCCGTTAAACAAGCTGGCTGGGCCTGGGGCTGTCCTAGTGCTGCTTGGGAACCCGGAGCTCTCCTCAGCCTCAGAGTGGGGAAGGCGATCAGTAGTTCTTGGTTCTGAAATTAATCTTCTCTCTGAAGCTTTGGGAGCAGATGGTGTTTCCTAGGGCCAAGTTCCAGCGTTCAGCTTCAGGATTACAAATATTGAATACTCCACAATAAACACACTGTTGGAGAGGGGCTAGCAGAGGTGCTTCCTCATCTCCCCAAACAAATGATAGTGGTCCTGATGCAGTTACTTGCAGAGTTTGGTGCCTGGCATCATACCAGGATTCAGGCATCTAGAGCATTAGGGCAGTGTGCTCTATCCTACAGTCTGCAATGCAGCACACGCAGCTGAAGCAGAAACTCAGATCTGAGGCAGAATCCAGGCAGATGGCAGTGTGTGTTTGTCACACTGGTCAACAACTACTTACTTATAGAGATACTATTAATAACACAATTACCATATTTGCTTGAATCCTTATAGCTTATCTGATGATGGGTGTGACGTACATCCTTCAGAGAGACAGCAGAAAAAATACGAGTTTCCTTGCGCTGCTAAAAAGATCCCCAAGCTGAAACAACATCCTGAGGATAAGGACTTTACAGGGTCTTGCTTCTTTCTTTTAAAAAATGGTTTATCCAGGAATTTTCAGGGAACCATACTGTTTTAATCAAAACCACCACCTTTCCTGTCCTTTTGCACCATTTGGTGGTTGGAGCAGTCAGTAACTAGTCATGATTTATTCACCTTGGATCCCTCCATCACCACCAGAACTTCCAAGGGATCTCACTTCCTTGCAGTGGGATTGAGCAGCAGAATCAAGTTTTCATGAAAGAACCACAGTTTTACAATGTTCATTGTCAAAGAAAACTCTAAAAGCACCCAGTTATCCACATAGTGCTTCTTCAAGCCTAAAACAACAGCTGAGGGATGAATTTCCTCATTCACCTCAGCAGGGTAATGATGCACTAACATAGCCCTCATCTGATACACTGGAGTTAGGGCACAAGTCACAGGAAAGCATTTGTATTTGTCATCAAGTGACTCAAAGCCTGTGCAAGAGAACTCCCTGATTCAAGGTGCTTGCTCTGTTTGGGCCCGAGATTTTCTCTCTCCTCTCTGTCCAGCTGAGAAGCTCAGCCTCCTCTGACTCTGGTGCTTGGCAAGCTTTAAATGTGAGCTGTAGCTCACTGACAGCCTACTTGCATGTCCGTGAGGCTGTAAAAGACAGTAATTTTTCTAAGGTATTCATAAGAAAACGAACATCTTACAGAAGCCTCCTGAAGAGGTCATTTCATCCACCGCTGCCCCAGACACATATGTAAACCTTTGGGCAAACTCTGGCTGGTTTCAAACTGTTGCAAGGGACATCTAGTGAAGATTTCACACACTGCCAGCGTCTGCTCAAGCTCTCTTCCAGACAGAGCTTTTGAATGCTTAATTTACATCTTCCCTGGTGCAGTTTATGCCCAGTATCAGTAGTTCTGTCCTATCAATATGAGATCATTCCATCTTGTTGAAATTTTTTATATGCTTGAAGATTTCCCTGCCCACCTCCCCTACTTGTTCTTTCCAGACTAAATAATCCCAGTTTTTCTCATCTTTCTGTATAATTTTACATTTTTTAGATCTCTGTTTATCTTGCTGCTACCCTCTGGCCCCTTCAGATGTCAACATCTTCCTTGAGTTAAGGTGCCCTTACTACTTGAGTACTATAGTAAGTTGAGCACTGTAGTCTAGGTGAGGCAGAGGCATTCCCATGATTAAAATCATGATGCACCTGAAATACTCTCCCAGACTAATTAAAAAACTGTACATAAAATAGTAAGCATTAAGTAGTAAAGCTTAAGCAAATGCAAATTTTAAGAATTTGAACAAATAACTTCACAGGTACCAAACTAATTTTCTTTTAAAATTATTAGGTTTAAAAAAAGAAAAAGGCAGCTTGCCATGTGAAATTCAGTAGCTGTAAATGCAGGGCAGCAAGAGATCTCTAGGAATATTGTGTTCCTCCTAAAAATTGAGAACCAGTTAGCACACTGCTCAAATAATAAAATCAGAAAATCAATTTTACAATAGCGTGGCAACCATATCACAGCAGCCAGTTTTATTTGGAGCAACAATATCTACAGAAATAGGTATCACTTTTAAGGTATCATTTTTAAGATTTTAGTAAAATTTTCTCACCAAACAGTAAAACTTGGTGGTTGGATGATGTATAAATCTATTCTGATTATTGCAATAGGGCAAGTGCTGTTTTCCATAAGGCTCTGATAACACAAGCAACAGTAACTCAGACACTCCAAGTACATTTAGTTACCTGCTAGAAAATCCAGTTGTTATGTAAGCACTGTGTGCGGGCATGTGTCAGCTGCAGTAAGTCAATAAAGAGCACACACAGGATTGTACCAGGCAGGCTGGACACAACATGTCAGCTTTTTATTAACCAAAAGTAAAGCTGAGCCCCAGAGTGGTTTAACTTTTAAAAACTGTATGTTTATATGGCAGATATTTTCCTTCATGTTCAACACTGTAGTGCAAGAACTGAATTTTGCAGTTGTTCATCTTTTGAGAATCAAATACTAAATGTAAAATGATTTAAAATAAGGGTCCCCTCAATGAATCAATGAAGAAAAAACATTTAAATCAAAAGAACAGACCAATTTTAAGAACTGTCTTATGAAATTCTCCCAAGTGAAAGACCATTAAAGCACTTGGAGCCTTGAGGTAGCAACTTTATGCAGGATTTAATTCCCCTCCTGCCCCATAGAGTGGAAGAAAATTAGTAGCGCATTATTAGCTCCAGCCAGGTAAACAGAGTTGAGTATTCTCTTATGAGGTTAGTGACTTTCTCTTGCACCTTGAAATAGCAGTGTAGTGCTGTAGACCATCAGGAGAAAATCCACAAGGAAGGCCTCTTGAAATTAAATATATGGTTTGAAAGAAGTGAAAATAATAAACAACAATAAATGTAACAACAAAAATTAACTGGAGTGAAAAAAACCAAAACGTTTGTATTTTGGCAAGACGAGTTTACAAATACATGTCAAGAACAAAAGTCCATTTTCAGCCAACTGAAAAGAAAGAATGGAAGTGACATTCAAAGGGGTTTCTCTTTTTGCCCTCTGTGCAAAATCGTACTTTGTTTTGTTTTTGTTTTTTTTAAAAGAGAGCTTTTTTTTTGCCCTTTTTGTTTTTTACATTGTGAAACCTGTGCTGTGACATTAAACAGAAATACCATATGCCAGGACACTTGACCACTGAAAGCTCCTCTCACTGACTTCACAACAATCACAAGCAGGGAATCAGATATAAGAGACTTCTTTTCTCCAAGTCTCGAAGACACTACCCTCTTTACCCACTTTGCTGCTGAGTTCTTTTATTAAAAACTAGATCTTTCTCCCCTACCAATTTCAGAGAATCCACAGCAGATTTACTGAACGCTGAGCAATAACAACAAAGACTGTGCTCATTCTCCATGACAATTGTGATGAACAGTCACAGTGAAAAGGAAAAAGCTGGGATACAATGACGCAGTCAGATCTTTACGAATTGGTGTCTGTCTTCACTCCCTGGCTTCGATATCCCCACTCACGCGCTTTCTGACTTTGTTCGTTGCTGGTGCTCTACTAGGTATCTGCTAAGCCAGACAATGTTGAGCATCTCATTACAAGCTTCTCTCACCTATCTTTATATCCCAAAATTGTACAGAACAGGCTGGTTAAACCAGACCAGACTAGTCAGGCACATTGCAAATTCTACCATTTTAAATGGAACGAGCTTCTTAAAGGCCCATTCTCTTTCAGCTCATAGTCAGGTTGCCCCTTTACACCACAGAACAGTGTCACAGAAATCCTGGCTGCAGGATGGCATTGCCCAGTATGACTTTGCTGCAGAGAGTCTACAGAAAGGTTAAAACTTCAAAAGCTTGTTCTTGCTCACATGGGATCCTAATCTTTTGATTTTATGGTCTCATCCTTTCCTTTGATTTCTGGAGCCATCAAATACTCCCTTCCAGGCAGAATCACCTTACGAGTCTATCGGGGAATTCATCAGCCTAGCTTGTTTTTTTGACTAAACTTCAGAACATTTGCATACACTGAGGTATACAGTTCTGTCATGCAAAGAACTGAAGGCTGTATGAACCAGAATCCATCTGTAAGGGAGCCCAACCTGCCAGGCTCCTCTGGATAAAGGAGAGGATACTCTGCCTGGGAGGGACGGAAGCCAGCTGATGATTTTTCACAGCAAATTTCTCTTTAGTTCACCTGACAGTTTAGGCAGCACAGAAACTCATACTGGTTTGAAGACCAGTTTATGGGTTGCTGGACAGTCATGAGCTGGCTTCAGAGAGACTCTGTCTATGAGCCCAAAGTACTTTAAAGTATCTGTTATCAATGCAAGGACCTGATTAGTGTTTTTTTTCTTTTTTTGTTGATTTTTTAAAAAAATCTGCAATTAAAAGAGTGATTTTGTCTTTGGTGTTAAACCTCGGAAGCATGAATGAAGTACCTGCTGCTTCTTTGGCTGTAATTTATCATGAAAAACCAGTCCAGTAAAGTAAGGGAAATTCACTGTTCTAGAACATGCAGTTAGAACAGCCACTAGACATCACAATCAGAACTTTAATAATATGGAAACACCTCTTTCAGTGGTGTCCATTACAAATCATTTATATTATATAAAAATATGACTGCAATTACAGTAACTGGACAATAGGCATTCAAACTTATCAAGTTTCCATCTTATTCATATTGCAGGAACTGGGAGGAGCTCATCTATTTAGGGAAGAGATTATTGTCCAGAAACCAACTCAGTTGTGGCTAAACATCTTGTGCCTTAGAGAAATGTCCATTGTGATAACTAGAGGCAGGAATTCAATATTAGCATCCTTCTATTCTTGCTCATGTGGCCATGAATAAAAAGAGCAGGTTCTGTTCTACTAGCATCCACAAATAAAATTTCATAACCCCATAAAACACAAGTAAGTTTTGCATGAGCTGAAGAATGCAAATTCAAAGGGTCACTAGATTTATTACCTACAAATTCAATGTCTTAATATAAATATTCTGTTTTACACCATAAAAATGTCCTTTCTATGGTCTGATTCTTATTTAGATAATACTCTGATAAAATCTTAGCAGTATGCCAATTAAGGTCATTAAAGCTATAGAAATAGAATCTACCTAGTAAATGCTGCAAATTTAACAGGTATTTTAGATAAACATCATTAGCTGAGTTATCACCTAAATCAAAAAGACTCTTCAAACACACCAACTGCGTAGTTAGCAAAGACATTTGCTCCACAAATTCAAATGCTGCCAACTTTTAAAAGATTTAACAAATAGACTTGGCATTCGGAAGCATCCAAGTGTCTAATGAAGTTAGAATACTGTGAAATATTAGGACTGGGGCGGGAGGGAGCTCCTGTAAATAAGTACAGAAATAGTCTTCCTTTAAATTACAAAATGTTCACCTCCTTAAAAAGCTTTAAAATTGACCCAGACAACAACAGTGCCCTGGGAAATCAAGCAGTATAAAGGATCTCTGTAAGCAAGAGAAGGTTATATATTGGGATCTCTCCACAATAAAATCTACTCGTGTAAGAAACAAAGAGCAGATTTTGGGAGAGGACAACTACGAAACCTTCAAGCCATTTGATCTGTTAGATCACAGTCCAAACCACTGCACTTTTTTTTTGGACAGCATAGAGTAAAACAACTTTCTTTGCTGCTCAGAAAACACTTAAAATTTAGTAATGCTTCATTTTCTGCATTTCATTGCTAAGCAGCTCTGTGTCCCCAGCTTGGTTTACTTGGTTTAAACAACTATAGTACCTGCCACTTTCAGCAGGCTGAAGAAAACTTCGGTGCCACCTTATTAATTGGCTCCATTGATATTTTTAGCTTCAAACTCGGATGCTACAATTAAAAACAAATTTGACATTGTGTAAGGAAAGTATCAGAAGAAGATAATAAGCTTGTAAAAGGCTCATATTCTACGGGCTGCCTCTGCAGAACAGGCAGCTTACCACTACAGAATCTGATCTGAAAATTTATCCCAACGGAACAGCAGAAAGAAGGAAGCTTCTACATCTTGCTCACTTTGGGTTTCATATCAGGCACTTGAACTGTTGGAGAGATGCCATTTTGAACCAAGTAAGTGAACATAGGGTTAGAATCATCTTTAATCTAGGTCTAATAATGAAGTATCAGCAGCAAAGTGGAGGCATGGAGTGAGCAATCCATCTGTGCTGAGACTTGTTTATGGTTTCTAAAATGCCCAAGAAGACAGCAGCAGTAACTGTTCCATAGTGTCCATTTTCCTTGTGAGTTGTGTTGCTGATCGGAGGCTTTTCTGTGTCTTGAACTGAGAAGGCATTGAGGTACCCTGTGCCTAATTCCCTGGATCCAACAGGTCCATGCTAGAGCCAAACAGTGCCACCAGCTGCTCCTCATAATGTGTTATATTCCTCTTCATAATGTCCATGCAGGGTCCAAGCAACCTCTCAAATGCTTGCACATCCATGACTGCAGAAGAACAGAAGTGAAAACAAAATTGTCTGTCAAAAGGACACCACATGCCAATCTGTTTTCTGAACTCAGAACATAAACCTCAAGTCCAATCCCTTTGGTTCTGAGACTTCAACGGAAGCTATGTAAACAGGAATCAAATTTCTTATTTCAGTCTGTACTGTTATTTGAAGAAATAAGATTCATAAAATACACACCTGACCTCAGGAATAAATACAGAAGGCAAATACACACAGTACGGGCATAAATATATCACTTGGATGCTAGAAAGAAGTTCTAGACAAGAAACTGATGCTGCAGACACAGTGGAGTTTGGGTACAACTTCCCTAGAGCACAGACCACACAATCAGAAGTAACAACCTGCTGGGCAGTTATTCCCACCACCCACTTGAAACTGAAGATCTGAGGGGGGAAGCAGTGGTGTTCCTCATAGTTCAACATCTGGCTAAGAGGTGCCAAAAGACAGCCAGATTTTGAATAGCAGGGGAAAGTCCACAGCACAAGTGAAGACTGGAAAAGGATAACTAGAAACACAGAATGCCTCCTTACCTAAACATTTAACCTCCCCAACAGCATAGGCGGAGGCTGCCCTGGGTTTGTTGGTAACAAGTGCAAGCTCTCCAAAATACTGTCCTCTGTGACACTGGGCAATCTCCACTTCTTGGTTAGCATCCTTGCTTGTCATAGTCTGTAAAACAGAACATTTAAATTACTTTGTCTACAGCTCTGCCTTTGTACAAGGCTGCAGTTAATCCCAGACATCCTTCAGATGTGCAACAGCTAATTGGTTTAGGATTTTTAAGACTAGCAATACCCAAATCATACTCTATAGTGGTAGAACATCTTTACTGCATGCTCAATTAGAATTTTGGTTAGAAAAGTGTATGCTGGCCCCTAAGAAGCTTTGAAGATTGGCAGATATTCACTGTTACGTCTGTTCGAAAGCAAGTGTCTACTAAGTCACTGAAGATAATACACCCTAGCTTTTTGTTGCTTCCAGTTTGCTATAATCCTAACAGAGAAGTTTATCTTCATCCTCAGTGCCATGGAGAGTACATCAGGTCAGTCTGCAGAGGAGCAAAAAAACTCCTATTTTAGTAAAGTGACTTCTGGTGACAACAGAATCGATGTAGGGATTTACAATCTATGTTACCTAAGTGACAATGATAAATATCATATAATAATAAATATCTTAAAATAAGTCATGCTGAATTTTCGTGCAGCACTTCTATTAACAGAGCAAATCAGGGATTCATCTAAACCCATATCATCCTATTTGAACTCACCTTGCTTTTAATCAAGATTTTTACTTCACCAGATTCTACGATGTAAAAGCAATCTGCTTTATCACCCTGTGGAGACGAAAAGGTGAAACAAATTATTTTTTAAGCTTACTGTGAAAGGCAGAAATAGTATTAAAACATTCATTCTGAACTAGGCTTTGTGTAGAAATCTGCTGGAATTGACAACAAATTGACATCAAAGCAATGGGTGAGAGAGAAAACTGAAGAGCCTGTATAAAAGGCTAATATAAGTATAATTTGTTATCGAGGTTTTAAAACTTCTGATTTACAAGTTCGAAATTGATATGAAGCTGAACAGAAGTATTTCTCATCTCTTTTAAGATTATGTCTGAAAGTAAAGGGAATTGTGGTAAATACAGAAGTCATAATAAAAAAAGGCTCAGAAGTAGAAGAGGATTGAGTTGTGGACTACTTAAGCAAACTGGACATACATAAGTCAACAGGACTGAACGGAATGCCTCAGACGGCTGAGGAAGCTGATCAGTGTCACTATGACGCTCCTCTTTATCATCCTAAAGTGGGGATGGCAATTGGGAGATATCTTGCCCATCCTTCAAGAGGGGGGAATAAAGGAGGATCTGGGGAAGTAAAGGCCAACCAGTTGGTCCCCAGGAAAATTATGGGGTAATTCATAAAACTACGAATGAAACTGAGTGAAAAACCATTTGTCCCTCTGGGCTCGAAGAATGGTGGCCAGCAGTTTGAAGGTCAGCTAGATGCTAGTATTAGAGGCATCCCTTAGGGGCTGATGTCGGAGCCAAAACTGTTCAACAGGCTTCATTAATAATCTGGATGATAGGATGGAATGCGCCTCAGCAAATCCATGGATGATACCAGATTGAGGGGAGCAGCTGATACTCTGGAAGACAGGGCTGCTATTCAGAGGGACCAGGACAAGAAAGAACCTCATGAAGCTTGACAAAGCAAAGTCCTAGAAGAATGCCATGCAAGAGGACAGGCTTGGTACTGAAGCACTAAACAGCTTCTTTAAAGAAAAGGAGCTGGGGATCCCAGTGGACAAGTTGAACAGGAGTCAGTAGTGTGCCCTTGCAGCAAAAGTGGCCACCACACCCTGGGCTGCACTGGCAAGTGTGCAGCCAACAGGTGGAAGAAAGCATTTCTTCCCATCTATTTGGCACTCTTAAGACTGCATCCAGAGCACCACGCCCAGTTTTGGGCTCCCCAGTACAAGACACACATTGAAGTATTGGTCACTAAGGTACTCAGGAGGCTGGAGCAGATGACATACGAGGAGAGGCTGAGCGCGCTGGGTTTGTTCAGTCACGAAAAGAGAAGGCAGAGGGGGATCTTATTGCTGTCCACCTAAGGGTGGGGGAGGGAAGGGGAAAGAGGTGGAGAGGAGACAGAGTCAGACACTTCTTGGAAGCACACAGTGAAAAAACAAGAGAAAATGGACAGAAGCTGGAACCTGATTAGGTATCACTGGTGGGGGGGGAGGGGGGGATTTCACTGCAATTCACTACAAAGGCAGTCAAACACCAGAACAGGGGTCTAAGGAGACTGTGGAATATCCATCCTTGAAGATATTCAAAACTCAACTGGTCGAGGCTCTGAGGGGCCTCATCCAATTTCAACGCTAGCCCTGCTTCGAGCAGGAGATGGGACGAGGGATCTACAGTGGTCTCTTCTTACCAAAATTATTCTATGATCCTATGAAGCACATTCAGAAAGGAGGAGGGGCTGTAACACTCATGTTCTTGTAACATTAAAAGGTGACTAGCTTTGGGAATATATCAGAGGAACCCTCAGAGGAAGGAACTAAGGCAGGTAGAAAGGGAAAAGCAAAGGAGATGACAGTATATAGCAGAATGATCCAAGTGCAAATCATCTGATCCTTATGGAAAGTATCCAATGGTGAGTGAAACTTTCCAAGCCCTAGAATTTCCAGAAGCAAGTTTTATTAAAAACATCAAGTTAGTGACCACATTTCTAGATGTCAGTAGAAAGAAGGATCTAGTAAACTAACAAGTATGAGCCCAGTCAATCCTGGGTAGAACAGTGGGATCAACAGAACCCAAAATAACTACTTTTGGGGAGCATTAAGATAGAAAGGAGGAGGAGGATAATTTATAGAAAACCAAGTCCACAAAGCAAGTCATTCACACAAGGAATGACATAACCGACTGAAAGGTAGTGAGAATGGTAAGGAATAAAGCACCTAGTAGCATCAAAGGAAAATAAATCATATAAAGAAAGGGGAAGAAGAGAAAAATTGGTGACAATTTTATGTCAGATTCTAGAAAGATATTGCAAAGTGCTGAAGAATAAATAGTTGAATGTGTGTGGTTTTTTTGGTTTTTTTTCAAAACACTCAGGTGTTTCTAAGATCTAGAATTTTTTTCAGAACCAACATCAAATTGTAGACCTTTAACAACTGCAATTTACATGTGCTCTGGAGAGGTTCACCAGGGCTTAATATTTTGAAAATGTTAGCTGTGATAGCAAGGAGTTTCCCTGCAAAGGCAGCTGTGGGCTTGGTATAGGACTGGAAGTCAGAGCAAAGAGTTTGTATATCTTTCCTGCTATGAATCAGAGGTGAAGAGAGTAAAGGCCTCAAGGAGGCAGAGGCTGGATAAGGAATGATAAGGGAATGGGAGTTGGTGCAACAAAACTAGGACACAATGTGAGGGAGATAAACCCAGTATCAAGTCAAGTGCAGTGGAAGAACTGGGACAGGGTAAGCAGGACTGGAACAGGGGAATAGGCAAAGTCAAAAGAACCTAGAAAGAAAAAAAAAAGGATTTGAAAGTAGTAGAATTGGAAGAGAAGGAAGAGAGACAAGAAAGGGAGACAAGGTTTGGGCAAGGAGACTGTGCATGTGACAGGAAGGATGGGGAGAGATGACTAGGACTTAAGTATGAAGTTGTACTCAAGTATGACTGTGAGAAGTTGATGCAAGACTTAAACTTGCAGTTACAGAATAAGTTAGGCTCTTAAATTAAGGTTTCTGGGGATGGTGATAAGCCATCCAGCACAAAGTCTGTTGTTCACTGTTGACAGTTATCATCATAACATGAGCAGATACAGTCAGCCCACTTCTGTGCTGAAAGAGTAGTTACTTATTTATTTTTCTAAAGAATGAAAATAAACTGAGTGGGAGACATAAGGACTTCACATAACACTGGCATGCATTAACCATTTTCAAGTGCTTTAAAGCATACTGCACTTAATTGAAGGATTGAATTCCGGAAAGATAACTAAAATGTAAAATTATCCACAAGAGAAAAGAGGTTCATGATACTGATGCAACTGCTGTAATGTAGGAGCTATCAGAAACTTTTCCAAGCACAGAATTTTATCATCTTTAGCAGTGTATCACCAACACCCAGACCAATCCAGACTATTAATCCTACTTCTGATTTTTTCAGGATAATAAAATCTTGTCCTTAATTCAGTTATTACAAAGATTAAAACCAACTGTGTAATTGGATCGCTGATTGCTTGGGTTCCCAGGTTTGAGACTCAGGTTTATAAGCTTTGATTTTGCTGACAGTTCAGTTTTCTCAGGCTCTTAAGCAATAAGATTTTCATCTTATAAAATTGAGGGGATTTTTGGAAAGAAATAATTTGGCAGTATTTGGTTATCAGCAAAATAAGATTTCCTGCGTTCAGAGTTATCTGACATGAAAGTTTACTAAATATTCAAGATATCAAGGAGTCATACTCTGTTTATAAAACAAGACTGTTGTAATCAAAAGCCTACTATTCCAGGTAAGCCAAGGACTTTCTTACATTAACTTTTGTATAAAATAGAGCACTTTCTTCTTACAGATAAATAAATAGAGCAAACCCCAGCTAAACATGATACAAGCTTTCAGTGCTTCATTGGTAAATTATTCCAAAAGTTAACTTCTGTCACAACCAAAAAAGTCACAGCTTTAGGCTGAATTTGTCCAGCTTCACACTCCACCCATCTAGTCTTGATCTAGTCTAGCAGTTAAAACACACACCAGCATCCAAAAGCTATACAGACTGAAGCCAGACTACTCCAGCCTTGAAATACTCTAAGACCATCAGGAAAAACAGTGGTTTTAAATAACCCTGCTAGTTTCTTCAGACAATATAGTCAACTGAGTTGGGTCAAACCAGTGAAATTACTTTCTAATAACTTCATTTAGTTTTATCCAAATCATACTCCTGTTTAAATTGTTCTAATTTTGCTGTTTAGTCAGACCTAGGAATTAAGAGATGCCTTTATTACATGCTTGTGACTCCTTTAATCTGCTCACAGGCGCTTTTGGAAAGTCTAACTGAGGGCTTTCATGGAAAATTGCATTGATATGTTCAGCTTCTTAACATGTACTCCTCTTCTGAAATCTTGCAAAGACCATTTATAAAAAAACAAAAGGATGAGAGGAAGAAAAAAACCCCAGAAACTAAAGTAGTAGAAATATTCTTAACAAAAAATGTAGTAGGCTATTCCCAAAATATTCAAAAATTGGTTAAATAAATTGGAAGTATTAGAAGAGTAAGCGATGCCAAGTTGGTTTAAGTAATGTGGTTGTACAAGCAAATAAAAAGTACAAAAAAGCAGAGAGGAGAGAACGATCATGGAAATTTAGACTTCAAGTACCTGAGAAATGATACGTTCCCCATCTTGATACACTTTCTCCCCTATTACATCCACTATTTTCATTCGCTCTGAAGGCTGGAACAAAGAGGAAAATTAAACACAATCACTTGCTATAGTACACCTCTGGTAAACTTTGTAGCCCTGTCAAAATAGAAATGAAGAGGCATTCACTAGACACACACACATGCTGCATTTCGGTACTGAAAAATGCAGCCCCTACAATGATACTGTCATACTGCACTATAGCTTTCAAGGCAACCATTAGGGTAAGAAAACTTGCATCCCATCCACATGCTTTTCTTACCCCAAGGTTTCCAAACAACTGATTCAGCAGGTTTAGAGCAAAGAGAAAAATCACTTCCTGTAAGTTTCAGTTAAAATTTAAAGAAATTGCTCAGAAAGAAGTCAGAAACTTTCTAAGCACAAACTTCAATGAAAAATACCAGTAAAATATTTTCAAATAATCTTAAGCATACACTTGAACACAATTTTTTTTCTTTGATCCAGGAATTCACTCCTATTGTGGAGAGAAGGGGATATGAAAAGCATAATAGCTCTATACTGTCAGCAAGCACTACAACAGGATGCCCAGCAAGGGCAAGAGGTACTCATCTGACATGCAGTCAGCTTCATAAATAGGAAGGGAGAAAGGACAGTCTCAAGAGTTAAATTTCTCTCCCATGTTTCCTGCTGCCCATATATAACATGACAAAACAATCTGGTTGATCCAGAGCAGTGTAAAAAAGTCAAGGAAAAAAAAACCCTAAACGGTTAAAATGAATACCTCAACAGATGATTCAGTTTTAAATCCATTCATCTCACAAATGCTCCTGGATCTAGCCCTCGTCTGAGAAACTGTAAATTCTGATCCACGCATGATTCAACTGCAGCTTGTCATGCAAAAAGCCATCCAGCGCTAACGAGTTATTCTTCTATATCCTTAAATATTTATGAGTCATTTTTTTGCTCAAAAAAGTCACGTTGATGGAACTGGTTTAAGCCAGGCATTGAGGGAGAAGGTGCTGTGCAAATCTCTCCTTCTACAGTTAACAGCGTATCTCCAAACTAATATATTCTAGAAGTTGCTATTCACACCTAACAATACTATTTTGTAATCCTCTCTCAAGTGAATTGTAAGGGCTTCTCCAACACTAAAGATTAATGCTGAAAAATACCCTTATCATAAAAAATAAATAAAGAAAGAAAGAAAAGCTACGTTATGGTGTAAGACAAAGGTGGACACCTACCAATGTTTAAAGCAGTTTGGTGTGGCTATGAAAGCCCTTTGAAGATCCAGCTTGATTAAATAGCTTAGAAAACATTACAAACATCAGCATGGCATGTGCCTGCCTCTGTCTGGTCATTTTTTTCCAGGCAGTGGTGCTTTCCTCTAGTCTGTTCTTAGCTTACCTCCTGAATATGGTTAAGAGTTTAAAGCAAGATCTGCTGCGGCCCACATCTTGGCCTCAAATGTAAAAATCACTCATGGCTGATAAAAGCTGAATACCTTAGTGCAGTGTGTCATTACTTCAGCACCATGCCCTCAAAGGGAACCATAGTCCCGATTTTCCAGTCTTCAGTTTAATACCTGTTGTCTGGCATATTTGTGTTTTGGTATCTTTACACACACTGAGACAAAAATCAGCAAGCTATCTTCCAACTGTGAACAAAGAAGAATCTGAACGAAATGTTGTACAACTGCAACAATATAAAATAAGTTGTACAGTAGACACAATTCCAAAGTAGCTCTTAACATTCTGCTCTGAGCGAAAAAGACACATAGACTGATATACCAGAAACACTGACCGCAGAGCTAATGCCAATGCAAGAATTTGACGCAGATGCCCGAGGCGCATTACCTCCAGGGATTTAAGAAGGGGCACAGACTCAATAAATAACTCATATGTCTTCCTCTTCTTTGCATTGTTTTTCAATATAATTCTTCTGAATGTCACTCGATCCTGCAAGAAACAGCACAGAGAAGTAGATTATTCTCTCGGCCAAAATGCTGAGCATTAAAAGGACTTACAAAGCCATAATATGAACCAATATTTGCAACAAATACTGGATTTGAGAAGGAAGCTGTTAAAATGATACCATATGCAACACGATGGTGAGTAATGGCTCTTTTGATGGTACTTACTGTAATAACAATCTGAAAAATGTGGAGCTATGAGACAAACTTGGTCTCTCCCAGAGAATCATTTAAGAATTCAATTTTTAGTCTATCTAGTATGTTTTTCAGGGTTGAGTTTTTGGTTTTTGTTTGTTTAGTTTTTGAAAGATGTATTCCACAGTTCACATATAACGAAGTCATGTTCTTCTAGCTGAAACCATCAGAAACTGGAATTTGCAACACTTAATTTGTTAAGCGACTTTAGGATTAAGTCTGAAATGGATTCTTCTCGAGTCAAGGTTTTCAAAAGAAAATTGGACATTTATATAGGTCTCGAGTAGATCAAGAAACAGAATATCAAATAGCAAAAGGCTTGATTCCCTACTCCCACTTTTAGGATCTGAGAGGCAGCCTTCTGCAGGGACTGGCTACTCCCTAACTGCCAGCTGTCCCACATGTACCAGAAGCACCTTTTAGGCAATGATTGTTTGGTTTGTTTTTTGAAGACCAAACACCAGACAAGATCCCCTTCTCCTCTTGCCCTGATGTTTTATTTCTCCTAAGATGCTGTTATTGATGTACAGGCTCTGTGGCCGCAGGGTGGCAGTACAGGCCTGCGTGAAGGCAAGCTCATCCAGTTACCGTACATCTCCCGTGCCACTACCTGTAATGGCAGACATACTGGAGACTTTGTCAGTGATCTTGCTTTTTACTTCCAAACAGAAAAGGCGAGGCATAACTACTGGAATATAATGATGAGGAAGGCCGTAAGAGAGCTGAAAATAAACAGCACATAAAGGCTCAGGGGAAGGGCAGCTGCCCACCAGATATTGTTAGCTTTTGCATTACAGTAATGCCCATATTCTCTGTTAGGATCAGGGTTTAATTCTGAACAGAGTAAGAGTTGAAGAGTTTATTTTACACAACATGAAATAGTAAGTGTAAATCAAAAAAAAAACAAAAACAAAAAACACAGAAGGAAAAGAGCAGAGTTTGGTCAGGAAAACAGTATGAAAAATCTTGACGTTTACATACAGCAAGTTATTAGGAGAAATATGATAAGTCCTGAGAGCCATTCCTCTGGATTTTATTTTCTGAAAATGTCAAATTTTTTTTATCATCATTGTTGTTGTTATTATTAAAGAAATGTTACAGTGGTAGAAGCCTCATCAAGTGTAGCTGTCTGGAGAAGCAGAAAGGTGCAGAAACACAGGGAGGAATTGCAAAAGCATCTAAAGTTCAGAATTCATTTGGAACAGTGGATTTGAGAGTATCAGCGAGAGGGAGAACTGGCCGTATTTGAACAGTAAGAAGGCAGAGCAGTAAAGGAAGCGTACATGATCGCAAGGCTTTCTCCAGACATGTTCAGTTGAGGCCCACATTTGATTACTGCTTTGTGTCTGAGCCTTCCAGGCTTTTGTTGGCCTAAGACTGCAATGCAGCAAGAGTAACTCACACTTCTTAAATGGGAGATAACCAGTGAGCTTTAGCAATAACCTCTGCAGATTACTAAAAACATCGCATTTAAAGTAGATCAGGCACAAACTAGTATAATAAAGCATGGAGACAACAGAACCACTGGAAGAAATAAAGTTTTAAGGCAGAAAAATGGAACCTTAGTTAATAAAACAATCAAGGGACAGATGACTGGCAAGAGATCCCCCTCCTTCAACTACGCCTTCCTAATTAAGTGACTGTAATCACTGAAAGAAAACAAAATTAACCCCAAATGCTGCAGTTTGTTCAAAGGCAAACTGGACTGAAGAATCATCTTCTCATTTTCATCCTTTTATGAATGAGGTCAGTTTACAGGTAGTTTATCTTGTTTTGTCCAAGAAATCAGATTCTGACATTACTCCCGGGTTGATTTACCACAACCTTTTCTTATAGCTCACAAAGAAAAGGGAAGTCAGAAGTCAGTTCTCTCAGCAAGCACAGAAACTGTATAAGCACGCTGTGTGTAGAAAGCTTATCAGTCATATAATCAAGGTCACAATACATGGTCATCCCCCAGCGATAGTTGCCGAGGAGCCCAGCACACACAGAAAGCATACAACGCTCCCGGCTTCAAAGGCTTTGTTGATTGCACAATCCATTTATGTGAGCCCTCACAGATAAGTAAGAGAGCACCGTGAAAATAACTCTATCCAAATACTACAGAGAAAAGAACTAAAAAAGGAAACTAAAGTCTACAGCTTCTCATTCAGCACTGCTGGGCAAGAGACAAAGCAACATCGCCATTTAGCTTGGTATCTCAAAGGTCATGTTGACCTGAGAACCTCTTGTAGGGCAGCCACAAAGAGACCAGAAACATTGTGACAGCAACAGTTTATTTTGAGGGAAAACAAAGCTTTGGGCAGCTTTCCTAGCTCTTCAAATTACCAACGTACTCAAGAAGTAACTCCCCTCCGGCCCTTAAGAAACTGAAAACGGTAGCAAGGTGAGTGGAAATGTAAGGACATATGTAGATAGTGTTTTTTTCCTTCCCCATAAAATACGTGCATCAATGTCTCCACTGTCCTCTGGCAGGATGAAAACAAAAACAGTTTTTTCTCCTAATAGAAGCTAAGATTACAGCAAATACAAAATAATAAAGGGACTGATACATGTAATGATACAGTTTTTACAGACAAGTTGTTTCAGGAAAGTCACCGAAAGCATTTGCACAATGGAACTTCTATGCCAGGAGATGAGATAACAAATAATGATAAAATAGCTATTAGCACAAGGACTCATACCGAGAAGAGCACCTGCTGGTGAACCCAGAGAGTTAGTGTTTAAAATATTACGCAGATGAGAGCAATCTCCTTTCCTTACCAGTCCCCAAAGGGCTCCTTCTGTTGTGGCAACAATGGTGGCAGCTCTAGGAGTGTTGTACATCAATGCCAGTTCCCCAAAACTGCCATGATTATCATAGCGGCCCACACAGCGTGTCTGGTTGTCTCTTGCTACAAAGATATCATACAATCCCCTGGAAAAAATGGAATAGATGCTGTTTATTAGACAACATTCCAACATCGATCATAAAAACATTTTTCAGCTGTTACACTAAACTGAATACACACAAAACGTTTTCCAAATTAAAAAATAGCTCTCTTACTGGTAAGTGATATGGAACATGCTTTATTGAGCTTTCCAACTGTCTGATCTTAAGTTGCTTCCATCTGAAGTACTTTCACAGCATCTCTCCCTTAATACAGCATTTCAGTCCTGGTAGAACTGATCAGGATCTACTTGCTTTCCTCTGCGTAGTATTTTGACATTGCTACTGTGAGTGTTCTGGCCAAGGCATAGGTAGTTTCACAGTCTTTAACCACCTCTGTCTTTTCACAGCATGTGTACTATTCAATGAGGCCTCTTCAGAGCCACGTAAATCTATCCATAACCTCTGTTACCTTTTTCACAAAGACAGCATTGCTGCAGTACCTTTGGGTAAACTCAGTGCAACTGCTCACCTGCTCCTAAGGTTTTGCCTCAACCTAACTCCAACTTAAGAGTATGTCTGTATTGTGATCCCAAAGTACAACTGCAAGCTTGTATTTGCATATGTCCATGCTAGATTCAAACTTTCCAACTCTTGTGTGGACAACAGTGATGCTGTAGAAGCACAAAGATCCCAGAGAGGGCCTTTCTGTACATATCCAAGATAATGAGTAAGTTTTGCAGGGCAAACTGACCGCTGTTATGAGTGGCATGTACTGACTCTCGAGCCAGACGATTTAAAGCTAATTCAGGAACATGTGCCACATCTTTACACTGCGACATGGAGAGGCAACCAATGAATCAATTCACATCTGGTGTTTGCCTAATAGCTCCCTTATGACCACAACTTTCACACTCAGGTTTACTTCACGCCATGCTGCAACTCAGGGCAAGCTGACAGTTGAACCAAACAATCTTATCACCATTTTCATGGAAGTAAGGCTGCTGAAGGACACAAGTTGCAGCATACAATGTTACAACTTGGAGAGTCTGCTTGGCTCTCAAAGAGCTCTCTGCATGCTGAAGTGACACTGTAGGATGCACACTGTTAGGCAGCACGGGTAACTTTTGACAATTTTGCAGAACATTATGGATTCCACTCTAGTCACATTGGCTTTAAACAAAAGCTGCAGAGCTAAAGAAAACTTTGTTATAGCTCACTTTCAGAAAGCAGGAAAGCTCTCTAAAACTGCTGACATATAGCCAGGATATCTGAAATGATCAAGAAGGAAGTGTTCAGGTACCAGAAGTCTCCTACACTTCACTCATGTGGAGCTGTAACCTGTAAAAGCTGGAAAGGCCTCCTCACCCTGTTCTCAAAGAGGCACACTTCCTATCTTATAATGTACTTAAGGGAACAGTAAGCCAGAACTTACTGAGAATTAAAAGACCACTCTGACAAAGATGGAGACATGTACAGAGAGTCAAAATTCAAGGCACAAATCTGGATCAAACTGCACCACAGCAGCTGCATATGAAGAAACAAGCTGTGCACAGAAAGCTAGCCATTTACAAGTCAGACAAGCATCTATACCACTGTCAAACTGTCTCATGCTTAGTGCTTTAAAAAATATATACATAAAAAGTCAGATAGCTTGACTAGGCTTGATTAATTCCTGGCTATGGCACCAGAGAATATTTAGGGATTAGACACTGGCCTAAGAGACTTTACAAAAGGTATTACATCCTGTAGAAAAGCAGGTAGGGAACACTTTCCTGGCTTTATAAGCAGCTTCGGATGTGCTGAACGCACACATAATTTTTCCCATGAAGTTGAAATCTCTGTCAGAGAGACTGGTATCATCTCCCAGAACACCAACAGGCACCTTAGAAAAAAAGAATCAACAGAAATGGCAGCAGGTGAAACTCCTCGTAGTAAACAAATATGGGAAGAGTCTCATCAGTAAGACCTACCTAGCAGTAACAGCAGGGCATTCAGGAGTGCTGATGGACAGTCCTGGCTTTGTCAGTTATCTTTGAACACTACTGCTTCTAAAAGAAATTTGTCACTCAGAAAGCTAAAGGAGGAAGCCAGCACATGAAGACTGTCTAACAGCCTTACTATATAGTCTTTACACCCTACTGCTTACTCATACCTAGGATACAAAGAAAGAAAACACAACAACAGCACGCTAACAGTAAACTAGTGAAATATGGATTAGTATTGCTGGAAAGCTGCACTAAAATTCTTGCAATGTTCAATATCCAGTTACTGATTCTCTGAGAGGCATCAGGAGAAACAATCTTTGGATCATCTTTTTGATCTAGAAGAACCATCTATAAACACCTGAAGGGAAATGAAACAACCTCTCTTCCCCACCCATCAGCCTCAAAGACATTTACTAGTGCCATTTTTTTCCAAGTCACTGTAGCCACATAACCTTCAGCCCAGCATTCAGTTGTCTGTGCCCCAAGGACTAGTTTGGTTTGGCACCACTGGGCGACCTTGACTCAGCTTTATTAAGAAAATTGTTGCTAAGCTGTGAGACAGTCCATGAACTAAAGCTCTGCAAGATAAGAAGAGTAAAAACACAGACTAAAGTGTAATTTCTGAGACAGTAATCGTTAGAAGCTCAAGGACTCAAGAGAAAAATACTGACATGAAAAAATGTAAAACCCTATGGAAAAAAAAAGCAGAAAACCAGAAGAGGACAACTCAGGAAGACTGAAGATCAGTCTGTTCTCAGAGGCAATAGGGGTCAACACGTCCCCTCCTGACTGATGACTGCCCAACCACCACAGACTCATTGAGCGTCTCCTTGGCAGCGGTGAGCATACTAATGCTTAGCTGTGCAACACATTTGTCCTAGCTCTCCTACATGTGCATTATGCTGTGTCCTCAAGTTGCGTCTATCCTGCCTGCTGTCACTCTGTGCATGGTAAAAGATACCCAGACAAATATCAAGCAATCCGGTGAGGAATGCTAACAGCCAGAAGACTTTGAAAAAAGCCTGTGCCAAAAAAGCCTGTTTTTCTTTGCAGATAAGAAGCAGAAGAGTTACTTCTGCCATACAAAGTCTCACTCAGACAGGAAAGGAACTAATCCTCAGGGATATTTATGCATTAATTACTGATGTCTACCGGTGCCTCAAAAGAACCAGACCCCTCTGAAATTGCACTTGCAGACAAGAGGGAATTTCTTAGCTTTCTGTAATCACAGATATCCTTCTATTTTTTTGCATGAAAAAATGGGGAGGAACAAACAGAAAACTGATAACCTCCGAATTGTTCGTAACAACAGAACAGTATGGGACGTGTGGGTGAGTTGGTGTTATTGCAAAGTCAGGTATGATCTATTGTTAA
Organism: Dromaius novaehollandiae; assembly: GCF_036370855.1. Lineage (NCBI taxonomy): Eukaryota > Metazoa > Chordata > Aves > Casuariiformes > Dromaiidae > Dromaius > Dromaius novaehollandiae. The sequence continues at coordinate 16,108,547 of NC_088109.1, read as the reverse complement.
AAAACATCAAGTTTATTTAATTCCCCTCGTTGCACAGCCTTTCTGCCACATAGTTTGGCAACATATTTATATTACTGGTGTACTACACCTTGAAATCAAAGAAACCCTTAAAAGCCTGAAATCTTCCAACCCAACTCTCTCGATAGAAAAAACGTCGAATAGCATTATAGCTGTAGAACGCAGACCATAAAATATATACCTGAACATCAAAATAAGGTTGCATCTTCATATCAAGATGAGGTTAAAATTCCTAGCAGAAAAATACTTTATACTAACCAACAGGGGTTAGGAACTAAGGCCTTGCACGGAAACAAATTAAAAAACATCCAAGTGGCTGATGGTATCTCACATTTTTATGAGGCACTCAAACCAAGTTTGAGTTTCCTCAAGATGAACAATCCCTGCTCTGCATACAGTAAGAATATCTTGTCTTTGCAGAGCTTGTGGCTCCAAAGACTCCCATGAGTTCTGATCTGCAGTAACTTACTCATATCTGGGACAGCCCACTCCCCAGCAAACACAAGGAGAGAAGGCACTTGCCCTCTCCAGCTAAGGACATGGGATCAGGACAGAACAGCTGAGGGAGGTATCTGAGTGTACAAATGGTTTAGGGTAATGGGGTACAATGGTAGAGAAGCTAAGAATGGGCACTTGGTGAGGGTACATTTGAGGTTCTCTTATGTTCTAGTAATTCCAGTAATCAAAATGGGGAATGCCACTAAGCAAACAAGGATTATTAGAACGTAATCTAGAAATTGTTTTGCAAACCCCCTAAGCATAGCATAAATGACAATCCAAAAGCAATGCACTGTTTTAAAGAAGTGCTTTGAAAGCATTTAATACCATATTAAAGGTGCCATTATTTCAGTGATAAGGATGATGGTTACAGTGAGTCGAAAAAGTAGTTAGCTAAGATCCTATGCCAACAGACATTTATCATTTGTTAGTAATATTCTGGTAATACTACAGTTTTAGTTTTACAGGAAGAAATAAATCCGTGGCCTTAATTCTTCTTCAAATATGGTGAGTATGATTAATGTTAGCTATGTAAAAGGAAATTCTGAGGTGCTAGAATTTCTTCCAAAAGGGAGAAGGATGCTCAAAATGTGTGTGTGCACAAATCTATTGTATGGTGGTTGCAAATATACAATTTACAAAATTACCATGTGAATTTGCTTGGCACAAAAAAATGCGAAGTGGCACCTTAAACTGCAAACACAAACCAAGTGACTGACAGAAGCAAGGTAACAAGCATCTCTAAAGTCAGTGATCAAAACCAATTACACAAAACCCAAGTTGTTCCATGGCAGCGACTAATTTAGGTGCTTATGGATTTGTATTTCCTTTATTCCCCCTCCCCAAAATAAACTCTTGTCCCTTCCCTTACCATATGGTTTCTTTTGCTCCTTTTCCCCTCCTAACTTCAAAAAAATCCACTCTGGTCTAGAGCCAACGTATATGACTGGTTTCAAACCACACACATGCTGATGTGCACAAAAGCTAAATGGAGCAGACCATGGGTAAGTTCATGCTGCAGTCCTTCCCTCAGAGAAAATAGTATTTGAGTTTTTACCCAGTCACCAGTAGTCACAGAACATGTTAAAACCCAGCAGGTTTGAAATGTCCACCTCTGTCAAATTTGATAGCCCCTGGCCAAATGATCTAAAAGTCAATGGGGGCCTAAAGGGCAGAATGGAAAGACCAAATGAAAGGGGTGAGGACAGCAAAAAGTATATTTTCTTGGGAAACTAGTCTGCAATAAGCACTCCCTGCTATTTCTAGAGAAACTGAAAAGAAATCTATTTACATTTCGAAGCACAGCTGCTTACCGCTCAATGACATAAAAGTTGTCTCCATCATCCCCTTGGTCAATCACATGTTCCTGAGGTTTCACCTTCCTCTCAAACATGGCATCAAGGACCTGAGACAGCTGCTCCTATAAAATAAACAGGAGGAAAAAAAAAAAAAAAAAAACCCACCCCCCAAAATACACCTTAGTATTATTTGCTGGACAAAGGCAAGTGCATTTGACTTGATCTCAACAGTGCACCTCATTATTTTTAGTCTACGAAAATACAAGTTACTTTGACATTAAATTTTGATTTCTATTAGTACCTCATTTATTTCCAGCTTATTAATTTAAGTTCAGCAATGCAGGCAAATATAAATGCTTCCATTTTGGAAGAGATATTAACTCAAATTTACGCCCAAGTGGCTTAATTTATGCACTGTTTTGGTGCTAAAGTGCAAATGTATGGCAAGTTATCACTTGGTATAAACTGACACAGCTTCACTGACTGCCATCAATATATATTGATTTCCTATCAGCAGTACATATATTTCATTATATTCATGTCCAAAAACATCACTAAGAAGATTTACTAATATCTTATTTGAACTGTCATAATCTAAGAGCTCAAAGTCATGGATCAGGACCATATAGCACAAACCCACGTATAAGCACAGAATATTTCCCAGGATGCTCTGTGTCTCAGAGAACCTGCAATTTCAGCGTGAGACAAAGATAACAGATAGGGGAACACACACAGAAAAAAGGATAATGCTGGTCAGCACTGCAGACTCAAGCTAGGCTTCTGATGAGCTATGACTAAATTTTTTTGTAGGCGGCACAGCCAAAGAAATTTGAAAGAGGATGTAATATAAATGCCCTGCCTCAATGCTGAGATGCTTTACTACCTTCGATATTCTTAAATCCATTAACAATAGATTTGCATTGCAAGTTCAGTGACTGAGTGTTCCAAGTTTAAGATTTAGATCACAGCTGAGTTTCTAAAAATAGATTGCATAAACACACAAACCAGTGTTTAGACTGCTAGATGCACTTCAGATATTTACTGCAGTCATTAAATTGGAGATAGTCATAGCAGCATCGGTAGGTGCCAGTATATTAAAAATATTTCCTACCTTTTCATTAGAAACCTATTTTCTTTAAAAACTCTCCTGATATTTAAACTAAACAAAGAATCATTGCCTGAAAGCCATTTGTTTTAACCCATATTTCACAGCATGCATTTAAGCAACAGATGTCAGAAAACAAGCAGTATGGATATTAAAAGGCTTTTTCAAAATACTGTGACTGAACAGTGTTTTATTTGGAGAATAAACAGGCTAAGACTTATCATTTTAAGTAAATGAAATACTGAGCTCTTCTGTCAATAAAGGAAGAAGTTCTGTAAGATACCTGAACTGTAAGATACTCTTGATTTACATACGGGTACTGAACATGCTCAGGGGTCTTACTAGTAAGGATAACAGTCATTGCTCTCACCCAGTACAAAATTCAGCCATAATTAAGATTCTGCAAACTCATTTATAAGACACTGTGGAGACTACACATTACGTCAATACAAAGCTTTTTAACAGGAGAGGCTATCTGCTCCCCCAGCACTTTATATTTAAACACAATTCAGGTTAACCATTGAGAATGCTCAAAACTTCATGATTAAACTCTGGGACAATCTGGATTGATTTTAGTCCAAAGTTCAATGTGAACTTTGCTAGAAGTGGTCAACCAGACACTGGCTCCTTAGTGTTTGATTCCAAGTATTACAACAACTACTCATGCACGTGAAGACATTTAAAAGGGCAATTCATGGCAGTTGAATCACTGGTCCTAAATTCAACACAGTTCACGTAAATGCAAGCAGCGGAAAGGGGATGAATTTGACTAGGATATTCAAGTCACTCCTCTAGGATTAAATATAATTGTGTTCTGTGTGTTTCTGCTTTTTAAAAGTTTTATATGACACTCTGTAGAAGGGGAAGGAGCAACAGAACAGATTTTGAGCCTAAATTTGAAGGTGTTCCTGACAGTTGTTAAAGGACAATATGTACTAAGCAAAAGCAGCAGCCATGCATGTTGCTATTTAGTGCGTATTTTATAGCCATCCTTCCAAACTACTCACATTTTGCAATTACACAGAGGGGTTAAGATCAAATTATTGGGGGGGAGGGGGAAGAGGGTGTGAAAAGAGGCAAGTTCATACCCATTATTAGGAAAGCTCTCCCGTCTCTGCCAAGTGCCCTTTGCCATATTATAATCAATGTATGCACTGCAGACGTCTTTTTCAGCCATGCGCTATCATAATGCCTGAGCTCTAACAGTTGCAGTTAAGACTGTTTCCATTAGTTCTCGCTCCGGTTGCTTAGAAAGCTTTTGCCAGGAAGCAGTAATTTTCCAACCCAACTCTCTCAGCTCAAATATGTTTTTCAAAGTCACCTTTGAATATTAACTGGTTATTAATTTTTGCTGGGTTATTTTACTGGAAGATGAAAGATTGATCTAATCAATTTGAATGCTGATCATATTTTGTACATACCCCTTGAATTGCTGAACATTCTTAAATATATTTCATTTTTACTGTACATGATCGTGTTCCTTGCAAAAGGAACCTTTCAAATGGCTTAAATAAATAGGCTTAATAACATCAGGAATCCCAGAACAGTGAAAGGACAGTGTTGGAAAGGACAGCTTTCAAAGAAACTTTTTGACTCCATGTCAATTCCTCAAGCCTGCTGCAATCAAAAGCTTTCAACGAATTTTTCAGGAATGCAGTTCAATGTCTCTCGAGGCTTGTACAGCAATCAGAACTGGGAGAATTTCCTGGCTTTCAAGAAAAGCTGAGCTGCATATCTGAAACCATAAGCTACCACATCCATCCTTCCATATTTCAGACAAAGCTCACTGATTCAACACAGAAAACTGCAGGGTCCATTACTGGTGTTACAGCTTTCATTCTTCCTCTTTGTTGTAATAACATTAAAATAGTGTTCCAACCTGTAGTGGAGATTCATTTCTGTTTTGGTGGAAAACACAAAGCAGAGATGAGATGCATTTATTTTATGGTCTCTCAGAGACTGCAGTAGATGACTTGCAAAGGTGCATTCCAACCTAAACTAGTCTATGATCCTCATAAAAAAAAAAAAAAAAAAAAAAACCTAATTAAGATTTCTAAGTGCCAGTGATGGAGACACCCATTATTAAAATTTAATGCTGAAGCAGACAGTAATCAAATCAAAGTAATTAACTTCAGCAACACATCTATAGGATGAGTAAGAACAAGAAGATCCTAGAAATATCACTTTTACATTCACTTAGAGGAAATTGACTGAAATGTTGATGTTTAATAAAAAGTATAGCATTCTGAAATCAAGCAAATGTGGATAGTGTTCAACATGAAACTTATGAATTGTGTAAGTTTTTCCCATTTTAAATTACATGTGAAATCATGAACTATCTCCTATGGAAAAGGAAATCAACTGCAATGGTACCCAGCAGCAACTACTGAAAAGACAAATAATAGAATTAAAAAATATTTTTTCTTTAGTGAAAACAGAAAAAAACCACGTTTTGCAGGGAAAGGGATCTGGCAATCCTGGTAACTGACAACTTGACATGTTTGTTTGTATTATCCATTGCTTTCTGATCTCCAAATACATGCCCCAAGCCAGCCTGCACATAATTAATAATTCATAAACTATCACAGTGCAAAAACAGTGTCTGGACTGTAAGATCAAACTATTATCTGTACATACAAACCAGCAACTCCAGTTAAGATTTCCTTATAGCAATACTACCTGATCTAGGTTTTTGAAGAGCAGGATATCTTTACAAGCTTCCTGCAGTCTGCATCGCTGTTCATCAGTTTTTGGATGAACTACCTTTAAAGCAAAGTAAAACAAAACTGTAATGACAGTAAATAAATATGATTACAGGCTGAACCTTCACTTCAGAGGGAAAGACACAACACAAATCAAGAGCTTCAAAGTATCTAGGTTTTTTGTTTACATAAATAGTCTGTCTGAAGACAGAGTGAAAGAAAAATAAGATAAGAAATAAATTATTCTGACAGTAAACACATGGGCAATAACAGTCAAAGAGATGAGGAAGAAGAGGATCTCTTTTCTCTCCTCTTCTAATCCAGCCATAGATATGACCAAGCCTTGGGCATCTTGCACAGGGGAAAAAGTCAAGTGTTTTTATTCTAAGCTCTGGCTTGCTGTTGGTACACAGATAGTTTACAAGACGTATGATACATATTTCTATCAGCCCATCTAATAATAAAAGCTATCTGGTATAAGAAGTATAATTTATTATTATTTTTTTTTAACAGAATTGCTTAAATAAAAACTTTGCTGCTGGAGAGATTTCTTTGTACTTCTTTTCAGTCATAAACCTCTCCTCAAGTTAAAGGAATCAAAGTTCACTCCTTCATAGAAATGTTTATATATGTGCTTGTTGGGGGTATACATATGTAAAAACATTAATTACCTCATATTTACCGTATAACTGTATTTCTGGAATTACACGGAAAACAGTTACATTACAAGGAATTTCTCAAAATTCATTATCCAAAGTTGAGCAGATCTTAGATCTCTCTTCTAAAAGGAACCTTGTTTTTACTAATCAGCAGTCAGGAAAATTAAGACTTTTGAAGGAATAAATATATTCATCATCTGAATGATCAAACACACTCAGTCTTTTTTTTTCTTTTTGTAGCATCTTATTGATGAAGTTCTCTTTTAAAAGAAATTAAATTATTCTTAGACTTCCATTGCAGAAGTACAAGCATCCTTGGGATGGAACCTAGAAAACTGAACACCAGAAGTCCTTACAGAAAACACTGAACCTGACTAGCCAGGCTACAGGATTTCCTCACATCAAAGCATCTCTCAAGAAATACAATTACAATATCTGGACTTGTAATTCCTAGAAATTCCCAACATTTAAAGACAATACAATAACAGGTGGCTACAGGCTTAAAATATTTCAACAAAGTATTTCTCTTGTGAGCAAGTAATCTCTCCCCAGGCAGAACTGCTTTGACAAGAACAGCAGCGAAAGGCACGTGAGGAATTTTAAGCACCCATGAAGAAACAGCTGTGTTAAAGCTTAACTCACTCTTCACAACCGTACCAGTGCTCCAGGAACTGCATCAACAAGTGTTTAAAAAGATAATTAAGAAAGGAAAATATTCAAATTTATATAGATGGTAGACTTAAGCATAGCTCTAAAGACCTTTGAAATAAAATTATGTTAAAGCTATAGTGACTAAATAAGTACATTGACTAAAGTGGCCCAAAATTTAAGAGCAATGCCACTTGTGAGTTGCCACTCACAACCTCTCAGAACAAAATGCACGAGTGATAAGAAAAAGATGACATAAAGACATCTACCTATCAGACTGTACAGAGAATCAAGTATGGTACAATGCACTCATTCCTACCCTTGGTTCTGTATCTTCTTCCTCTTCATCTGGATTGAAAGCTTCAGCACAAACTTAGGAAAAAAAGAGGAAATTAGTCAAAAGAAGCTATTACGTGAGAACATCAAACAAATCCAGCTTCAACTCCTTTCCCTTAGCTTTACTATCTGTATTTTATTTTCCTCCTGGAAAAACACAATCAATTCTGTTCTTACGTTGCTGTATTGTCAGAGTCTTAAATCCTATCTATTCTCAGAACATGCACGGTATGGCTGTTCTCAGACTCTCACATAAAAGGCCTATGCCTTACAACAGAAGGTAATATTGCCTATCGAGTACTTCAGTGTATGCACACAGATTTCCTCTCAATTCTTACTCAAAGCATAACAATATCTATTTAGATTCATTTAAAAACATCTTTAAAAAGCAGGGGGGTAAATATTGAAGCTACATTGCCTCATTCTCCACCATACAATGCATATAGAAAAAAACACACTAAAAGAGCATATGCAAGGAGGGATGTGGGAATCACTCTACCTCAAGTCAGATTAACGAGTGAGAATCTCCCACTTTTATTTATATATCTCACATATTTACAGAAAAATTAACTTGGGAAATGAACCATCAGCTTGACCATAGTATATTCTATGACCAAAAATAATGGTTAGTCTCTGCTGCTCCTCCATATGCTCCTATACCTTACTACAGTTTAATCAAATGAATGTCAAATTCTGATATGAAAATTACACTGAAAACAATTATTTAAAAGGGATGAGGCATTCATGGAAAGCATATACTGTAGTGGCAAAGAACAATGCTCTGCCAAACGATTAACTAAGTTATACCTACAGAAACAATTGTAAAAGAGGTAATGATAATGATGAGCTTCTAAAATTTCAAAATTGTTCATTTTTAATGCTTCAGAAAAGGCTTGTCTTTGCAGTTAAGCTGTTACACAATGATTTTACAATATTAAATACAAACATCTTTGGCTGCCAAAAGCCTAAGTCTCTAGTTGAGACTTTCTTACTAACTCACGGACATTTACAGTTCTTACATGTCAAAGCGAACTTTGCATTCTAACCAGCTTTACAGATAGAAAGTCAGTCCTATTTTCATCTAGTTTTGCTCTCACTTTAATAAAGATGGTCTTATTTCTGAGACTGCAAACCACTTGTAAAATTTTACAAGGAAACACAGGCAAGTGTTTTTCTTTGCACTTTATCCAGTATCCTGACAATACTGGAGACTTGGCAGAATGCCCAGAAGCTCACTGCAATGACATCTAACTACTGAATGGATTTAGCATAAATAAAAGTAAGCAGATTTTCAAAAAATCTAGAAGGCCTAGTATTCAGCAACTTGCAAATAATTTAAAGATGCATACAGGACTATGGACCTTGTCACTGTGCTTTCAAAAGAGCTATAAAAACACATAAGCCTAACCTAATTTGCTAGGAAAGATTTGCATCATTTTTGCTGCCTAAAAGGTGCAAGTTTTTCCCAGCAAATTCAATTTTATTTCCTTTCTTTCTGGCGAGGGCAAAGAGATCAGAATACAATGCAAGCCATCCATTTATCGTATCACAGTATGAAAAATCCATGGTGAAATCATTAGCCATTTAAAGAGTACTTATTGCTCATCATATAACAACCTAGGTGTTAAACTGCCTCTTATGGCATATTAATGGTGCAAGTGCAACAAATGAACACATGATTTTAGTCTAACAAAGCACAGTCCACTCACTTTTTGGATAGATACTTTAAAAGGATAAACAGCGTTCTTCCCCAGCTGGAAAAAAAGTATAGTCCACCATATCCAAAGTCCACCAGTCCAAAGAAGACTGCATTAAGGGAAGATAGATGTGTACAAAGAGACAGAACTTGGACTGATAGGCAAACACTCACTTAATATGCAATACAAAAGCACTAACAAAGAGAACATTATTAACATTTCCGTATGAAAGCTTTCCTCCTCCTTTCATTTTACAGTAAGGATCAAAGTCTATTGTGAAAGCCTTGGATTTCCTAATAAGGAACATTTTCTTAAAAAGAAAGACTCCTTGGTTTAATCAGTATGGGGAAACTGGAGATTTATATTCTTGCATATCTTACCAGTAATGTGGAGTTCAATCCTGTATTGTGTACTCTAATAAGTACTACAAATATACTTACCTAAGCTTCTGAAAGTACCTGACATATAAGCTCATTCGAGCTGCATAGCTGTGAATTCAGAGACCCCTCTACTGCATTACACTGTTCCATCACTTCAACTCTCAATATTAAACTGCAACTTAGATTTGTTCTCTCCTCAACTGCAAGAAAACTATCGCTAAGAATACACTTTGGAACTAAGGAAACTCTTTTCCAGATTTCCTTGGGAAGACCAAGTTTTATTACCATGACCAAGAAGCACTAGAGCAAAACCTTCTCTTAAAACATTTAGCAATAAAAACAACACAGTTCCCTGCAACATTGTGATCAGTCTTAACCCAGGGCAACAAATCTTGACACTTCTCCAACTAACAAGGGTTATTTTCAGAGAGTTGTAAAAATGCAGCGATCAAACTTTCCTCTATACAGGGTTACTCCAGATCACCTCACAATAAAAGAGAAGCAACTTCTGTTCTTAAGAGCTTTATATAAAAAATCCTCTTAAGTATTAGAAGTTGCCTATTGCATTTGCAGGATCACAGGACAAAGATGTAGCCACAGGAATATCCATATATGTTTGCTCCAGAATGGGCTACTAAGTTATGGTGTACTAAAGTATACACAAGAAAATGAAGAGACTCCTGCAACATAAAACAGCCCACCTCTCTGAAGTGTAGTTCTTTGGTGGAAAGGCCACTCTAGCAACATGAGCAATTTGTTCATTCTTTTCTCAATGGCACCAAGAGCCTCACACCAATTTTAAATTTGGGCAAAGATTAGGATTCATTTATGTCCTGTAGACAGCTGATCTTTTTCGACAGTGTAGCTAAATAAACCTACAGTACAGTGCATCAAGACCAGAGATACTGGGATTTTGGTGCAACAGATGGAGAATAAAACTCCAAAGGTCTTAAGTGTTCTGTCATTTGTCTACCTTTGAAACATGCTGCAAAATCATCTTCTTTCAAACTGTCTCACCATACCATATTTTAAAATGCCCATGTAATGTATATTCATATTTTATAAAAATAACTTAGAAGCATATTTTAAGATCACTATAAAACTTCATAATGCTGTCTCATCTGTTCCCTCTGTTTGTTGATAAAGAGGAAGCTTTGTCTGGAGAATACAAACAGCTTGGGTTGAGATCTGTGCGCATAAGTCTTCCCTATTTTATCTTATAACCCAGCAAGGTTGAAAACAACTTCATAAAGCCCACTAAGGAAACAGTGTAGGACTTTAACCCTTCCCTTGTGTTTGGGAATCACTTCAACATGACAAAGGGCACTACAGAAATACACTAGAAACATGCAAATATACTACTGCTTCCCATACTGTCCAGAGACAGTGTTTCAAGCAGAAAGCCCTCCCATTATATTTTTCTTTCTTCAACCTGCTACAGGAATTTCTTTATTGAGGTAGAAGTGGTGAGCCAGACACATTTTGGACTTCAACTGACAGCTCTGACTGACAAGAATTTATTTATTTGCAGGCAAAGCTGTGACACTTAATATAACATCTGTTATGTGATGGTAAAAAAATAAAAATAAAAAAGGGGGGGGAGGGAACATAATAAAATGATGAATTCTGACCTCAAGCTTAAACTAATATTGTGACATGCTGGAAAGCCCACAGAAAGCTCTGCATGCAGCCTACTTCTATTAATATATATTACAATCAACAACATTTTTCTCTATATTTTAAAGCATGACTAATGCAGAGAAAAGGACAACATTACGTCAACACCTTCCTCTGGTCTAAGTCCCAATATGTCCAATTTTTCTTTCCACTTTTCTTAATTGGCAAATTACTTGTCTGCCCTGCTGAACACATTACCTGTCAAGATCTGCGTGTCATGCTTATCTTCAATATGTCTAATGCTGTCTACACGCAAACAGTGCTGTTTCTCCGTTCTTCTGATACAAAAGAACACCCATAACTACCCTAAACCATATAAAACCCCTGACGACAACCTGTGGGACCTAATTTCAGGACTCCTGAAGGTTAACTGTTCGTAGGTTACAGTGGATCCAGTCCCACTGGAAGGCCATTCAATCGTCCCTTTTCCTGGAGTGAAAATATACTTACCCCACTATTTTACACTTGACTGAATTAACATTTCAGCTATGTCAGTGTCCTAATAAAATGCATATTCCAAGGCAAGCTTACCCTCACAAGATTATCCAAAAGATATCTGTTGGTAGCGTTTTCTTAGACTCAGAGAAACACTGGTTGGAAGGAATCTCTGGAGATCGTCCAGTCCAACCTACCCCTCACAGGGGAGCTATTCGCAATGGCAGATCAGGGCAGCCACGGCTTTGCCCAGCTTTCTTGGAAACCACCCAAGGGGACAATTCCACATCTCTTTGGGTAACCTGCTCCAGTGCTGCACTACCCTCCTGGGGAAGCAGCTTTTCTTAATGTCCCACCTAAACCTCAAAAAATGTCTGAAAATAGTTTGAAGAGACTTCTGAAATCACATCTTTCCTGTGTGACATCTTCAGTACACATAACTCTGCACTTGAGCAAATGCTAAGTGCCAATGCAGTGCAAGTTATGTATGAGAGTGACACACCCCAGTTAGGTATTTCCAATAGTACAGTTACATCAGCATAAAAACTTCTTCATGCAGACCAAGCTTCTCTCCAACCCTACCCTACTTACTTCAGATAGTTTTGGAACAGAAAATCAATTTTGAATTTTCAGAAGCTTTAAGAGAAAAAAATTCAGGCTTTTACCCTATCATCTACATGTCATCCTCCGATTCTCAGCTTAGCTTACGTAGCTTCTACAACTTTATGCTTTCTCCTTGTATGGCCTCTTCTTCAGCTTTTAAAAACAGGCACATCTTTTAAGACTTCTGAAGGCTCAAAAATGAGACAGCATGATCACCGCTTTGTTATGCAGGTGACAGCATCTGAAGGCAAAAAAGATCTTTCTGGCTGCAGCAATGACATGGGGGGAGTGTAGGAAGAAGCTGACGTAGCAAGAAAAGTTGAGCAGTACAAACACCATCTTTGTTTATGCAAGTTTAATCGTTCCCAAGATAAAAATTTTTTGAAAAATATGTATTTTTGTCATGATAAAATTCCTTGCAGAATACTTCAGCATTTTAACTACTATAATCTAATAAAACCTTTGTGAGAAATGAGTATCATCCAGGTAGCTGAGACATCTGTTACTTTTTTTTTTCAAAATAGTAGCCAAGAGGCTGAGGCCTTAAGTCCTTCCAATACGCACAAAAGGAGGAAAAATTTTGACACTGCACGTGAAAAAATCTCTTTTGCATAAGCTGAAAGCTTTGTTGATATTTTTGCTGTTATCGTAAGTAGCAGCAAAGACATGCTCTGTCATAGTCTCTTTGCAATTTTGGGTAGCACTTTCTGTACTTTGGAGTGAAATCTTTCTTGCTCATCTTTACCTGTGGGAATGCATTGCTCCCACCACCTCCCCCTTGAACCTATGAGACCCATGAATGAAAATCCACCCACAGCAGTACATGCAGAACAACTTTTCCAGTCACTTATTCAGATGAGTAATATTGCACTATTGTTTAATGCTATGCTCTTTGCATTTGAGCTTGACAAAGCTTTAAACATTTCTTAAGTCTGTTCCTCAAGGCATAGACACAGGTCCTCTTGTGGAAGCAGTATGCCAGCTGGAAAGGTGACCACTTCCAGCAGCTTGTCACTCCCTCTCAGTCAGCTGAGTTCTAAAGCAAGCACTTCCAAACCGCTGTAGTCAAGAGGAACTGGGTAAGCTTAAACAGAACAAGTTGCAGGTCTTTGCTAACATAGCTCAAAGCAATTTTCTGCACTTCTGAGACAAACAGAATTTTGCTCTCACTTTTCTTATTGGATAGCTCAGAGCTTCTTTCATGTAGAAATCCCACTTCTTTGTTTCATGAGTTAAAGATCTTGCTATGTCAAAGCAGACACCACATTCATACCTCAATCCAGTCACAGGCAGGAGACAGAACAGGTACCCATTTGCACTATCCAAACAATTTTCAGATTTATAACAGAATGAAAGGCAACGCTGAAACTTGAAAAATAGTTGAGCTATCTACAGGAAAAAAATAGCTCAGGAAACTCTGCTGCTTCAGCCTCCATGTTCACTAACAAGGAACTGACTGAAATCAAGTGCATATTTTTGGTCAACAAGAATGCCATTGTGCCAGGCCAAAACTCGGGTCCTGGTTTTGAAAGATCATCTTTCTCTTTTACTTTATGAGTCACCACAAAAGTCTCCAGGCACAGAAGTACCTTCAGCAGTACCATCTCCTGACTTTATTCTTAATCCTCCAAGAGGCCTGAGATGCGACTTAAATGATTGGGTCTTGAGCAAACAACTCCCCCTCAAACATTCATGAAATACTGACGCAGAATGTTCAAACGCACGACCGCTTGCATAACCACATGTGTCAAATCAAGTGTAAAATCTTTTCATTGAGAAATATTTAAAAATGATTAATTTAGTTGGCAAAGGAAAAAAAATGATTTTCAGTTCTGAATTTAAAATTAGAATTCAAATAAAATCAACTGTTATTCACAGGCAGAGTTATTCTGCACCGATTAACTATGAAGATAAAAAGACACCCAATATGGCTGTGTCAAACCAGCTCAGTCTAGCAGGGATTACAAGTTCAAGCACAGCACTGCACACCGTCCCAAAGCCTGCTCAGGTTGGAAAACTCCGTGGATGATTTTGTCAGGCAAGGAAGCCTGTGAGGCCCTAAAATCCTGCCCTGTTTCACCCAACCCTGCAAAAAGCCAGTGTTGAGTCTCCACGCTGTGTTCTGGTACTTGAAGCTCAATATAAACACAACAAATAAGGACTTAGCTCACGTCTATCATTAGCTTTAACTCCAGATCAGCCCCCAAAGCCCTGTGCTAATGCCAGCAGAGCCAGTGAGATGGATCTAGAGCACATTCCAGAGTTCTTCAGTTTCTAGGACGCTGATCCGTTCGGGTGCAGGTCCAGATCCAAGCAGACTCTACACAGTCACAGGCCTGTTCTACACTTCCCCACTGCTTCCCATTATATAATCTGGGTTTTGTCCAGAGTATCCCATGCCTCCCCATTACCATATGTAGTGGAGAATCTGTAGTGCTTAGCAACAAAAATGGCTTAAACATTTTTGCCCCGGATGCCTCTTTCCATTCTCATACAACAGCTCAATGCATCTCAGATGTGCAAACCCAACTCCCTCTGGTGTGACACCCAAATAGATCAATGGAATTATCTTGTTATAAAAATAAACCTCTAAAAAGATAACTAGCAACAGGTAGTTGAGGGGAAGAGAAGGTGAAAATGTTCATCTGGCTTCCCCAAAGCCAACATATAGTTCACTTATACACCTAATCCACCTTAAAAATGTCCATCCCCAATTTGGACATTACTGATATTTCTCACTATAAACCTTAACAGAGCAGTAAAACAGAGGTTCCAAAATGGAGTTCGGAAGGACCTGATCTGGTCCACAGACCTGCCCAAAGGCAAGATTAGCTGCACCTATGTGATTCTGGAGAGATGTTTTTGTCCATGGAGGTTGGGGCACTGCAACTGTTTAGGAAAAATGGATGATGCATTATAGCACTTGCTATCCTTGCCCTTAGAAACCTTTGATAATCACTCTCTCACTATGATTATATACTTTCCAGTAGAATCACCTAAATCACACTTCTCCAGCTTATTTTCTTTCCAACATATCAAGACAGAAATGCCACAGCACCAGTGACAGTGGCTCTTGTGATAAAACTGTACTGCCACACTGTCACACATTTCTACTTCATACTATATTTAGGTGAAGAGTTCAAAGCAGTTGCATAATCCAACGTAAGTGCCACCTCTTAGGATAATGTCTTTTCTTTCAGGAAATCCTATTTCTACATCTACAAATACCTGTTCTCCCTCAACATGTAAGTACAGGCAATAAAACAAGCCCTTTAAAATTCTAACAATTGGCTGACATCTGCTTTTGTATTTACATTTGTTTTATATCTACTGAATGCATTTCTCAAATATTTTACTAAATTCATATGGATGAATACAAATCTGGTTTTAAATACTTAAATAAAAGGCTTTATCATTAGATAGAGTATAACAACTTAGACAATACATTACAGCAGAATAGCCATTAAAATAAGACAGCCACAAATTAAAATTTTTTTTGCTACAGGAAAGTTTGGTAAAGTATTTAAAATTCCATTTCATTTGACACCAAATGAGGAATTTTATGATGACACACAGAATGATAAACTAAAATCAAATAATTACAGTTTCTTTTAGATTATATCTTTACATACATACAATGGAAGCATTACCTAAAGATAACACTGCTTTAGATGGATTTTAAAGACAAAAACAAAGCATCTTTAACTTACAATACATTCCAACCTAATGATTTCTAGGTAAGTGTTGTTTTGTTTTGGAGGTTTTTAACTCTTTCTGAAACATACAGCATCAAGGGCAGATATAGCCACAAGTTAATTGATGTGCCTGCTCTACCATGACCATCCCACACAGGGATACAGCACTAGAGAAATAACTATAATGGGCTAAAGGCCTCAACTTGCCTTGCTTGAGAAACCTGCTCCTATGATCTACTACAGAAAGACATTTCTTGACCAAGTAAGAAGCAACTTGTGGAAGAAAAAGAATTAAGAGGCTTCATACTGAACTGCAAGCAATCTTCAGAAGAGAATCTTCAGGTCAAATATCTTTATTTAAACCCTCCTACTACTCAGGAGCAATTAAAAAACTTGGGCCCATGCAGAACTGGGGTCAGAAGTCTCTTAGGCAATAGCCATCTTTTTATAACAAACAGCTGTTTATCATTTGCAAAAGAATTCTGACCAATACCAACTGTATTGAGCTGCCTGTTGAATTATTCAGGGACACAACTTTTGCTTAATACCTTTATATATGAGTTATGCATGTGCTTTAGCTTATCCTTAATTTAAAATGCTCACAAGGAGTTAAAAGGTCATCTCCCCATCTCCCGGAAGTCATGTGCTGGAGAATAGTAATAATAATAATAAAAAAAAGAAATCAGGAAGCTATTTTGTTTAGTAGAATAAAATACTGGCAAAATAACTGAATAAAATCCTTCCAGATCCTCTAAATGCACATTTGTGTATGCACTTCAGTAACTCTACAACATTCATAAACTGTAACTTTTGGTAATCTGAAGCCCTACAATTTATAGAGGACTTGAATCATGAAAGCACTCTGTAGATAAAACATAACACTCTGCAAGTAGTATCTCTTCTGTACAACTGGAGAAGTCGAGGCACAAGATTAAAGGATTACACAGAGGTCGTCTACTACTTAAGCCTCAGTTAGGACTCCTGCACTTTGGGCTTTCACGTCTCTATTCGTTAACAGTAGAGTTCAGTAACCCCACTAAACACTAATCCATTCTGGATGTTGCAGTAAGAGGCGAGTTTGCATTTAAAAAAAAAAAAAAAACAACAAAAAGCTTTCCATCGTGGCAGAGGACTGAATACAAACAACAAAGCTTTCTACGAGGCAATACCACAGGAGTTCACAGTTTTGATATGGTAACAGCAAAACCAAAACACCACCCATAAGCACCTACACAGAACTGAAAATTTGCTACTTTTTAAAAAATTCTCTATATTACATTTAAACAAAATCTTAAAACAGCAGCAAAGTATTTTAGTTAGGCATTATAATTGTGTGGCACAGCCCAAGAATTCAAATGAAGCAAGCTTTATTCTTGCAAGTTAAGAGGAAATCAGAAGACTGAAATGGATAAACATGCTGCTGACCTTGTTCAAGCCTTCTAAGAGAGCCTTACCGATGAGATAGTCATCCATAAAAAAGGTCTCCTGGAAAACATGATGCTACTACTATTTCAGAGCACCCAGCTTCACAATTGTATAAGTAAGCCTTCTGCTTTAATATCTTCTGTGTTTTAGACACACAAATCTTACAGCATTTCTAAATGGTATCCAACTGATGCAGATAAAACCAGCAACCAAGCACCAAAAATATCAACATGCCTGACAAAAAACAAATAATACTTTACCTTGGTTAAAAAGAGCATGGCGAATGTTTAACTTTACATTTAGGCTTGTGTGTTCTATGCTTCAAAATTCCACAAGTTCAAATAAATGGCTCAAATATAAACCTCCAAAAAATTAGCATGCATCTTACTCACAACAGTAGATAAGAAGTATAATCTAGCTGAGAAAAAAAGCAGCCAAAGTGTTTTTTCCATTCTAGAAATAGGAAATTGTCTTTTAATTTCCAGACCATGATTTGTCTTTATATTTGCAATTTTGATGCATGAATTGCTAAACCTACAATAAGACACATAGTATTTTAAAAGAACCACCAGCATCTTAGGAAAAGTGCACTGAAATACTTGTGTCTTAGAGCAATGCAAGGAAAGAACAGAACAGATAGTCAGCAAGGAAAATTACCTACAACTTCTGACACCTATCATGACAGCAAACCGAAGGATGTCAAAGTGTTAGGAGGCATTTCCGAAATTAATGATTCACTGCCTTAGAAATGATTTTTAAGGATTTTAAAATTAATGTCCAAATCCATTAAAAGTCACATTACTCCTAGTGGAACAAATATTGCCCTATTTACCTGTAATGACAATTGACAGCATAAAATTGTCATGGTTTTGACAACACAAAAGGATTGCATGTAGGGGTAATGATGCGGAACCCCAGGGTTTCCTGTGCTTTGCAGTGACTGCTTCCTGTCCTGGCATGCAGGCAAGGCAGGGAACGCGGAAACCTACCATCCCACCCCCTGCAAGAAACAGCAAATACCTCCACTTCTGTATCAGCTATGAGCAACTCTATTCCCTAGTGACCATAAAATAAGAAGATTGCTAGTAACTGGGAATGCATAACTATTTTACTTGATGCAACTCACCTTCAGGATGAGTCAGCTCTCAATTTTAGTGTCTCACTGAACAAATGGAGTTCATTTACAGGAAAAAGACAGTTGAAGTAGTCTGGGCTTAACTGGCAAAAGACCAATTTTAGGGGGAACCTGATCGGTTAGGAGTTATGAGCTTTATTTATAACCAGTTCTGTGCTTTCCTGATACAGAAGATCAGCAAGTTTAAGATTACACTCTTTTTCCTATCCCAGATTTTGGAGAGGTTGAACAAATATGCATTCAGATGCATTAATCTGAATCAAGTGAGTGTTTCAGGCAACCAAATACCCCCACGCAAGCCATCTCCCAAAGTCAAGCCTTGACCTATTAAGTCTCTCTTTAACTGAAAGCACTATGAAAGTGCTCATAGCACTACCCAAGTGAAATTGCTTTAAACCCATTATTTTCCCTGTAGTCAGTTTTTAGTATGCTGACTACTACAGCTTTACACTATTTGGAATACATGCAGTCTCACTGAGGCTTTCTGATGTTAAAAAGGACTGAGTGAAGTTTCTGCAAATACATGGAATACCATTCACATTTAAATCAGATATGTTTAAAGTGTTCTGCTCTACACAGATTATTCAATCCATTTCAAATTTAATCTGAAGTTACAAACTATACTGAAGCCTAAACTTGCTAAAAGTGTATCAGTCAGTTTAAGATATTATACATAGATTACTTTGTCTAACATTTGATATAAAAAAAAGGATAGAGTACTACTTTATTTATTAAGATGACCAATGCAAAGCACATATAATTTCTGAGATCACTCCAAATATACACATCGCAGCACCATATTCTGCACCAAGTATAAAAGTGTGGGTTTTGGCCATTATTGTGACATGCATTTTGGGATTTCCTCCAGTGAGTCTGCTTTGTCTGTTTTGCACGACAGCTTAACAGTAAGCAAAACAGTTATTGCTAAGAAGTTCAGAGGGAATATTTTCATTCGGACTTTAATTCACATTAAAAACAAGCCACAGTTCAAAAAAAGCAATATTCCTCCTCCCCATCTCACCTCAAAAAAGGAAAAGTCCAGTCTACCAAAAAAAGGTGAGAGAATTACATTTTCTAAAACCTGAGAGCTGTGAAATTTTCTGAAGTATTTGTGTATCTAAAGACTAGCATTTAAGTAGGCTTTTTAAAATATCTTTTACTTCTCTCTCTTTTTTTCTTTTTTTTAAAAACATTAACCACTTGCTGCTTTTGCTACCTAAATGCTTTTGGAAAACTCATCCTTGGTGAATTAATGTAATTGCTTACTAAATGTGCATAGATATAACCTACTCTTCCAATTAATAAAAATTACTAACTTAAGTTTAAATATTTGGCTCCAGATGAACCAGTTTTAATTGTTTCATAACACTATGAGAATCAACAATTATTCAGAGGGAAGAGATTAATATTAAATAAAAAGAAATAACGAATTCCACATCACTGCAGCACTATGTATTCACTTGTATTTGCATTGAGTAGACTGGACCAGATCTGGTCCAACGAGCCATTGCACTGACTTAAATTTTAAAAAGGGATGTTCACAGGTGTTATATTTCTCTTTATGCCATAAAAAAGTCTAGCCATTACAAACAGAACTATGCACTAGTGTGAAATCCAAGTAATTGTGAAGTCACGATTGCTAATTTCCGAATATTTTTCATTATTCACTGAATGCCAATTACATGCCAAGAATTTTTAAGTGAGTCCCAGTATTGCAAACAGCGAAAATGGGCTTTTTTCCCTTGTCTAACAAATAATGATTCAGGCACTTTCTTACATGAGAGCACCCACACAATTTATCACTACTTTCATCTGTCATCCCACACACTTGGCTTTTGCTCATATCAACATTTTTAAGATGAATTATTTTCACTCTAGTTATGATACCAGTTTTGCAATCATTAGGGCTAGCAAAAAACGACAGAAGCATCAGGTTGTTCAAATCGGAAAGCTGTTTATGCTGTTCGTAAAAATTTGAATTTAAAACTCAAATCTCTTGCAATTTATCATCTGCCTGAAAACCCTTCAGTAGAAGTTATGCCATTGGTTTTCTAAGGTGGTGAATAATCAATATAGGAATTCATTACAGTTGCAGGAGAAGAAAACAGATCATGATTTTCAAGTCAACCTCTGATAACAGGTAGTCAGTTTGGTGAGTGGAATGTGAAATTAACAGCACAGAGCAAGTAAGTCACTCAGTTTTCCTTGATGACCTGAGGTTACAAGATTTTAACACTGAAGAGGTGGACAGCATCCTGCAAGAGAAAACACTCAGACAAAAAAAAGAAAAAAAAAGAAAAATTATTGCCTCTGGCTTCATTGCCACTATTTGGATGTCCTAATTGAACAGGATCCCAAAACTGCATTCTTTACCAAAGAACACTAACGTGCTGCATGACAATAATTAATATAAAAGCTTTCTTAGAAAAGTATTTTTTAAGCTGTCATTTAAAAAGGCTAAAAGCTACTAAAAAGGCTTTTCTATGCACAGCATTATCATATCCTGACATCTCGACTTCCCAGGGTGGGAAAGTGCTGTATTTCAGCAGAAAGCCCAGAGAGATGTTGACTTTAACAGCATATCTACTTTATTAGATGATTGCTCATCTGCGATAGGAGCCAGAAGAATGGAGAGAGTTGAAGGTAAGGAACTTCCCATTTCCAAAATGAAGAAGAAACAGTGAATCTGAAGTATCAACTGACTACAGTCAGTAAGTGTGGGTTTCTTACAAATCATTCCAGGAGAAAGTTACCAGTGTGTAGAATTTAGAGCACATACTCAGAGCGGCACATCTGTCACACCATCGGAGAGGTGGCATATACGGTTACACAAAGTCTGACTAAATATTCCTAACCAATGTAATGCAATTTCCCTTGGAAAAAAATATTTTCTTGTGATGGGGCGGGGGGGGGGGGGGGGGGGGAAGCCAAGTAGAACAGCTCAGCTTGTCTTTGGGAGGTGATTTAATTTAGATCCACTTAGGAAAGCTTAAGTTAATGAAGGAAACTAAGCCTGGGCATTCACAGTTGTCACTGCTCTTCACTCTGCTCATGAAATAGACGATCACAGTAATTAAGCAGAATGCTAAGATAAAATATATATATGTATATACACACACATGCATATATTTCGATCACAGTCAGAACTGAATATAGCTCTTTAGGCTGAAGATGCAGAAAAAGCAGCACAAAACTACTTTATAAACTTTAAAAGTTTAATTATATATGTTAATTTTGTTCAGGCACTAGACTCAAATTATGCTAAATCAGAGGGGATAGCTATTTGCATAGATAAAGCTTCTTTTATATTAAGCACAATAAATATACTTGAATCTAGGAATTTCACCAAGAAACATTTACTTTTCAAATGGAAGGAATCCACTTATTTTAGATATCTCCTAATTCATATATTAAAAAAACACTACATACATAAATATTTGCTAAAATACACTCTTCCTGCCTACTCATAAAAAACTTAAGATAAAGTTAAGCTTCAAAAAATAAAATACACTTCATATAAACATTAAAAGCAGAAGTACAATTAATCAGTTCATAATGAAAATGCTGTGCTTATTATTCATAAAAGCAGTTTGAGTAGGCTGAGCTGGAATTTTAAAATGCCTTGCAATCAAACAATGAAGGGCTGTGACCTTGACCATTTTCACAAGGTAACATGACTTGAGCTTTCTTCAAGAAAAGTCGGATGCTGCTAAGTGGTGCTCTTCTGCTAGAACTTCATCCTGCTCTGGAAGTATATGGATATAATCTAGAAAGGATGTTTTAAACCAGATGAGCTGAATTTCTATTTCTATTAAATTCCATTGAAATAAGAACTGAAAAAAAAAAAGACTGAGATAGAAAATGAGCTTTAACTTTAAACATACTTTAAGAACACCAGCTACAGACTTAAGGTCACAAACAAGCCCACAGGTATCTTAAATCAGGAGAACACTTCTGAGCTGGAACTGCAGGCGTGGCAATTCTAGCAAGTGCCTAACCAAGAGGAAAACAGCAGCTTTTTAAACTAAGCAAGAATCAGAAAGAGCTAGATTTTCCTCCCCCAGTAAGGCTAAGACAGACCATAGAAACACTCATCTGAGCACCAAACAACCTGCTTGGGTTTAGTGCAGACTCTTCCTATGCTCAAGTGTTTCTCATCTTGTTTCTCTCTTCAGAAAAGCAGCCAAGACACAGATGAGAACAGCAAGATAAAGGGAGCCATGGCACAGCATCAAGAAACAGCAACCAAAAGCTCAAAACTTCTCCTTAGCATGAAAGATGGGGAAGTTTGCCAAAATTCTGTCAACAAGAATCTTCTGGAATATTGAAATACTACTGTATTTCCTGTATACTTTCAATATATTAGCTTAAGGTAATAGAAGCCTCTCCTGTTTCACAGAATCACAGAGTAGCTGAGGTTGGCAGGGACCTCCAGAGATAGTCTTGTTCAGCCCTCCTGCTCAAAGCAGGGTCAGCTACAGCAAGTTGCCCAGACTGTGTCCAGTCAGGTTTTGAATATCTCCAAGGGTAGGGACTCCACAACCTCTCTGGGCAACCTGTCCCAGTGTTCAGTCACCCTTAGAGTCAAAAAAATGAACTTTTTATTTAAGTGGAAGTCCCTGTATTTCAACCTGTGCCCATTGCCTCTCATCCTGTCACTCAGATGATAACACTGAGAAGAGTCTGGCTCCATCTTTTTTACGCCCTCCCATCAGGTATTTACACACACTGATAAGATCCCCCTGAGCCTTCTCTTCTCCAGGCTGAACAGTCCCAGCTCTCTCAGCCGCTCCTCCTATGACAGATGCTCCAGTCCCTTCATCAGCTCTGTGGCCCTTCACTGCACTCGCTCCAGTAAGTCCATGTCCTTCTTGTCCTGAGGAGCCCTGCGCTGGACCCAGCACTCCAGCTGCGTCTCATCAGGGCTGAGCAGAAGGGAAGGATCACCTCCCTCGACCTGCCAGCACCACTCTGCCTAATGCAGTCCAGGATGCTGTTGGCCTTCTTTGCCACGAGGGCACGTGGCTGGCTCATGCTCAATTTGTTTTCTTCCAGGACCCCCAGGCCCTTCTCTTCTTCCCAGAGCTGCTCTCCAGACAGTCAGCTCCTAGCCTCTCTGAGCACATTAGATTATTCCTCCCCAGCTGCAGGACTTTGTGTTTCCCTTTACTGAGCTGCATGTGATTCTTGTCAGCCCATTTCTCCCACCAACAGCACTGAGACAACCCTCTGAGCCCAGCAGTTCAGCCACTTTTCAATCCACCTCATTATCCACTTATCTAGCCCATGCTTCCTCAGCTTGTCCGTGAAGGTGTTATGGGAGATAGTGTCAAAAGCCTTGCCAAAGTCAAGATAAACATCTACTGCTCTCCCCTCATCCACTGAGCCAGTCATCTCATTGCCATTTCCCTGCGTAAATCCATGCTGACTACTCCTGGTCACCATCTTGTCCTTCATATGTTTGGAAATGGCTTCCAGGAAGAGTTGCCCCATCAGCTCCCCAGGGACTGATCCTTCTCTACCAAGGGTAAAGCTCCAGACTTTCCCACAGGTCTCAGGGGCCTGGGATTCCTAAGGGCAGATCTTACCAGCAAAGACCAGGGCCAAGAAGGTATGAGTACCTCAGCGTTCTCCATGCCTTTTGTCAGCATATCTCCTACCCACTTCAGCAGCACGCCCACATTTTTCCTCAGCTTTTGCTGCTTATGTACCTGTAGAAGCCCTTCTTGTTGCTGTTCACATTCCTTACCAGATTCAGTTCTTGGTGGTCTTGACTTTCCTATCCCCAACCCTGCACACTCAGACAGTATCCATATTCCTCCCAGGATCTAGATTCCACCTCTTGTTATATTTCCATTCTATGTTTGAGTTTAGATAGGAGCTCCATGTTCATCCATAGGAGTCTCTTGCTGCCTTAGCTTCATCTCCTGCACATCAGGACCATTCTTGAGCTTGGAGGACCTTTAAATACTAAATTGCTTAGATAATGCATTTCTTTAAAGAACACAAATGAACTTTATTTTTTCTGTCTATGAGGGTTAATCTGGAACTTTAAAGGAGTGAGCTACTTAAAAGGAGCAGTGCACATGTTCATTTTTAAAATGGTTTATTATAGTGAAACATTTAAGTACTTAACTTGATTTCACAAATCTCTGTTAGGATTACTAATGACTCATACACTCTACAAAGGAAAACAGGATTCACTAACTTCAAAATAAAGTTACCTTGTAAATATATGAACATTTATTTAGCAATAATATATCAGGAGAGAGCTTAGCATTCAATTCAGGAGAAAGCAAATTTGATCCCTCTCAGTTCAGCAAATCTCTGCTGAAAGCTGCCCATACCAAAGAGACTAACTGAAGTAACCGTTGTTCACTCAAACACCTTTTACGTTAACATGAAAATAGTCACAGATCCTGACAGCCACATTACTTAACTTGTATAAAGAGCTTAGAGAAAGAACTACCATTTCTTGCTTCCCTAGATTATATAACTTAAGAATTTTGCATATACAGTTGTTGAATGTGAAAACTGTAGTCCCATTTCCTATCCCTTAGTGGCTAAATGAAGATTAAGGAATGGGGTACTGGCATATGCAAGAGAGATAAACAAACTACACTGGGTCACTCAGATAACCAGAAATAATCAGAGAGAACGGATGAAAACCTTCTTCCATCACAGGTGTGATAAAGATATCCATGATAAGGGCATGGGTGTCATATTTTGACAATTTTTTTTTAAACCTGTGAAGAAGTCAGCAAGTCTGCTGAAGAGTGGGTGTTCTGTGGAGTGAATCAAAGGCGTCTGGAAATGGCAATATAGGAATCTAGCAAAAAAAAGTTTACTTTTCTGAAAGACGCTAAAACTAAAAGCAGGAGTAGAAATTACACCCAAGCGAGACTGAAGTAGGTGGCACACTCTTCATTCCAAATACACCATTAACTTTCATTCATATACTCCTAGTAGCAAAATTCTCCTGTTTTGTATCCATTATTACAGTGGGACAAATATCACTGCTATCTTCCCTCCCATTTAGAAAATATTATTGCCTGAGAAGGGCAATATCACTGGCTTAAGCTAAAACCTAACCTAGCTCATAACAATCCATTAATATCCATAAATATATTTATAGCACTCAACATTTAAGTTGAATCCTCCCTGCATAGCCTGCAGCCACTAGCATATCCTGCTAGTCACTAGGACTGGGATGCTCACTGGTATTCTCTGCAGTCCGTCATACTGCAGACAAGGAACTGTCTAACAGAAAGCAAAGTTTGTTAGGAGCCCCTATGCTTGGAGGAATGTCAGGAAACAATCAAGCAAGTCTGAATTTCAACACAGTCCAACTCTTAGGAGGAAGGAATCTGTATGGTTTTGATGCTATCAAATCAAGTCTGGGCAGACTGAGACAGTCACTCTTACTAGCAGAAGGTTCAGGCACTGCTAACTCATCTAAAGCAGCAGCAAGACTGTTCTACTGGGTAATTAGCACTGACACTGCCAATGGCACCAGTCTGCAGTGTCCCTATAGCTAGGATATTTTAAAATTAAAAGAATTTTAAATTTCTGCATAGGGATAGATTATGATCTTGCAAATAGAGGATAATTTTCATAAAGTCAATCACCAGCCTGTATACAATTAGAATTGACCAATGTACTGTTTGAGGTTTGTGTGCATGCAATGGTATTCAACATGTTATATGGCCATACACACGATACACAGTTATTCATTAGAGAAAATTTCAGGGGAACATTCAAGCTCTCATTTCTCTTTCTGCCTCCTAACACTTCCTGGAAAAGGCTGTTTCTCTTCATGAGAACACTACTTTACTGCTCTGCACTTCTATAAATAATGCCATGAACATGATTAGATAAGCCCCCTTTTCCCAGGATGACCCTCCTGTGCAGTCTATGGAGTTTCTCACAATCCCACCCACGGCCACTTGTTGAATCTCTAACCAGTATACAAAGCCATGTTTCTCTGGTCAAGAAGCAAATGGGATTCCCTGCGGAGCCTTTATGGCTGTTTAATCACTTGGAAGAGTTTAATGCCAAGCAAGCAAACCCTCTCCTTCCCTCAAGAGCGAACATGTCAGACTAGGAAATGAATAAGTAGCAATAGTAGCAGAAACGGGGAGCACAAGCAAGCAGAATGAATCCCCATGTTCTTGGCACTCCAGGGTGAGAAAGAAGAAGTAGTATGTGAGGATGTGTTACTATCATTGATATGATATGAAAGCCATGCTACACTTTTTTCCCAATTATTTAAGAAATGCAGAAATAAAAGTCTTCTTTTGGAGAAAAAGATGTAAAGAATGTTTTTGTATGTACAAGATTAGGTTGACCTTGCTAGTAGATTACCACTTTTTAAGCAATTTTATCAAATTTTGATGTTCTTAAAGTACTTACTAAATTACAGCACAAGCCAAAAGGGAATAAAGAAATGTGCTCAAATTTTTTAAAAAACAAAAATAAACTTGCTCACCAATTCTTGGCCCATGTGTCAAAAAACTCATATTTTGAATGATAGTTTTAAAGAATGAAATCATTTTGTAAAGCTAAAAACTTACAATGATTAAAGCAGTATTTGTTTGTCAGTATGCCCCAGGTTTATATGTTTCATAATAAAAGATAAGAAAAAAAATCAGTAATTGTTACAGCAGTCTTGCCTTATTGAAACTCCCTGCAGTTAGAAAATCCATATAATCTAGCATTACACAAGTTATGTTTTGGAGTCTGGATAGCCAAATGCCAGGATAAGGTCATTGTTGAATTGAAGCAGGAAGCTACACAAAAAGAAAACGAATGGCATAAATTAACAGAAACTATATGCGGTTTTCAGTAACCAGACTATTTACACAATAGATAAGATTAACAAAACTCTTGCAAGTATTTCATTTTAACATTGCTTCTTAAAGTTCTATACAAGTATGTTTTGTATTGGATAAAACCCAGACTATACATGGCTTTCAGAGAAATCCAGTTAATTTATTATTCCTGCACGTTTTTCTGACACCTTTCAACAATGTGAGGAATAAGGCAAAGCAGGATCATTGCAGGTAGAACTGTGGAGCCATTTTCTCAAACAGCATGTGAGGCCAGAACACACATTAAAATTTTAAGCTCTGGTTTAGCAGCTTTGTTACATGCAACAAAATGCTAAAGATGCAGAAAATGATATAGACAATTTCTTATCCCTATTTCCTCACCAGTCTCTAGCTTTGAGTAACAGGCAAAAGAAAGTATATCTTCTATGGGTTTATGTATCCTTAGAATTTGCATTAGTGCAATTAGTGCACACCAAGTGCATCACTATCTCATTACCTTTAGGCAGATTATCACAGCAAGGACTAAGATTCTGAAGATAACTAAACCAAGAGTAATCACTCCAAATTTAATATCAAGTACATTAACAAAGCAATTTAAAAGAATCTATAACCACTACATACAAGTTGAAGATGTTAATAAATTATCAGAGAGGGTCATAAACAATTATTTATCTCCAAGAAGATTTATCAAATTGAATCATTTTTAGAACAATTATTATTAAGCCTTAATAAACCGTATATATAATGTAGGTAATTACTTTATTATCTTTTTCTGTAATCAGAGTTACAATTTTTTCTAACTTACATTTTTGAATTGCTAAATGATTTGGGAGCAATGCTGTAAATCCTTAGTCAAATGAAAAAAAAAGAAGAGAAGCTCTTGGTTGAATTTTAAGTCTTTTTTTCAGTATGTCCAATGTCAGTTTTTTAATTCTTTTCCTATTTCATATTTTTCCAGAGTACACTAAACCTACAATTCTGCACAGTTTTGTGGCAATCTTGGTATTAAGCAAATACTTTAGCTCTCTTCTTCACTCCCCTCACAAATTACACTGCACAGAAAGCATGTCGATAGCTGGTAGGAAACCAGATTCAATAAGTGCTGGCAGAAAGTTCTTCTGAATAGAAGACCAGATAAGAATAGATCAAATATGATTATAAATAAATTGTGCGTGTCAGCTTCTCCACTTCATGATTTGTTTTGCTTTACTTAATTAGTTAAAAACACACACATTTGGAAAGACAATACATTGAGTAATCCATAATGCAAAGTTTATTTTTTCAAACAAAAAAAGAAGTTATACAAAAGTTGTAGAATGCTAAGTTTCTTAAATCCTAACACATACCTAACAAGGAAATTGAATTAAATTCAGACCATCAAAAGCAATAAGCTAGGCTGACATTCATTTTATGAAAGGGATTATAGGATGTGGTTGCCTACAACAGCAGGGGACTGAGTTCAATAACCTAGGAGAACCCTGTCAGTCTTGTTCCTATTTGGATGACTTTTTGAGAGACACAGCAGGTATGAAGTAATAAAATAAATAATAATAAAAAAAAAAGATAGTGGGTTCTTGACCTTTTTATGCTGCATGGGGTCTCCTGTATATGCATGGATGCTGTTTGCATCTCTTCCATGTGTTTTAACAAATCCCACACTGATCATAACCTGTACAGAGTGTATATATAGAAAGTGGAGGAAAAATTTTTTTTTATTGTGAAAAGTATTTAAAAACACAGTAGGAAAAAATGCATATTCTATTAACATTTTTAGCAGGAAAATTTTAATATGTATTGTAAACTCTGAATGATTCTAGCTCTTCGCTGACCAGCAGTGTTCTATTAAGCATCTAATGAGTCCTCCTTATCTAACTGTGTAAGTTAGTAATTCAATTTACATTTGCTCTTAATTCTTCACATTAACCTTTAGATTCCTTCAGCGAAGGAACCTGTTTTTTCATAAAGACTAACTCAGTATTATGAGAACACCAATATCGTATTTCAGCATTGAATATTCAAACAGATTACATCTACCCTCTGATTAAGACTTAACTTTTTGACCTCAGGAATAATTCTAGTCTTTATTTAAATTTGAGATGCATTCACTTCTCACTTGTCAGGCTTTAGTCCATCAGCAGACACCAGGATGGATTAGTTTAATTAACAAAGAAATGAAAATATCTTTGGACTGTCTGGATTAATATGCTGTACAATTTATGACTTCAAATATTTACTACTAGAATATTTAACTCCATCCTTCAAGATACAGTTTTGTCTTGTCTAAATTTCTCATGTAATAATATACCAAAACTACCAGCACTTTTGAATTATAAGAATTATGAAGTTTTTGTTATAGTCATAATTACTTAGACACACTGACATATCTATGTAGTTACCTCCTTGGTCATACCCAAGCAATTAGTAATAAAGCAATTGTATTGCATGGGTATGAAGACATTTCACGTTTAAAGTTAAACATGCATATATAATTCAAATGACCTCTGCTCATTTATCAGCAAGACCCCACCATAACCACAATACCAAAAAATGGCATGGATAATATACAAGAGTTACAAACCAAGTGAACTTGACCTGAAAATTAGAGAGGAAACACTGAACACATTGGCATTTTTACACTGCATTTTTTTTAAAAAAAAGAACCTTAATGGCTTTCTATATCAGTTAATTTCTACAACGAAGTAGACTGAAAGACAGGGTAATGTATTTAACATTTTGTTCATGTGATACTGCTCAAAGACAACTTTAAAAAGAATTTTTGGGAATGGCACAGCTAAAAGCATCAACAGCAACTCATTAAAGGATTTAATATTGGTTAATAAGACAAAAAATACAGTCTGTGCCTCCAGAACAAACAGACAGTCATAATTTCAATGACTTTAAACACCAGCTACATAAGCAAAGGGCTCGAGGTCCTGCAACATCCATCACTTCTGGTTAATACTAAACAATCAAACAACAAAAACTGAGAAAAAGGAAAGAAAAAAATAACTATTTCTGTATTTTGACCAGAGATAAAACTGTTAGCAAAATGGAATATTAGGAGATGTGTTCCAGGAGAAAGAAGTTGCCACTTTTCCAATTCATATTAAAGCAAGCCGTTCCATCATTCCTACACTGCGCAGAACTTTGGGGAATTTTTCTGGACAGAATTGTTACCAGTGCTGAAATTGCTTCAGTATTCTGCCATCAACCACAGAACTGCTTTCTAAACTACTCTCATAATTTCTTGCCCAATAGTTTCTAAAGGGAATTAAGAAACAATTCTGATTATTTCAGATAAAAAGACTGCAAGAAGTATGAACAATACAACGCAGTGATGAAGAGTAAGAAGGTCATTCTTAACATAAGCAATTGCTTTAGTCAAATACATATTGCAAAGCTTTTTAGAAATATATGAAATTCTTAAAAGGAAATCATACCTGATACTCTTCTGTTGTATCGGTTAATGACTGGAGCTGCAAGATAAACAAATTAAAATCACAAATGCTATTCACTATTAAGAATTCAAAATCATCATCTTGAACAATCACAGTACATTTTTACAAATCCCATATGAATCCTTGTAAAAAGCTAATAAATGCTTTAATATAGAGCTTTCATCCATTTACCAGCCAATAAGTGCTTATTCAAAGTTAAAATTTGATTTTCCAGAGGCCACACTCTAAGATGAAGGGTAAGCAGTTTGTTTTTACCCGATTCTGAAAAAATATATATATGTATCTACAGAGATAACCCAATCTCAACCTAACATCAATCCCAAGCCTACTCAGCAGAGCACTATTACAAAATATTCAGGCATTTTAAGTGAGCTACACCTACATTAAACAGCTCCGTGAATTTTAAAAACTGATGGACCCATTAGCAAAAGCATTCTGATCTCCTCCACAGCATAAGCCAGGCAATGCTCCTATATCTACTCCAGACATTTACACCTGACCCAGGCTATCTTCCATAAAGGCATACCTCCATTCTTAAATTCCAAGAATTTGAAGACAGAGGACCCATTGTTTCATTGGTTCTCTGTTCATACTGTTAGGTATACAAGGTATTTAAACTTTATCTCAAATTGAAGATGAATAGGATTCAGCTTCCTGGTTTTACTTATTCAGATGCATTTCTAGATTAAGCCACCCTTCAGTAAACAGTATTCTCTCTCCCGTTTACATTGTAATCAAGTCAGTGTCTGCGAGTTGCACAAGCCTCAATACAACCAACCTTCCAAAACCTCACAAACAAATTCAGAACAAAACTGAAACATACCACATTATCCCTCACCCCTAACAACCCAAGTAATTTATTCTGAATGCTTCATGTTTTCCCAGTCCCTCTCCCCACCAAAACTGATAATTGCATTAGTCTGATACAACCTGTGACCTTCCTATTCCCTTCTTTAAATATTTAGGAATGAGATGAACCTTTCCACCATGTCAAAGTATATGCATTGCACACAGTCAGATTTAAATGCATGCTACCAACATCTTGACAGTCTAACCATTTTTCAGAAGTTTTAAACTTTTCTTTTCTTTGTTCCCATCTGGAGTATCTGAGCATTACCAGAATATGAATAACAATGTATTCTCAAGCAAATACAGAAGAACTCAGCTTCTTTTGAGTATGAAAACCACCTTAAGGCTATATTTAAACACATGACTGAACATACTACTGGAAAAACAACATCAAATTTGATTGACATTGTGTAGTTTTTTGTAATGATTTAGGAAATCAGAAGAGAGATGGGGAAAAAAGATATAATTCCTAAGAGTTATCAGCCAAATATTTTAACAAGAAGAAAAGCTTAGCTTAACAAGAAGCTAAGGATTAAAAGCAACTGCAATTTCTTCTATTAAGATCATATTTCTCTTCCCAGAAAGTATTCTTTGGTTTTATTTTAGCTAAAATTAGAAGCAGGAAATCATTCAGAAAAGTCTGTCATGGAGAACTCGGACTAGAAAATCGTAACAATCCATACTGGCCCTCTGATGTATGAATCACTTGAGCACAGGCACTCCTGATCTATCCACTTGTGAATATCAATGAGAAAAAAACCCACGCTACAAACTTCATTTCATGAGCAAAATTCTGCTGAAACCGCATGAACATCACCATCCTTTAAAAGTATTCACTGTCAATTAAGTACATTTATTTGGTGGAAAAAATAAAGACTTCACCCATGAAGAGTGTTTTAAAGCATACCATGCTGCTAGCATTTTCTATGGAGGCCAATTTCATAGGTTTTACCATCGTTTAATTACTTAGAGTATACAGAGTGAATGCTTGCAACCTAGTCCAGAAACAAAAGCACCAAAACCATCTTTAAAAGCGATATGAGCACTGTAAGAATGGCCTGGGCTCAAAACCCTTCTTATTTAAACAAGCTACATGTATATCACTTGAGTTACTTTTAGAATCTGAACAGCAGTCAGGATAATTTTTTAAACTAGTCTAGATTATAACATGGTATGTCAGGGTTTGGTTTTCTTTAATAATATTGCTAAAGATTATTTTGAGTTTTACAACCTAATCTATATTAAGTCCACATTTCTGTAGCACAGCATAACCTATATAGGAATACGAGTGAAGTGGTATGTTTCATACTTCAGCTTGAAGAGACTCAAAACTCTATGCCAAACCTGAGAACCCATGAAAGTATTTTCAAACATTTAACCAGTTTTTGACAGCAGCAATCTTTCCTGCAAATAAGGACGGCACATATTTATCACTTGTCAAAGGACACAGCAGATGCAATAAATTTGCATTGGCTTAAGTGGAGACAAGCACTTGGAAGACAGATCCATTCTGCATTATTAAACAAACCACAAACTCATGCAAACCTCAGAACTGAAAATGGTCATAAGTTTTTGCCCTGTTCTTATTCTTCCATAGTCATGTGCCTGTAGCCACCACTGGAGACAGCATACTGCCCTGGACAGGCATTTGCCCTGCAACAGTATATTCATTCTTGTCTTTAGCTTATTGAGCTAGTTCAACTGAGTAACTACCCAAAGATGATAAGCAGACTTGAACCTTAAAAACAGGAAAACTCACCTCTTATTATCTAGAAACAAAGAGACTAATGCCTACTAGTTCTAAGATACTGAAGAATAAGAGGACCAGAAACAATCTGTTCAGTTCCCACTACAAAGAAATGATTTACTACAGGAGAAATATTAAGTCCAAAACCATTTGATAAATTTACAGTAAAAACACCTGATCTAGTTCAAAACTGTTTCAATTAAATGATTAAGTAGTCTCAAATCCCGATTTGGATATTTTTAAACCAAGGTAATTTCCACCAAAATTCAGTTTGTCACAAGTAAAGATTAATCCAATTAAAAATGTGCCATGCCATTTTCTGCGTAGCAATATAAAAGTTAAAAACATGAATAAACATATACTGAGGTACAATCTTAAATAAGCAGCATGTACCGATACAACAAGTTATCCACTCTGGTTAGCAAAAGCTGAACTAAATTACATCACCCAAAGGTGAGAATCCAATTTTCTTCAGGAACTGCAAGATTAAATAGGTTTCCTGCCTGTTGATTAAATCATTATTTAAGTTGGTGCTCTGAATTACTTTCATGTAAATCAGTCCACACTAATGAGAAATCTTGTTCAAGTAATAGTTCACAAATACTTGTTTCTGTCCTGTTATCTGGAGTTTATTTTTTTTAGCAATAGAAAACAGTGTTCATCAGTGAGTAACCATGTGATCTTATTTCAGGCACTGTATTGCACGCACACTCTTTCTTCTCCACATTTTGATTACTACATCCATTACTCATTTATGTTTGAGAACATTTTAACCTCTAAACGGAATTGTTTAATACTGCTACAGGAAACCCTGACATTATTTGGGCACTGTAGGAAAAAAACCCCACTTTTCAAAGACTAAGGCTTCTTTTATAATCTTGATTGCTCTGTCCCATAAGCAGGATTCAGTGCCATCAAAACAGCATCAAGTTTTCCACAGTGGGGAAGAAAAAACAACAACAACAAACAACATAACCTTTTAAGGACAGTTAAGAGAACTATTATTCTGCCTCCACAAAGCATTTAAGATTAAATTAATAGTTTGCTTTTCTTTATACCAGTGACAGTTTTATACATGTATAAAATTTTAGGCTCACTTTTGTCTGTTGTCAGATGATGACTATTTTTATGCTAAAGAGATAAAATCTGACATTTCCTACTACAGAAGATTTGCATTTTCTTTTGTTCTGGCTTACCAATGAAAGGCTCTCTTTGTTTACGACTATTTTTCAGTACTGCACAGACAGTCTAGCCAATCCTACAGCATTCTCTTGTCTTGTCAGGAGCAGCACACAAAGAAAAGCCTGATATTAAGGGATCCTGGAGAGCAACTCTCCCAGAAAATGAAATAGGGCAGCAAGGACTAACACATTTACAGTTAACTGAACCCAGCTCCCAGGCTGATTGCGAAAACATGGCTAATTTAAAGCGAAGGAATAGTCATGGATACACTAACAGCAGTAACCTGCTACACTAGCACAGCCATCAGAGCACACATCTGCCTATACTGTAACTAGAATACAGTCAATCCAGCACATCAATCGGGTATCACTCAGTATGGTTGGTATCTTCAGCAATAAAAAGAAATTGTTACTTTGAAACAGGAAACAATTACATTTTTTGTATTCACATTTAGAATTTTCCTCCTGCACACCAGTGGGTTTTTTCTCAAGTCAGTTACATATGAAATGCAGAAATTATGAGATTAAAAGATTTTTGTGAGATGACAGTATTATAAACTCTCCATTATGTCAAAACCTCAGATGCAGCAACACTCAACTTCCAAATATTTCTTACCTTTGGCATAGGGCCTGCTTTTACTTAGGTCAAAAAGCCAAGACCCAGTGACCAAGTAAACACAACTAAAACAGAAGTAAATTAAACCATTGTACCAGAAGAGACTAAAATGGTCCAATTTCCTCCCTGGCAGCCAACAGCAAGCGCTAAGAGCCAAAAGACGCCAGAGGTGGAAAGACATATCAAGCCATACGTTCCACACTTTTGCCAAAACTGACTTGGGATATTGGTCCTACTCATCTGTTGCAAAACAGAAATCAGAAGTGTTTGCTGAATATCTGCACATATTCCAGACTGATCTGAGGCACAAACTTAAGAACCAGATAGAAATTAACAGGGGCTGTTTTCACAGAAAGAAGAGTTTAGGGGTTTCTGGCTCCAGGATTTTTTTATTTAGGCAATCAATTTTTAAAATCAGCTAGCTCTCTAGTTTAAAATCAAACACTGATTAAATATGAAATTATCAACTTTATGTCAATATCACTTAACTTCACTCAGCATTCTCCTTTTCATGCATTAGGAGAAAAAGAGAAAAAAAATAGGTGTTCCTACACATATAAATTTCTCCTTCTCATCATAATATTCATATCATGAAAAGGAAAAAAAAATGCTTTAAAATTTCCTAAATGGATTTTATTTCTCTCTTGTGTCTCAAAGGGTAACAAAAATGAAAATCATGCTTCAAGTCATTATATATATGTTGAAGCCTTGTTTACTTTTTTTTTTTTTTAATTACATCTACACTGAAAAGACCTCTCCCAAGTGCTGGCCAGTCAGTCTCACAATCATTCTTCTAATGTTTACAACAGACTGAGATCCTGGTAAATTTGATATTGCTACAGCTGAGCAACGGTCAACTGTAAATTCAGTTAGATTCTAGAATTGGTCACGAATTCCCTTGCCACAAAATTCTGTTCCTCAAAGGAAGGATCTTTTGCCGGAGCAGCAGGAGCAGCACCACCAAAAACGCTCATGGGAGAAGCAATGCTATAAAGATGCTTAGCTTCAGAATTTCAAAAACGCTTGATACAACCTTTGATCAGCCAGCTCTGCAAGAACGTCAGTCACACACACATTTGCTAATAGAAGACTGCACAACTTTCCCTCCTCAAAATAGATCTTTGTCATCCCACTTATTTATTTAATAAAAATGTTTGAATCACTTTTATAAATAAGGCAGTATCATACATTCTGTTAGTCTAATTCACAAATGTGATTTATATCAAACAGCAAATAGCACTGCTGCCATGCAAGCTACGCTACCACATGTTAGTGACTGTATTTTATTCCGTTTTCTCACATGAAAAATTAGGCATATAAAACTTCGGACACAGGGACTGCTATGTGGTAATGCTGGGAATCACTGACCTCAAACATACATCTAATTTTATACTTTCTAAAGGTGAAAGAACGGGCATTTCTCCAAAATTCTTTAGTGTGATTTAGCGCCAAGATTTTCTTTGAAATAGCCGATGGCTGGAGTTTGGCTCACTGTGCTTACCTTACAAGAGTTTTGACTATGGTTATAGGTAGGTATGAAAACTCAGCTCCATTTCTGAAGGAGTACGGGAAAGAAAAAGGACATAGATATTACCTGCTTTACCAATTCTTTAAGAAACAAATCAGACCAAAAATTAAAAACATTTATGCCAAACAATTCAACAATAAAATTATTCTCCAAATTACAAACCATATCTAAAAGACTGCTTTTCCTACAATGCCTGGGACCCCTTCAGTGTACTGAAAAGTGACTAGTAAAGGGCATTAGTAAACTTTTTTAAAAGTTATATTACTTCTGTAATAACATAGGTTATTTCTCTGTACTATTCACAAACTTCGTAAGGTTACAGAAGACGACAAGGCTTGAAATGAACAGAAAAATGACAACAATCATTCTCCCAGCTAAGGCTACCCTCTTCTTACACGTATGAAATACATCAAGATACACTGTGATAAGGGTATTAAATTCTTACAGAAAGGATAAATAAAGCTTAAAAGATCTGTTCAGGGCCACAAGGGGGAAAAAAAAAATCAGTGACAAAATTAGAATTATCATTCCAGGCACGAGTTTGGAGTACTAGACATTATCACTCTGTATTGCATACCTTAGAAACTCTATTTCCCCTCCTTCTCCACAAGGACTTTTGTTTTTACTGACTTCTGTGAACACTTCTTAATCACAATTGGTCGGGGGGGGGGGGGGGGGCGGGGACCGACACACCAATTGCTTCTGATCCTGGATACAATTTATAGTAATAGGCACACTAAGTTAAGTCTAGTGTGTATACAAAAAAAAATGATTTCTTTTAATACAAATCTTCAGTGTAACATTCTGACCAACTCAACAACTTTTTGAAGGTTTCTTGATGAAAGAGAGAACAAAGTTTACAATAGGTTGCATAAATTCAGTAGTACAGCACTCAGAGTCCAAAGAGCATAGGCATACAATACCGGTATGAATAAAACAAACCAGCAGCAATCGATGACTTCCAGAGTACTAGCACATTGAACTGTGGCACAAAATCATCCTATGTGAACAGAGACAAAGAGGGAAACAGAATGTACACAGTTCTTATTTAACAAGTCAGTTAAGATTATCAAAACATATGAGTTCACACTAGAAGCTATTAAAGCTGGAATACCAGAAGCAGAGTGGAGTATAAATCCGAGACGTGACTGTCTCTAAGGAATGTTGTACCAAGTTATGATAAGGAAGTGCTAGACTACAGCTGTCATACTGCTTTTCCACACACCAAGATGTTAATGGACTCACATCAAAACAAACCATCGCAACTGTGAGAAAGTTTGAAGATTCGAGAATCAACATTTAAGGATTTCTAGTAATTAAAATTTAATGCTATAACAGAAGAAAGACTTCCATCACCAGATACACAATTGTACTTTACTAAATACTCATCTAAACTCATTTTTGAATACATAAGTAAAATAAGGGGGTTCCTTGTGGCTAATACAAAGTTAGGTATCCATGACTTCCATTTGGATGTCCCTCCTGGACAGCAGCAAATTCCAGTAACCCCCTGCAGATCTCTGCTTGATAAGGTAGGGACTCTGAGTGGAGCTGCAAACTAGTAGATTTTGTCAGAGAGCTCTGGTCTACATGCCAATATATCCTTTGTTAAAGGAATATGGAAAGAAAGTGATAAGAGTTCTATGGATGCCCTTCTTTTTTTTCTCTCCTCCAGAAGAGGAGAGAAACTCAGGAATCTGGTTTGAGATGGATGGGAGAGATTTTGATGTGTCAGCTGAAGCATGCCAGATATCTGGAGGAAGACAAAAGGTCAGGGAACACTAGGAAGGAAGCGAGTTCTTTACAAAGATGAACAGACAGAGCATGGATAACCCAAAACAAACAAAAAGGCAGAAAAACAGAAACCACAGTCCAGGATTGCCTTTACACACACACAGTTAGAAGTTTTCAGTAAGAGGCTTTTATATTTATTAAATTGGAAAGCAATAACAAAAAATATGTTAATATTAAACACAGTTTCTCTCTCTACTACAGGAGAAGTTATAGAGGCATAGATATGTCTTCATTTTCTACATTAAAAAAAGAACTGTCTTAAGTAGCTAAAGAAAATAACATATAAAGCCAAAGAAGCAATACATCCTGGTCTCTAGATTGAATCAGTTTTTTAAATTTGGACTTAGAACTTACAGTAACAAAATGGAAAAACACTGTCCAGAAGCCTCATCTTAAAGAAGCTCCTGGTACCTGCTTTCAGAGCTGTTTTAAAACCCCTCTGATAGAAAAAATGTAATAACTTTTTTTAAAGGAAAAGGTAAGTCAACAAGCAAGATGTCTGTGTCAGTTAAAAAGATGTTTTACAAAGCTATTAAAGCTGTCGTACTTACATCAACATTAGGTTGGCTCTTTTTTTAAGATACAAAAAAAATTAATGTGCGCTTTGGGATGGACAGGCTTTAAAAAAAGCTGATACATTTGAGAAAACCATAAAATTTAACTTAGCTCTCTGAAATAAATTTGGGAAACCTCTGTCATAATGTCCTAGTGCAGTACTGCTATTGAGAGGTATGGTTTGTTTCTTTTAATTGAAGACATTTTAGAAAATAAAACACTATTTTAGTATTCTCATTCCATGACTGAATTTGCATGTTACAGGATACTATTTTGATTGTTTCTATCAGATATTAATTCAATACCAAAAAGGACCATAATCACATTATGCAAAGAACCCCTGCTCACAGAACTCAGGAGTTAATACAGCCTGACTGAAACGTAAGTCCAAGTCATGGGAGAACGAACAACTATCAAGCAGCATTCCGTATTATCTGACATTGCAGTGGCATTACCCACACAGCCCTCTCCTAATTCTTGCTGACGTGTTTCAGAGATCTAGCCAAACACCAAAGCTGGCACTTTTTTTTGTTTTCTAAGGAGTTGCTTTTCATGAGTGTAGTCTATATTATAAAGATGCAGTAGAGAGCAATAAGATGTGTGCTTGCTTTACAAACATGGAATTTGACAAATCCCCAGTCCTAAGGTACAACCTCAGCTGAAAGGACCCATTTGACAGTGATTAAAGATATAACTGCATGCTGACATTACAACAGAGATTGTTAGGGACTGAAATGAAAGAATTTTTTCAAAGATTAGAAAGACAAAATTATACAGTGCACAGAAAAGGAAGGATGCCTCACAGCTTCAGAAGAGTTGAGAAGAAACTGACAGCTCTTCGAAGAACTGTCAGAGAAGAGACCGGAGGGTACTGCAAGGGAAGACCCAGGAAGGCAGTCTGAGGTGATGAGTTAGAAAGGGAAATTTAAGCTTGCTCCTAAACTCAATCAAAGAGGAAGGCATTTCAGAAATAGGGAAGCAAAGGAGCCACATAACAAAAGTTTTAAGGGCCAGAATGATGTTAGGCTTATAAACTAAACATAAAGTAGATGATAAAAAAATAGGATACTGAACACATTTTGGAAGAGCCTTTTATGGGGATGTTCTGAAAATGAAAAAGCTAAAAAGAGTTAAAGATGATTTTGAAACTACAGACTAGCAGAATAACCATATGAGGAAGAAATAGCTGTAAGTTTCATTAAAATACATGCTTTAGACAGGAAGAGACAGTTGCATCTCATCTAGGGAGCCATGAAGCATCTCCCAAACAACAAGAAATATGGGCAACTCACCCACATGTCTTGGTGAAGCGGCAAAAGGAAGGTCAGCTTCTTCCTTTTCCAAGTCTCTAGACTTTTCTGTTATCTTACCAGTCCAGGTTTCAAATTTCACCTCTTTAGTTACCAGGCTGCCATCAGAGCAAAAATGGAAGATACTAAAGAAAAAAAATTTTTTTTAATACCTCAGGATATTTAAGACCTTTGAGATGTAATGAAGACATAACTTTGTTCTGAAATCTTTTTGGTAGAAACTTCAAAAGTGCTGTTTAAAGCAACATTCAACTCAGACTGACTCTTTTAAAGTAAAATTCACTTTTGTATTTCAAATGATTTTTACTACGGATTTGATTTCCAAGATACTTAGAAGACTTAACTTCATGTGTTCAGATCATTTAAAATGTCAGACCTTAAAGACTTTTGACTAATCTTTATCCTTTTATTGATGATAAGATGCAGTGTCGCTACTACATGTTACAAATTAACAACACTTGAATCTCTTCCGGT
Source organism: Dromaius novaehollandiae (assembly GCF_036370855.1). Taxonomy (NCBI): domain Eukaryota; kingdom Metazoa; phylum Chordata; class Aves; order Casuariiformes; family Dromaiidae; genus Dromaius; species Dromaius novaehollandiae. Next base: position 16,067,893 of record NC_088109.1, on the reverse strand, counting down.
TTACTTGGAAAGCTGAGTTTCACTGAACATATTTGGAAATCCCAAGGATAATTTCCAAATAAGTCAAAAAATGTCAGTTAGTTGTGTTTAGTCAGTTACTCCATTTTGATCTTTTGCAACTGTGCCTCTTCCATGATGGACTCCTTGTGCCTCTTATAAAGGATGGCTTTCCAAAGCTTAGAGAAATGAGCTGGGTATGAGTCAGTGCAATGTGAATAAAACTGAAACAAACAAACAAAAAATAAGCTGGAGCTAAATATTTTATATATTTTCCTATTATAAAAAACTTTTATTCTGTCACAGCCCAGGGCCACTACTAAGTCTAAGGTACGCAAGTCCTTGCCCTAAAGAGCACAGTCTCAGTCACTCCTGACCTGCCAGTAAAATCAGCCACGGTCACGTGGTTTTTCCTTTTTCAGAAGCCTAATTAAAAGTCCCGCTATGATCCCAACCAACCAAACATACTACACATTATGAAAACTTCCACAAGAGCAATCACCCACTGCAGGCCTCTCAATCTCAGATGCACACAGGTAAGTCTGATTCTGCTGGGCACTTTGTACACTCCTTCCTAAAGGGAAAGGCACCCACACCCATGGTCTGGGACTGCAACACCAGAACTAGTTGTCTGAGGTTCAGACGGCTCCACCTCATCCTGAGATTATGCAGTCACTGCTGTTCTCCCCCAAACCTCAAGGGCAATTCTGCTCTCTACTGAGGTCTAGATCTTAAAAACACTATCCATTGAGTATTATCCTCAAGAACGCCACACAGCCAACCTCTCTGAAAGTATGCATAGATCACTGAAGCAAGTACCCTTGCTGAGGCCAGAAACATCTATTGTAAAATTAAGTATGAAAAGGGTGGGAGGCAGGCACATCACAATTACAGTAATAGCACGAGTGAATTAAAAAGTGTACCAGATTTACACATTTCACATATCCTGTCACTGGCTTTTCTATAAACTCTTCTCCCAAAACACTCATTCCCTTCTCACACTCCTGCATTCTGCCCAAAAGGATGACTAGCAGAAAGGAAGACAACTACAATTCCCACTCATATAGAAACAACCATTCTTTCTGTTTCAATTCCACACTTCCTCTATTATTTCCAAGATCTTTAATATATTTCTACTACCAGAACTTTACTTCATATTTCAATTCACCAGAGAAGCAAGGTAAACACACAAGTAATCTACACATCTTCACAGCTGGATTGCTGCTATTTTCTGGAAGCTAACTTTGGTTCTACAACACACTACAGTATGGTGCATCACTGATGTTCTTGTCATCCTCTTTTATTCCTAGTTTTTTGCTATCCCTCCTGTTTGGGATGAACTTTTCCTAATACTCCTCACAAGGCATGTTCAAATCCCAATTAAATACACATAAATACATACTTTTACACGGTCTTCGTCAATGAAGAACTCCTCAGATACCTCCTAGACATTCTATGTTTCAACTATTATCTATTGCATCATCTGTCCTTTAGGCAGTGGCATATCTTTTAAGGCACAGCCATCACTGCATACACTCTTAATATTTTTCTCAGTACACTTGGCCTTTAAAATAATTTTAGTAAGACATAATGCTGTATTTTTATCTGGACGCATAATTTAGAGTTGATTTCCTCCTATATGTAAAGAAAGATGATGACAGTACACAGATATTCTTGTGATTTAGCAATGCATAACAAAGAAAAAAAGAACTTTGACTATCTCCCAATTTCCATCAGAAACGCAACCCTAATTTTCCATTCACTGCACTATATTTTAAAAAGATTCCATCTGCTCTGTCTGTAGTACACATTAATATTCAGAAGACATCTGCAGTGTGCAGACCAAGCTTTTAATTGGAATCGTGTCACAGCTACCATCACACAACACTGAATGTAAAAGTTGGATATCTGCACTTGGCAGCTGCTTTGCAGGCTTATTATGAAGTCCTACTGAGACTGACAGTGACTTTAAATAATGTGGTATCAGGGTGTAGAAGGTATCTTAAAAAAAAAAAAAAAACACAAGTATTTACCATCTTGGAGCAGTTTTACCATGCCATCCATATCTAATATAGTTTACTAGCATCTTAAATTACCTAAAAAGCAAAGTATCATTTATATTCAGCCATAACTTTCAAAGAGAGCCACAGATTGATATAACGATTGGACACACATCTTTTATTACAAGAGATACTTAATGGTATCTAACTTCTATGCGAAGAAGGGCAAAGAGAATTGAACTACTGTGCAACTGAAACTGCGTAGCGAAGCTCAAAGCATTAATAAAATCTAAAACTCCAGCATTACTAAACATGTAAGAGGACCTAAATAAAAGAACGTAATTAATAGATGTGCTCGGTGATTTAAGACACTTTCTTGTAATGCCTGACAAATTATTCTTGAATGGATGATAATAGTTAGCCTTTTTTTTAAACAAGTTAATAGCAGCTTCATTTGCTTCAAATCTTCACCAATACACAGTTATATAAAGTCACATTTTCCCAACCATCTACGTATTTTCAGCTTGTAGTATTTCATAAGTCTCTAACAAACAGGGCAGAATGATCAGCCATCTACATAGAGGAAAAAGTAGATATTACATATGCACACACGAACTGAAGTTATCTTTACAATAAAATCAGCTAGTTGTTCTGCTGTCAAATGCAAACTGATTTTATATATACTGCAAGTTATTTAATCTCATCAGTAGGTAAAAGGGACATAGAAACATTTTAAGAACAGCAAGACTCATTTTTCATGAAATACGCGTTTTCTTGGAGAATTTGTCTTCCATTATCTTTGCTATAGTATCACAACAGACATTTTTTGAAAAATCTAAAAAAACTTCAAGACCATTGCTCCTAAGAAATAGATACATCACCACAAAAATAGTTATACAAGTAGAGGCAGCGTAAGAAAAGAAAACAATCAGAATCCAACTGTTTCAACTCCCTTACCCTTCTTTGATAGACTAACTGGCTTGATGGATATTGCTTAGCTTTAGTACAGCTTCTAGCACAGTAAGTCAATCACACTCAGCAGGAGAGAAGGACACAACTGCTTGTACTCAGGGCATACATATGTGGTCAGTCTCAGGCCTGCACTCACACTCTGTCACATCTTGCATATCCACCACCATTTCAGAACATGCTATGGCTAAACTGCAACTAAATCAGAAGAAACAGCAAGGTCTCGGTCCCAAGCCCGAGCACACAACCAGCTGAGAGACGACCACTGATCATATCAGGTCTTCCCGTCTGTTTTAGTGCAAAGTCAAAAATGTCAACCATAATTTCATCAGTGATATACAGTATCCTACAGACATCCTTGAGTTTGCACTAGAATAGAAGGGAAGAATTAACGTGGGGACTTAGGGATGAGATACAGTTTAAGAAGCTTTTCCTTTTGCCTCTTAGCTATTTACAGTCTCGGATAAAACAGACTGAGCTCACTCTCACAATCAGGTACTGCACTTCATGTGATTGACAGTAAGAAACTATATCTGAACTAGTTCTACAAAAGAGAGCAATTCAGAAGAAAAATAAGGGAGAAGGGAAGATTTGAAGAACAGCAGAAGCAACCAGCAACATTGACAGGACAGTGTTTTATGTGCCTCATATGGATGTTATGCAGCTGTACTTGTTGGGTCAACCTGAGCTCAGGATTGTATAATTGTAACTACACAAGTAGGATTTAAGAATAGCATCCCACGACTAAAATAGGAGGCACACAGAAGTCCCTGGTTCTTTGCCCGAGTCGCTTCTACTTTCGTTACTGATTTGGATGATGAAATGCAGCACACTTTCACAAGGTTTGTGTAAAACTGGTTTGCAGTCATCTAATTTGATCTATATAAAAGAGCAAGAGGAATTTCAATTAGGAAAACCAGCATCAAGCTTCACTTCAAGTTGATTCAAAGCCTAATCTCACACAACCCACATGTAAATCAGGGCATAGAAATACCTTTATATGCCCAGGCAACATGCTCTAAAAGCTCATTAAAACTCACGCTTTGTTTCCAGTTCAGTTCCAACGGTAAGAAGGCAAACAAAGTAACCTTAATTTACAGATAGAGGCATAAAGGGGCCCTGTGGTTTCAGACATCCTTTTTGCAGGTAGGTAACTATAAATTCTGACAGAGCCACTGTTTAGGGTTTGGGTTAGTTGGGGCTTTTTTTGTTAGGCTGTGGGGTTGGGGGGAGGGGGGAGAGAGGAGGAGGAGCAGAGAAATAAGTTAGGCTTCTACAATTTCTTACCACAGGGCATATTCTCCCTATTTACAAACTGAGCACTTTCTTGACTCCTTTAAAAATGTTTCAATGATGACCACACTTTATCATACTCACCAAGTACTTATTCTACTAACGCCACATAAAAGCTAACAAGCATCCACATCCTGGACAAACCTCAACATATTTACCAGCCATCTTAGCCACAACACCATAATAGGCATCTATTATCAGCTGATTACCTACAATAACCTCTACATCCTTGCCCAAGTCACTGTTTTCTAGAATACAGCACCCTATTCTGTAAATAATCACCACTGAAAAGATTCACTTTTGCCTGAACAGAGCTTGATGACCTTTCTCAAAAGATCAACATTTTAAAGCTCTGGCTCAATTCTTACTGAAGTCTGATTTTAACAGATTTTGAATTAGGTCCTTAATAAAAGAATAAAAATTTGTTACTGGCTTGTGAAATAAAAAATGTATTGAAATAACTAGTATTCCCATGTAATTATACCTGATACGTTCCAAAAAATATGTTTTGGAACAATCATATCATGTATCATATCACATCTGATCAACTATACAACAATGTCTTTTAATTTTTAATAATCAAAGCTTGGAAACCTTGATAACTTGTTTATGAAAAGTTCTAGATATACTTAAAACTGAAATGATTGCTTTTCCATTAAAAAAAAGTCTGTCCTAGAAACACAGAGTAGCAATGGGAGAGGCGCCACCAAACACCGTAATACTGTTAACTTTTTTTGTAGAAAAAAAAAAATCAATAGGGTTTCCTTTCCACCCACTGTACTTCTCATATACTTCCAGTTAATCCAACCTCACTGGATGGTAGGACCTTTCCTTACGGAATTGTACGTCTTCAGAATCACAGTGCTGGGCACCAGGATTTCTGCCTCGCTTCCCCATGTCTCTAGGCTGCGACAATTCTCTGTCTGAGCACTACTGACTCTGCCATCCAAGCTGCTTCTCTGGTCAAGCGCTTTGCTGGGGAGAGGAAAATGAAACATGACTCACACCTAGCCCTTCACCACCACTGCGGCAAGTAGTACAGCCTCAGCTCTGAGGAAGACGAGAGCCAGAGGACTGTGGAATGGCACAAAATGATGAGATTGCACAGAAGGAACAGAAGATTATCATGGATTCTGCAGAAGTTCTGCTAACATCTCTGGCAATTCTGTGACTCTATATGTATACAATACCAAATACTACTGCATGCCCAGTGCAATTATCCATCAATAATCCACAAGTAGATCTTGTTCCATTGAGATGGAATTTGGAAAGTGTCTTTTACCAAACAAACTATAAATAAATTTGAGTAGACTAAGTATGGAAGTTTTAAAACTACGGAAGTTAAAATTCTTTATCTGGGCAATGCTCAAGTTGTAATACACAACAAAAGTATGAGAAAAAAATCTGTACCATATCTCAGAGTGAATATACCTTATAGCTTTTCCACCTTCAGATTTAAGCTTCTAACAATATTAAGTCAAAATTTAACACTATTTTCTTATATAAACACAGCTGTAAAAAGACTAATCTTCATGTAAAGAAATATTCTGACAGACAAAGATCTCATAGATGAAAAAATAAAACAAAAAAACCTTCCAGTAATTACATACAGTTTATTTTTACAGTAAGAAGTATTTGGGGAAAGGAGGATGAGTGAAGACAGACAGACCTGTCCTGTTCACAAAGAAGAGATAATAGTACAATTCAGCGTGTTCTCACCAGCCCAGGAAAAACCCTCCTTTATTTTCCCAAGAATGTTTCAAGTCCCTGCAAGAGGGCACAATTTATCATTTATCCTGTCATAAAAATGGCAGTAAGATTTCCCTGACCAAAGTGAGCTGCAGTCCCAAAGGCCTTTCCTTTGCTTCTCAAGCCCCCCAAAAGGACATGGCCTTCACTTCAGCTCCCTGTATGGTTACCTGACAGGCGGAGAACCCTTACCCATATTCCAGCTACTTTATCCTGTCAAAGCCTGCAAGAGCAGTCACTTGGAAACAAATTCCTTGTTGATACAGCCAAGCAGTATTTCTTCACTATTTTACTATTTTGACAATCCAGTAAATATACATTTTGCACCAACACCAAACTTAGAGAACTCTGCAATATTATAATTAAACTTCTTGTTAATTATGTTTCCTAACTTTAAACTACCACGATAGCAAGAATAGCCAATGTCCTTTTAAAGGTATTCTCTCTATAAAACCTGGAAGATGTAAGTATAATAGCTACAAGATATCTATTCTAAAAGGTTCATGACACAAAGAGACATACCAAACCTAGGAAAGAGTCATCCAAAAGACCAAAGTGACAGCAGTGATATCTGCATGTTCGTTAGTTCTGCGAGTGTTCAGAAGATGGGATAAGCTTGTTTGGCAAGCTTGTTTTTTTTTTTTCTTTTAATAATGTATTTTGTCACACACTACCTTACATGGAATAATTGGAGGGAGAGGTCGGGTTTTGCCTTTTTTAAGTGGAGTTAACTACATCTTTGAAATATTTTCTGAGTCATCTTTCTTCCCATACCTCCGTTTGGTACAAAATCACATTGACCCCTGGCACTGCTTACAACAAAACATAAAAACATGCATTAACATTTTAACTAAAATACTGTTTCCTCTGTTTCTTTGCACAGAGGAAAGCAGCTCTTCCAGTTCAGTCAGCCTGTTCCTTTAAAGGTAAAATGCTAGCAACAAGTGACAAGCTACAATTTGTAAATTCAGTGCTAGGTACACGTAGGAGAAAATAATCTAAAATGCAGTTTAGAGGTGAAAATAAGTAGTATATGACCATATAGTAATTTAACTTATGACAGGAGGAATCACCATAAATTAGCAAAAAAAAGAAACATATTACTGCAGAAAGTGAACTGTGTTCGTTTCAAAAATCAGTTCATATATGTAGTACTTAATAATGCACAAACAAGTATTCTACAGCTTTGTTTATTAATGACTAACTGCCTTCACAAAATTTCCGACCCCTAGGAGACAGGTGCCTTATTGGAGTCCTCTGCAAAATGAGCATGTGCAAGAACAAAGAATGGTGGAAACAGTATGTTACTTTATAAAAAGTCTTGAAATAATTTCAGAAGATAATTCCAAATGGGCCTTGATTACTGTATTAATGGTAAAGTTATTAGATTACTTACATCCACAGAAAAGACCCCGACATGCTTATTTTAGTACAGGGACAGATTTTTTTTCAGATTTGTAAAAAATATAGAGGTTTTAATACATTGTAAGAGGCAGACAGGTACATTTTACTTCCAGCTATTTTCTATTATTTCCAAAAAATAAGGTGAGCAGGTTCTGCAAAACTCCAATACGCTACGAAATTCCATGTCATTACATTAAAAGAAAAAAATCTTCATAGTGGCAAAACTTTAGCCTTTAGAGAAGCACAATGATGCTTGATATAGATCTTAACATTTAAAACACGCAGTTTGCCCACTGTCACAGAAAATTAACATAACTAAGTGTTCTCGCTAACTTGAGATCCTCTCTTACATCCTTCATGCTTGCCAATTTTATTTTTAAACTCTGCTTACTATTTTCATTCCCATTATGAACATTGATAACATATAAGCAGTCACACTCTCCAAACTCTGACTTCTACTTAACTCCAATGTTTCCAACAAATTCAGCTGCAGTTATATGCATTGCAGATACCAACCTTTTCTATTTGAATACTCTTCTCTGCAAATGGTAGTACTGTTCAGCTATTCAGTCGAGCCATTTCAAATGCAACTTCTTTAAATGAACTAGACTTCTGCCATTCCAAGGATTGAACTGAAGGGTTTGGGAAGGGTTAATCCACAATTTAAATATTAAGGAAATAAATAACTTTTATAATGATGGTGTACCAACTTGTTTAATACTCTATGTTCTTTTTGTTTCTTTATGAACAGTATTACTGGTTTGAGTTTGTTTTTTTTAAACTAGAAATATCAAGTCCTGGCTTCGTGACATTTACTATATTGTCACCAGAATTATTACTTGTTTCTGAGTCTCTTTCCTCTTAATATTCCAATGATACTTGAGAAGTTTGAAAAAGGATGTGGCTTTAGTAAAAAGTAGCTGTATCTGATGGACCCAAACATATAAAGAGCACCTGGAGAAAAAGAGCTCTCTGCAGGAAGTAAGAGCATCCCTGACCATTCAGTCATGGGTTCAGACAGCCGAAGATTCCCAGACCAAGCACAAGAAAATTGGTACTCCTGATACTGCTAACAAAAAACAAACACGGCATGCTTCCCTCTTGCAAGTCTGCTAGCACTTCTCTGTATACTGAGGACAAAAAAAGAGGGCAAGGTAATTAGATTCTCTGTTACAGGTCAAATTCAAAGGAAACAACTTGTTACTTCTAAGTTAATGCAGACAGGAAGAAAAATATTGGGCAAAACATTTCAGTGTTCAAAGTAAAAGACAAAGATGTTCTGTATCCTCATTGCTTTTAAATGTACTCAACAAAACACTCCCAAGAAACATTGCTTTGTATTCTAATAACCTCAGCCGTCACATATTGTTTTATACTGCACATTGCAAATCACTAGGAATTTACTGCTTACCTTACCTAGTGCAAAGAAGCAGAGTGCCTACTCATATCTTCACCTCAAAGGCACAATATAAAAATTATAAAAAATATATCCCAAACTATTATAATAGCAGCAGGTAACAAGTACTACATACTTCAAATTCTAGGTGAACGGATTTTTGGTAGGAAAACTTCTATTACAGAGCTCCCCACAGTCACTGTTACATCCTGCCTGCACATAGCACACATTGCAAATCTTTTACAGCCATGAAAACTTACAAATATCCGCATGTAAAAGCTATGGAAAGCAAAAAAAGGGGTATGAATACACACCATAAAGTTATATACTTTTATTCTGCTATATATAATTTAGTCATAAGGCATAAAACTGTTAGTAATCAAACATTTTCAGCAGTGAGAAATTTAATTGACTTCACAAGGACATAGGGGATGCTCATAGAGAGAACAAGAAAAAATTAAGCCCATTCAAATATACCTCTTTACCATAAAGTTATACAATCTCAAGGATTAGAATTAAATTCATTATACAAATTATATCAAGTGATGTTTAAATACTTCAATTTTTCAAGCATACAGAAATAAAAGTAACAACAGCACTCTAAGGGGAGGTGAAAGAACTATAAAGTTTTATTATTTCAGAAGAAGAATGCTTGCGGATCTTCCCCACCCCTCTCCCCCAAAAATGTCAAAGACAGAACATCACAATGTTAATTATCTTCATGAGCAGTCTTTTCTTATCACTGAGAAAGCTTGAAACCTTACAAATATTAATGAATTTTAAGCAGATCCATTGATAATATTAAATGTTAGAAAAAAAACAGTTTCAGAACCACTACTTCTGGAAAACAGGAGAATTCTGCCACCTTTGAATTTTCATTCCAGGGCTTTCCATGAGACTTTCTGATATTCTTCAGAGAGGTATTCCTCATATCCATGATAACTGGAGACTGACCCAATCCCTATGCCATGGTATGTCCTTGTGGATGCAATTCTTCCTGAATTATATTTCTAAATCAGGTTTAGCACAAGTGTTGTCACAGAAATGGCAGTGTGTTTACTGGAGGCCCAAAAGAAAAAAAAAAAAAAAAAAAAAAGCATAAATACTTGCATTTTTCTTCTCCTCAAACCTCTGTGTCAGACAGCTCTCCCAATAGGAAGCACAAAACAATGTGCTACCCCAAGGGAGGAAGAACTGAAATGGAAATGAAGGGCCATTGTAACATCCTGCTCTGTAACAACCTGTCAATATACAATCACCAAGAAAAGAATCTTGGCACTACAGTTCTCTCAAAAATACATAGGAAAGACTATACACTAGTTTCTCAACCTTATGCTAAAAAAGACATACTTCTCCTCACATAAATTTTGTATATTTACGAAATGTTTAGAATGCTTGGTAACACGAGAAGCTGTACTTTAAGCTCTGAAATTCCTTCAGTACATACTACTCAGATCCAATGAAGGGCAGAAACACACTTACTAATGGCAGATTTTTTTTTTTTTTTAAACAAAACCAATTCATCTCTAACTTGTAATTCTAATCCTCGTCCACACAAGAGTTTAGAGAGAAATTCTGTGACAGGCTGCTCAATTTTGCTGGTTAGACTTCCCCAACATCCAAAAAGGAGCGTGGGAGAATGAACCACACCATCATACCAGTTGGAAATGGAGCTCCTACAGGCTGTGTGTCATTTTTGAGGAGAAGCAGAGCTGTTCTTCAAGCCACACTCAGAAAGCCATCAGGAAATAGCAGGAAGGCAGAGACAGTGGTTGTTTGGTTGTTTTTTTTTAATTAGAATATTCAAAGAGAAATAAAAATCTATATATATTTTTTTTAAAAAAAAAAAAGAAAGCATTGCTACAGAAGTCCCTCCCATATGCCCTAAAGGCAGAGTGTTCCTAGAGATGCCTTTCCTCCTGAAGGGAATTTCTAAGCCTATAATCAGAGCAGAACCACAACTACTCATTTTCTCTAATTTTCATATAGAAAGAAAATGTCCCAATATGGAAAGGGCTAATAGCAAAACTGCTACTGATATAATGCTGGGGTTTATTTTACAGTAAGTCATGTATATTTATGAAACACAGGCCCAGCCATAGCAGTATGAGGGAGAACTAGAAGAGAAGCTCTTTTCTAAATCCCCTGTTCTCTTCTATCCATTCCTATCCATCGAAGCAATCAAAACATCGTTGTGACCACTGGGATTTTTAGAACCTCACAGAGAAAATGCAAATGAACACAAAGAAGCTGAGTGTTCTAAGTAATAATTCTGGGAGATTCTACCTAATAGTCTTTTTCACATCTGTACTTTATAAAGGAAATAATCTGTTTTGCATTAAAGAAACTCGTAAGTACACAACCTTTAATAGAATCAGCATTGTGGTGCAAGAGCCTTTTATATACTGGTCTTTTGTCCACACACAGATTTCTCAAATTCCCCACTACTTACTTTTCTTACCTGTGTTCTTACCATTTACCTTATCTGTTTTCTACTACAGTGACACAAAGATACTAAAAATGCATAGTGCAGAGTACCCATCATTTATTGAAGAGACGATGGCTAATAGTTATAGCTAATACCAAGTGCTCTATTAGAAAATACCAAGCATAACTGTTAAGTGAAAAGTTACCAGCATCTGAGAGATTACAAATATGAATGAAAAAGAAAACAAGGTTAAAAAAAAAGTCTATTGCATGCCTTCATTCCTCACATTTTAAACCGCAAGAAACATATCTTTTAAAATCAATGTAGAATTTCCTCCTTCCTGATGTAAATTAATGTACATTTAGCAGTATCCAGTAATGTCTGCACATTTCAATCAACTCCTTTATAATCTTCTCTTTCTCAGCTAGCCAGTTTATCCCTTCACTTCATACTTTCAGTTCTCCTGCTGTCTCAGGTAAGAGAGGCATACTGTATCTATATTTTAATTAAAGTTCCTTTTGTACTGAAGATTATTGATGAAACATCCTTGCAGGCTCCATTAAGACACAAATGATGTTTTCCTTAATACTGCATCACTTTTTAAAAAAAATTCTGGTCTAATCTTTTAATACAATAAATACAATCTTAAGAAGAAATCCTGAAAAGAAAGTCTTGTGCGATAAGCAACTACAGAGGCAAAAAAAAAAAAAAAAAAGCTTCAGAGGTTAGAAAAAAAGCTTTTGATATTTTGTCCAAGTAACTAAAAGAGAAATGAAACCTGTTTTCCTTAATTCTTCATTTATCTTCAAATTTCCCTTGCGTGAGCAAGATAAATATAGAGAGTGAAGTTCCATTAATACTAACTGAAGTTACTCTACTTAATCCTTCAGAGTTAAGCCAGTGGGAACTAGCTCTGCAAAACAAAGACATGTGCAGGTTTAACAGCTGTACAACGGTAGTCCTTCACTTGGTATTTTCTGTGTTAAACATATTCATGATAATACACTGTTAAGACCTATGGCATTTAGAAAATTATACACAGAAATATATTTCTCTTCCAACAGAGATCAACAGGGATGCATCATTAAAAACTTTGCTTCATAATGAATTTAATGTTATTGATGGAGAATCAAAGAAGGGATAAAACACTAAAGCTTCTTCTACAGCTTCAGATATCAGCGCTTCCTTACACATTCATCCCTGCTAAATATATATTTTGAAGAAAGTAGGTGTATTTATTTCTCTATATACCAAACTCAAAGCCTTAATATAGTTTGATCGCAACCTACAGCCTCTTCCTCCATCTCCTTAAAAATCTAGAAACAACTTAAATAGAGTGCAAAACAACTTTATTACAATCACTGTTACGGCACATGAGTTAGTCAGAAAAAATTTCAATGAAAAAAATAAAGAAACGTAGTGCCAGTAATTATTAGATTATAAAAGTGTCCACTATGTGCTACCTGGATTTTAAACAGAATATCTATTCCTTGGGCTGAATTTGAATTTGCACCACACAATGCAATAATATTGTAAAAATGAGTTTCTGTAAAATGAGGCCCTTTTAATGTTTGAGGACAAAAAAAAAAAAGAGTGAGGATAAAGCTATCATGCTTTATTCCCAGGAAATTAACAATTATGCAGGAACAGTGCATTAGGCGAATGTACTACTAAAAAGTTAAAAGCACTTCCATTTTAAAGGTAAATGTGTCTCACAGGAAAGCTTGCAATAATCCATGAATCCGAATCACATCCGAAAACTTGAACAGAACTCTCTGGAAGACTACTATTCTCCTTATTCCTTCCCTCAAAAGTTTGAAAGATTCACATCATATGACTTCTATCATTTAATAAGTTTCCTTGAATTATTTCAGGAAAACAGCAAGGAGTTATGCCTGACCTGTAAATTGGTTTAGACACTATATAAACTCTCAGTGATTGATGTAACACAAAAATTCTGCAGTGAAAATGTATTGGACATACCAGACAAGCACAGAATAAAAAAGCACAAGCAAATGATGTTCAAGAATAAGAACAGCATTAACTATCCAGAAACAGATTTAAATAAATATCAAGCACTTCTGCTGACAATTTAAAAAAAAAAAAAAGATAGAGATTTCAAAGATGGACTGAACTGCTATTCAGATTCGCTTACAAGATTTAATGATTTAGGAGACTGCATTTCCCCACTGTTTCTCTTCCTTCTAGGCCCCTTCTGCTCAAATATCCTATTGATGTTTTAAAGATAACATTTAGCAAATCCTTGAATCTTAATTGAGAAGCTGACTGCAGAACTAAGCAGTATGATTTTACCTGTTCAACCAGATTTATATGCACCATTTTTTCACTATAACAACAGAACACAGAGAAAATGATTATTTCAGAAGCAATATAAAAGTGTTCTATTTTGCTCAGGAAGCTGCTCAAGAAGTATAAAGCCTTTCCTCCAAAACCAAGGTGAAACCCTGAGAAAGAAAAATTGGAATTGGCACTAAAATAATTGCCATTTCATATTTCTATATAATTATGTATGAAAATATCATATATAAGTCTAAAATGAAAGTTATATAGATATAAAATTTACATAAATTTATATAAATTTTATGTATTGCATGTATAATATATATATATTTTTATACATCATGTGTCATTAAACATCTGACTTGTTCAAGTTAGTGTACATCCCAGTATTATTTTCAGTTCTACTAGTTTTGCTTAATATTTCCAAGAGTACCACAGCTTTTCTATTAATTGATTACTATAACAACCAAGGAGGCATAAAATTAAAAGCTAAATCCCAAAGTCTTGAACAGCACCCTTGGACCTCTGTGCAATTCCCTCAGCTGGCAGGGGGGGAGGCTGCCTTGCTTCCTTCAGATTTGCTGCTCACAACAGAATTTGCAGCTCACAACTCAGTCTCAAACAGTGGGAAGAACATTTCTATGGCTTTCATTTTATAGCCTTTACATGTCCTTTCAGAGCTTTCCTGCTAGGACTACCAGTGTCGTGGTCAAGGACACATTTGCAACATACATACCCATTCTTGAGTCCTTCTTCAGCCTGATTTTTTAATTTGTCACTCTGCATCTTTTCCTGACTCTATCAACTTGTCAGTTCTGCAGCTACACTGGTCAAACAGAAAAGCTCTGAGGAAAGCTCGTATGTATAAGTGTAAGCTCACTGCCAAAGCTGACTGGATAAATATTTTTTTAGGGTTTTTTTCCCCCACTGTTCACACACTCTTTACACACTGAACTCTGCTGAACAGTCACCCCCGCCATCATCTTGATCACATATACACAAACTTCAGGGAAAAAGGACCAAAATCAGGGATGAGAAGCTAGTCTTTAGAGAATAAACATAAACCTAGTGGTAATTTCTTAAGTGTCACAACAGAATAAAGTCTTTTTTGCAGCCTAGTTAGTTTCAGTGGTTTTTACCACATTGATGGATTACCATTATGGGCAGAAAAGGAACCACTGGTGTCACTATGACTACATGCAGACATTTGCCACATACCAAAGGTTCAATTTATTCTGATTTTAAATTATTTCTCCATTCCATTACCACATGCACTCAAAACAAACAAACAAAAAATGCACCAGATAAGTTATCTGAAGTGTTCTCCAACTCTTTGCTTGCACATGCAGTCTAGTGAGATGCATAAATTTAATGTTGTGCCTGGAGTAGAAATGTGGAGACAATCACATTTTTCATATGCCCAACACACAAAAACGGGTTAATTTTTAAACTAGCTTTAAATTTCTTAATGTAGTATTTTACCCAAAAAAAAAAAAAAAAAAAAAAACAACACTGCTTAATTTTATGTTTATAATTAAAAAAAATTCAGTGGAAACATTTTAAAACATCCATTTGACTTCAGTCTTTTCAACTCAAAAACAGAGTATTAAACTAAGAAAACAAAGCAAAATTAATTGAAAACTATCCTAAGTTGTCCAGGATGAAAAAATACAATCTTAATGAAACACTGTTAGGATCTGTTCAGTTGGACCATCTGGATTTTTTTCATTTTGTGTGTTTTCCTCTCTCTTTTCTAAGTGTCCTTTAAATGCTGAGCAGTCTATGACCATAAAAGATCTAATCTCCCATATAAAGGTAGAAAAATTCTCCTTAATATAAATTCACAGAGGACAAAGATATCAGAGCCTCCATCTTCAGTATTTTCTGGTTACTAGTGCCCTCTTCAATAACCGTTACAACGGAAATTTAAAAAACATGCCACCATGGTTGACTGCCCCCCCCCCAATGTTAAACAACATGATAAAACATCATTTCCCTGACCCTGTACAGAGACTTTTGCCTACTGTTTCACAGAATATATCACTCTTCCTTTACCAGGTCTTTGAAACCACAAGCAGGCAATAGCATGCTTTTTCAGAGCAGAAGCAAGACAGTATTACTGACAGTGCCACTTGCCTCAAGGGTTCTGATTAGCACAAGTGACATCAACCAGTCTCATTAATTGAATTTTCTATCTGAGATAAAAAGATTACGAAAAGAAACTTGAAGCAAAGGAACCACCTGCGTGCTTTGGACAGCCTCATCACATAGAGCTATGTTTGAAAAGTGGTTTGCCACCATCAAGTTTATAAGTTTTCATCTGAATACATTGAAGTTCAGCAGATCCTTTCAGTTGTAGTTTCCAACATTAACCAGGAAAGCTTTACACTCATTTCCGTGTTCTTTCAAACCTTAAAGCAAGACAAACTGATCAAGAAATAGAAAATTTACCATTCAGTGACCAAAGAAAGCCTCCACCAGAACTTTTAAGAAAAACAGAAATAATGCACATTTAAAAATTGACATCCAACTATTTACCACAATTTTCTCCAATCTAGGATTGTATTTTAAAGAATATATTTTAATAGCAGCATTTTAAAAATATATTTAGAGGCATTTTAAAATATTGGTAACTTGGGTGCAAGACAAAATAACTCATAATGGTTGTCATAAATACATGCTCACACTTGCACATCCCCTTAACTTCATTCCAGCCACAATCAGTCTACTTGTCTTTCCTCCTCTTTGCTGCCTGTTTTTTTTCTTGTCCTCTCACATATTTGCATATCCTGTTTAGATTGTACACTTTCATGAGTAAGATCTGCGTTTCACTCTGTGAAGTTCCCAGCCTAAAAGGGCTGCAACAATAGCTGGTCTCTCAATGCTTCCTTAATAATGATAACAATCTGTTCCACAGTGTAATTTCTTCTTGTTTCTTTAAAGCCATTAACCAAAGCACAGATGTAAGAACACACTACATCCACAGGATGACATGGAGTAATTGGTCTGAAAAAGAAACCCTTATCTATAAAAGTCATAAATCTTTACTCACATTATAGGTCAAGGGCATAAGAATTCCAAATGAAGGCACTAAAAGTTTAGGGAAAGCATGTCTTTCCACCTTTTCCTTCCCCCTTAAGTTACCTCCTAATAAAGAGAGACTATTCAGAAATGCCAGGTCCCAAATTCCAAGCTTTTTAAGAAGTATGATTCATAAACGTTTCACATAACCTTCCCCTTTGAAGCTCAATTAAAATTCCAAATTTTAAACACTTGTGCTTTGCGCACCGAACACTGTCCACTACAACAAAAGAAAAACGTGCAAGTTAAAAAGTGGAGTTTCATTGTCCAGATCAGGTAAGTATCCAGTATCTTTTCTCTCTTAGAGAGCTGCAGCATGAACAGGAGGACGCAGGTAGCTTTGAATTTTCACTATTTAGCAACACATTCAGAAGTTATGTCAGGGCTTTATAACAGCCGCTTTAAACAAACAACACTGGGAGTAATGATAATAATAATGAAAGCGCTTAGCTCATCCCCAACTTCAACGAAGAACACCTATCCTCACGCTTCTGCCCTTAAATCATTGTGGGCAAGCACAGAAGAGACTGCACAACGCCACATGATCTTCCATATCACATGCTTGGCAGTACGCTCTTCTCACTCCGATAGCTCCGCTCAGACCCCCGGCACGAGCCCGGCCGTTATTCGGCAGCTCCGCATATCTGCTTCCCGCCACCCAACCCAGGGAAGATCCCTGCTCCGGACGCCGCGAGCCCCGCGGACCGGGCGCGGGTCGCCCCCCGGGCAGCAGGACGACGGCGCTGCACAGCCGCAGCGCGCAGGGAGCCCCCGCGGGAAGCGGTTCGGCCGCGGCGCCGCAGGGGGAAGCCGGCGGAGCCTCCCCCGCGCAGCCCGTCCCGCCGCGGCACCGCCGCTGGGGACGTGGCCGAGGGGCGGAGGGGCGCCGCCGGCCTGCCGGGCCGCCTCCGCCGGGCCAGGGGACCCCGCCGCCGCCCCCCGGCCCCCGCCGCGGCCGGCACTCACGCTCGAAGTCGGAGTCGGAGTCCTCGTCGCCGCGGTCGGGTTCCTCCTCGCCGTTGGACTCGGTCTGCATGGGCTCCCCGTCGAAGTTGACCCCCCTGCGGCCGCCGGCGGCCGCCGCCGCGGCCTCCTGGTCGCGGGCATCCCGCAGGCGGGCGAAGTAGTCGGCGGCGAAGCCGAGGAGGTCGGACGGCCGGTGCCGCAGCACCTCCACCGTGTAGCCCTGCAGCAGCTCGGTGAGGCCCGGCGGGATCTCGATGCTCATGGCGCCGGGACTGCGGAGGCCGCCGCCGCCTCCCCCCGCGGCCGCTGTGCCGGTGGCGGGCTCGGGGCCTCCCTCCCGGGCGCTCGCTGACTCCCGCCGCTCCGGTCACGCCAGCCGCGCCGAGGGGAGCGGGGGGAGGGGAGCGCCCCGGCCGCCGCGCTGCGCAGGCGCGGCCGCGAGCGCGGGGCTAACGGCCGCGCACGCGCCGAACGGGGAGCGCGTGCGTCACAGGGAGGCGCGGGGCCGGGGGCGCTGGGCGCGAGGGCGGGGGCGCGGCGGTGCGCAGGCGCGGGGCGAGCCCGGCGGGCGCCGAGGGGAGTGGGCGCCAGGGCGGTGCTGTGGCGGGAACCCTGAGGCGCCGGGGGGGGAGCGGGGCGCGCGGCCCCGCGCTCGGCGCCTCGAGGACCCCAACGGCCGCGCCGCCATGAGCAACGGCCCCCAGCAGCATGCGGAGAGTCAAAGAGGTTTTGCGCCCTTTTGGGAAATCTGACTTTTAAATTATTCCCCGAATGACGCTAACAGCTTTGTGTAGTAATGAGAAAATACAGGCTATGGAAGCTGATGGAAACTCGCTTCTCATCGTCCAGGATCTTCGATATTTAGATGTATTTATAGCATCAGGAAGTTTTTTTACAGCTTTCTTCAGGTTAGTCACCACATATGTTAACTTCTTTTTTTTCCCCCTTTCTGCTAATCCACAGTATTAGTGTATATGTTTCCAACAATGTAGCAGGAGTGGAAGAAGGATGTTTTCTTTGGTTTTGATTGGGATTAGATTTTGGCCCTCTTTAAGCCCTCTGATTGCTTGTCAGAATAACTCAGTTAATAAATGCTCTTAAAAATAGTGAGCACAAGAGTCAGCAGGTCTTTGTACCTCTTCAGTCGTCATCTGTGAAACAGTGATAATGGTATTGATCTACTTAATACTGCACATGTGGGAGTGGGTGAAGGTGAAAGATGAAGGTTTTCTGAAATGTGAAGCTTTTCATTAATGGCTCATATGTGTGAGCATTGGAGATGCCTGTTCATACGTTGGCAAGTGGATTTTATTCAGATTTTTGCTTGTATTCTTTGTCAGAAGAGTACATGCTTCACGCTGTTATCTGTTTATATGTGCGGGGAAGGTTTGGCAGATGCCCAGTGGTAGACTACTCACTGGATGGCATGGAGCCATCTGCCCTTAAGATTTGAAATTGTTGGAAAGCTAGTCTTGGAAGAAAACAGGACTGTACAAACATGAGTCGAGGGGAACAGGGATGTCGGCTTGGTGACGCCACTGCCTGTTGTCAGTGTAAATATTTTTATTTAATTCTTCTTTTGTTTCAGCAATAAAAGGGCAGAAATTGACATGTACTCAAAATACAGTTTTAATTTACAAGCTCGGAATTGTCTGAAGCAATTTATTGTGTGGCTTTTGTTTGCTCATGTGCCAAAAGGTCCCATCGCTTATCCAGATGGTTGTTACCACACTCCCATACAAAGGTAGTCTGTTCATCACTATTGCATGAAGGGTACAACTGAGGATCCCAGAACACCATATTCAGAGCCTTTTCTGCCCATTTTCTGAGAGAGGGACCAATGGGAAGTCTTATAGCTCTTTTTGAGCACCCACTGCCTCTGTTACAGGATGTTCTTCGTAATATGGCTCTCATATTTTTATGTAGGGTAAGATTACTTCTGGTATCCATACAAAATGAACAAATTAAAAACAATCATAGCAGGTAGATTTGCCTCATCTCATCAGTTTGTCTGGATATTTATTCTGGACCTGTTTCCATTTCTATTGTTTTTTACAGCAGGCACCAAAATGGTTATATTCCTTTTCTTGAAACATAATTAATAATAATTGCTGCTTTTTCATATATCACCCCTATCTTGCTATCTTCTGATGGTCTCAAATGATACCAGAGCACACTGCACCTGCTCAATGTACATACTTTATCTGCTGATAGAACTGTTACAAGGAAATGGTTTTGATCAGTGAGAAAACCATATTTTGTTAGTTTCCACAAAAATACATTTCAGGTTTCTGATGAGATCTTCTTCCTTTTGCCAGTTGGGTGCTGAAGATGTTGCTGGTGGTAAGGAGGTAAAATGAAATTTAAAAAATGCTGCGAACATGATGAAAGAAAATAAAGAGTATAAATGTAAAGAACAAAAAGCTTTGGCAAGTTGGGTCAGGGGAAGAAAGAGAATCTGCAATTCCAGGGGAATAAAATTATTTTTCTTTCCCAGTCTCTTGCACAACAGCCAGCCACCTGACAATTGCCTGCTTTTGGCATTAACTCAGCTCTTGTATCAGCTTTTAACGTTTGTTGATAATTTTCTCTCATTTGTGCCTGTGTATATAAATCTGGTTATTTATATGAAAAAATGTGTTACCAGTAAATATTGTTAAGTCTCTGAAGAGCTACATTGTGTTAGCCTTCTGATATTTATATGTCCACATGTAACTAATCAGCTTCACAGGAACATAAACAGTGAAGGTCTGTTTATCCTCTCTGAAGGTCAGCGGACAAAATAAAGAGCATCCAAGGTCATATGAAGCACATTTCCAAGCTGTTTTACACCACAGTTTATTGCATGTCTTTGTATACTTTTTGTTTTGTAATGGTCAGAATTGATGACACATTTATGCAAGAGACTTGTCTGTGGTCGAGTTAATTGTAATACTGCATGCTGTGCAAGCTTTTCTTTCTCCCTAGGTTTGCATTAGCTTTTTAATTATTATTATAATAAGCACCCACATTAAAAGAATGCTAGAAAAGAAATTAGGAAATGTACTTGCAGGCTTAATTTTGTCCCCTCTATAATAATGTCTTTAATTTGCACAGCATGGCCAACACTTTTTTTTCCTCCACTGGGTTCCTGGTTTATTCAGCACACAATATAGAGTTAGAGCGAGTTGTGCAACTGATGAATCTGGCACCCAAAGTATTTCTATCTTTTTTTTTAAGATTATATCTTCTCATTATGTTTTTTTAGTATCTGAGAAGTATTCCTATATTTTTCTTGTACTCTTGCATTTATGCTCCCAAATGTTGAGGCTTCTTCCCCTCACTCTACCTGTCCTACCCAGTCCTATGTGATTTTGGAACGCAGTTAGTGGAACTATGATGGAGCTTCAGTGTTTGTCCTGCCAGCAGGAGAGGTGAAGCTGCAAGTTAAAAGTCAAAATAGTCTGTGTAATCTTGCACTGGGGAAAAATAATCAGATTAACCTTCCAGACCGGCTCTTAAAAAATAAAATAAATCCTGTTATAACAAGAAATAATTTACTTCTCAATAAACCTGTCAGCACCAACCAGAGCTCAGATGCTATATAAACGTATGTACATCTTGGATTAATTACATTTGCCTTCAAATGCACTACAAGCAATTCAGCACGAGGATAATGTGAGAACACATTAAATATTCTGATGGTTGATATTAGGAAACAGAATCTCTTGTTTAAGGGAAGTTGGATTTATTACCATGAGTATAGCTCTTGCATGTTGTCGTAGGTGAGCACTGGCAAGCCCTTTAAAACAAGTATGTTCCAAAGCAGTCCTGAATAGAAGTCAGGTTTAGGGGCTTCTATAAACAAAGTGATATCCTGCCCTTGGCCTGCTGAATTGTGGAATTCATTCCTGTGGGATGCCTTTGAAGCAAAAAATATGAATTAATAAGGAATAGATTCAGCAGTGGCTTTGAAATTCAGAGGTTGGCAGCAGCTTTTGGTTTTAGATCATTTGTTAATGCCAGGTAGAAGGAAATATCATCTATAGTTGCCCTGATTCAAGTACCCCTTGGTCTGACCCACTTAAGCTTCATGAATGAATCTAGTCAGAGTCCAGAGCATCTTAACACTGTAGGTACTATTTTTTATGCGTTGTCCTATACCAGCGTGGTTCATATTAAGAAGTTTTAAGCCAATATTAAATAATTGAAAGACCATATTAATAACTATAAAAAACATATTAAAGCCAAATGAGGTAGGTGTTGTATTTGTGACCCTTTAATCAGATTTGCTTGCCATTTTCCTGTGTTTAGCTGCCTGGTACCTAGTTTAGTTTACTGCAGATGTCAAACCTATCCAACCAACATCATGCAGCCATAGAGCTGAAGACAGACAGAGCTGTTTGATCATCTTATGCAAAATGCTGCAGACTTCAGGTCATTACCTTTCCCACAGTCCCCTCTATACTGAAGCCAGGAGCTTGGATTTGGCCATGTATTCTGTCTCAGGTAGTCACAGTAAGAGATTCTGTTTGCAAAGAGTGCATAAGCCTGGCTTCTTTCTGCAGTATTCTCCTCTTGTGCTTCTCTAGCATCTCCAGCTGTTTTATTAGGGATGTTAGAGGGTGCATCCCTGGCTGTTTCTTCCAGTTTCCAGTTTTGGACTTGCTGTTCTTGACTCCTAATCACTTTCTGAATCTGCAAGTATGATGTGCTTCCACAGTATCTCATGGCAGTAAGTTCTGAAAGTTAACTACCTGTCATGTAAAAAAGTATTCTCTTTAACCTGTTTTTAATCACTCTTCCTAGATTTACCAAATGGCTCCTAGTCCTAGTATTGCAGGATTTGGTGAATAATGGTTCTGTATATGTTCTTTTTGTGGCTTTGTGATTTTGTAAAACTTGATCTCACCTTGCCTGAGCTTTCTCCAAATTCTCCTCCAAAGACAGCTGCTCCATCCTCATAATTGCATTAAATACTCTGTTCTGTACATACCTTCTCAAATACTGCTATGTCTTTCTTGAGTACTGCATGCAGGTCTGGTCTTCACATCTCAGAGTGTGGTCTCACCATGGTTTTACACAGCAAAAAAACAATGTCGTCTGTGTTGCTACCGGTCTATTTTGTTGGGATTTTTGGCTGCCACATCACAATGCACTGAAGGTACACAGTCTTCATTTGAAGACATCAGGAGATGAAAAAATTTCCACTTCCCTCGGTATGTTTCTCCAATGATTAACCGCCCTCATTGTTAAAAACATGCCTAATTTTGTATTTGAAATTTTGTATGTTTAACTTCCAGACTTTGTTTTTTATGCTCTTTTCCTACCTACTGCTTTCTCCTATCACTAAAAATGTGCATATCCATCATCTAACTTTGTGCATAAGGTAGGCAAAACTTCTGAGTTTTCATTGTAGCAGAGGAAGTCATATTAACAAAAGAAAGAATGATCCTGGGCTAGGTACCAGGATGCAGAGATCCTTCAATACAGTGCACAAGATAAAACAGCTTCTCCTGCTTCTGTTTGTTTTTCTTCTTAGACAAATACTAAGTCTAAGAGATTAGAGCTTTGATATCTTAATGAGTCAGTTTGCTTGTGGCGGTAAGCAAGTTTCATTCAGAGTATGTATTTTTCTTGTTAGCTTTTAATGTGAGTGGAATGAGTACCGTATCTCAATAAATGATACTAGTACAAACACAGGGAGAAAAAAATTAGCCTTTTGAATAATGTATGTAACTACTGGTTTCAGTTGAAATATATCACTCTGTCACTAACTTTAGTTAGACAAACATATTTTGGTAATTCCTGGGAAGATAGTTCTCTGCATTCATGGATAAATCTCAAAGTATCAGTCCAGGAGAAATGTCATAATTTAATTTATGAACATGGGTAACTGATTCTGACACAAATTTTCAGGCAGTCATCAGTTTTAAAATACTCGATTTCATAAAACATTTGTCCTAGCTGTTACATAGATTTAAAAAGAAACATCTCTAAATTTTACCTCGGTCTTGTCTTACTTAGAGCATAAAAATGCCAGATGTATGAATCTCGATATAAGTACTCTCTGTGACATAAGATATGTGGGAAAACCATGTTGTTTGAACTACCCTGAGCAAGGCTACTTAGCAGATGTAAAATTTATGCATTTCATGTCAGGGAAGCTGTAAGCAACTGCACTCCAATGGGCAAACAGGAAATACGCAAATAAGAATTGTACTTCAGTCTCTGTTCCCTGATACTGAAAGCATTACCTGAAGATCTCACCATGAATTTAGTATTGAATTCTGGGCAGAGGGAGCCTGTGGAAATAGACCTGGAAAGGTCCTATAGTGGTAGCCAGTCACTCACAGGCTAGCCCTAACCCTGCTGCAATAGCTATGTAAAGTTTACAGTACACTGGTTACTAGTGTCACTAGTTACTGATTATTACTAAATAAAGGGAAAAGATTTTTACATTGTTTTGTTTTAAGAGAAGATATCAAATTAGCCAGCCTGTGATGTTATTTAGTCAGACTAATCTAAATCGAAAGTATCAATTTCTATTTCATTTTTCACCAGACCCTGTTCAAGCAAAAGCTTTATTGGGATTTAAGGATGTTTCCTTACAAAAGAACTCTGAAATTTGTTTCTTCCTTGAGCACTTCTTTTGCAAATCTGGAAGTTTTTTATGTATATTCTTGTCCCTTCCTTCCCTATCTTCTCACATTTCTACTTTATGCAATTCAGATTACCAGCATTTCTGTAATGCAGTCCAGATCTGCCACTACCTGTCCTCTGCAATACCATAGATAAGCATCTGTCTATCATTGCTCCATGACTGCAGCTCCTATTTTCACATCCACCATTGTCATTTTTGTCCACTGAATGTTATTAACAGTTTCTCTGCCATATACAC
The DNA here is from genome assembly GCF_036370855.1 of Dromaius novaehollandiae. Taxonomy (NCBI): domain Eukaryota; kingdom Metazoa; phylum Chordata; class Aves; order Casuariiformes; family Dromaiidae; genus Dromaius; species Dromaius novaehollandiae. The sequence continues at coordinate 16,043,429 of NC_088109.1, read as the reverse complement.
ATCTTGGTATTTTCCCATACCATTTATCTTCACTAGCTTCCTGCCAAATAACATTGCCATTCTCAAAACTTCATCTCTAAGGGTTGCCTCAAAACCATCATCTCTTCCTCTCACCTTCTGCTCAGCTCCTCCGTTGTGGCAGTTTAAGCCACATTCTTTCAGAATCAGCCTGTGAGTCTTTCCCTCCTCTTTCAGCATTTGATCCCTCACTGCAAGGAGAAAGCAGTTAACGTGTTTCACTGTTTCCAATATTCGTATGTCTCTGCCCCGTCCTTTCATGCCTACAGATCCACTCTATGCATGGAACTCCACTTATCTGAACACATGGTAATATCAAATTGTACTGTGTGTGAAGAGTACGTTTTACCAGTCCTTCCATCTCAGCTCAGTGTAAACTGACTCACTAATTCTAAGTACTAAAATTGCAGTAATAAATGTAAATTACAACTGTAATAAATGAGCTTTATCCACCAAATCCCCAACCTTCATTTTATATTTTACTCTGAAAGCCCTTTTATGAGCTATATTACATCTGTTAGCACTTGTTTTAATTAAACTTATAGCACAGCATGCAGTTCGGTTAATCAGTTCTCCAAAGCTCCATTCAGTTTTCAGAGAAAACTAGTAAGTCCCAGTTGCTTTTTTCTATCATTCTTCACATGCTGTGCTTTAGCATGCATTATGAAAATGTTGATGGAGGATTATATATCTCAGCAGAGGATAATGGGACATGAAACTTCCTACTTCTATGTTATTTTTCCAATTTAGTTCAGGTTCTTAAGTCATAAACCTATTTGACTACAGGCTTGAATGTCTGCATTAAATGAACAGGTGGTCTCAGCTTCCAAGCTAGAGAATTACAAGGCCATCTCACCATTTTTAGATCCCTCATTGTCAACCTCAGCAAAAATACAAAAGTACTGACTGGTTTTTAGGGCTGAAAAATGCTTGCTGCCTGCAACTATGAGTTAAATCAGGTCTGTATCAGAAACTAATTGGATGGCTGTTGCTTGTACAGTGCCTCTCCTGAGTGACTGTGACTTTCATTCCCAAGGCTATCGGCCCAAAAAATCATGTTAGAAAAAGGAGACTCTGTTTTTATAGAATGCAGTGGCACAACCTTTTGCTACAGTTGTTTTGATGTGTCTCTCCATTGACATCTAGTGTCCATACAGAAAGATCTTTAGGTTCCTCACAGCTGTGTTGGCAATATTTGTTTCTAAATCTGTAGACATTTTTCCATGCATAGTTATTAAACCCTCTTGTAAGTAGTTATTAAGACTTCACGTTAGTAATACCAGGTCGGCCAGTAGGTGAGACTGATGGTGAAAATACAGGAATCTTGCGACACTTAATGTTTTTGATAAGCAGTGACATACATAGCTTGTGTGTACTAGGCTTCTGTGTTCAGAATGTTTCCTGAAATCTTTTCAATGCTTTGTAGTTCAAAAATGCTATCCTTTTTAAACTTATACCGTGAATACCTGTAAAATACTTTCAATCTCTATTATTTTTGGTCAAAGCGTACAAGCAATTGTGAGCCAGTAAATATTCAATACAGAATTTATGAAATTTTATACTTCTATAGTTAAGCATTGCTCTAATTTTGTTCTATTAAGCAAGTCTTTTTCAATTATAGAAGCCTGTTAAGCTCTGTCTTCGTTATGCTCCATTATATCAATTAAAGCTATTTAATGAAGAATTATTTTTTTGTCTGCTGTTACTTTAACAATGATGACATGAGATATTTTCATATTTATCTATAATTAATATGGTAGAAATTCTAAGTTATTACAAAAGGATTTGCTGTTTTGCTTTTGCAAAATCTTGAACAGTGGCTGTGAGCAATTAATCATGTTGTTATTATACACTTTGTTCCATAATCAACTGCACCTTAGAAGTACTTCTTCCTGCCTGCTACTCCTTCAGTCAGCATTAAGTGCTTTTGTTCGGGTAGTACCCACAGGAGCTACATTAGAATCATAGCCCTGCCATGCTAGGTACTAGAACAATGTGGAAAAGCCCGTCCCTGCTCAGAAAACTTTCTGTATGTTTCTATTTTGAGCATTTCCATTGTTAGAATCTGTTTTCAAGAGCAGTTATTTCAAATCAGTTATTTTATGAAAGCTTAAAAAGATTTGTTGCTCTAATACTTGATGTGTGCTATCTCTCTGATTATGAAAAAAAGGCCATCCAGCAAAGAACTTGTGATCAAAACATGTAATTAATATACAGGTATAGATATTAACTTCAGATTTACCTAGCAAACATGTATATTGGATCTCCAACTTCCAGTGCTCGAGAGTTTTAAGACCAGTAAGATTCTTGGGTTTGGTCTGCCATTTTGTGTGAAGATCAGACTGAGCTGAGGGTTAAGGTTTTCTATATGCTCTTTATTTTGTTCTTGTAAATATTCAAGTTGCAGTCCCAGCTTCTTTCTCTAGAGCTGGTGTGTGCTACAGATACAGAACTTATCCTCTGAACAGAGAAATAGCTTCAGTTGCCCAGCAGCAAGCCCTCTGGGTGCTGAGTATGCTGACAGGCTATGATGGGAGAGTCTCACAACCTTTCAACCAACAAAATTTGGTGACGAATTGTGGTCTCTGTTGATAAGCTGAAGTGCAGCAGGAGACACCCACTAACACTGCTGACAAATCATTAAGATCAGTGCAGTAGCCTTCTCAGAGCCACAGTTCCTGTCCAGGATTGACCGTGTGGCTTTGAGGGCTCACGGACCCCATCACCTCTTGCCTTTGCTTTTATGTTTCATCCCTTTGCCCAAACTTTCCTCTGTAGCTCATAAGCTCTAGAAGAGCTTTCTCTTACTCTTGGTTTGGTGATACTCCACACAGTGGGGCATTGTAGGCCCTATACTTTTCACTACTACTGTTTAATAATAAAGCCTTTGCCTTGGAATGACAGGAAACCTGCTGAAAAAGAGTTAGAACACCCTTGACCCTTTTCTGTGAAGGTCAGAGAAGGGTGATACAACACTGCCTACACTCTCTGGAAAAGTATCATCATTTTCTCTGACTGTCAAACATTTCTCCTCTTCTTCCTTTGTCTGTTCTACATTATTTTAAAATACTCGTTACATTAGCCCAGCTGTCAGACAACCTGTATTGAAACTGCCTGCTGAATCAATTGGTCCAGAATAAGAGTGAAAGCATCATTAAAATGCATCCTGCTTAGAGTATTCATAATTTCAATTTAAAGTAAAACAGGTAGGCATGTGATCATGAGAGATAAAGGAATGTGATATAAGTAATTCATTCAGAGCTGTGCATTAGTGGGGTACTAGCAAAGCTTTAGCAGCAGCCTGCCAGAGTCTTTAATTTGAAACTGCTTTATAGTGAGAGCTAGGAATCTTTGTTCATATCTGCCCTTTCTGTGATCTTTGGCCACCCTGACATTCATCCCTGGTAGGACTCAGTGCTTCGAACAAGCCCAAATTCTCCATACTGTCAATGAAAGGAAGCAGCAGCTGCAGCCAAGAGCATCATGTTGCTAAGGCAACACATCCGCAAGTCCCTAGGGACTGCGTTGCCTCGGTGACACCAGGCCGGCAGACACTGCTGGATCAAATTGTCTCAAAGCAGCTGCCCCCCAAAAAGCAGGGCAGCCCCGGCCCTGAGGGGAGAATGCTAAACGAGCAAAGGGGATGGCCTAAAGAGTGTGTGTGTGTTCACAGCCTGTTTTGGGATTTGGAGAGGGTGACTGGTGTGCATGTTTCTTTGCAGGTAGAGAGGGAGACAAGATTACTACCAAAAGGAGCTTACCATTTCAAGTGTTAAGGTAAGACAGCAGGAAAAGACAATGTCAGCAGGAGGGGATTAACTGGAGGAAACAGGGACTGAGGTTTATATAATCAGAACTTGTAAACATTTTGCAACATCAGAAACAATTGGAGAGCAAAGTCACTTGTTATGTTATGCATCTATGAATGGAGGTAATCTTGAATATCCACTTAGGATAGTCCAGTGTTGCATTATGGTGAATAAACATTACAGTGCCTTGTAGGCAGAGGATTAAACACTGATTTACACAGGCAAATGCCTGTGTTAATACAGTCGGGCATACAACCACCCACTTGTGTGGCTACAGGCAATCCAGCGAGCAGACCCAACTGGTGGGAAAATGTTGACAAGTTTTCAAGAGCCCATAGACCCTGTATCACAATGGTGATCATGGAGATCACCAACAAAATCATTCTCTGGACTTCACCAGAGTCATTTGTATACCTGCTAATAAGTGGAAGGGGTTCAAAATTTTATGCATAGACATCAATTATCCCAAGCACTTGAAGAAAAATTTAAGTAGCAGGAATATGATAAAGGACAGAAGAACTTAAGCAAAAAGGCAGGTAATTTCCTTGTCATTTGTCTATTCCTGTTGTAGGAATATTTTCTCTCTTCACCCTGTAGTATTAAAAAGCCTCTTGCCCACTGTAGTAAGCTCTTGAATAAATAGCATCTCTTGAACTCAAGCCTCTGTGTCCTGTTTTGTGTTAGCTATGCTTTGTTTTTTCTGCTTATTTTTTAAGCCTTATACTGATTCTTGCAGAAGAGCTTAGCCTGCTTTAAGGGGTCTGGTGTTAGTTTTAGTCTCTGGAGACATCACTATATGCTCTAGTGTTCCTGTTTGTAAGTGAACACTGCCTGTACTTACAACTATATCCTTATTACTTGGTTTAGCCTTATACTTCTGATACTGGCCTTACTCTCTCTGAGCCCTTCTTTGTGCATTTTCAGCAAGACATTTGCTGTCTTTATTCTCACAATCAAAGCCATGGTTAATTGTGTTTATAAAGGATTCCTGAACTGTGAGAAAAGTTTCCCAGTGTGTGATTTTGCATCATTTAGCCATGAAAGGATGCTGTTTTCCCTGACCTCTTACTGCTTTTTTTCAGCAACTCTGGTAATTGCATCTGTAGCCTTGGGATTCACACTTTCCTTTCGCATTAAGGAAAGATCCAACCTTTCCTTACCCTCTCCCAGCTGAATCTCACATCTGGTTCCTCCTTTATTCTGTGGCTCAACCGTACCAGCTCTTTTTTTTGGCTTCTGTAAATGCAGTCTTGTCTCATTTCCAGATTAAACTCTGCCACAACGCTCACTTTCCTGGCTCATCATTTCAACCACTTTGCTTTTCTGTGTCTTTTCTCAATCTGCCTTCCCCCTGCATACACATTTCTCACCATCTCTTTCAAGATTTTTTTATAACCTGTCCTCAGCTGATCATTCACAGTCAGTAGTCGTTCTTCTGATGGCGTCCACCTTCACTGTTTCAAACAGGCATTTCAGGGCTTTTCCATGGCTTCCCATCACAGCTGGGAAGGGCTTTCCAGAAACACCTGCGAAAATGGCTGGTGCCCTGAGACCAACGTGCCTCATTGATACCGCGTGCTCCCATCTGCTGGATACATTCAACTACCATGTTTTGCTTCATTCTTAAACTCAAGATGCCTTAGGGAAGGGACTTGTCTTTTGTTGTGTTCAGCACAGTGAGAACCTGAAAAATGACAGCCCCCTAAGCTGTGCAGCATACATCCCAAACCTGCGTATCTGTGATTCTGATGTCACCTCAAAGCTGCCTCTTCCCCAAGCTGATGCTTCATGTTATTTGCAGTAATGCAAGGGAGCATTCCCTTTCAAATACACAGAAGTGATATCAATTCCTTGATGTTTAATTTGCAGTCAAGAAGAAATTATAGGCAACATACAGAAAAAAAAATGGTTCCTCTCTTTAAACCCCGTTAAAGGTTGCCATTCTCTGACTCACAGCCAATGCAAACCCATTGAAAAAGACACAGCCTAGATCTATACAGTTGTTTAGAGGGACCTAAAAGATAATTTATTGTTCAAAGAACTGTTGTGAATTATTAAAGCAAGCACTCTGCCTTGCTTAACTCAGGTCCTCCTTCAGATTTTGAGAGTTTATTTCTCTTCGTCATCCAGAGCATTTTTAAATGTGCTGAATATAAGTTTGTCAATGAAATGGCAAGTTTGCTAGCAAGTTCTGCTTTCTCTGTGTATTTGCAGGAGAATCTCAGTACAGAGCATATGCATTGCAGGTGTTTCTTTGTTCATATTTAATGATAGGAGGAAGAAAAATGTAATTATGCCTTGTCTTGCTCACTCTCCTCCCTGCCTGTAAGTATTTGAACTCTCTGAGATAAAGGCAAGTGGTAATGTATCTTTTCTGACAACTGAGCGCTTCCCAGAGGCAAATCAGAAGTGCCTCTGCCCAAATCATTCAACATTGTGCAGTTTCTATGTGAGCAGTCTCTCATTTAAAGGAACACAGCCAGTCTTTCATAGACTTTCATTGTACAGACAATATTTCAAGTACCTAAAATTGATCAAAGTTAGAAGTACAGTGTTTCCTGTTTGTTTTCTTTATATGTTTGACAACCCAATTGGATATTGCTAGCTTCACTTTTTTCACTGACTAGTTGGCTGATTTCTTCCTATCTGAAAAGTCTTATGCATATTATTAGATTTGAAGGTGCCCCATCAAAATGGGGCTTGGCTAGAAAATGGGCATTTTTTTTCTATTTAGTCATTTTAGAAAAACTGGAATTAATGTGACTAGCAAGGGGCCAGGTTGAGAAGACTACCTGGAGCTTAAGGTCTGTACAACAAAGTAAACTGCCTATTTTACACTCTAAACCTATCAACCCCTTTTAAAGCACAGCATAGGGTTACAAAGATCTGCTGCCAAAGAAACCTAGGGAGAGACTCTAAACAAGGGAAAATGTATTCCAGCTGCTTGGGATCAAAATCCAAATCTCAGACATGCAAACAAATAGCCCAGATGCAGAAGCCAATAATTAGTTGCTGAAAAATACTGTGGCAAATGTGAAACTGAGAAAGGGGTGGGAAGTATGGGAAAAAAAAGGATGAAAGATTGGAAAATGCCCTTGCAGTAGCAAAGATGTAGCTAAAACAGAGGATTTGGATATGTGAGCAATAACCCAAGGGATTACAAGAGAGAATTTCTTGGGAGTTATCAAGTTGCACAGTGACAGTGCTGGTGTTTGGAAAGAATGTTACTTGAAGCTTGGTTTAATTGGAAAGAGCATGTTTCTATTACAGTTTTGTTCCATTTTATTTAATAAAAAGGGAAAAAATACAGGGAAGATAAGTGCTTAGGGCAGAAGAGGTTGAATAAAATGAAAAGAATCCTCCCAAAGAGCTTCAGTAACGAGAGACAATCTAAACATAAGGGCCAGTGCCAGGTTTCCACAATGCAAAAATGTGTCCAGGACCAGCAAAGGGCAGTTGCCTCCCAAGGGACAGGGAGCCAGGAGCTGAGCAAAGCCGACAGCGACAGCACCCAAGGCCCTGTTCCATGGTGTCAGCTGGAGTCAGTGGACTCCAGTGTGTTGGGCTCTGGTTGTTGTTTGGGAGAGGAGAAGGAGCTGAACTTCAGTAAAGTCCAGGTGTTTGAAGATGTAAGGCAGGAAATAATGGTGGATATTTACAACTGGAAATCAAAACATGTTGGGACAGACATTTCTGAAGAGCAAGCGACTTGCTGCACAAGGAATGTCACCCTCAAACAACAGAAGTAACACACTTTAAGTTTCTCAAATAACATAATTATTAATTTCCTTTAGCTTGAGATTTTGATTATCAAAGAACTAAACAATGAGGGCAAAAATGACAAAACTCAAAACAATCCACTTTTTTTATTTTGCTTCAAGAAAGTAACTGACCAAGTAACAGACATGAAAGATCTGTTTCAGCAGCTATTTTCTTCAGCTAAAGCAAAGAGGAAGTGATGCTGTCTTTATTAAACATGCATGTTTTCAGACTGAAGCTCAATGTAAGAATAAGAAATGATGGTTTCTCTCATTAAAGGGCACAGTTGCTGAGTTATTCATACCACAGGGTTCAGCTTGTGCTCACAGTTAAAAGCAAATGGCTTAAAAATGTATTTTAAAATAGTCTGGTACTTAGGGAAAGATAATCTTGAACTTTACACATTTTTGCAGGAAAAGACCCAATAAATCAGGTAAAATAGATAAGGCAGCAAGCACTCACTATATCAGCAATTCAGTCTTTCAGACTGCCGAGAAAAACTGCCCTTAGGAAAATGAGATTATTTATATAGAATGACAGATTTGTTGTTAATCTCTAAATTCATAATGAAACAGATTAGGCAAACCTTAGAAGTGGTATTTGATAACCAGGAGACGTCTCAAGGAACACTCTTTTGAAAATGAATACTCTGCTCACTGACATAAATTAGAGAAATTAAAGAAGACTGCCCAGTCCTTTCAGTTATGAATGGAAACCTCTTTATATTGTTTTTTTTTATGCAGAGGAGCCACTTAAGCAGTACTTAGGGCAAGGAAGTTCTTGAGAAAAAAGCCAGTCATCAAGAATAACTAAAACAAGAGCAGGACATTAAACAGCAGTGAAATTCTTAAGATTAGAAGTACACAGAAAAGTATACTAAGAATTAATAGAAGTTGAATAAGTTTACGGCATTTGACCAAAAAAATCTGATATTTTCTGAAAAAGAAAATCAAGTGGTAAGAACTATTGATTTGAGTATAGGAATTCAGGAGCAATGCTTTTCAAGAAGAAATAATCAGCAAACGATAGTTACACATTGTAGTGAAAATGTGTACTACTTTTGTTGTTTACTTACTAAAAAAACCTTTATAAATGAGATACTCTGAAGTTAAAAAGATTACCTACATGTAACAATTTATGAGCAGTTACATCAATTAAATGTATAAAGAAATAGCAAAATAAAACAATACAGAAAACAAACAAATGTAAAACTTAGTAAAACCACAAGAAATTATGGCTTACTAGCTGAATTCTACAAAGTATTTGAAACCCTTTGAGAGGTACTTGTATTTGCATTTAGTGTGGAATGAGATTCCAGTCTGTGAAAAAGAAATACTGTCTTTTTTCTCCTAAATGTGGAAACCCCCTGTTCTCCTCGAGCCCTTTGTGGATTCATAGGCAGTCTCGTATTTTGATACAGTCTGATATCACTACTGAATCCTGAGCTGTTTATATTTTTGTCCTCACCAGTTATAATCCATTAACTGGGCTAGAACAAACAGAGATCAAACTGAATTTAGTAAGGCTAGGCAGATGCCAGGTAATATTCATAAAGCACTTGCAATCATTTATAGTGCCAGATCAAAAAGACGTCTGTTATTATTTGACACAGAGAAGGCTTTGAAAGAAGAGAGTGGAAGTTCCCGTTTAAAGTCCTCTCCCAGGTGAACCTTTGTCCTCAGTCTTTTCAATAATTAAATGATTTAAACAAAGCTCATGCTGTCTGAGGCAGGGGGAGTCTCTAGATGATGACTCTTCAGTCATATTTTCTGTGAACCTGTAAGTTTATGAATCTCTGAGTTATTCCTTATGCCAATTTGAAAACAGCTATGTAAATAATGAAATTTTATTTCCCAGTTTTATTAACGTGGTCATCTAGGTGAGGTTTTGTGCCATAGATAACCCTAACATTTCCTTAAAACATACATCAGAGGAAACCAATGATTTTGAGAAAATTCTCAGCTTCAAAGTAAATTTTGGAAAATTTCAAAAGTTATACAGTTGTCAAAGTTCTTCCTTCAGAAAATACTTGTGAGTAAATATTTAACAGATTTCAAGATTCTTAGCAATCAAATTTCAGAGAAATCTAGAACAGCCATAGGACTAATATGCCAAACAGCTCCTTTAACAACTAGAAGAAAAACTAACCATAATCAAGATGAGTATTTTCCATGGATATCTCATTTCAAGATCTTATAATTATTCTTAACAAAGCTTTAGCAGGTGAGTTGAAGTGTGAGTAGAAGGTAAATGAGATATGAAAAAAACAGTAATTTTATAGGAAACACTCTAAATACTGTGTGCAGAGTATTGTACATATTACTGTTGCTACCAGCTGAGTCAGATAAAAAAACAATGGGTTGGGCATTGCTTTCCTCAGAAAAATACTAGTTGTTTATTGATGGTATATACATGTTGCTAGATTACATGGATTAAGTGAAAAAAGACATCCTTTACAAATGTATACATAACCTTCAGCAAAGAATGCTCTGAGTTTTGTAGTAGTATTACACATAATTAAAATTTTTCAGAAATGATGGGCCAGAGGGTTTTAATTATAGAAGAAGGTTTTAATTATAGAAGAACCTATAGAAGACACGGTATTAGCCAACTATTCAATAAAGAAAATTTTTGAGCATATTTAAAAATCAATACCAATTTTAGTTAATCACTCTGTCAGTGCCCACGGGAAAATAATAGAGAATAAGAAAATATCAGTATGCCTCTACAGAAACTATGACCTATCCACATCTGAAATATACTTTCTATCAAAAAATGGTATGTTGAACTAGAAGTAAAAATGGGAAAAGGAGGATCATGACTTTGTACAAGGAGAGATTAAACAGGCTATCTGCTTGGGAAAGGACACCTAAGAGAGAAAGGACCATAAAATCATGTGTGATATCAGAAAGATGAAAGGGAAACAATTTGTTCGCATTGCTCACAAGATAAGAATAAGGAGACACCAATGACATCACACAGCGGATGTAAAACAAAGCAGCACATAATTAAATACTAGAACTCTTTGTCACTGGATGTTACAGAGGCCAAAAATAGAAATGTATTCACAAGGTGATTATATTGAAAATCCAGCTAAGAGCTCTTAAATGCAAAGGTCCAAATACAACCTCTGGCTCAGTAAATTCCTAAACTGATGTGGATAGGCAGAAACTGCGATAGTATCCTGGGGAAGTATCACCAGAGAATTGCTTGGTTTCTCATGTTTTTCTTCTATTTCACTACTGGAGGCAGAACCTCGGGCTAAGAGGATCATTGGTCTGGTTAAGTGAAGCAGTGCTTACGCTGTCAGATGGGATCATATGTTTTTACATTTTCCAGAAAGATTATTAGCAACAATAAATTCTGGTTAATTAGGAAACAAAAATAAAAAGACAACTAATTTACATTTGTCTTTGCTGATGACTTCCTTAACAAAGCAGTGTCTTCAAACTGTGCTGTGTGAAGAAGACGTGGATAGGCAAATTATCCTGGAAGGATAGACTTTGATCTGAAAAAAAGGCTCAGAAACCTCACTTTCCCCAAGTTATTAGATAAGCACTGAAGGTACTGTTGCAGTCGAAATGGCTGTGCCGCTGCGGGTTTTGCTTATGCCAGAGGCCCAGAATTACAGCAGTTTGAGTGTTGAAGGAGAGAGGTGGGGGAGCCATGCCCCCCATCACCAATTCCCACCTGGACGTTTTCCCTGCACACATTCTCTGCTTGCTCCTACTTCCCAAGTGAGTGCGTGAGACAACGCTTTGTGAGAGGGCTATGCAGATCAGTCACTGGGCAGTGCCAGTCCCCAGTATCAGCAAGCATCTCTGGCGTTTATTTTTAACTGTGCCTGAGCCTCCCAGCGTGACAGCCCCATGCTCACGTGGGTCCCCGTGGGCAGCACCAGCAGCACACTGCTGGCAAGCTGCAGGTGACCTGAGCACCCCCCTCTTCTGCTGCATGGACACAGGCACTGCAAATGCTCCTTCAGCCTCACAGCTCTCCCTCTGCATGGGAGAAAAGTTCTGTTATGTCTGTTTCGGACCTCCCCAGGGACAGTCCCTCCCCGCTGGTCTTGGGTCTGTGTTTGTCATGCCTCGCCTACCAGGTGGCTGGTGTCAGACTCACTGTGGCAATTGCTGCTGCAATTCTAGTAATGGTGGAAAATGCAGAGATCCGTCATCTGTGTCCTCAGCCACACAGGCTTAGTACCGAGAGGCAATTGAACACGTTCCTTTTGTGAGTGTTAATGAGAGAAACGCCAGGAGTGACTCTGCCTTGCAGCTGCCTGCGCCTCTGGAACAAACAGTCTGTCACAAAGGAGCGGGTAATTCTTTTAGCTGGACCCATCAGTTAAGAAGGAAAATGGAAAAAAAAACCAGTATTTTATCAGCACACGAGAACTGCTCATCTCAGGATGAGCCCATTTCATGCCCATCTTGTGATGCTGGCGAGTGCCTAGGTCCCCAGCAGCCCAGTGCGGAGGAGGCAGGACCACCTCAGAGCATCTCGCCAGTGTGGAGGAAGTTAAACTTTGCTGTCCAACACAGCTTCTGCTGAGTGGGGACAGAGTGGAGCTGGGATGAAAAGGCTGGGAAAGGTTTCTGCTCCTGTCCTTGCTAGGGCCTGGTAGGTGAGGATGGATACTGCTGCATCTGGAAAGGCTCCAGGATGCTTCCATCCTTTGCCAGTTCCTGAACTTTGGCTCAGGCCAGGAGGCAGTAACTGAAGCAGATAATTGCCTGGCAGTGTTTGATACAGAGTCAAGGCCTGGGGGGAGGGATGAGTGGGGAGGATCATGTTTCAGAGGGAAGTGGTTTTTTTTAGGATTTGTCTATACAAGCAATCAGGGGCTTTTCTCAAATGCTTTGGCTTAACCTGAGCAGAAGGACTCACTGTAATTTTGCACCTTTTCAGCATTTCAGCTGGTTCTGTTGAAATCTACTCAGGGAATAAAGATGGGATGAAAACTGATTCCCTCACCTTTGGTCTACCAGGGCAGAGAGAAAGTGTTCAAGGCTAGATCAAAGTTTAGAATTTTTCTATTATAAGAGTGGGTAGAGGAAGGAGCAAACATCTGCCAGCAATAAATAACTTAGGAAATAACAAAAATATAGCTGCTAGGATATGCTTTCAGCATTGGGGCATCCAGGCAGCTTAATATTTGCTTAGATATTACAGTTTGTTTGCAACTTTTCAAACTCAGAGCAGCAACATTTCTAGATGAGCCTGTACCCAATTCTCTGATAAAGAAGGGAAGTGAGCTCATTGCACAGATAAATATTTTAATCTTCCAGTCAGTAATACTTAGAGTTAGCAACAGCACCATGTGTTTTAGCAAATCTACATTCAAATTGTCATCTGCAAGGGAAGTAAAGCTGATCTATAGCCTATTGCTGTAGCTTTGATAATGATCTTTATTGCCATGCTTCCAGTAAGCCTAGAGAGAACCTATGCATTGTAAACTGCTTAAATAGAACTGTCTGAATTCATAGACATTTATGTTAGTAAAAAGCCTATCCATCCACTGATTAAGAAGGTTTATATTTTTAGCAAGTTTGAGATATATTTGCAGAACTATTCTAACATGTTGGGTCACTGGTAGCGAAAAGTATCCTCAGTTTTACTCAAATGTCCCCAAATTAAGAATGTTTATCCATTTCAAGCATATAGCATCAGGCTGTTTATTCTGCCCTGCAGCCCACCCCCTCACTTTCACTGGGTTGCCTTCTCAGGGCATGGTCCAATGGACAGAAGGACAAAGTGCAGGCTAAAACTGAGCTGTGAATTGGGCTCATACAGAACATTTAAGCTGCCTCTGAGTAGGCAGTCGGCATACAGTCATAAATGAGCCCATTCACATGAGGTTGAACTGTCTGCAAGGCGCTCCAGAGCATGGGCGCAGAGGCTGGAGTCCCAGCAAGCCTTACAGCCTGCCCAGCCTGGGGTGCTGCAGGAAATTGACTGCTGCTAGGGAGACGCTTCCCTTAAATTCTCTAGGTCAGAAGCAAAAATCCCCAGGAACAGCTGCCAAGGAGTCTGGTCCTATTTTCAGACTGAACAGTTGAGCAACATTATTGAAGTTCTTCAGTGCACAGCACATCTGAGTGCACCAGGACAGTGCCATAGCATAAACAGCCTCTCACCACTCACGCATTTTTGTTCCTGGTGTGTACTGACAAGCAGCACCATCACGCGTTACCGTTGGAGCTGGGAAGTCCAGATAAGAACCACCTCGTACAGCATGTATGAGGCACATCGCTGCCAGGGGCTGCAGCGCCCTTGGAGAGAATATTCTGGCCATGGTGAAAGATTTTTTTGCTTCAGGACCAGCTTCAAACTGCTGGCTACCAGTTTACTGTGGGTAGTTGTTTTACCGTGGCCAGCAGGAATGTCCTCAGGAATCCCAGGCCCCCAAGACTAGTGGGAAACTCTGGAGCAATGAAGACTTAACCTCAGTAGAGGAGGATCAGGTTAGGGAATATTTAAACAAACTGGACACACACAAGTCCTTGGACCCTGAAGAGGTGCACCCACGAGCGCTTAGGGGACTGGCCAATGTCATTGCAAAGCCACACTCAGATGTTGCTGAGGACTGGAAGAAGGCAAATTACAGGGCAGTCGGCCTCACCTCGATCCCTGGGTGGATGGTGGAGTAACTCCTGGAAACCATTTCCAAACATATGAATGACAAGAAGGTGATCAGGAATAGTCAGCATGGATTTACAAAAAGGAAATCATGCCTGACCAACCCGATGGCCTTTTATGACAAGACGACTGGCTCAGTGGATGAGGGGAGAGCAGTGGATGTTGTTTATCTTGGCTTTGGCAAGACTTTTGACACTATCTCCCATAACATCCTCATAGACAAGCTGATGAAATGCGGGCTAGATAAGTGGACTATGAGGTGGATTGAAAAGTGGCTGAACTGCTGAGCTCAGAGGGTTGTCATCAGTGGCATGAAGTCCAGCTGGAGGCCAGTGGTGTCCCCCCAGAGGTTGATACTGGGACTGTGCTTGTGTAACATCTTCATTAATGGCCTGGATGATGGGACCGAGTGCACCCTCAGCAAGTTTTCAGATGACACAAAACTGGGAGGAGGGGTTGATACACCAGAGGGTTATGCCACCATATGGAAGGAACACTACCAGCTGGATAAATTGGCTGACAGGAATCACATGCAGCTCAATAAAGGGAAACACAAAGTCCTGCAGCTGGGGAGGAATAACCCGATATGCCTGGAGAGGCTGGGGGCCAACTATCTGGAGAGCAGCTCTGGGGAGAAGGGCCTGGGGGTCCTGGTGGACAACAAACTGACTGTGAGCCAGCCACATGCCCTCGTGGCAAAGAAGGCCAACAGCATCCTGGACTGCATTAGGCAGAGTGGTGCTGGCAGGTCGAGGGAGGTGATCCTTCCCTTCTGCTCAGCCCTGATGAGACGCAGCTGGAGTGCTGGGTCCAGTGCAGGGCTCCTCAGGACAAGAAGGACATGGACTTACTGGAGCGAGTGCAGCGAAGGGCCACAGAGCTGATGAAGGGACTGGAGCATCTGTCATAGGAGGAGCGGCTGAGAGAGCTGGGACTGTTCAGCCTGGAGAAGAGAAGGCTCAGGGGGATCTTGTCAGTGTGTGTAAATACCTGATGGGAGGGCGTAAAAAAGATGGAGCCAGACTCTTCATCTGAGTGACAGGATGAGAGGCAATGGGCACAGGTTGTGTGGAGGACTTCAACTTAAACCTAAAGAAAGTTCATTTTTTTGACTCAAAGGGTGACTGAACACTGGAACAGGTTGCCCAGAGAGGTTGTGGAGTCCCTACCCTTAGAGATATTCAAAACCTGACTGGACACAGTCTGGGCAACTTGCTGTAGCTGACCCTGCTTTGAGCAGGGGGGCTGAACTAGACCATCTCTGGAAGTCCCTGCCAACCTTAACCATTCTGTGGTTTGGTGAGCTGCATAGTGGTGAAAGCCACTTTCCTCACAGTACACTCCAGGCTAGTCCCTCAGCTCTAGTAGTAGACTACTGACATAGGAGTTCTCTTACTAAGGGGAAGCAGGTAGGAAGAAAAACTTTAAAATGGGCAACTGAACCATGACAGGCCAATTCAGCACATGCAAAACTATAGCTCGTGCTATGTCCTAGTATACGTTGTTATTAACAAGGTACTCGGCTAGCACCTCCTGCTTGCAGACCCCAGGAAACTAGTCAGTTTTTTTCCCCATTGTATCATAAGAATAACACCAGCCAAACTATCACAGATTAGATCAAAGGTCTATCTGCTCTTGCTTATACGGCACCTGACACTATCCAACAGCAGATGTTGAAGGAAAGATCTCAAGAAATAACATGATTTTACAGTGCAGTTTCCCCAGCACAACCTCCCAGTTCCTAACAACCTGCAATTCAGGAACTCCTTGTGCAAGCTGTAGCCACATCAGTTTTCAGTAGTTCTTGGTGAACTATTTTTCCATGTTCTTTCAACACTTTTTTGTCTTTACAACATTTTGTGGCAATGACTTACATAGCTTATGTACTATATGAGAAAAATATTTTTATTTTAAACTTGTTTGATAATTTCACTAGACATACTGTATGTTTTGTGAGAAATAGTGAGCAAATATGCCCTCTTCACCTTCCTCGTATCATTTATGGTTTAGTAAGATCTCCTCTGTGATTTCCTTTCCAAACTGGCAAGTCTACAGTAATCCTCCCACAGGTAGTTTCCTTTAATTAGTCAAAATTGATCAAGACTGTGACTTGTCAGGGCTATTCCAAGGACCATTCTGTCAATATAGCAATGCTTAGTGTATACAGAAACCAACTGCACACAGTGGGCAGAGAAATACAAACATGGAAGGCTTAAATTACTTCTTTTATACTCCCAGGCATCTTGAATGATCACGGGAGAATCACTTGCATCAAAGCAGGATGGTCCAGGAAGATGTACAGTGCAAGAATTTGCTGGACATCTGTGCTGATTTTGATACAGCAAAAGCAGCTGCTATTAGCACAAGAAGCATAAAGACAAATATTACCACTATCCTTTCCTGAGACCAACTTTCCCATTGCTGCTGTGTTTCATTAACCTGTATACACACTACCTCAGTTTTGACAGGATGCCTTTCAACTCCTGGCTGAGCAATTAGAAAATAACATTTGAATGCACATCTAGGTTCCTGAAAGCAAGAGTTCTCAGTGTGCAGGAAACTGAACCTGCATTAAAATCCCTCTCATTTTCAGATTGCACACACCAGGAGGCAAGGACTTAATAAAATTTGTATGGCAGAATCAGAGAGCCAAAAGCAGCTTTTTAAGCATTATCCAGGGGGCCTGTATTGCAGCTTTTGAACAAATGAATGTCTGATCGGCCTACCCAAAGCTCTTCTCTTCCCATTGGAAAGCAGCCCCTCCCTCCCACCTTCCCTCTTCCTTATTGTAATTACTTTCTGAAAGCATCAAATGAAGTCAAGCATGTTAAACGCTGAGAATTTTATCACACCAAATACAAAGCTGTGCAAAAACTTCAGATTAGGGAGAATGTAATTAGGATAATAAAAATTGGAAAAGGGATCTGAAATGCTAAGAAAAAAAGGTATTAAAATGGATAGTTTGGCAGAAAGGAGAGTTTACCATTACTGGCAATAAAGAAAGTACTAGACAATGTAGGGAATCTCTTAATCTTTCAGAGCAAATACTGCTTAAAGCTACAGACAGGTGAGCCTGAGCTGGTGACAGCACAGCCAAGGTGCAAGTGCTGGAGCACCAAGCAATAGGCCAGCATGCAGGTTAAGAGAAAGCGGCTCATCTACTGAATGGAGAAGTTTTTAATCCCTATTACAGTAACTGAATTCAGGGTGCTACTACTAGTCACTGATTTGGTTTCCAAGAATTAAATTTTTAGAAGCTGCAGCACTCTAGGAAAGGGAGGGAGGACTGACTGTTGTGCACAAGAGCAGGTCCCTGACTCCAGCTCAGCACAGGTTACCACCAAGCCTGGAGGATCACCAACATCTTCAGCGGGATAGACAGGGAGAAGAGGCCCCTGCCCCCCAGCTGCCTCTCTGTCCTGACAGACACACAAAACTTCTGCAGCCTGACTTGGGAAGCTGCAGAGGCCTGTCAGCACCAGCTGGTGTGCTTGCTTGCCTCTGTCTTCCCCTTTGGTCCTGCTGGTCTGTCCATCTTGCTGACAGCTGCAGACAGCCATCTGCTGGGCAATCGCATCAAAAAAACAATCTAGAATAGATCCTGGTCTACAACCAGGATCATTATGCTTCAGTTCTTCCGAGCTTCCTATGAGATTAGGAGCTCAACATGATGCATTAATTGACAGGGCAACTGGAATAGGCAGTGTTAAGCATCATTATCTGGAATTCTAAGAGAAGAGATGCAGAGTGTGTGCATGTCTGTCTCTTCCAAGAATTGTCATTATTTTTGGAACACACCAGTAAAAAGAAAAAAAGATAATCCAGCTTTATGATACATTTTAAAGCTGAGAGGAGTCACTTCTAGGCATCACAGCTCTAGCACAGAAGTCACAAAAGTGACCAGAGCAACTAGGAAACCAAATCAGTACAGAATACTATTTGGTGGCTAGGAAGCACAGTCATAAAAGCTGACCTGGTCCTCTTAAAACTAGTTTGGATTTAGCCTCAGTAAACCTAGAGTTGTGGTTAAAACCATTTGAGAGGTTGGTGCCCTGTGATCACCACTGCTCTGAACCAGTAATAACTCAAGTGTTCCTGCTTTAAGTACATCATTCACCCATACCTGCAATGACTTTGAGAAGCAGGAGGAGTGGGGAGGGTCTGTGACAGGTAAGAAGCGTGAAAAACATGGAGGCAGCTCTAAGCAACTGGGCTTTTTGCATGCTGGGGGCTACTTCATTGGTCCCTGTAAAACAAAGGTGGACTCTGGGGAAGACAGGTTCCCTTCTGGTCCTTCCAAAGAACTGGGAAGGAGAATGGGATTCAAGGCTCCTGTAGTAGCATCTGGTAGTATATATTTAGGAATAACCCTACAGGGAGCCAAGGTGAAGACTAGTTTATGGTATGGACCAGCAGGCCATGCCAAGCTGAAAACAACCTCTTGGCTTCCTTTTCTGTGGGGCATCAGGACAGATCCTTTCCCTAAGCTTCTGCACAACTTTGTCTAGGTCTCTCCTTGGAACACATAAAACACTCGCTTTCCACAGACAGGATGTGTTCTCTAGTGTGAAACATTTGTTTCCATGGTTTGTGTCAGACAGCAGGAGATCTGAAAGCTAAAAGGCAAGGGATTAACAACTAAAGACAGCATGACACAGCTTATTTCACATTCACATCTCAGAATTAAGAATTGGAAAACTTTTGCAGAACCAACCATGCATGACCATGCAAAAAGTAAATGAACTAAAGCACGCATTCTAGCCAAGCAGCAGCTAGCTTTATTGAGTTTTGACAATACTGCATCATAACCAGAACAAATTAAAGTTGCTTTTTTGCTCCTTAGCATTAGTCATTTCTCAGATGAAAATGGATTATGTTTAATATTAAGAGAAAACCAAGGAACAGAAATGAGAGTAAAGTTAAACAGGACTGCAGAGCTAGTGTCCCCTATGTATCCCCCTCATGTATTAGAGAAATTGAGTTCTTAGAAGTCCTCTTGAAATTTCTTAGGTCAGGTACTGAATCCCAGGACAAATCATTTGATGAATCAAATATATTGCGGGTTGCTATGGATCATGCTATACCTGTTAAGTTGCATTTGAGATATTTATCCCATTCACTGGAACAGAAAGTGATAAAGGGATTTCAGAGAAAAGATGAGATCAGGTGAGTCACACACATTTTCCTACTGGCTGCCTCAGTAAAGTTCAGTAAACACATCTGAGCATAATTCATTTTTCTTCTTAGTTCCACCAAAAAAATCAACATGAAGATCCTATGTGGTATCTGTAATACCTCTCAGTGCACCAAAACATAATTCTGGCCTTGCCTGCTTTGTTCCATATTTGTTGCATTACATGCACATAACGTTAAAACCACTGTCAACATGCTAACAGCCACAACTAAAAAGCTACAAGAGATGAGATGCTATTTATATTGTTTGCAGATATGTGCAACTGTTAGCTTATGCCCTGAGAATTAAGTACACACTGCCAAACAATTATTTTATGCAAGTTTCTCAGCATTAATAGCTATATGATTCTTCAGTAAATAAAGAATTTAAAATGTAAGAAATCTCCCCTTCTTCCATGAGGAAGTACTTAAGGAAGTTTAATAGTGATAACCGCCTTTTAGCAGCGTTACTGCTGTGGTACATTGGCTCAGAAATCAGGTATAACACCTCTCACTCCTGATCAACTCTATTTCAGAGTTATGGCTTCTATTTCTGAATGACACATAGCACCACCTAAAGAACGTGAAGAAGGCAAAAAGGTATTAGATAAGTAATAATTCCTGGAACTTCAAGTGATTGTTCTTTTATTCCTCGGAGGCATACTCGCACTCTTCCCTCTCATCTCTAATTTCCAAAGACTTCCTAGTCTTCATAGACCTGGTGCGATCCAATTAAGAAACTTCATAGCAACTTCGAAACCAAGGAAACAAGCCTAGAAAAGACAGAACACATAGAACAAGCATGGACTGTAAAGACCTATTCCAAACAGGGCTTTTGAAATGCAGTGCTATAAACACCTGATATGGTTCATGTGGAAGGAGGAAGTGAGTTTAAAAAAAAACAGTCTTGGAGCAGAGGTAAGAGTACTATCATATCCCTCCATACAAAGGCAGAACTTCTAATCCCTTAGGTTCATTATTTGCTGAATGGGAAGCCAGTCCAAACATCCACACACTTCTGTCTTCTACTGGTGGATGTGTAATCAGAATGAGTCAACAGCCACTTCCATGTGAAGCCGGACTTCCATGTGAAGCTCAGAATGAAGGTATAATTGGTTTTGTCCCTTGATTAAGATACATTTTAGAACCCAGACACCAACAGCCATAAAGCATCTGCAGTACAAAGAATCTCACTGAAATGGTACACCAGCAAGCAGTGAGTCATCTCCTCTGTATCTGCAAATATTCGCTCTAAGTGGCCAGGTCCCTGAAACCCATCTGAAATCATAATTTACTTACTGCATTAGCGGGAAATGCCCTGATCATTACAGCTGTGAAGCCCTTATACAGAGATGCAACTCCTTCCTCTCTGATAAGTTCTCTCAGCACATCTTTAAAGCCATTTGGATATTTTCCGGGAGGAGCTGTGAGGGATCAAAACACATTAGATAAGACGTGTGACAGTCACAAATGTTGAAGGATGGGGCATGTGTAACAGCCCAAGATTTTCAGCATGTTCATACTGCCACACCAGAATCTAAGCATCGCTGAAGCTATATTGTGAAAACATCTACTTGGGAAAATTATTTCAGCCAAAAACAAACAAACAAACAAGCCACCTTACTGAAGATCCAGCAAAGAGAAGCTAGGTGCTCACTGTCGCCACAAAGAATTTACATAACCAAGTCATCTTTCTGTGAGGAAGGGAGAAAGAAGAACTTTTGCCAGGGTTGGATATCTGAGCTGTTATTTTCACGGCTGATCATAGCTCTCCCAAAAACTGCAATTAGGAGATAGGAAGGCCAGGTGTAATAATTGATAAAGCTGGTTTATAAAAAGTAGAAAATGCTGTCACATGCCCCAGCCAAGAACAGCAACAAACTTCAAGTGAAGAGCACAGGCTGATGTTGCACAGATTTGCTGAGGTGTTTTAAAAAAGTTATTCTGTTTGATGAACAAGTTCTTCCACGTCCTGACCCTCCTCTGGAAAGTACTGCCTCTGCCAGCCCTCTGAACTGAACAAGTACTCCACAAATTAACCCAGGTAAACAGAACTGTCATTAAACCACATCTTCTATAAAGCACTATTGTAGATTGGCTCAGTGGAACAAGGACAGAAGACTAATGTATTTTACACTCAACCCTAGCTATGACAAACAACCAGAGCAGCCATTATTCAGGAAAAAAGGAAAATTTTCCTGCAGTAGATAGTTATGATTCATAATACACATATACATATATTAAAAAAAGCCACACACACAAAAACAAACAAACAAAAAAGCGTACTGTCCAGTGGAGAGCTAAGTCCACAGACAGGGACTACTGGAGAGCCTTAACAAAACTCTTCATTGAGTAAGACTCCAAGAGAAACCAATGGAAAACCTGTCAAATCTTGCTGAAGCTCAAGGCCTGGGACCAACTCACTACAGCTAGGCCACAGATATTCAAGAGCAGATCTGATACTCTAAAAGCAATACTCTCAGCCAGGGCCACACAGTTGCTGTTAATTCCAGACAGCACATGCGAGAATGTACACTACCATGTCTGAAGAGAAATGACAAAGCCATTCAAAGAATTACATTTGTAGTAGAACAGTCAAGACACCTGGTTCTAATATTATGATTTCCCTGCTTAGATTTCAAAATCAGTCTCTAAAATTGGGATCATTATATTGGTAGAGAGACAGAGACAGAGAAGTGCAGCCTGATTTGACAAAGAATAACCAGGAAACCAACTGAAAAGCTAGAGACACACTTGGATTTTTCATTTACTTGTCTCAAGTGGCACTCAAGCCGTGCTACCTCTCACCCAGGAAGATGCCCAGACGGCAGCTTCCACCAGTGCCCAGCCGTTCGCTGGAGTGCCACACCCCATGTGGCCATGACAAGCTGGCACGCAACTTACCTGTCTGGAAACGGGATTTCAGCACATCTGGTGGAATGGCAACTACCCAATTGAAGATTCCAGCCAGACCACCAGCAAAGAGGATCCTAGGCACACTGAGGTCACTCACACTGTGGTGGGTTGGAGTGGGATGGGATGGGGGGGGGGGGGGGGGGAAGGGGAAAGAAAAAGAAAAAAAAAAGTAAAAGCTTACATGTTTTGACTAAAATGACAACCAAAGAGGCAACCTGGCTGACAGACAGAAGGCAGAAAAATGCTGCAGAAACAGACAGAGCGTAGTATCTGAGGAACAATTCCAAGAGTCAGAGACCTCTGGGCAAAATGCATCTACTCCACCCTAAAGGTTCAAACTCTTTCATTCAGCAGCACACACACACACAAGGATGCTGTGGAGAAAAAAAACAAAACAAAACAAAAAAAGCCCCAGCTCTTTGCACACACACAGTTGAAAGAGCAAAGAGACACACTCCAAATATTTCTTACGTGTGCCAACAAGATCCAGGATTAGAATTTGTGAGAAACTCAGAATACTATTTTAATTGTCAGCTAACCCCAGACCAAAATAGCTCAACAACCAGGACAACCAGTGACAGCAATTTTTTGGGGGGTTATTTTCACACTACTGTTCAAAACTCCTCCTTGACTGGGGAGATTAATCAGCAGTGTCTGAAAAGTCTAGAGAAGGCTGACTTTGGGATTTCACTAACCTCCTTCCCTCAGGGGTCAGAATGTTCTTCAGCCATTCATACGTCATGAAGTACATTCCACTGGCTGGGACGTCTAGTGGGTAAACAACACAGGCGATGAGTAGTGGGAAACCAAACAAGGCCTTGAGGGACAGCAGCCCTGTGCCAGCTCAGCAACACCACTAAATACATCCAGCTTCCTCTTCTAAGCCTTTCCTACAAAGTGCTGCTGCTGCTCTACACAGAGGAGCCTGAACTTTTCTAGGGAGAGCAGGTGTTAAAGGCAAGAATTGGGAAAATACCTGTTCTTGAGGACTTCTGTCAGCAGCTCTTCTAATCAGACTGTAACCTGGCTGCCAGCCGTTAAGCTAACTATGAGACAACACTAAGCTTCCTTAGATGCATAGCAGATCAGAGCAGTTCAGGAACTGTAAGTTTTGCACATTATTTATTCTGATCAAGATGTTTTGGGGTTGTTGTTGTTCCAGGGTACTCCCACAGCCCATTCTTAGCTCATGCCTGAATTGGACAACCAGCTTCTGGCTAGAAACACTGCCAGTATGGAATTAAATTGCTAGCTGAGAAGCAGAGGATGGAACAAATTCCTAAACTGAGATCTCAAAATACAGAAATTTCAGCTTATACTCAGAAAACACTGCCCCAATAAAGGGAACAATCTAACATTGTTCAGAGGGGAAGAAAACAAAACATGTTAAGCCTTTAGTGTCTGGCATAATTACTTTGCTCTTGTTGTTGTAGGAGAGGGGACATGCCATTCCACTCCAAAATAAGCAACACTCAAGCAGGTAGAAAGCATAACTGCTGCAATTGCATTTTTTTAAAGCAATCATCATTATACAACAATAGTCACAGACAGCAGCCACAGTCCTTCTCCCAAGAGGTGGGGGAGGGGAAAAAAAAAAAAAAGCGCACTTCTGTATTTTGAAGTCTCTGATTCCTTTTGCCTTCTTGGATTTTAATTAGTTCCTATATCCCTCTGAATCCTTGTCATCTAATCTCTTCCTCACTCACTGAGAATCTCATGTTTATTTCTCAGTCCCTTTAAGGCATTGGAGTAGCTCTGCAGACTGCAAAAAAAGAAAAAAAAATAGATGACATAAAGCATCTCCAATAGGCTAAAGGGACAGTGAGATTTATGACACTATGTCAGTCTTAAAAGTACCCCATGCAGAAGAAGCATCAGAACATTTCCATCAGTTACCTCTCATAAGGGTGAGCACTGTCCCCTTGTACACGCCTCTAATCCCAGCCTCACGGTACAGCTGTTTCGCACAGTCCATTGGGCCACTGTATTTAGTTTCACCTGTAGCTGCCTGGATCTGAAGGATTAAAGTGATTGTTTCTGGGTGGTGAACAATCATTCAGCTAATAGTAAGAAAGCCACGTGCATGCTGCCAGAGGAAAGAGCACGTATTCATTCCACAGGCACTCCTGCAGATGAAACCTTTGCATCATTTTCTCAGACAGCTCTCTGCTTTTCAAGCTGAGGATGCATTTACTGGTCCACAGTGGCTAGATTCTCCCTTTATAGTGTAAGTTTGAAACAACTGAAGTCAGGTAATTTTATACATACACTTGTCAAAAACTAGCCTTCAAATAATTTAGTAAAATTCAAACAATTTTTATGATAATATCATGTCTGTCAGAACTAATGCGTAAACACCCATTTCCATACTAACAGAGTGCAAGATAGTGTGATAAAAGCAAACCTTCCCATCTCTGCCAAAGACAGTATTTTCATTTGTTCATGTTTATATTTCCTAACAATGCCTTAAAAACCCTGAAGGAAGTGTAGAGCTTACAGTCACTCAGCTAAACACTAGAAAAGTATTCTATGTATTTTGAAATACATCCCTCAGTTATGTATTGGGAACATGGGAAGATGATGGAAAAATCTTTGCCACAGAAAGAGTCCCACGATCTAGTGGGTCTAGATGTCTTCAGAATAAATTTAATTCTGGAAAAAATGGATTTTTCCATATTTTAAAATGGACTGAGGCATCTGCTGATGCCTCATATAATGCCACATAGTATAATGCTTGTGCTCTGTAAAGTGAATAGAGCAGTGAATGCTGTATGTGCCTATACTGTCATGGTGAGTTTGTATAATGCTTCTTCATGACACAGTTGCATTAAATGACAGTTGTCTCAGTCCTGCCAAAAAACAGAACAGAGTAAACTCACTGACCAAAGAAGTTCCTGGTATGGGAAGACAAGACCCCTAAAATTAAATTCCCATAATCACTATCTGCCTTACCTGCAAAAGGCACTTGATTCTCTCTCCTGGAGCCATGATTACTGTTGTAAACACTCCCGACAGCATGCCAGCAGCAAACAGCTGAGGATATCTGCTCAGAGGAAACAGAAAAGACCCTAACGTAACACAATACATAGGCAATGAAGGGCAGAAAGATCCCTGTATCGTCAGATTACACTGTTGCAAACAAGGCTGGCATTGAAACTAGAAATGCATCCACTGCCTATCATCAGTGCAAAAGTGCCTCATTTAATGCACAATTAGAGCTAAACATTTAAGATTTCTAGGATTCAAAACCACAGTTCCCACAGCAACCGTAACTCAGCTCTTCACGTTTATTGTATTTGTTAATATTCTTTCTACTTGCATTATTTGCTACTGCATTCCCCATTGATTTTTATTCTGAACATTTCTTCCTCCTCCAGTCTTCCACTCTCTTCTCAGTGACCACAGCTTCCACACTTATTCCTGCTCGTGCCACCAAGAGCCACATTTCTGCAAACCTTGTTCAAGCCTGTCGCCCTTATTCCCTTGCGAGGTGACAATAGTCTTGTCACACTCAGAGTGTCTGCCACGGAGCTCCCTCCCTGGTCTCCTCTAACATTGTCCATCAGGCCCTATGATTCAATCTGTCTGTATGTCTAGTTTCAGTATTGACCTTCCATTTACTCTCAGCCTTTTCTCCTGATAACACAAAGGCTGTGTCTCTCCAAACTTAGTTTTTCTCAGGCCCTCATTCTTTCAGCTTCTCACATTGCCAAATCTGTTCTATCAGCCTGCCCTCGTCCCCCCACACTCTGCATTTGCTTTCATGCTGTCTCTACAACAGCTTTCATGCTGTCTCTACAACAGAGATCTCTTAAGCAGGCCAACTTTCTCCATCACAGATTTGTGCTTATATCCAACCTCCTGCTAACCTACCTAGTAAAAAGACCTAGTTTCTCAATTACCTAAATTCCACATCTTCTACTTCTCTCCATATGCCTAAGAAATGGCATTCCATTCAGGTTTTCCTATTCTCATACCCCTTTTTTACTCTTAAATTCCCCTTACATTTTCTTCCTTCCCATCTTCTGCCAATAGGATAAGGTGCAACTTATTCTTTCCTGCTTTGACCCCACAACTCTGTCCACCAGCTGCACTATCTCCTTTCAGAGTCCATTTAATACAGTCTGCAGCAACATCTGAAGGCCGTATTCCAGGAAGACTACCTTGTCCCTTTCCAGTCTAGTTTCTACACCACTGAAACAGCAGTGGAACTACTGTGCAAACACTTTCTTCATAACCTGAATCCAGAGCTGCCACTCCAGCTTTACTCTTCAGCCCTCAGCTGGTGTCAGCACCATTAATCAGGCTCCCCATCATAAACTTTTTCCCTCCCTCTCCCATCCTGGCCTCCCGCTGCTGCTTCCTATGACCCTTCCCTCCTCATTGACTTCTCTCCCTGCATTAACAGATAATATCTTCAGATGGTAACTCATGTCACTCCAAATCTCTATGAAGTCACCACAGACTCTGTCCATACCATGCCACATGCTCTTCTCCATTTCTGCACCTTATCTCCAAGTAATCTCATTCATAGAGACTGATCCAAGTTTCTGCCTATCAGGTCTTTTAGACCTCTCTCTGCAATCCATATGCACCTCCTGCTCAAACTAAGCTTTGAGTTTTCTAATTCACCTTGGGACCATTCAGCCCTAGAAAAGACAAAACTTCGGCTTCTCAGGTTTCTTTCCATCTCCTTCCCTCCCAAACCTCCCTTCCAAATCAGCATGGGGAACCACTGCCATCCTACCTGCCTCTAGACCCATAACCATGGTAGTAACAGTCTGAGCTTTCTTTATGGCCCCCACATCCCAGGCACACTACATCTTACTACACAAAAATGTCTGCATCTAAGGTACAGCACAGTGGGGCGCAGTGACCGCTCTACCATTTATCTGTTGATCTTTGTACTTTCTCTCCCACTGCTCTGCTTGGGAGGAGCTCTCCATAAAGACTCACAACACTATGCTGCCCCCCTCCAGCTTGCTTCTTAAAACTCCATTCTGCTATGATGTGTACAAAACACAAAGCATTGAGGTGATTAGGAGGATGGCAATGAGCCCACAGACTATTTGTTTCCTTGTATTCTCTACTCCTCGCCAGCCCCCTCCGGTCTTACCCTTCAGCCTTGTCCACATGAGGAAGTTAGTTATGCTGGTAAACTACAAGTATGCAAACAGTGCCACAGCGCCTCGGCACTCTCTCCCTTTACGCAACCCAAGCAAAGGTAGCTTGCTCCATGTCGCGGAAGCGGCTAGCGCTGCACAGCCGGATGCACTCTGTACCACCCAGGCACCTCCCTGTTCAGGCAAAGCTCCAACGGAGACAGTGTCTCCCCACCCCTCCATGCTTGGCTCAACACAATGGACTCCTGCTTTCCAACATGGCTCCTAGGCATCGTATGAATAACAGAATAAAATGTCGCTAAGCTACAGTACTGTTCCTCTAGAGCTGTATTTCACAATTCAGCAAAGAAAGGGAGTACTTTGGGGGGGGTGGGAAGGGGTCTCCTTATGCGTAAGCTAATCTGAAGAGAGACACAAAGTTTTATTAGCTTCTCATAGAAAATTTAGCCATCCTTTTCATTCCACAGGACCATCTCTTTTCCAGAAGGTTAGAAGTGCCACAGAGCTAGGCTGCTTATAAACACTGCTTTTCAGAAATTAATCATGAAATATTTCTATCGCTGTTATTATATCCTAATATATGGACACAGTAAGAGTCACAGCTAGCAGGGAAAGGAGAATCAGGATTCGTGACTGAATTTTGTCAAGACTGCTTGACCGTGAATTTAATTCTTCCATAATTTCTGTTAATAGTGAGACTGTTCTCAAGCAATCATTATATAACTCACACTGTATTCATCTAAAATGGAATTGTTGTTTAATAGCTCCTTCTTGCGTAGAAAGGGAATTGCATAGCACTTGCCCACATGCTGTCTGTTTTTAGCCTGTGCTATCAGTCCCACGCTTCCAGAAGCATTAAAACACACCCATGTTTTATTTTTTAGAGCTATATTTATAACCTAGGAGGAGAGACAAATTTACACCACAACTCAATGTGCGACAATACAGCAGGCTGTAGTCTTAGGGTGCCTTTCCCAAATGTCTGAATAACACAGAAACTCACGTCAAAATGTCATCAGGTTTTCGCTGTTGGAGTCTTTTTCCCAAGCCAAATCCAAAGAAGCACACAGCAAACATGGGTGTCACTCCAACAATAGGAGCTGCCATTCCTTTATACAAGCCTCGGACTCCCTGCAAGAAATGTTATCACAAGAATTATTTGCTATAAATACATAACTCTTTGCACACATTTCAACTTACTGAGAAGCAAAAGGTTAAAACACAGGATAATATCAGAGTCAGCCAGTCCAATTAATTAGAGGAATAATGGGATCTATTGTTTACTTGCAATGATGCACACTTAACTGAGGCTCAAGGCCTGTTGCAAAGGAAGGTTATCCTTCCTGGACAATACTGGCATCATTTTCAGCCTTCTCTTCCAATACTGTTCATGCTGCCTCCTGTACTGACATGCCAAATATAAGGAAGTTAAGTTAAAAGCCACCTGAACAATAGTCCTATTAGATTATGTCCAAAGTCTTCTCTCTCAAATACATACAAAAATGCACACGTGCTTTATGAAGAAGTCATCAAATGCAACATTACTGTAAAATCCTGACTTTAAGCCTGACAATGCTGGATCTGATTCATTCTTTAGGTAAAGACTAAGCCAGGGAGACCAACTTGAACTCCTTCACTTCCCAAACAAACTCAGTTTGGAATGAGTTCAAGAGCAGATTATTTTTGCTTTCCTTCCCTAAGCCAAAACTTTTTCACGACACAAGTTTACATCCCTGATGTTTCCCTTTAGATTAAAAAAAGACATCATCAGACTGCAGACTGTATCAGACAAACTCTGATACAGACCCCAGCAGTACCATTTATTTCATTTATCTTGCCTTTCAACTGATGATACTAACTCCTTTCTAATTAAAAGGAGAGTTACAAATTATCCTTCTAGATAAAGGCTAGATGCACAAATTAAGTATTTTCTGCCTCTCCTCCCCTCTCCCAATATCAGCCTATCCCAATATATGCTTGTATGCTTACAGGCACAACTGACTGTGTAATGAAATCCTATCTGTTTGACAAAGATCAGACATGCCTGCTCAATCTTCCCACGAGCAGTAGGAAGTAAAAGGTCTTAGCAGAGAGGCTTAACGTTTTTTTCCTTATAGAAACAGACGAGTATTGAGTAGGAGTAGAGAGGCAACATTACTTTTGAACTTCACATCAGAAGACTATGATTACAGTTCCACTCTGACGTCCATGCTTCAGAAGGTGTGTTGAAAAATTGCAAGGGATTCAGAAGAGAGCTACTAAAGCTTTTCAGTGCTTTGTGGAAGAGACTAGGGAAGCAAGATTTACTTTGGTTAGGTAACAATCTATGAGCTCTATCACAAAAGTAGATTTCTGATCTGAGACAGCTCCTTCATTTAGCAAAGAGTGTCTCAACTAGATCCAGTGGTTAAGAACTAAACTTCAGACTAGTAAATAAACAGTTGGGCATTATACCCATTGTTTCCAAATGTTAAATAGCCACTGGAAAAACTTACCAAGCAGCAAGGTGGATTCTATGTCACTTAAAGTCTTTAAACCAAGGCTGCATGCCTTTCTAAAAAAAAAAATAGACTATAGTTCAATCACATGATATGGGCTGATTCAGGGGTCACAGAGTGGAAGCCAATGTCCACCTTATGAAGAAGATCAAACAAAGTTACTATAATGGTCCCTCTGACCCTTAAAAAAAAAGGGGGGGGGGGGAAGAGAAAGAAAAAAACACTAGGAATTAAAACCTCCATTTACTCATCCACCTTCTCACAGATGGTATAATAATATATTATAGAAGAAATTAAAAGTACTGCTTTTATTAACAAAAGTCATTGCCTATTTTAGGACTTCCCAAGAGAGCTCCAAATACCAAAGACAACGAGATTCCACCACCTACGACAACAAAGCCAGCCAGCAACTGCCAATGTTAACCCCAGTCTTTAGGTTCAGATATTAATATCACAATATTTTGAACCATCAGCGTTTCTTCACAAAGCAAAAAAACACGCATTTGGAAGAAGTAGATGGTAAGTACTCCTCAAAATAGATCTCCCTTCAAGTTTTGTAATCCGATGAAAAATTTTAGAATCAGTTCAAGTGATAACCCAAGAATTTTATATTCTGGGGGCGGGGAGGGGGGCAGCATTCCCACACGATGCCATTGCTGTGACGTACACGGACAACTGACATTTTTGGCAGGCGCTGCACGGTAACGCAGGCTAACACAGTACCTCTCCAACCAGAGTCTTCCTGAAACAGTCAAAGGTCCCAGAATAGAGCAGAGGCTGCCCAGGCTGGGGTACGGGCTGGGTCTGCAGCCTGACCTGGCAAAAAGAGACAGGAGACACCGCTTTATTAAATCTCTCTACCTGAGCTCTGATTCAGAGAACGCGTCTGCACGGCTAGGCAGTAACAGTGTTTGTGACCAGACTTCACGATAGTGGCAAAGACATTAGCATCGTTTTAGCCATTTACAGAAGAGACTTGAGTTTTAGTGTATTTAACGATTTTTAATTGCTTCGATGATGTTAGCAGCGTTACTTCTCTGATTTATCATTATTTATTTATTATTACTACATTTCTCTCACGGGGGGGCTGCGGGACGGCCGCGGGCCCCGCCCGGGCTCCAACCGGCCGCCGGAGAGCCCAGCGCGGGGTGAGGGGGCCGGGGCTCCTGCCGGGCGGCGGCGGCCGTCGAAGGCAACGGCCACTCCGGGCGACTCCCCCCGGGGAGGCGGTGGGGCCGCCGCGCCCGCAGGGAACATCCCGCCCACCTAGCGCGCGGGGCACGCCGGGAAATGTAGTCGGCCTCCCCCCCCCGCGGGGCACGCCGGGAAACGTGGTCTTCCTCAGACTCACTCCCCGCCGCCGCAATGCACGCCGGGAGCTGTAGTTCTCCCCTGCCGCGCTCGCTGAGCACCCCGGGAAGTGTAGTTCTCTCGCCGGCTTCCCCCACCGGCCGCCCCCGGTGCCCCCCGGCGGCGGTCCCGTCCCGGCGGCGCGCCACCGTGCCGCCCCCTCACCTTGATGGTGTCCAGCGGGTGCCCTACGAACACCAGGCAGACACCCCCGAAGCCGCCGGCGAAGAAGTTCTTCACGGGGCTGATGGGCTGCACCTGCTTCGCCATGGCGGCGGCAGAGGCCGGGGCCGGGGCTAGAACTGGGACTAGGACTAGGACCGGGACCGAGATCGGGATCGGGGTGTTGTGTCCCCGATGAGTAAACACCGCCCCCTCCGCCCCGCGACCTTTACCCCAGTGCCAGGCCGCGCGGCACGCCGGGATCGCGGGGGCGGGCGCGGGGCAGGCCGGGATAGTGGCGGCCCCGGGTAGCGTCGCTCGAGCCCTGACAGCGGCAGAGGCCCGGGCCGGGCTGTTCGCCGCCCTAGAGGGCGCCGAGCCGGCACCGCGGGGCGGTGCCGCGCCGCCGGCTCGCCGCTCCGGAGGGGAAGGACCGGGGCGGCGGGCTCGGCCACTGCAGGAGGCAGCCCCTCCGTGGGGAGCGGCCCCCGTCGCCGCCGTGGTGGTTCATCCTGCCCACCCCGCCGCCGTCCCGATGGTTTGTTCCACTCCTCGCCCCCCCGGTGCCTCGGTGGTTCGTCCCGCCCGACCTTGCTTCGGTCCGCCCCTCCGCCCTAATCTAATGGTTCGGTCCGCCCCCGCCCCACGCCAGTGGTGCGGTCTGAGGGCAGTGGCGTGGCCGTGGCGCCGCCCGGCGGAAGTGACGCCGCGCGGAGGCCAGGGCTTCCGGCGTGCAGGCAGTGGCGGCCCGGCAGGAGGAGCCCGGGGCGCCGCTCCCTGCCTCCGCCGCCCCGGCCGCGCTCCGCGGCGCCCGGTAAGTGCGGGGGGGCGGTGGAGGGCTCCCGCGGAGGCGACCTGCCCCGCGCCGTGGCGGCGGCGGAAGCCGGGAGCGCCTGGGGCGCGCCGCCGCCTGCCGGGCCCGTGCCCCCGCGGCGGGGGGCGGCCGGAGCCCCGGCGCGGGTCTGTTCCCGAGGCCGGAGCGGACCCGGCGGCGCGGCGAGCCCCGCGGCCGAGCGGCGCCCTCTGGTTTGGGGGGAGCTCCTGCTCCGTTTGGCGTCCCCTCGCGCCGCGCGGGGCTCCCGGGGGGCAGGCGGTCGGGAGGGCGCGCAGCGCCTGAGGCCGGCGCTAGGGATCGGGGCGAGCTGGCCGTGCTGGGGCTCCTTCCGCCCCCCGCCGCCGCTCCAGCTCTTCTCATTCCCGGCCACCCACGGCTCGCTCCTTCTCCCGGCTTCTCCTGTTTTCCTCCTGTCGCGTTCAGGATGCGTGGGACAAGTACGTGATTTCGTCTTGAGCACGTTAGAAAAGAAATGGATGTGAGGTGGCTTAAATGAACGTGGTGTCTTTCTGCTCCGACGTAGGGAGGACACTCCAAGCACAGAGTTACCGTGGAAGGAAGGCTTGAGTAGGTACGGATAAAATAACGTGCTGAAAAATGATGATAACTTAGAAGGGACAGGAATGAAACAGATTAGATTAGTTGGGAAGGGCAAGATAGTCGTGGTAGTCAGAATACTAAGACTGGAAACGGGAAGGAGAGCAGGTAAATTCACAGTGGATGTGTGATGTGGCTGCAAGGAGGTCTCTGCAGAGTCACGTATGGTAAAAAGGGTGGGAGGTGATCTTCCTGGTTCTCTGTCTTGGAATGAAAAAATCATCTGAAAACTCAGTGGAGAAGAAAATGGCAAAGTATGCCTGCTGGGTGTGTGTGAAGCAGCAATTGAAGATGATCCCTGGATTACAGGCTTGAGTGACATAGACAAAGATGCGATTAACAATGATAGTAAGTTTGGAGCTGGGATTGTAAAGAGTTTCAGAGGAAAGAGAGAGTGTCAGTCCATTTAAAGGTTGCGTGGATAAGTGACTCGGGAAACAGACTTGAGTTACGCTCTCTCAATTTCAAAATTATCAGTAAAGAGGTGAGAGGGGACAAAGCCATCTCACATGGCTGTGAAATTATCAACCGCAGAAGTAGAAGGCGGGAGGATGTCCTCCAAACCACTTATTCAAGAGGTCCCAGAGAGGTAGATACAGAGGATAAGAAATCAGAAAAGGATGATGTGGTGAGACAAAATACAATATGGGGTTGTGTAACTTCCTATTATCAAACACCACAGTGAGGTCAGAAAGAGACTGATGGTAGCATACTTGAAGGCATTTATTTCAATAGACTTTGTTAAGAAGAATTATATTGTAAAGTGGAAATCGGCAAGAGGGCATCTCTGGTAGAGCAGAAAGAGAGCGGAGAGTAGGGGTGGATGTGTTTACAAGTTCTTGCAAGGAGGCTGGGGAAAGAAAGAGGATTAAATTATATTAGTGTTAGTGAAAATGAGGGAGTGTTTTGGATGAAGGTGGTAAAGTAGGACCTCATTCTTGGGTAGGAGAACAAACTAAATATGGTTTAAAATTTTGAAGTCTGATCTTTAGGATTATGGTAATTATTTAGTCTAAATATTCTTTGTTCTTTTGACACTCTTTTGCATTTGTCATCTTTATTGTCTTGGAAGTTAGTGATATCAAGTATTAGGTATGTCCTTTGTTAATGTGTGCTCGGAGAGCTCATGACTGGGTGATGAGGGCCTTAGGCTGAGAATTAGGTGAGTTCTGTCTCTTGTTTTCCTTCTATCTTGCCTTGTTTTGCCAGCAAGTTTGTGCCTTAATCTTCCTCTTATTCACTCATGTCCATATGATGTTAAGTTATGCTGGAAGTGAACTCTTTCCCAAAGTGGTGTGACAAGAGTCACAGAAGACATCCAGTCTGCAAACTGTTTTCTCCTTGATATATTGGTTTGCCCATGCAAACAGTTCCTCTGTTTGTTCATATAAATAGGTTAGTTGAACAGAGAAATGGCTGAAAAGTACTTCTAGGAGCCCTGCAGTTTTGTGCCTCTTCTCCGCAGTGACTGGTACGTGACTACTTAGGTACTGTAGAAACCCCTTATTCTACTTATACATCTGAAAGCATCTCATTGCTTTGATGGCACTCACTGTGCATTGAGGTAGGACATGGATCATCTGTTAAACGTGGGTTTTTTTTTCCTATCTCCATAGTGTGGGATGATCTGATTGAGTTTGGGAACTTTCCTGACTGGTGATACCTGTTTAGGCTTTGTGATGCTCTGAGACTGGCCCAACAAAGCTGTCACACACTAGGCTACTGATATCTTCTGTAGGAATGTCTAGACTGATTCTAGATTCTCAGATAAGTTATTCCTTTAATGTAATGGATCTTTGCCTGTTATATGTTACTACTTTTGTGCAAGAGGTCAGTGTTGATACAGATTAAGCCCAGACTGAATCATGAAAGAGACTAGAGGGAGGGAGCATATAGATTTGCCTTGTGTCTGTCAAATCAGAGCCCACCAATGATGCCGAAATACAGAACAGAGAGATCTTCATTTGCAGAACCCTGATTGGAAATAGAGCCAGAAA
Source organism: Dromaius novaehollandiae (assembly GCF_036370855.1). NCBI lineage: Eukaryota > Metazoa > Chordata > Aves > Casuariiformes > Dromaiidae > Dromaius > Dromaius novaehollandiae. Next base: position 16,008,551 of record NC_088109.1, on the reverse strand, counting down.
AGTACACTTATTTTTCAGATCAGAACCACCATCTTTTCGAAATACGTATTTGTAGGAGCATGTTTACCACCTCCCCTGGTTCACTATATGAGAGTTGCCATGTGTGGAAACCTCAGAATTTTTTTCTGTCTGTGAATGGGCTTGTGTGTGACAGAGGGAGACCCTCATTTAGCAGCAGTTGTGCGAGTGATTCCTCAGCAGTATAAGTAGGTTACTTGGACCTGATGGCTTCTTAATCTGGAAGAAAAAAAGTTTTGCCTTGGCAGCTTGATGGAATCATCTACATTACTAGCATTGCTACTGTAGCTCATTTTGTGTCGCTGATAGGAAAATACTCTTCAAGATTTCACCTCTGTCACCTTCCAGAGTGGAGGGTCGGAGCCCCAATCCTCTAAAGTTCTGCAGGAAACCATGCTATAAAATATGTGTGTGTTGTGGATAGTCAAGAAATCAAGAGTCTTGTGAAAGGAATGGAGACCAGAATTCAAGGGATAATATAATTAACTTCTAACCTTCATCCTTTCTCACTGGAGGAGCTTTATATCTGCTGAAACCAGTGCAGCACCTCAGATTAATTATGCATCAGATCTCTTCCTGGTTGACCTGTGATGTCTGGTCTGTTTATTAGACCCAGAAAACAAGTAAGTTCAGGAAAAATAATGAAAAATTACGTTTGAGATTTCCAGTGCTCTGAAGTCAGATTAGGGTTTCTCCAGCAGCTACAAATTGTAGCATTGTGCATATATATTATAATGTTAGAGCTAGTGTAAACAGTAAGCAGAAAGCGACATATGTGCAAGAAACCCAATATATGCTGCCTGTGGGAAATACAGCTTTGATTTTATGTATATATTTTATGTGTAAAATTTGATTGCAGCATGCTGTTTTAACTCTTGTATTTAATCTCTCTTGAAACAAAATTAATTGTTTAAATGGCACTTTGTGACTGAGTACGAGATGACCGTAATTCAAGGTTGGTATGTGCTCTGTCTGCTGAACGTTTTTAAAATCTAATTCATACTGTTTTAGTTACATGAGCAGAAGGTGTGTAGTTCAGATAAGTAAAGTCAGATTACATGATTTTTCTATTACCAGTGAAAATACAAAAAATAGCTTGGCTGTTCTGATTCCTCCTAAACAGCAACTGTCAACTCTTGATCATAAATTTGTACATTCAGAAGGTAATAAATGTACATTGAGAAGGTAATAAAATGAGAATTTATTTTTTCTCCCTCAAATACAATGCACGAGCCACATCACATCCAGCAGAGCCTAGTTAAAGGAAGAAACTGATTTTGCCATTTCTTTGAGATGGTACTGAAGACTGTTAAACTCAGTGTAAGAGAAAGATCTGTTTCCCCTTCTTGCTTTCCAAAGTCCCAGGTGATTTCTGTGGTTCTGAAGCAGTGTGTAGTTGTACAGGGTGTCACAGTTGCCTCTCTGGCTCCTGGTGATCTTAGACAAGTTTCTTTGTTTTTTGTTGATGAAATGCAGATGATGTTTTTGATAAAAGAACTTAATATCATGAGTATAGATGTATCTTGGAGAAGATGTGTAGTGGAGCTTGTGGAGAGCTTCTCCAAATGACAAAAATCTTGGGGCCCTTGCTGGGGGCTAGGATAATGTAATAAGCACATGTAAAAGCAGCACTGGCTTTGCAGGTGCAAACCAGGGCCCTGCATGGCAGAATCTTATTTAGCTGGGCTGTCAGATCAGTCCATTCCTGTCTGTTAAATCACCTGTATGATGTTGACATGGCCTCTCTTACAATTTCTTAGGCAACAGAAAAAAATTGTTTTTCCCCCTTTAGGAAACAGAGCTCAGATGAAATCAAAAGAACGATAAAGTTTGGTGGAGAAAAAGAAGCTACAATTGCTTGCCTGGCCTGCAGTTGACAGGGCACTAAGATGTCCGTGGACATGAACAGCCAGGGCTCTGACAGCAATGAAGAGGATTATGACCCTAATTGCGAGGAGGAGGAAGAGGATGAGGATCCTGGGGATATTGAGGATTATTATGATGGGGTAGCTAACGACGTGGAGCAGCAGGGAGCAGATGCCTTTGATCCAGAGGAATATCAGTTCACCTGCCTGACTTACAAGGAGTCGGAGAGCACTCTGAATGAACACATGGCCAGCTTGGCTGCCACGTTAAAGGTGAGGAAAGGTTTCTGCGTTAACACAGGTGTAAAATAAGTTTATATGATTGAAAAGGCGAATGCTGAACACAGAGTCTGAAAAAAAGCTGTGGCGACATTGCTGTTATGGGGGTTGGAGGAACATTATTAAAGGTCCCTGATACAAAACTGACTCAGAGGTTTACAGATGTTGCGTGCTGATTCTGGGACCTGAAAATCTTCCTTACAAAATGTTGATTCTTACGACTTTTTTTCCAGAATTGAGTGTCATGATCACAGCACCTGAGTTTTAACTCTTTGCGTTAATACCATGCAAAGAAGGTATATACAAGAGAAATGAACCAAATCATAAATGATGCAAATCGATGCACCTGTGTTTGAGAAGATGACTGACAGATAGGAAGACATGCTAAAAGTCTAATTCTAACATCGGCATCTTACCTTGTTGGTTCTGAGAGAATAATCATAGACTTTCAGAAAGACAGATCAGCTGTCATGCAGGATATTAACCCTGTCGTTGCAGTGACAAGCAATTAAAGTACAATGAGCTTGCCCCCTCTTAATTCCTCTCAGGAGAAGATTCCCACTCAAAGTCATCTCCATACTATTATTCTCGAATAAGATTTTTGTGAAATTTTCATTCTTCTTGTGCAACTGATGACTGTAGTGCAGACTAGTGATCAGAGGAGGTTCCCTCTGTCCTGTCAGTGTGCTTTGGTCCTGACACAGATAATAAGAAAGCTGAGTTCCTAAGCTGTTAGGTGTTGGCACTCTGAAATTACCAATGTGCCTGCCTTCTGACAGGTCTCCTAGTGTTTGTTCTGTGGAACAACCCGTGATAGCAGGACAGGTGACCACAGTAGGTAAAAACTATGTTGGAAGGCTTTTGAGTCCTATTAATTTGGTCTGGAGTCAGCCTAACTTAAAAAATGAGAGGGATCTATTGATGATCCATATTTGTATATCAGAGAGTCCTATAGAAGTAGTTACAACAATAAAGCCTGAAGACGATAAAGCCTATAAACAATAGACTATAAAGTGCACTAATACTTCTTGCTGCATCTGTAGCTGATTTTGCTGTCTATTGTGCTCGTTTCCAGGAACTATCACCTCAGAAAATAGTGTGTTTTATTCTTTCTTGATTATTAAACTCTTGACTGTGATTTTTCTAAAATGTGTGATTCAAGGGTTGAATGCCTGCTGTTTTGTATATATTGTAAGAAAGGGAGGCAAAAGAAAGGAACAAATAGGAATAATTGGTCAGCAATTTTGATCCAACTGCCAGTTGCTCTTGGTTCTTTGTGATTAACTAGATTTAGAAAGGTATTTCTGGTCCTTACTGTGTGACTCCAAATGGGACACCCTTGAAAAATTGTTGACATGTTGTTCATTTAAATTAAATTAACAAGAGCAATATTTGATCCAGTCTTTAAAGTTGGGGCATCCAGAGTTAAAATCATAGTTTTTCAAGAATTCCAAAAGTCCCTCTGATGTTAGACCAGCAAAGACTATAGTTGCCCTGATCATTAAAACCAACCTATTAGATCAAATCTGGTCCCAAATGTGACTCTTGTGGGGGAAAGGGTGGAAGGTTTTAGATTCCTTTGATATCAAGAATGTGCCTGCATAATTGCTTAAAAATCAAGTGCCTACACATTTTGGTTTGTGCATGAGAAGATAAAAATAAATCTGGGTAGAAACCCGAAAAACTGTGATGATGTCAGCCATGCATTAAGTCTTTAGCTCTTAAAGTGCCATCCTCATCCTCTGTTTGCTAGCAGTGGTGGTGCAAGAAATGTACATTTCTTAAGTTGGAAATCTGCTGTGTATCTGAAGCATGTGCTTTTTGTTTCCTGGCATCCTTTCTTACAATATTTCAGCAACCCTGCTTCTTCCTTCCCCTTTTTTTCCCTCTCCACCCTACCCCCACCTCCCCCCAAGGAAAGCTGTGATTTTGTAGTTTTCTGAGACAAACTGGAGTGGAAAGAATTTGGGTCACATTAGCAAGAGTATGAGAAGAAGGAAATTGGATAGAACATGTTGAACTATTTGTTATCGTTATTTTCCATTGACTTAATGGAGATGCATAAACAGGGGCTGTTTTTTATAAGAACTGTGTTAACATTCTTTTCCTCTAACTTCCTTGAGCTCTAAACTTTTTTCTTTTGAAGACTACCTTTCATAATGTCGTCCTTGCCTTTTGGATAGTTGGGATCATTTTTTGTGAGCGCCCTAGTCCACTTTGCTGATTCCTTCTCCTTTTCCTTTCAGGGCTAGTCTTTGTGATGTCTAGTGCTTGTGTGGTGCTTTTCAGCATTAGATCATGTTTAATACAGAGTGGTTGCCTCTGCCAGGGAAAGACAAAGGTAAATTAAGGACCATTTGCAGGAGGTGTAATGTTGAATGCAGTCCATGGTGTGGAAGCTGAACAATTTGTTATCCTGGGCAATGAATAGACTAATACAATTCTCTAAAGTAAAGGAAAAAAAATAAATGCAGTGAATGAACTCAAAGCAGTTTTGAATGCTCTGCCATTGGTAGATTGTCATTAGGTGATTTGCTTTCCAAAGGTTAAATTGAGGGGGGTCTTGAGCGTGTTTTTCCCTGTGACATATTGTATACACTCTTTTAAGATCAAAAACTGGTATTCAGAGCCTTGTATCCTCATACTCACAACTTACACTGTTAGTAATAATCTAAATAAATAGTATTTCACTTGCTGTGTTCATTAACCTTCAAGATATTTTCTAACTGTGTTACTTGACTATTTTAGGCTGACTCCATTGAATGCCTGTTTTCCTTAAAGTGTCAGGGTGAAGGATTACCTTCCTTAGAAACCCTCTCAGCTACCTGTTCTCATGCCTTATGACTTGCAGCAGACTTTGTTCTCCCTTTTACTGAAGCTGACCTTGGGTTGACTGGCCACCTTCAGGTCAGGTGTGAACATCCTATGTGTGTTTAGAAGTTTAAATGCAACAAGATAGTCTCTGCCACAAAACACTCATTTTGTTTATCCGCTCCAGCTAGTGACAAATGGGTTAAAATCCTAGATTTTATGATAAAAGTATGAAACCCAGCATGTAAGTTGATGTAAGCCCTTGTTTTGTTAAAACCCTCAGTCATTTTAAACTGACATAGTATATATGAATTCATATATATACTGATATATATATGAATTTTTGTTTCTCTCAGCTATAGAATTTCTAGACTAGAGTCTGTTTAAAAATAAAATTTATTAAAAACTGCCACTAATAGAATTAGCAATGAATAGAACCAATGTATCTCATATTGTCATAGGAAACTTTGACCTTGAGTTTTTCTGACTTACTTTTTATCAAATACGGAATTATGGATGAAAAAGGAAGTACAAACAAGGTAGCAGTCGATACAGTCAGTTGTGCAGTGTGCCTTGCCTTCAACAACAGTATGTGGTTATCTAGGAACAGAAATCACCATACTGAAACTAGAGAGACTTTGTAAATTGTTCTTTAAAAGTTTCTTCTCAATTTGTTTTTAGTAAAAACTGTGAGTAGGTCCTAGCTTTCTGGGAAAAAGGAGTGGAAACGCTTGCCCCTTGGTTAGTCCCATTGAGTCAGGAGGACTGTTCGTGGAGGACTCGGTAAATACCTTGACTGCAATAAGGACAGACCATCTCTGCTGAAATACACCAGAATAAAACCTCAAACTAATATCATCCAAAATGGTGGTTCTCTGACCAAAAGGCTTGTGAACTGAAGCAGATCATTTTCAGGGGCAGTTTTCAGAAACAGTTTGTAGACCTTTGGTTCCACAAAGGGTCAGCTGACCCAACAGTCAACACTTCTTAAGGATAGTGCTGCTTTGCTCTCAAGAGTATTTATTGCCTGCAGACCAGCAAAGAAATTTGTGATAGTTCTTTAAAAAAAGCAGACCTATTTATAAAATCAGTGTCTTTCAAAAATAATGGACTAAAATTGGGTAGTAATAAGTTCTTTTTTCAAGTTAACTGTGTCAAATTGTCATTGAGTAATTGTGAGTCCTGGAGTGGCGATATCAGTGCACACAGACAGTACGATACTCAACGGTAGTACAAACAAAGTTGACCCTGTCACTGACAAGCAGTTAAGTGTGTGATGTCATATTGTTTTCGCTGGTGAATGACACTTCCTGGCTCTGCTGAGGGTCTCCTGTACAAGTCTGGAATATGTCATGTTCCAAGTAACTGGCAATAGTTTCTCTGTTTCAGTGATAAGATCTTTCTAGTTTTTAACAAATTCTTTACGCTGGTGATCTAAGCAGCTAAATAAGACAATTTTAGTTACAATTTGTGAAAAAGTGTTACTGTTACTGTGACTTTGCCTTTTCAGAAACTGATTGTCAGTCATTTCTGCAGGTACAAGATACCAAGGAAAGATAGTCAGTCATGCTGTTTTACAGACTGTTGATACTGATGTAGTCTTCACTAAAACTGCAGGAATTGTAAAACTGGAGAACTTAAATTTTTCAATTCATTAATGTGAGTAACCTGCTGATATTCACCAGACAGCAAAAAGCTTGTTTCCCTTGTTCCTAGAAATAACAGCTTGTGTTTTTTTTATTATTATTATTTTAAACCCTCTCCTGTGAAGATCAAAACTTTGGTAGGTACAAAAAGCGTATTTGCTGTCGTAGTACAGTCATAGTACTGAATCTAATAATCCATGTTATTGCTACTGAACTTTCCAAGATAAACCAGTTTATTCCATATATTCTCACTCACCTCATTGATGTTTATATCTTTTAATGCAACAAAATTAGTATTTGCTCATCAAAACACAACCCTGTGAAAATATTCCACACTCAAATTGCGCTGACACAGAACAGTTAGCTTGTAGAGCTGCTTGTTGAATGCTGGCAACAGTCCTTTTCAAATACCATCTTTAGCAGATCCAGAGTCATGTGCATGGAGATTGGCAGCCTGCATGAGCAGCTCTACCCAAAGAGCTGGCACTGGTAGAGTGTCTGTTCAGTGTGATTGCAAAAAGTCTGTAAAAAGCCAGATGTCAAAAGATTAATGTATATGCCTCCCTGTATTGTTGTGCAAACCACAGTGAAGTATGTAGTACAGGGTGCTTATCTGAAAAAACTGCCATGTTGCATAGTCTTGATGCCATAAGGACTTCATGAGGCTTATACACAATGTAAAATGGAAGTCATAACAAATAAGTACATAAATACCTTAAGTTCAGGGGATGCATTAAAACCCCCTCAAATATTAAAATGTAAATGTACAAGAGCAGAGTTTGGAAAATAAATGTTCAAAGTTAGTGTGTCCGTAAGAACTTGAAGCAATGTCAGAGTAACTGAAATTGGTGGATAGCAAATATTTAAATATCAGTGATTTTTAAATGGTAGACCCTGACATACAAGCATACACCCAGATGATGGTCTTTGGCAGTGACAACACATTGTATTTAAAATACCTGTGAACCCTAAGTTAGTCAGGATGTATAAGTTTGTACCATGTTCTGGCCTCCAGTCTGTAACTGGAATCCTTAGGAACACACAGGTTAAAAGTGTTTTTGTCCTTTCTGCTTGTTTTGTAGCCAACCAAAAAGATTCTGGAAGTTCTGTTATACAAAAGCTATGTTGTTATGTGCCACATAAACAAAGCCTGTGTTTTAGTAATACATTGAGCATCAAGAAGATATGGGCATGTCCATAACTGTCTTCAGTGTTTGTGTTATTTTGACTCTCAAACTTTGTTAAAGGCATAGCTAAAATTTTCTTAGACTTCTGGTCAGCAAGATAAGAGCTGGCTGGAGAGCCCAGACCTTGCAACTGTGACAACTTCGTGAAGTCATTTGAGGAGAGAAATCAGTTTTGTTCCTCGTTGCCCAGGACTGCTGAAATTCTCAGCTTGATTGGAAAAATGAGCCACAAATGTGGAGGGTGATTAAAGCCCACACATTTCTTTGTGATTCATACATTAAATGTATCTTACAGCCCGTGTAACTCTGCAGTGAGCAAAAATCTGTTCACAGCTGTTGATGAGTCTGATCTTGGTGGGAGGTAGAGGCAAGACACAAGTCATTAAAAATGCCTAAACAATCTTTCAGGAACTGCTTCACATTGCAGACTTACAGCTGGACAACATGATCACAGAAGCAGCACGAGGCAGTTGAAATACATTGCCAAATTTTGTGTGCTGTGACTATTAAGCATGGAGTAGCAGAAGTGAGCTAATCTTTGTACCATGCAACGCTATTCTACGAAGCAGCCATTCCTCCTCCTCTTTTTTTTTTTTTTGTAATAAAAAAAAAATGCCCTTAGAAGCTGGGATTGTCAAATAGAGTGCTGGTTTTTGGAACTGAACAGGGATACTCCCTGCACAGTTGACCTGAGCATTGCCCTAAGCCCAACACGCTGCGTGTGCCTGCTTCTGCAACTGCATGTGTGTGCCGGTGCTTTCCAGTTTGAGGTGGCTCCTGACAATTTGCAGGCTGTGCTCTGAGCTGGCAGAACTGTCCACCACCAGTCACGACCATGTAGATACAGGCTAGCTCCTCTCTGCTACTGCCCGTCCTTTGAATCCTCTGTGTGTCCAGAAAGAACTATCCAAGTCACCTATGTTTTGCTGGGAAAGCACTTAAGCAGAGGATAATTGAATGCAGCCGCTGGTGGGGATGTTGGCACTGCACAGGGAGTGCAGTGTGGTGTGCACAGGGCGCTGTTGCTCTTAGATGCTGCACTGCCTTGGAAAGAATAACTGCAGTGAGTGGGGATTCTCACGTCAATCTTACGTCCATGTGCAGTCTTACAGCTTTCTTGCTGCATTTCTTCTGATCTAAATCTTTCAAAGAAATTGCATAGTTATTTTGTAATAGTGCCTTCTGGCATGCCATCTTGCTTAAAACTTTTTTCTTTTTTAATTTATTTCTGATCCTCCTCAGGAGGAATAGCATCACAGCTTGAGAAATACATATGTTGAGATTTCCTAGCAGAGTCCTACTGATCCTGTTTGTTGGCAGCTGAAATTGGCACTGTCCTGTGTAGGGGAGCAGATGGATTAAGGCTATGTGTAAGTGCAGAGAAGGGGTTAGGATTTAACCTGAAATCCCCTTTCCTCAATATGTGGCAAACTAGGTTGTACACAGACAGCTTCATGGACCTTGCATAGTAACAGTGGCAGTATTTATCAGTCCCAAACTGCACTCTGCCTCATAAATATGTTTCTAATCTTGTGGACTGACACTGGGTTTCTGCATGTCAGCGGGTGAGTGCAGGGTGCAGATTAAAAGCCCGTGATGCAGCAATGGTTGCTGTTTGTCAAGACTATTCCATGGTATTGAGACTGCAGCTGAAGAATCTAAATTGCATTTCTTTCACCAGTGCAGCCTGCATCTGTAATCAGGAGAGGGGCTGAAATGTCAAACCAATTCTCAATAATACTGTGAGTGAAAATCTAAAGATGGAGGGCTTTTTTCCTATATTTTTTTAAATGAACCCAGAAAACTTTAGGCAGGGGCATCTGGTTGTTTTGTTGTTACTTTGTCTTTTTTTATAGTGAATTTCTGATAAGCGAAATCAATCTGAGTTCAGTTTTGAAAATAGCCTTCTAACAGTCAAAATTGTATGACAGCTAAGGAGGACTGCTATGAAATTTTGAGCGCTTTCAGTGTTTATAGCATGAGATATCCGTCACAGCTTAGGCCTGTGCAACCTCATGAGACTTCTACCAGGACTGCATGTTGGAAATCTGCTTAAAAAGAGTGATGGATCAAAACAAAGAAGAAAATATGGTCCAAGGAAAGCCTTCTGTTTGCTCATATGTGTTTCTTTTTGTTTAATTCCTAGTATTTCTGCAGTCTTCTGAGAAATCCTCCAATAAAAACAGGGCAGTCAGATAAAGCTTTTCCAACAGGCCGTGCAGGGAGTCAGATCTACTTTAAACATGAGAAATCAGTGTAAAATAGTATTATTTCCAGTTGTGGGTCGATTTGTTTACCTCGGTATATTTAAGTAATGCGTGTCTGAAGATACTTTTTTCTGTGTTTTTTCTTCAATTATTCTATCCAAAGCAGGATTTCTTTCTGATGTTTTTACTGTTCTCTGCTGTGGACTCAGTTCAGTCTCCTCTATTTTACCCATTGCTGCTCACCAACAGCAACAATTTAAGACTCTTGCTCTGTGTGTTTTTATTGTTCTAAAGAATTGAAGAGTGTGTTTTTAGAAGTTTTGATTCAAGACATAAATTAATATGTTCATAAGTATTTTCCTTTCCTTGTAGGACTACCAAAAATCATATTCCAGGATGAGAAGAAATGCGTTTCAAGGTTAATCCCACTTGTCTAACTGTATTTGTATAAAAAAACTTTGATTAGGGGAAACCCAAGAAATAGAAGCTGTGTTTCCTTATGCTGGGTTTGTGTTCACCTCAGCCAGACATTTCAGTGCAACCCTGATTTAACAGAATGTTGTCAGCTTGATGCAAAGCCTCAGGATATCAGCTCCAACCAGATCATAACGTGTCCAGCACATTCTGAATTGAATCTCTTTCAGGACCATGTTGTGAACTTGTGGGTTGGGTTGCACCCTTCTGGGGTGCTTTTCCAAATCTTTGGGTCATGAAAAAATATTTATTTAAAGAGTGTCTCTAGAATTCTGTTTCAATTTCTAGTGGAAGTTTTCTGCAAAAGCGAGGCTGAAAACAGACCAAGCAGGCCAAAAAAATAGGCCATCCCTTAAAGAAAAGTGAGACGAAGAACTCATGAGATATACATGCTTCATAAATATTCATGAACAATTTCTGTAGAATATAAACTCTACAAAAGACAGTGCTTTTTTAGCTTTTAGGAAACATTTTTGTCTGAATGAGCAACTGTCAAAGTGGCATGGTTGAAAAGATTTTCTGCTCTAGAGAGATGAAACTGCAGCTCTTCAAACAGCATAGCTTATCTAGTGAAGCAAGCTGAGACATAGCTGTCTTAGAGCTGTCCAAACGCAGGAAGGTACCTACAGAGCTTCTTTGCAGATTTGTGTGGTAGTCTGGCATTCTCTTGGACAAGACAGTCTTTCCATGTATATCACAAGTGTGAGAATTGTCCATAATCTGGAGAGTAAAGAACCCAGGAGATTAACTTAGAGATAGAAATAATATAAAATATTGTGCCGTCTTCCAAAAAAATGAATAGACGTGTTTAATACTATGGCATTACTTCTTTGTTCTACTTTGAAAATCTAATTTTGTCCAGCATTATGTACATTTTTCAGACTTTTTTTTTATGATTCCTATGGAGACTATCCCTTATACAGAGCAGCTTCCTCTTGGCACCCTTCTTGTGTGTATAGACACGGCACTTTTTCTCCAATGCATTGATAAACATTAGCATTTGGTGCCCGATTCTGACAATTGGCAATCTATCACAAGGAAATCAGAGTTAAACTCATGGAGTTTGGGAAAAGGCTTCTGAGATAACCAAATTGCTGTTTTAATGGGAAGCTGGAAATTGCAGATTGGATGAGATGCTGCCCAGCCAATCCTCTTTCTTCAGCTTCACCACCCCCAGCCCCCTGTCATGAAGAAAAAGAAGCCTGATGGCGAGAAAAATAAGAAAGAAGGAAAGAAGTCTTTCAGCATGACTACTGTTTTCAGGTCTCCTCTTCTAAACTTTAGTACATTTAATTATAATGAGCAAAGTTCTGGAGACCTCAAGTTATGTAGAAGCATTGGAACAATTCATCAGTTGCAGACAAAACCCAAAATAGACGCGGAGCATCTAGAATATGCATTCTCTTCTGTGCTGTGGTTTGTAGAAGCATTTACTGAAATGGCCTGCTGCCAGTGAGACACCAGTGGGCCATCTCATTCTTTTTGGGGTCTTAGTACTCTGAAACCAGAATAAGGAGGTATAAGCAAAATTATCAAAGGCATCTTTTTCAGTTTGTTTTCTTTGCTTCTGAGCCGAAGTATTGTTTTTCTTGGATAATGTGAGATTTTTGTGGCACCCAATTGCTCCAGAGAACGTGCTGATAGAAGACTGAAGCAGAGCTTTCCAGAATGTTTCGTGAATTTGAGATCTTTCATTGTGTGGAACTTCTGACTGTCCAAGAAATCCTGTGCTGGGCAGTGTGCCCTGAACAGCAAGCAAGACTTATTTTCTCCTGCGGGGAGGCTGCAGTGGGTGCACAGGCATATTGATGTCTTCTAGTGAATAGTTCATGGAGCAGCCTCAGCTTCTGTGCATTGCTTCTCCAGTAGTGTAAGGTAATGGACTAGGTACTCATGGACCAAACTTTTGACTCCTGCAGTGTTTTTCTGTGCTTAGCATGTTTTGGCTCCTACTTACGAAGAAATGCTTCCATTATTCTGGGATGGCACTGTGAAAGATCTGGCTGCCTTGGTACAGTCATTTGCTCACTCTCCTAATTGAAGTCTGGAGAGCACTGCTAATCAATAGAAGCAGGCTTTTTTTAAGAACTTATTTTTTCTTTCCATGCTTATTTTCTTGAATCTCTCCAGCAGGGTTGGCCCTTATTGTGATTGATGTTTGACTTTTGAATTCCCAACCTTGCTCTTGATGAATAGGACATAGATGGTCATATGGCGAGACTGCATCTGCCCTAATCAACAGGGAAGGCCCAGCCTCATCAGTTATCTCTTCTTCCTTCCCTAATTTTCACAGTTTGAATGTTATTGATCTTTAACATATAAAAACTAGTACTTCTATGCCAACCATACTTTGGGTACGTTGCTATAACCGACTCTGGGCTTTCTTGTTTGCAAGTTCCCGTGCACTCCAAATGGCAGTATCGAGGCTTTTCCTCTGCTTCAGGACTTTTATGAAAGTGGACTCTTGTCATGAACTTGGCTTTATGAATTGAGAATGTTTTATCCTTTGATGCTTCTATGATGCAAGTAATAAAAGAGGCACTATAGCTGGTCCTGTCCTTGTGTTTGCAGATGGACCAAAACAGAAATAGCCACAAAAGCTTTCTTCTTCTTCCCCTACCAAGAACAGCAGAGAAGGGGTAGTTGGGAAGCAAAGTTTGGCTACTGTGATTAGTTGGCTTCACAGTCAAGGGCAAAAATGACTTTCTTTGCTTGTGATAGAACTTCCCTGAAACATGTTCTAGAACAAAAAAAAAAAAGTTTTACAAAATCGTTGATCTTGATTTAAAATTTCTTCCATGGTAACTTGTCCCTAGAGCTGTTAACCTGGCTTCTTTTTGGTACAATAGTTACACATTTTGCCGGACAAATAAGTTGATTCAAAAGCATTTGAATGTGTTAAGGTAGTTTGTTAGACTTCAGAGATACATATGCTAATATTGGTAATTCTGTACATCTTCATTCTTGACTATACTTGTTAATCGGTTCCTTCTCTGGGAACAAGTAACTTCGTGCACTGTTAAGGCAGTGCGATGCTGGAATGGATGCTACACCTCCGGCTGTGAAAATCCAACAGAAAAATACTGTTTTTCATGTGTTACACATGAACTTCCCATTTAAGACTGTTTTTTCCTTTGTCAGGATGGTAGTTCTTCCTTGCTGCTACTGAGAAATAATTTTGTTGCTGTTAGGGAATGATTCATTAGCGTGTGGTTTGCATTCGCAGGAAGCCAGTCTTGTAGAGACCGCTTGTGTGTTTTACAGAAGCGAAATGCAGATGTCTTCCTTGTGCAAGCACGCCAAAGGTGCCTGTCTCGAGCTAAAGCTCCTGCCTGGGGGTCTGCCGGGCAGAGGGAGGGCTAACACAACACCCCATCCAAGGCTGGCAGTGGCCCCGCACCCGTACAAACTGGAGCAGACTGTGTTGTCAGCAGCAGGGCCCTGCAGGCCGTGATCCCTCTGATCCAAGGCCTCGGCGCTGGCAGCGGGGGCAGCCCCGCACGCGTGGCCTTTGTTTTCACCAGAGTCACATCGCCGCTAAAGTCAAGGGAGGTGACTGAGCCAGTGCTTCAGTTCTTTGAGAAACAGGATTATCTGAACTTTGAAAATTACTCTTTTATTACCGGGATTTCTTAGTGGCCAGCAAGGTTGGCAAATCAAAAAGCAGAGGTGGCTAAGAGCCAGTTAAAAACGCGAAGTGCATCATGCAACTTCCCACTGAGCAAAGCTGACCTAATGGCTAGCTGCTCCGTGCAGGGTGGTCCCACTCCCCTGCTTTTCTCCCTGCCCCGTCCTTGCACGAGCGCTTGGCTGCCTGAGCGGGACGGCAGCGTTGTGCCGGTTTAGCTCCCCAGACTGACTGTGCAGCACTGACAAATGCCAGTGCAGTGCTGGCGTGGGATCACATGGCAGGAATAGGTCAGCTGTGTTGTGAAACTGCACCTCGGGGGGGTCAGAGAGGTAATGAATATGCTGCCAGCATGTGTGCAGAGCCAGTCTGTTTTGTAGAAGGAGCAACCATTGCTCGTTTTTTCTTAATGGGTTGTATTGAGTGTCTGTATGTATCGGTACGTTGGATTCCATGATTGAACTGTAGCAGGATTCAAGATGGCTTATGGCTTTTCAGCTGATGATTTGGACTGACAGCTCCTCTAGAAAAAAGAAGCTTTTCCTGCCGCTGAGGTGGAAGGAGTTGTGTTTTCTGTAAGGGTAATAAAGAGAGCCAGATGCTATGGTGATAGTTTCTCTCACAGTGGGGAAATGGAGCCCTTTAATGTCAGCGGGTGTTTGAACGCAGAACGTGCAGACCCCGGGGCTTGTCCAGGTGCTCCCTAACAGAGAGGAGTGGAGAGGCAGGAGTCTTCAAGCTTTCTGGATTCCCTTGGGAGAGGCATTGGTTTGCAGGAGACCTGCTTTGTTTGAACTCCGTGAGCCTGACAAAAGACATTTTGGGGGGGGGGGGGGGGGGCGAGTGACTGGTTGAAAGTCCAGCAGTTCAGCCGATGCCTGTGATCTTGGTGGCTGCGAGCCTTTTTGTGCTAATAGAGCAGTCTGTTTTCTTCTGAAATAAATCAGTGCATAGAAGTAAAGCGGAACTCATGCACCTGTCTCCTCGTAACACAACTTTAAACACCTTGTTGCATTATTCTAGAGAGTGCTCAGACACTTGCTCTGGCTAGCATGGACCATGCTAGAGCTTGCCAGGAGTCCACATAGTGCAAGCAGCCCTGCATAGAAATAGCCCCTGTCAGAGCAGTTCTCCCTCTTCCTATTCCATTCCAGTGTAGAACTTTCCTCTGTGTGCTAAAGGCTTGGGAAAACGTTTTTTCTACCCCCTCTAGCCTTTGCTGTCACAGCATGTCTGTGCTTGCAGCTCGTTACTGCTTCTCTAGCTAAGTAAGTGGTATCTGCCCTTGTGTAACCTACTTGTTGATGCTTAATTAGCAAGGACCCTGATCCCATTCTGGTCTGGGCCTCTCAACTGGCAACCCTGGTCAGGACTGGAAGTTGGGCATCCATTAGTGATTAAGCTAATCCAATGACTCTTTGGTTTCTTCCTCTCTGTGCTGTTGTGACTAGATTGCTAAGAGTATGGGAGTTTGTTTGGGTACATCCATTCTTCATTACAACGTGTGTACTGCAGATACACCTGACTGTGAAAACTATATCATGTCTAATAGTTTGATGGGAACTGGCTATCACTGGGCTATTCTCATTTGTGTGATATGTTAGTCTTTTTAGAAAGTCATGCTCCTAAGCAGAGATCTGCCCTAAAAATATGCCAAACTTGACCTTTCTTTTTTTTTCCACCCAGGTATCTCATGCTGTTGCTAAGCTTGTATTAGTTAGTTTCCACTGGCAAATCTCAGAGATTTTGGAAAGGTAAGTACAAGTAGTCTTCAGCTCTCTATGCTCCATGCTCTCTATGCTCCATGCTTTTCCCCTCTTTTTGCAAGAATGCTCAGGATGTCCTGCAGGTGTCCTTAGACATGTGTCACTGGACCTGAAAGCAGGCTGCACAGTCCGTTCCAGGGAACAGAGGAGAAACATTATTTTGTTGAGACTGCACTGCCCGTAAAGAACTGTAAACAGGGAGACGGTAGTGGTGGCGGATGCCTCTCAATTTGAGGAGTTATCATCATGCTGGGAGCCCTGTAGATGCATTTAGCTTAAGCATTGGGATAACAGATTGAGAGCTGCATCTATAATTATTTATTTTAACAAATATAAAGAGAACATATGTTCGGTTTTGAATCTATTTCTAGTAGGAGTTCTGCTATTGAGAAAAAACTGAGCCATAAATCGTAAAGCAGTACTGAACCCATGCTGATGTACAAGTTAGTAATAAATTTGCATTGAGGCTTTTGCTCCTTCTGGACCTAAGTGGGTTTTTTTTTCCAGTCTGCCTAGCGTTTGGAGAGCAGCAGGAGATGATGTGAGGTAACTGGAAAGTGGTGCTGCAGCTCATTTGTCCTTTGGTTAGTGTTGAACTGCAATGAAATCCTCCAGCTGATTTCAGGAGGAGCCCAAGTGTGTGCAGGAAGTGTGTCAGGAGGCACTGCTGTCTGGCAGCCCCTCCAGAAAATACTGGCTCAGAGCTAAACATTGTCTGAAAATAGAGAGCACATCAGTCAGACTCTCTCTGCCATGCCATTTTTGGCCCTGTTAGCCAGCAGCTTCATCCAGATAACATATGGGAAATGGTCTTCTGTATGGATGTTGTTGCAGCATCTCTGATATCTAGCATGTTGTGTGCTTCTTGGTTACCATGCTTCCTGTGACAGCCCTTCTCTGGGGAACGTGGAGGGTGAGGTTTATCCGCAGCAGCTCCGAGCAATTCTGCCGGGTAACTACCCAGCTTTAAATAAGAGGAAGTTTGGGGAAGGGTTTATTCCTAAAGCTGTGACTTTGCAAGTTGTTCTTCAGTTGATCTGGTCCTCAAACTTCTGTCTTCCTTCTATGGTTGCTTTTGTTGTAGAGTGATGTTCTGAAATAATCCTTAATACAACAAAAAAGTACTAATGGGGAGAGTTTACAGCCTAGTCAAAACAGTGGTTCTGCACTCTATTGTCTGAATTCATTGGTGAGTTTTTACTGGAGATACAAGCATTCCCCTGCAATGAAAATCACAAACAGCAGGGCATATTTAATTCTAGTGCTGCTGCTAGACAGCTTCATATTCCTAAAGGATGATAATCTGTCCCAAGGTAAATATTAATGGGATATTAGACAGGAATCAATGTGAGACCTAACTAGGAAAGCTTGATTTTTGCAAAGGAAAGGCAGACAGACAGGAGCTTTCGCTGGAGTGTGTTATCATGGGTGATGGCTTAGGACTGATCTAGGAGTGAAAGCGTTAATGTGCCTAGGAAATCTTATCTTCAAAAGCTATTTTTCTGGCCACTTAAAAAGGGGAGGAGGGAATATTTGTAGAAAAATGTCCATCAAGGATAATAAGGGAAATGTTAGTTTGTTATTGAGTAAAGTGTTATCCCTGTTTCTGATTTTGAAGAAACTATCAGAAAGGTTTTTTGATGTTAGTTCAGCTCACTGTGTGAGGGGGGCCTCACACGGGACACACGCATGCTTTTCTTGTTGAAGCCTGCATTCGTGCAGAGCCTATTAGTTTTTCAGGTGAGAAGGATCAATTTAACAAAGCAAAAAGCATTCAGAAATTGATTTGATCATTCTTCAATTGCCCTTTCAGGCACAAGTCTAATGCTGCCCAGTTGCTAGTGGAAGCACGAGTTCAGCCCACCTCATCCAAACACGTAAGTATGCTAACTATTTTGGTCTGTCCCTTGGCAATGGCACCTTTGATCCACCTCATTCGAGGATTGCATTACTAATGGCGTAGTCTGTCCCATATTAACCTTTTGCAGACTCAAGGCCTTACACCCCAACTCAACACTGTTTCAGCTTTTTCAATGAGAATGCATTCAAGAGGTATCTAACATTTAAATAACAGCTTTGCTATTGTCTTGCAGTTAATGTTCAAGAATTATTTGTCCTGTAAAAGAATTTAAATACTGTAGAGCCTTAAGAAGATTAAGATAATTTTTTGGCATGAGTGATGCTACAGAATGGAAGGAGCAGAGCATGTGGGCCTGGTTACCTGTTCCGATTTTGCTCTCTGTGCTCCACAGAAGTTCTGGCTGCACAGACTGAACAAGCTTGTTTGTGACTGGAACAGAGATTTTTTTCCTGAGATAACTGAGTTTGCTGCACTACTGTGCTCGAGGATGCGTAAGCCAAATTTTCCAGCAGCGTTCCTGCTGAGCCAGTCAGTAGTGATATTTGAACCAACAGCTTGTGTTTTGCAGCCAGGGCTATGCAGATCTCTGGATACTTTTTTCCTTTAAATAGAAACTTCCTATTGCATGTTTACAGAATTTATTCACAGCAGGTGTCTCAGTCCAATCCACAGTTACCCCAGGAACAGATTGTCTTGTGTCAGATTTTGAATGATAAAATATTACACCTGAGAAGGATTCTTTCGGGTAGGAAGCAGTGTATGGGGGGGTGGGGCTTTAAAAAAAAAAAACTAAAAGCCTTCTGTGGCATCTGAGCTGATTTATAACTAGCAGAGAGTGAAAACAGTTAAACAGCTGGCAGGAGTAAGCTTCATGGACTCAAAATAAATTGTGATCTGCCTAGGTTCCAGAAAAATTCTTTGTTTGACATATCTGCAAATGAGTCCTGTGAGCACTTTTTTAATGCATTTTGAGTTTTGTCTGGTTCTTCTATCTGCTGTCACTTAAGAGTCATTGAGCTCCTAATGCAGAACGATGATTTTTTGGGGGGCACTTTGGAGCAGATTTTCATACTGTACAACAACTAACCCTATAGGCAGAGGCTGTAGCGATGAGCCCAGGGGGACAGAGTACAAAATGCTTGCTGCTCACGTTGAGCAGTTGATCTAGACAATCACCTAGTCATTCCTGACTTGATGAATCTTGTCCTGGTCCATAAGTGGTGCTGCTTAGAACAAAGTTGCTTTATTTCCTTTCTTCATGCAGTCATGATATAAAACGTGCTCTACTGGTCACGTGGCTGGGCTGTCATGCTGCTGCTCCTTTGTGAGCGTCTCTGGCATGTAGTGGTATGCATGGAGGCTGCGGGCTATCTTATACAGGCTTCTCAAAGGGTAGCAGAAGTTTAGGTAGATGAAAAGTGATTATATGGTTTCCCTGTGAAAGGGGAAAGAAGAACATAAACTCCTACTCGTAGCTTTGTAGAGCCTTGGTTTTGATGATGCTGTGCTAGACCTAGTTCTTCAGGTCCCAGAGGTGAGTCAAGATGCATTAAGGGCTAGCTCTGTTATCGAATGATGAGTTGTGTGCTAGCAAAGGGGAGATCCAGACCAATGCAGTGAAGTATTTCCTCATTTTTCAAACTGGGAGATAGTATGTATCACGAAAGCAAAGCTGAGTTCTGGGTGGTGCCAGATTGAGGCAGGAGCTGTTCAGTGGCTGTTGAATCTGTTGTGCTCTGTGAGATTAAAGAGGCTCCTGAGAAGGCTTGACTGTTGGGGCAGTGTAGTACCCCAACGTACCACTTGCTTATGAAGCTGTTCTGGCCTGGAGCTCACCGGAGACGTTGTCACAAAGAAGATGATGAAGGTGACTGTGAATGAGGTGAGAATGCTCTGAGAGAACTGGGATGTTTTCACGGTAAAGCTGATTTGTGTCTCTCCTAGGCAATGGTACATTCCTCTCATCACTGCGCAGTGTGCATGCAGTTTGTCCGGAAGGAGAACTTGCTCTCTCTGGCTTGTCAGCACCAGTTCTGCCGCAGCTGTTGGGAGCAGCACTGTACAGTGCTCGTCAAGGATGGTGTTGGAGTTGGTGAGTTCAAGGCTAGTGTGGTAGTGGGTCTGTATTCAGTGTGTTGACCATTCTGAAGATGAGTGGCTGAATTGCTGTAAGAACATCACAATGATGAGAAAATGGAGCATGGAATGAGTCTTTCTGACAAGCTACTTGTGTCCTTAACAATTTTAACTAGTGGTCTGACGTGAGTATTGCCATACTGTCTGGAGAGTGTTACTCTTGCCTAACAAAACCTGCAAATCCATAGATCCATTTGATGCTCTTTCTCTTCTTTATGATCTCAAGGGCATGACTAACAAATTAGAAGTTGCAAATCTGCTGTGTTTTGAATTTGCATCTCTCATGATGTATTGTTTCGATATCTTCGGAGTGTTTGTGGATGCAAACATCTATTCCCTTTTTGTTGGGTAGAAGCCGGTAGCTGCCAGAGTTGCTTTGGGCTTCTTGTAGCCTGTCCTTCACGCTGTCTTGGCAGTAGCATTCAGCTCTCTACTTTAAGTGTCTGACCTTGGGAATATTGGGTGAAGCACTTACTGGTCTTGGATGCACTTGTGCCCTGTCATCTTTCAGTGAATACAGTTGGGCTTCAGCTTTCCAGCAGCCCTGATAGATTTGTTTCACAGTTGTGTCCCTCTTGACACAACAACAGATGGCACCTAGGAAACTGTATTTGGTGCTATCTGTGTGTTCACTCCTTAGTACATGTTGCACTGTGCTAAAACATTGCTTTCTCTTCGCAGGGGTCTCCTGCATGGCTCAGGACTGCCTGCTTCGGACACCAGAAGACTTTGTGTTTCCATTGCTGCCTAGTGAGGAGCTGAAAGACAAATACAGACGCTACCTCTTCAGGGACTATGTGGAGGTGTTGTCTCTTAAAGTACCCTGAGTCAATTATAATCACCAATGACTTGCAGAAATTTTGTTTGAAGTGTCTTGCATCTTTGATTAGAAATGCAGTAACTGCAGCAAATTTGTCTCTGATAAACATGACGTGGCTGCTGCTATAGGAAAGAGCTCACTGACAAAATACTCTAGCAGGTTGCCAAAGTAGATTCTGCTGTAAGGTCACCTAGTAACTCCTCAGCTGCTGCTTGGCTCCTTTCCTGAAGCAGAGTTTTCTGAGTGTTGCAGCTGAGAACTTAAAACTTCGATCTGAGTTTTAAGGTCTTCCTTGTTCTTGTGTAGATATTTTAGATTTTGAAAAATAAGTCCTTCATCTCAGTGCAGCACAGCTGTATTGATTTGCTTTATAACATTTTACATGAGTTTTATTGAAACTAAAGAAATTATTAAAGTTGAATGTGTAGGAAGTATTCTGGTGAGTGGAAACAGTGAAGAACATTCAAGAAGCAGGGGCAGCATGGAAGAGTGGTGTTGCCTGTCTCCAATAAGAGATTCTTTGGGAGGGAAGAGTCCCCACAAAAGAGCAGATGAGTACATTCTGGGGCATAAAGCGAGGATGGGGGAAGAGCTCAAATGTACTAAAACTGTTTGTTCAGTGTCTTGGCGGGGCTGTTTGATTTTGTTGCTGTGGGTTTTAATTTTCTACATTTGAGTTCCCTCTTCTAGAGAAGCTGTAAGTACCCAGTACTCCCTTTCCTAATGTGAAAGAGGTCTGTCTGCTCTGCTAGCCAACATTTAGTGACAGTTTTCACTGTCTGTTTCCATAAGAAATACTCACTTGTTTATTTTTGAGGATAGGAGTGGTTAAACTTAAATTGGTAATGTTCTTCTGCACACACTGCTAACCTTACCACCTTGGTATGTTCACAGAGCCATTATCAGCTGCAGCTGTGTCCTGGTGCAGACTGCCCTATGGTCATACAGGTACAGGAGCCGAAAGCCCGGCGAGTGCAGTGCAATCGTTGCAATGAGGTCTTCTGGTAAGAAACAGAAAAGGTTAAAGATCATGGGGAAAGTATATGCTGTCCTCAGAGCTGCTCCATTTGCTTGCCAACAGATTCAGGGTGTAGAACCATATCAAATGCATTGCTGGAGTTGTTTGTAACTTGAGTTAGCTTGAGTAATTGGACACCCAGGATCTGACTTCTTCAGGTGGTCAGCCTTCCTCTACCTCCCTAAACTCCTTGGGAGGTAGGTGTTCTGACAACCAGGGAACTCATGACTTGAGTAAGCCTTCTCTTGCCTTCTCTTAATTTGGCTAGGGGTACAAATACTGGTAAAGAGGTTCTGGTAGTAGATGTGAAGGCCTCGCAGCTATCAGCTGGTAGTTTTGGGTTTTTAGGTTTATTACAAGTATTTATTCCTGGAGTATCTGGTGTGTTTTGAGGCTGGTGCAAGAATAAATGTCTTTTGGATAGGAAGCCTAATGAACTTTGTCTGACTTCAAGTGTATACAGGACTAAAGAGAAAAGAAACAGCTTGTAGTAAAAACAGGACTCCTGGAATGTCTTCTGCTCTTGGGTCTCCAGAATCACTGCTGTTGAGAATGTTTGTGGGGTACAATACAATTGGGTTTAGAGACCCCCAGCTTCCTGGTGTCTCCATGCAAATAGCTCTCACTCACCTGAGGCTGTTAGGATCATGCTAATACAGGAGCTTGATATCCATCATCAAATTTAGCCTACTTGTAAAGCACTGGTATGTGCCAAGACCTCTGTAGTCACCTTAGAGCAGACATAGGTAGACTCTGTAGGAAGGGATATGTCAGCCCTCAGGCTTATGTTTTTTGTCAGAGAAGTCCTCAATTCACTCTCATCCTGACACGGGTTTCTGTGTGAGAGGATGAGGTTTATTGGAGCGTTGGCCATGCAATACTCAGCCTTGGTCTTTGCACTCTAGTAATACACAAGTACGTTTGTGTCCCTTACCTCTCTTGGCCTCCGAGATTTTGGTCATCAGAAAAGCTTCAATTCTTGAGTGACATCCTTCAAAATTGACGTATCTTTTTTTTTTTCTTCCCCTGTTAAGCTTCAAGTGTCGGCAGATGTACCATGCACCCACAGACTGTGCTACCATTCGGAAATGGCTCACCAAGTGTGCAGACGACTCCGAAACAGCCAACTACATCAGTGCTCACACTAAAGATGTAAGGAGAAGACCTGCGTGCTCTTTCTTTCCCTGGGAAGCAAGATACAGTTTTATATGTACTTAGCACTGTATCCTGCTTTTCCAGACAGCAAATTCCCCCAGCTCTCTAGGGACTCTGATATTACACAGCTGAACGCCTTAGGAACACTTTGTGCAGGAAGTCCAGCTGCCCTCCTGGCCAGAGTGCCACAGGGATCCCTGGAGACTTGGCGGTCCTTATTGCAGACATGGTGCGGTGTGAAAATCGTTGGCACTCAGGTGTGCTGCCCTCCCACGGGCAAAAGGCAGAATTGTGGCTGCCTCTAAACAATGCAGAGACATATTTAAAGGGAGAAGAGAGGGTACAGTAAGTGCAGAGCTAGCATCAAATAATGCACTAGTGTTCTTTACATTTGGACAATTGTATAGAATACTGTGAACTGGAAGGTGCAGGAGATAAGTCTTGATTTGGCAAGGACAGCAAAAGGGAAAGACAGCATCTGTAAATAAGGCATTAAGGTACTTGTAGTAAATTTAGACCCATGAAAAAGAAATAGTATTACATGTTGTGCAGTCAGGTCTACCTGCAGAATTTGTAGTCTATAATTAAAGATTATAGATATTCTGCCTTTATTCTCTAGATTAGCTGTCTGCAGATTGGAATGTTTAATGTCATTTTAGGATTTTGTGGCCTGACTTCAAAACAGTTCTTAGTCAGCTGGCATTTGTTTTACCATAGCTAATGACAACTGTGACAGTGCTAATTAGCCACAAGCTTCAGTTTTGTTAGAAAAGTGGGTACTTAGACTAGAGATATGAAATTCCACTCTTTCTCTGGAGAAGGTGTCAAGGTGTTGTGATAGGGCTGTTGCTACTATGCTCCTTTGTAGAAGTAAAATTCTGTTGCATGGAGCATTGTCCTGGCGTGCATTTTACCTGCCGTTAAAATGTTTAAAAAGCCGTAAGACTCACTTCCTTCTTGGTACCTATGCAACTCCAAAAATGTAATGGAACCTGACACTCCAGGGCATCAATGGACTGCTGATGGAGCAAGGAAGTGTGTGGCTCTCACTGTGGTCAGTCAGAGTCTCTTCTGCTAGCTAACTGTCCTCTGTTAGTGGCTGCTGAAGGCAGGATACAGATCTGATTTATCTTTTAGTGTAAATAGCTGTGGAAGCTCTTGTCATATGTGGATTGATTATATCTGTATGGCTGAGAAACTGCTAAATGGTAACTTGGTGAGACATTCAATTTTACAAGCAGTAACACCAACAAGGAGAAGATGTTTTCTTGAGCCAGCAATCCAGTGCTGCAGTGCACCATTCCTGGCTTTCTGCCTCCTTTTTAAATGGAGCTGTCAGGAATCGGTGAAGAAGGGGGTGTACGCGTGCTCGTATTCTCACATACACTTACATATATATTAAAAAAAAAAGGGGGGGGGGGCAAATAATCACGCAAGTGTTGTCATTCTGCAAAGGGTTGCTCAAGACAGAGTTTGGTCTAACAAATACCTCTGTTTTCCCAGTGTCCCAAGTGCAATATCTGTATTGAAAAGAATGGAGGCTGCAATCACATGGTGAGCAGTTCCCTGAATACTTCAGATCCTCCTTGTTCTTAGCAGAAATTTTTCTTCCCACTTTCCACTAACCCGTGCCTCCCATCTCTTCTCTTTCAGCAATGCTCCAAATGCAAGCATGGTAAGTAGAAGGATTTGGAAGCAGTTTTTTCAACAGTGTTTTAGTGATGATCTCCTCTCCTCTTTTTTGTGATATGAAGACAAATTGTGAAAATTGACTGAAATACCTTTTTCTCTAGTAAAAGGTGAACAAGATACTAATTACAGACTTGTGTGCAATAGCTTTATTTTTTTTCACTGTCTGTGATCTCAGCCAGGTTCTGATTCAGTGCTGTTTTGACTCCCTCTCCCTGACAGGTCCATTGTATAAGGAAGTCTCCATCTCTATCATAATGTTAACAACAGAAACCATCTCAGAGGGGAATTAAATGCTTTCCATGTAAATGGACTTGTCAGTTGAAAATACTGGCAGAACTGAACCATTTCTTTCTGCTCACTGATGGAAAGAGTGAGTCCTAACTCAGATGAAACTGCAGAAGGAGTTGTGAATTGTTTTGGATAATGTCGTGTGTTAGACTCCTCAGTCCACCCCTGTGCAAGTAATAGCCTGACTGTCCTTGGCCCATGGTGTAGTCCTACAAAATGATGTCCTGTTCTTGCACTGCTCTTTTCATGGCAGAATTCATTTCTATTTTCTTGGAGTGAGAAAGCTTATATTCAAGCCCTCTGTGTTAGATGTGCCACTAGCACATATTCTAGTATCAGAACCTTAATTGGAAGATGTTTAAAGTTTTCTGTCCTCTCTCATTTCCTTTGCTTTGGGGTTCTCAGCAGCACTGGACGTGATTTGATGGAGCTCTGTGACAAGGGGGAGCAAGCAAGTGCCAAGATACCATGGTGACTGGCACTCGAAAGGCTGGTGAACTCTGGAAGTACCAATTTCAGTCTCTCATTATGAGTGACGTGAAAGCGATTCCTGTCGTAACGACTTCATCTCCATCTTTTTTCCTTCCCAGCGGAACACTCCCAGCCTTCCCCTGAAATCAGAAAACTGCCATGCAGGTTTCACTGTTGCTCTCTTTTGTCCACTTTCTTCCCAGTTCAGTGGCTCCTAACTTGAAGTGTCATAAACTGCTGATGTCTAAAATTACCAGGGTAGTTATTTTCTCCTTGAGAGAAATGAGGGCAGACTTTCTTTGCATGAGTTTGTTCACTTTTGGATTGGATTGTTCATATTTTATTCAGCCAGAGATTCATGTATGGCAGTATGCCAGTAGTGTGGAGGATGCAACTCGCAAATAAGACTGCAGCCTGCCTCTTCCATAATCTAGTGTGACAGCCTGTGCAGTGCGCAAGTACAGTTCTACATATTGGTCCAAGCCTCTTGGGGTGTACTGAATGCAGCACTTCGGGGTTTATTTCCGTACTTGCACGGGAGGCTGTACAGCGAAAACCTTCAAGATGGGCTGGTATTTTTGGCTCACCTGTTGCGTTCCGTTATGCAAAATGTGACAAAATACATGTTTCTCAGCTTAGCAGAAATATCTGAAAACAGATGGGCTGTGTCTCCTGAAGCTTTTCTTTCTTAGAGCTGTTTTTTCTGTGTATCACCATGGGTTTTTTGCTGTTTTCTGCAGACTTCTGCTGGATGTGTCTGGGAGACTGGAAGACTCACGGCAGCGAGTACTACGAATGCAGTCGGTACAAAGAGAATCCTGATATTGTAAACCAGAGTCAGCAAGCACAGGCCAGGGAGGCCCTTAAGAAGTACTTGTTCTATTTTGAGAGGGTAGGAGACATCTCTTTGGCCAGAGCTGCTGTAGCCTTTTAATGCTCCCTGCCTGGTGCAAAGGTCATTGCCAGCAATCTCCGTGCAAGAAACTGCCCAAAGAGAATCTGTGCAGAATTTTCAGGCCTTATTCTTTCTTACTCAAAATCCTCCCCTGTGAGTCCCATCCAAACGAGTAATGTCCTCCACAAGGCAAATCATATTCACTCCCATGTTTCCTTAAGCTAGAGAAAATCAGTGTTACCTGTGTGCCACTATCCTGTCTTCCTGCAAGATGAGTGCTGCTGTAGTAAATAGATGTAGATAGACATTATTCCAGTCATTCCCTTTCAGGATCAGGGAACTTCAGAGTTCCTTGGATTATGTCTTTGTAGAGACCAAGAAGAAATAAACTCTGCCATGTTCAAAGCTCCACTGGCAGTAGCAAAGTTTTCATAAAATTTCATGCTTTTATTTTATTTTTAAGTTCTTAGAATCTGTTGCAAAACAGTGAGGCAGTCAAAGCCACTCTGTCTGCTCAGCAGACTTGATGCACCTGGCCAGACAGTGCAATTCTAAAGCAGCTTCGCTAGAAGAGAATGTGGTAGATGTTCAGTGCTGCTGCTTTTCAGTGCACTTGTTTCCCCATTAAAGTGAGTTTATTCTTCGTACCATGAGCCAAGTCTTGTGACAAAATAAATGTGTTCATTCTCGGCTCTCTAAACCAACAGGCTTTGGGAAATGGCCATGTTTACAATCTGTGCCTGGATGTTGGAGTTCACTGAGCCAGTGTTAAATGTAAATTTAAACTCTTGACTTTTCTGTAGAAATCCTTTAAGTAGGGGAATCACCATCACTTTCCATCTTATTAGTCAAAAGGTCATTGCGTGAGCAGAGGACATTCCCACTCTGAGGAGTTGGGTTTGCTCCCCGCTTTTTCCTGCTCCATCTGTTGTTTACAGCCTCCACTACCTGCTGCTGGAGGTGCTGCCTTCCTGTTCTTTCCCAGAGCATGTCTTGCCTTGCTGGACTCCTGCCCCACTATAATTTCTGCTTGCTAGAGCTTGTGCTTTTACAGCAGCAGTATTCTGGTCTCATGCCATTTTTTCTTTCCTCACCCTCACCCCCTTTGCAGTGGGAGAATCACAATAAAAGCTTGCAGTTGGAGGCACAGACATACCAACGAATCCAGGAGAAAATCCAAGAAAGAGTTATGAACAACTTGGGAACATGGATAGACTGGCAATACCTACAAAATGCTGCAAAGCTACTTGCAAAGGTGGGTAGTTGTGGTTTGTTTGGCACAGAGAAGAGAATCTGCACACCAGAATGCTAAATTCACAATGTCAAGTGAGAAGAGAGCAATTTGAGAGTTATGGGTATGTGGGACAGTACCTCCAGTCTAGGACGTGAGCCAGCCAAAAATCAGCTGGAATTGACATCTGTGAAGTTATACTTTAACTGTATTCGTCCTTCCAAGGAATGGGTAGGAAATTGCACCATGAGATGTCCGGTCACCCTTGTCAGAATGGGAGCTCCTCTGTCAATATTGGTCACGTAAATGCAACTGTGCTGACTTACAAGTCTGAGACTCTTTTCCTTCTTTTCTTTCCCCCCAATTACACAATAGTGTCGTTATACCCTGCAGTACACATATCCGTATGCCTACTACATGGAGTCTGGTCCCAGAAAGAAACTGGTAAGACATTTTGCTCTCTCTTGGCTGGTAGTATCTTGGGGTATAGATGGCAGCATGCTGGGCCAAAGGAATAGGCAGGCTTCTCTCTTTAATTCCAGAGCTTGGTACTATCTGAAATATTATTTAATTGGATAGTTGCCACACTTTTCAAATGTATCTTAAGGGGAAAAAATGACACCTCACCTGAGTTCTCCCCCTTCTGAGTAAAGATATTTTAATGTTGGCTTGGTTATTATGTCTCACTTCAAAGACCTACTTTACGGATTCCATAAATGTATTAGGGTGTTATTACATAATGCAAAAATTAGGTTTTTCAGGATGTTGGGATTTTTCTCTAAAGATTTTTCATAGTTCTGGATTGCCATGAACAAGTACATGGTCTTGGTCACTGCTTTCTATCAAGATGAGAGTTAACGGTAACTGCCTGTCTGGGAGACTGTCTGAAAGGAATAATAGAAAGTCAGCTGGAGTGCAAAGAATTAGTGAAAGCACTCTGCCTTGAGAAGTCTCAGCCTTAGAACCACACACTGTTGTTTAATTGGGGAGTTACCAGATTCTGAGAGTGCTGAGCTGCTTGGTTTCCTTCTGGGGTAAGGACAGGACAAATATGCGTGTTTTTGCACCTTTCTTCCTCACTTGGGGTTTACCAGCAGCTCAGTCATCTGATACGTTATGTAATTTTCCCAGGGCAGCACTGTGCTTACCCTAACAAGCAATTTATCCAGAATGATATGAGGCTGGAAGTGTGGTTTTTTTTTTTTTTCCCCTGGTTAAACTATCACATTGCTCTGGGCCATATTTCATGTGAAGAGCTGCTGGAGGATAATTCTTCCAGCCTTGAATTAGAGTGTAGCTTTGCCAGTTGTGGACTTTTTGATTCCCACTCTGAGCTCCTTACTGGCTTGGAGTATCCCATAGGCTGGATATGTCCAAAAAGAGTCCTGAATTCACTGGACGTACCAGTCTGAGAAGAGACTGTTTCTTTGACTTAGTTGTCCAGTAAGATATGTTACCAGAACTCTCAGTAGCACTGTGTGTATTCGCTCAGGCTGTGGGCAGATGTTCTCTTTGGATCTCACTGCCTGTGGAGCAGGTCACTGCCCCCAGGTGTAGTTAGCTGGCCCTCAGCTCTGCCTGCAGAGCTACTCCTGAGAGTGTTTCCTGACCCGTTTCTGGCAAAATGAGCTGAGTTAGTAGCTATTTGTCACTTGGGCTGTTTTTAGGCTGACATGCTTAATTTTTGAGTGATGCAGGTCAGGGAGTGCTCCAGGAGTTCCTCATGTGAAGGGGTGATAATGTGTAGCTGAGGATGAATAGCTGAAAGTAGATGGGGAGAAGGCACAAACCTCTGCTAGCACAGCTGCCAGCAGAATGCATTTGTCTGTACTTCAAGCATAGCTTGTCGTATGAAGCTGCTCCACTAAACTTGTTTCTTGTTGCTGTGTAACTGTGCTGTTTGCAGTTTGAATACCAGCAGGCCCAGTTGGAAGCTGAAATTGAAAATCTCTCATGGAAGGTGGAACGAGCAGACAGCTATGACAGAGGGGTGAGTCTTCTGCTGGCCCGAGCCTGCTGGTCAGATTTTGTTGCGGTCAGACTTAACACCTCTGCAGGAGAGCTAAGGCGGTTAAGGGAGGGTGCTGAGAAACTGAGTCTGGCCTTTCTGCCTGTAGGCAACAGATATTGCAGAGGTGGAGAGCTCACTGCCTCCTGGGAGGGGAGGAGGGCTGCAGTGAGTCCTGGAGAACCGAAATGGGACCAGTAAAGCTCTAGAGGAAGATGCGTTCAGCCCTCTGATTAAGAGCAGATTCCTTAGCTTTTTAAGACAGAGCAGGAGCTGGGTAACTGCAGAGGGAGCCCATGTCAAGAGGAAGAAATAAATGCTTGTGATCCAGAGTGCATATGTAGTGTGAAGATTGGTGCTTCTCAGACTAGAGCTGAGTATCTCCCTGAAGAAAATGAGCCCTTCTCTGGGGAGTTCACACTAACAGTTTCTACCTTGTTTTTCCAGGACTTAGAGAATCAGATGCACATAGCAGAGCAGAGACGGAGGACCCTGCTGAAAGACTTCCATGACACATAAGACAGGAGGAAGTGACAGAGTGCAGGGGTGAGAGCAGCGAGTGAAGTGATGGCAGCTTCACCATGATAAGCAGGCACTGCCTCTGGGAGAACATGGCCAAGGACAAAGCCACCCCTCCCCTTGCAAGTCAGACACATGCAAACACCACATCTTAGTCCAGTTTGTTCTCTTATCTTTCTGTTTCTGTTTCTGCCAGGCTAGAGGCCAGAGTTCAGATTGGCATATTTCCTGGGACATTTCCCTCCTGCCCTTGATGGTTTCAGAAGGGGAGGGAGTTTTTCTCTGAATGGCTGTTAATAGTATTAGATCATTACAATTTATGTAATTTTCAACGGTTGTACAATTATACAAACAAACCTTAGAATAACACACAACCCTTTTTAAAAATAAATTGGCAGTGGAGTGTTTTTCCTTAATCTGCTTGTAAATTTAATGGGCTTTTCCCCTTCTGCCTCTTCCCTCCTCTGACCCAAAAATCCTCCCAGGCACTGAAGGAGGTTACAAAATAACTCCGCTAGATTTCCTGATCCTCCTCTAACCAGGGCTTTGTAGCATTGGCATTGCATGGGGAGAGTGGCTGGTGTAAGAGTGGCTGCTGCTGTGTCTGACCTGACAGTACCAGCAGTGGCTGTGATTTAGCGCAATTACATGTGGCATCTCTTCTCTTGTAAATCAGCTGTGCAAAATCCTGCTACATAAACAAAAGTGATCAGAGGAATTGTAGGAGAGAGACCAGGTTAACACTGGGGGATATGCCTTGAGGCAGGTCAGATCCTTGCATTCGATGAATCTTAGGTCTTCCATGTAGATTTTTGCTTTACTTGTTTTTGTGGGGAGGGCATTGTATTGCCAAAGTGAGTGACAAGGGCATAGTAGCATACCATTGTTAATCAAGGCTTGGGACTTTCGCAGAATGAAACAATCCATGTTATAACAGTGCCATACAACCTGGTAAAGATTATTTGTGCCTGCTGGGTAGCATGGTTGAGAAAATTCGATCGCATTCATCAAGGTGAAACTAAATGCCACTACATCCTGAGGAGGAAAGATTACGTACAACACGCTCCGTGGCACATGTTGACAGTGTGGACAGGCACTTGAAAACAGGTGCGCTGCTTGTGCAGAGCCAGGCAGAAAATTAACTGGCAAAATTAATTTATTTGTATATTGGTATTGATGCTGGTAGAGACTTATCAGAAAATTGATTGTTAGGAGCATGTGGAGGTTTTTTATTAACATTCTTTTTCTAATGTAAAATATACACTAAAATAAAAATGTGAAAACCCAATTCATCTTAGCAGGGACTTAACGTGAAAATGGTTACTTAAATGCTGATGCCTGCCTGTTTGCTATAGGAAGCAGGTCACGTGTTAAGATTTCACAGGCATGTATGTCACCTGCGCCAGGAATATGTTGTATGCAGGCCAGTAGGGCGGAGCTGGAGTCTCTGATGTGAGGAAATCTTCACTTCTATGGGGAAGTCACAGGACTCCCTTCCATGCCACATTTGGAGGCATTGCCTTTGATGCATCCCTGTGCTCTCATGTTGTTCTTACACAATGTCATTTGACAAAGATTAAACTGGAGGGGGAAAAGTCCTAAATTCCTGCTTGTCAGAATAAGCTAACTCTGCTGATGGAGCCATTTCTCATCCACCTGAGATGTGAGAGACAGGTATTTGCTGCATGTATAACTGGGCAGGTGGATTTTAACAAGAGAGGTTTATCAGTTTAAAGGAGGAATAGCTGTCATATGAACTAATGCTGTGGCCGTTTCCCTCTTTAGGCTGGAGCCAAGGGGGTAGATTTCCCTGTTCCAGCCATCTCCTGACCTCATTCCCTCCTCTGCTCCCAGCAGCAGCCTCTTTGTGCCCTCTGCAAAATAAATCCTGCAGGTCTGTCTCTTCCTTCCCAAATGATTCCCAAAGTCTGGGGATGCTGCATGCTGGAGAAGGCATGAGCACAGGAGAAAGTTTGCTGTGTACCCAGCAGTTGACAGTGTCTAGAACTAATGTTTAAACTGTTCTTTAAAGATGTAATGTGCAAGGTACTAATCTAGGATAAAAGCTGGTGTTCTTGTTGTCTAAATGTAACTAGCTAACACACAATCTCTCTGCAGAACTGGTATATGGAGTTTCCTAACCCCAAAGAGCTCCCTCACTCTTGTAACATAGTTGTCTGGCTTTGAGCTACATGAGAAGGGTTTTTGTCTCTCTCTCGCTCTCCTTCCCTCCCTCTCCCATGCCCCCACAAAAATGCTTTGCTAAGAATCCTTGTTTGTAGAAAAACTAGGCCGAATAGCTACAGCCAAACTTACTAAACAGACTGCTGAGGTGCTTGGCTGAGGAGCAGTAATACATGTTGCATCAAGTGCCCCCTAATTCTTTGAAATTTCATGAAACTAGAGCTTTGTCAGCAGTTTTATTTAACACCCCTCTTCCCTCCCCCCCCCCCCCCCAAAAAAAAAAATATACAGCCTTTAAGAAGGCTGTGAATGCCCTGGTTTGCATATGTAGATCCTACTTCTGTACTTGCTGGGAAAGCAACAGGACTTTGCTTTTGCAGCCCAGGCAGGGTGACTTCTCTGTCGGTGTCATACAGAAAGTCACAGACTCGGAGATGAAACCTGCAGCACGCAGAGAATATTGGCTGTTTGTGTGAAGTGACTGATGCTGCTCAAGAGGCAGATGACAGGCAGGAAGGAAAACAGGTTCCTGACGTGAGAGCAGAAGGCCAGTTTTTCCCAATAGCTGGGTACACAGCCCTATTCAAGTCAGTGAGGTTACATGAACGTAGGTGATTAGAAACTGGTCCGTGAGCCATTATTTCTGAGGTACAGGTTTCCCTTTGATGCATTACTGCTGCAGCTGGGGAACAGGGGTTGTTTTTCTTTTTGCATTAGTTTCCACTCCTGCACCAGCCTGACGCCTCCTCATCCCTGCATCCGATACTCTCTCATTTCAGCTTCGCTTGCGTTAGCGCATTGGCTGCCTCATCTCTAATAGTCCTCAGGCTTCCCAGACTGTAACAAAAAGTTTTCTACTGACGACATAAACTGCATGACTGCTGCTCCACGCGCTGAGGAATGTGCCGTGCCGATGTGGAGCAGCAGGAGGTTTCTGTACTATAATCTTGCACTCTTAAATTTTAGACTTTTTAAGCGGGTGAAAAATAGAACTTTATTTTTAAACGAGACACTTGTTCCGGGGCTTCCTTTCCGTGCCCGGGTCTGGTGAGGTGGTTCAGGTCTGGGGGCAGCAGGTGCTGTGGAGGGGAGGATGCCCTGTGTCCCGGAGGGGCGGCACTGGGGGGTCCCACGAAGCAGCTGCCCCCCCCCCCGGCTTTTCTTCGCAGGCCCTGGAGAGGGGCAGGGGAAACAGACGGTTGCAGTTGGTGTATTGGAAATAAATTGTGACTTTCTAATTTTAGAGGCGTGCCGGCTCTTCTGTGGGGGGGCGGGAAGGGAAGGGGGGGGACAGCGCTGGCCGCCCACGTGCTCCTTTCCCGCCACCCCCCCGCGCCACCGCGTGCTCACGTGACGCGGGTGCTGCCGTGTGGCCCCGCCCCCGGCGGCGCGCGGTGACGCAGCACGCCGGGCGGTTGCCGGGGTGACGCGCGGCCCCGGGCGGCGCGATGGCGGCGGCGGCGGCGGCGGCGCGGGCGGAGGGGCCCC
This sequence comes from Dromaius novaehollandiae, assembly GCF_036370855.1. Taxonomy (NCBI): domain Eukaryota; kingdom Metazoa; phylum Chordata; class Aves; order Casuariiformes; family Dromaiidae; genus Dromaius; species Dromaius novaehollandiae. The sequence goes on along the minus strand of NC_088109.1, from coordinate 15,974,904 downwards.
CGCTGCCCGGGCCGCCGGGGGGCCGCCCGCGGCCCGTGTGCTCGCGGCCCTACTTCCTGGTGCTCATGGTCTTCGCGCACCTCTACGTGCTCAACGTCCTGGGGCTGCTGCTCTTCGTGCACCTCAGCGCCGGCGAGCCCGGCAGCCCGCCGCCCGCCGCCGCCCCGCCGCCGCCGCCGCCGCCCGCCCGCGCCCTCCCGCGCCTCGAGGGCATCAAGGCAAGGCCGCGCCGCGGGGCCGCCCCGGGGCCGCCCGCCGCCGCCGCCGCCGCTCACGGCCGCTCTCCCCGCAGGTGGGCCACACGCAGCGCGTGGAGCTGGTGCCCGGGCGGGCGCACGCCGTGCGCACCCTCAGCCTCAAGCCGCTCCTCTTCGGTGAGTACCGGCACCGCCGGCACCGGCACCGGGCGGTTGGCTGCGCCCGCCGGCGCCCCGTTTCGTGCCGTCGCGTTCCCGGGCGGCAGGTTTAACCTCTCCGGGTTTTGCAGGCTGCCCCTTAAGCGCCGCGGCTAGAGGACGGGCGACGAGGACGCTGGAGAAACTGTTGAATAGTAGGAAAGGAGGAGAGAGCCCCAAAGTTTTGGTAATAAACGGTGCTGAAGCGACTTAGTGTTGGTGCCTCAGTGGTGAGCGGAGAGCGAGGCAGCCGGCAGGCGTCGTGTCTCCCACCGCTTTGCATGCCGCTCTGGATTTCTCTCTTGCTCTGGCCGCTCTGCGGTATCCAGCTACACAGCATCCTTCCTTCAGATATTTTAAAGCCTTCTTTGCCTTCCTGTCATTTTACCATAACTGATAAAGTCTCTTTAATTGAACATTTGGCTCAGTATAGTCCAGAAATCCATTAAGAATATGCAAATTAGTCTTTTGGCACTTAATGATTACAAAGTTCCTAATACTGCCAAGTCATGGGAAACTTGTTGCCCCTGAAGAGGTAACGCTGAGAGTCTTTTAGATGCTTTCACAAAAACATAAGGAAAAGTTTTCCAGATTCTGAATAGATTATACAGATTGAAAGCTCGACCATAAATCAGATAGGTTTCTTATTAAACACCTTTAATGTAATAAGTATTTGTAAGAAATACACAAGATTTATCACCTTTACATATGCGCTACTCATGGCTTGCGAATTCCTAAGTGGTTTTCTGTCTGACGTTCGGTAAACAGGCACACAAATCTGGAACTGATATCCTTCAATGCTCACAAAACCGAGACATAATTAGCAGCATCACAATCTGGGGGGATCAGTCTGGTTTTCCTATCGCTCCTGCTTCCAGCTTCTCTGCCCTGATACTGCTTATGGAAAAGAGTTAATCCTGCCCTGCAAGGAAGGTGCTGGAGCTGATAAAAGGCAGGCAGCAGTAATCCCGCAGCTTTTAACTTGTCACCCTGGCACCTCTGTCAGATTCGGGGGGGAAACTTTGCTCCCTGCGGGTGAGATCAGGGAAGACACCCTCGGGGCAGTGACGGACATTCGTCATTTTAGTCTCTGTGCAAGTCTGCCCTCCTTGGTCCCCTGATAGGGGGTCCTTATTTAGAAGTGTCTGCTTGCAAGACAGCTCTTATCTCCCAGATGAACCTGCCGGGAGCCGGCACTGACTTAAAAAGACTTCCAGAGACTTCTTTATCTATGCAAATGGTGTCCATCTAAATCAACTGTTTTAAAAACTCATTTGTTGCATCTCTGTTGTTTAAATTAGCTGAAACAAATATTTAACTTGGTTGCGATAGACAAAACCAAAAGTCATCAGCAAAGAAGGGCTCTTAAGTTCTGGGGAGTTTATTTAACAATAAGCGTTGTGGCCTGTGAGAGGCAGTTCAAGGAAATAAGTGGATGGTCTGTGACCTTTGCATTCGGCAGAGCAGGCTGTAGTGGGACCACAGAGCGGATGCCTCACTAATGACTTAATGTGAGCTTTGTGTTTTGGAGGATGGCAGTGGACACCATAGGGGAATTTGCGGTTTGTTTTTTAAAAATGTGGATAAACCATCTGCGTTGAACCCAAGCATGTTTCATGGAGCTATGACAAAGTCCCTGCCCTATTTTTTCTCCCCTCTGGCTATGAGACGTCATTTCTAAAGCTCGTAAGTCAGACCATCTGTGCCCTTTTTAGTTAGGAAACACTAGTAATCAAATAATCCTATTAATGGAAAACAAATATCAGACAAAGCCTTTTCAACCTTCAGAGCTTTATGTGTTCTGTTGTGTTTTCAAAATGCAGTCTGTTCAGAAGATATTGCCATTACAGAGACCACCTGGCAGCAGATTCTGTAGACTGGGCTGCAGTTTGCAAGACAAGGCAGCAGGGAGGAATAAAAATAGGAAATCTCGCTGTGTTTTTCTTCTGAGCCTCGGGGAATAGAAGTAATCACTGCACAAATGTCAGGGCACAGCTGAATTTCAGTATGAGTGTCTAAGCGCTCATCTCAGCCGGCACTAAATCCGAAGAGAAAATCTTGCGCGTTGTTGGTGTGCTTTATGAGCACAGGGAGGCAATGTGTCTTCATCAAACCCGATGGCTCTCTCCACACTGCAAATGCAGACTTCATGCACAAGGAAGAACGCATTTATCCCCAAAGCTGTTTTTTTCCTGTGATTTCCTTGTTTCAGTCCCAAGTTTAATCCAGTGTAGAAAACTTTACATAGACGGTGCTTTGTCAGACACTAGAAATCGGACATGTTTTCTCATTTTGGGATTTGCTGTTCTCTGTTTTGCAGTCTGTAGCTTGGAGCTATAGCTGTATTCGTCCCTGAAGGTAACTACAGTCCGTACTAGCTTGGATTAGAGGGTGATCTGCAGAGAACTTCAGGAGACTGGGTTTTGTTACCCTTTCTATCTTTCCTGCATGCAGAGAGAAGGCCGAACAGATGCGTAGTGTTTCTTTTTTCTCCCCACCTCAGAAATACAAAGAACGGCATCTCGGGTTTTGCAGAAGTACCTCCTGCCGGGCTCTGTGTTTGGGGCTCACCTCCGAATCCCCAGCAAAGCTGCCGTTGCCACCAAAACAGCTTTAAACAGCTAGAGTCCAGTCCTGCTGTGCTCTTTCTCAAGGCTCTTGCGATATCTTTGATAGTTCCCTAGTTACCGGAATCTTTTGATCCAAACTGCATTTCTAATGTAAAAAAAGTGTTTTCCCCTGTTCTGTAAAAATCTTCAGCTATCTTTACCCTTTCCTGTGCCAGAATGGCCATTTCCTTTCACCTGTGCAGGTGGCCTCTAACGCTCAGAGCAGCAAGCCGGAGGAACAGCCCGAATGACTGCTCAAGAGCCCAATTTAGCATTTTTTTTTTAAGGGGCTAGGCACTGCCTTCCCTCCCCCCTTGATGTACTACAGGCTGCTCAAAAATAAAGTGTTTATTCCACTAAATAAAGAGCATCTTTTAGCAGTCAGGGTAACTTTTGTATAGTCTCTCTGGCCATAAAGCAAGCAGGCGCTTCAACAGCCTCAGTATTTCAGAGTCAAGTACTGCAGCTGAAATGATTACCAACTTTGATTATGAGAACTAGTAGGAACTGTTATGAAGCTGTTATTCTAGTTTGTGCTCACCTGCAGAGTTCGGTTCACATTTACTGTGATGTTTGCTCCTACACAGAGCTGTCCGTCGGAAATCCGGGGTGTGCAGAAGCTTGGGAGAGGGCTCTGGCACGTCTGTATCCTTAAGCTCTGTCTCATTAAAACAATTTCAGTGATCTCTCAGGGAGATGATCTGTAGCGAGGCCCTTTATGCTGACTATGAATTGCTTTGAATCACCTAAAAATATTGACTGTACGTCTCCAAACCCGCAACTGCCAGAGAAAGGAGTTTTCTAGCTGTAGGGAAGGGAGCAGTTTCTCATTGCGGAAGGGGGATTTCAGACCTTCCTGCCAGGCTGTTCCGGGCAGCGGTGATGTTTCCATCTCCGCACCGCCTGGTGCAGGTTCCTGTTCTTGTGCCAGGCATAGGCCTTGTTCACCACGACTTTGTCGCTCTGCGCTTCTCCGCTCACGACGAAGACCCCCGCGTGGGTGCCTCTCATGATGTTGTGAGCGCAGGTGGCATCTATGTCCAGCCACTGCTGGAGCCTGCTGGGGATTTCGGTTCGGAGGAGCGGGCCGTGCTTCAGGACCTCCACCCGGGAGGGGTCCAGGTCGAAGTCGGAGATGGTTGTGGTTGTGTTCTTCCTGAAGATCCTGATTTTCACCGCTTGGGGGGAGAAAAAAAAAAAAGAAGTTGGTTCTGTTTACATTTCTTAGCTCTTACCCACTTCAGTCACCAAAACACACAGCCTAACAGGAGGCTTTCTTGCTGTTTCTGTAAAGTGGTGACACATCCATCCAAGCACATGTAATTGCAATAAACTTGTAAAAGCTCTCATTTGAGGTTAGTGTTTCCAGCACTGAAAACCATTCTTTTCGCCACACTTCTCATGAGGGAACATGACATCAACATCACTGTGTGGGCAGAAACTCCGCAGGAAGCAGCCGCACAAGCAAGTGGATGCGTCTCAGTCCTGGTCTCCTACGAATTAATTTCCTTTTCTCTGAGCTGGGATTTCAGGAGATGACATGAGTGCCTGCTGCCCAGGACTTTAGCTCTCTGCTGTCATGAAGGTTGTGTGCCTGAATTTGGAACAGTATCTTGAAAACTTCATGTCAGCTAATTTAGCAGGCTTGGTGCTGCCACCTGCTCTGGCTGGGCAAGGGAGAGTTGTGCTGCCAGGACCAGTGCTGAAGTTTGAAACAGCTCACACGCAGTTTGTCAGAGGTTTTTATGGACATGGATTAAATGTTGGTCTCTACAGGAAACCAGGGTAGTCCTTATATTTAGCAGCCACAGACTGAAAACAAATGAGAACCCACAGAAATAAAGCAGGACTTCGCCCTTGGCACACCATGTGGCTGAGTCCTCCTGCTGCTTAGCAGGTAAGTTGGGGACTGAAAAAGATCTCTGGGATCTGCTGTAAAAGATGAAATTCCCCCAAGTCAAGTTTTTATGGCAAAGCTATTTTCAGTGCATGCCACTGTTTGGTTGCTGGAGTGGAAACAACAACTGGGGAGACGTGGGTGTACTCACCAAAATCGCTGGCACACAGGTTTTCCAGGATCTCCCTGGCAGTGCTGGCCTCCTCGAGCTCGCAATCCTTGCAGCTGGCTCGGGGCACTGCTGCAACAGAAATCTGGTTATAACAATCTTGTCAAACTTCACTGCAAAAGGCATAGCACCATTTTGAGGTCTGAGAGTGGTGGCTTGCAGTGTTTGAGTGGTACTTCTCCCAAGCTGCTCGGTCGCTGGAGGGACTGCTCAGGCTGCCGGGATGGGAAATCTTGAGCTCTGCTTACTGCTGCTGCGGCTGCCTCCCCGTGACCCGGATCACTGCAGGCACTGCTTGTCATGCCTTGCTTAGGTTTGTGTTTGGCACCGCACACTGCAGTAGCGGTGAAAAAGCCTAACGAAGATGGGTTTAGATGAAATGGTAAAGCAGTCGGCATGGCCGGGTTCCATCCAGCGGGGTTGAAGTGAGGCAGCTGTTCTCCCACTGACTTCTGTTAAATCTCCCACCAGTGTCCCCCATCAGTATCTGTGTTTCTAATGTGTGATCTCCCTTTCTCTTTCTCCTGCTCTCCTTCTCCTCTTTTTTTTTTTTTTTTTTTTTTTTTTTTTTAATCAGCACAATGGTTTTCGGAGTCTGGTGCCTCAAGATACTTCAGTGACTAGAGTATCCTCCGAAGGGGAATAGCACCCCGGTATCTGTCCAGGGCAGTCTGGTGTTCCCAGGTTAGCTAGCACTTATGTAAATACTGATCTGGATGCTCTGCACCTGCTTTTCCTGGAGCAAACAACTGAGTACCAGGATTAGCATTTAGGAGTGTTGGAGAAATTGCTATCAAATAACTGCATTTAGCAGTATGACCTGTTAGGCAACAGTGGTGTCACCTAGGCAATGGAAATAGTTGTATAATATGAAAATGCAGCAACACTGATACCTCAGCTAATACAATGAGGAAGCAAAAGCATTCAGGGTGTTTTCTTTCAAACTTGAATCAAATTCATTTTGGTGTGCAGAATAATAGAGGGTATTTTTAAGTGGAACTTGCGCCCTTTTGTGTTGTTTCCTAAAGTATAAAGAGAAGGTTTGAAAAACATTTCTTTTTGTATGCTTTTTAAGCCTTGGGTATAGCAGAAACATGAGGGCTGCACTTCCTTAGCTCTGGTGGTTGGACATTTCGCTGCCTGGGGACTGCGTATTATTAACTCTCACACTGCAGCTGAATGCTGGTCCCGGGTAACTAATGAACACAGTAGTTGGGGGGGGGGGGGGGCAAGCTTTAGTCAATGTTACACTGATTTTCTAGTCCCAGGGGAGGTTCCCAGAGAGAATAAAACTGGAATTTCTATTTTTTTTTTAATATAGCTTAAACCCCAAAATATTAGGAACACAAACAAGGCATAGGCCCATCTTTTCACCTTTCAATGTTACATGTGGGAAAATGGATGAGAAAAACACCTTACTTCTCCTGCTTGAGGATGTTTCCTCGGTGGAGACTGCTGAGATGCACAGCTCGTGATCTGCAGGAAACTTGTTGCAGTTCAGGATTTCAGGCCACGGGTAGCCGTAACAAGCCATGACGGGTGCGCAGCTTCTCTTGACAGCTTCGCACAAGCTGCGACAGGGGTAGATGAGCCTGGGGAGGGAATCAGGATTGCAGCAAATGTTGAGTTTTCCTTAGAGCAGGCTGAGGGTTGAGCTCTGTCACCTTGCTGTCCGCCTCGCGGGGTTGCGTTGTGCACCACAGCACTAGCAGTGCTATGGGATGCTTGATGTATTTTGAACACTCAAGTCCAGGATCCAAACAATTTCTAAGGATGGGAGTGAGATGGGAGCAGGCTTTTTGATATAGGCTGCTTGCTGCCAGAAGCCCTTCCTCCCCCCAGGGATTTTCTGTATTTGTGCAACCAACAGCTGCTTGTTTTTGCAGCTGCCTAATTAGATACCCGATTTTCTTAACAGCTCTGTAGTTTGATGCCTATGGCACAAAAGTCAGGATTTTTCTATGCTGCAGTCACTTGCAGACTGAGAAAGCCTGCGTGTGACTGGGGAGAGGTAGCAGTGAGGGATGCAGAAGAGGTGTATGGGGTTGTGCTGGCGGGAGGCTGGAGGCGAAGCTGTGGGATTGCAGCATGCAGCTCCTGGTGAGCTGATGTGTTGTGTGAGAGGGGTGTGCAGGGGCAAATGGGAACTATGTCTGAGGTGGGAAACCAGGGAAATCCCACGGAGGAATGCAATGCTACTGCTCCTGCAAAATGAAACAACTCTGCGGGCAGGTACAAGTGTTCCTGCTTTGTATGCAAGGCAGGAGAGAGGCCAGCAGAGTTTGTGTGCAACGGAAGCACAAGAGTATGAGACGAAGACCAGCATGGTCAGTGTGTGGCAAAGCTATTTCCAAGATAATTGGTAACATGAATATGTTTATACATGATGTATTTTGATTTGATAAATCAAAAAGGCTGTTTTGGTAATGTGACAGGATTTCTGTTTCCCCTTCAGAAATGTCCATGTTTCGCTTTCAGGGGGAAGTTCCCTGCCGAGTAATCCCATTTCCCCTCACTGAGCAGGGCAGGACTGCTGCTAAATGACTGCAATGATCAGATTTCACACATTTTCTCTCAAGAGGCAAATGCAATTGCGCTGTTGGGAAGTGTTCCTTGCTACAGCTGAAATAACTTGCAAAAATATCTTACCTGTCCAAGCAGATTGGTGCAAAGAGGGAGCAGAGGAAAATCCTAGCGTCTGGATGACACTCTCTGGCCAGCAAGGGCAGCCAGCTGGAGGATTGCTGGATCACTTCTGGCATGGTCTCGTGCTCCAGCAGGTTGGGAATCCTCATCTCGGAGTAACCGATGTCGTAGCACAAGGCCATGCTGTTGGGGATGGCCGTGCAGCCGGAGGACCTCCTCAGGTAGCTCGCCCGGGCGCCGGGAGAGCCCCCGAGCAGCAGGCGCACCAGCAGAGCCAGCAGCCATGGGCTGCCCGACCTCGAGGGGTGCCTGCGGTGGGCCGTGACCATGCTCGGAGCGAGCCGCTAGCAGACGAACGGGCAGCGCACCCCGGACTGAGCCGCTCCTGCCTGTGGGGAGCCTTTTATAGCCTACGAGCCACCTCTCTCTCAGTCCATCCTCATTAAGTGCAGCCCTTTCAGAGCTCTCATGGGGAAGACAATGCTCCAATTTTCGTTTGCCAGCGGCCCCGATTGTTTAGATTTTAGCAGGGGTTTGGCTTAGATCAGCAGGTGTGGAAATGAGGGCAGTTGGGAGGGATGAATGACTTGGCCCATGTGTCTTGTGGCTCTTTCAGCTGAGATTGCATCTCAGTTTGACACCAGTGCTCCAACCCAGCCCCTTTCTCTTGCTCCAGGATTAGGCATTATTTCATAAACCCCAATGTTTTCCCCTCTTTTGTTTTTTGTAAAAGCAATCAAGTGTTGCTCAAAGTCAATTAGGAGGCATTTGTTTAGCTGGATCTATTGTTGAGCAGGCAGAGAGACAGGATGGTCTCACAGCCAGAAGTTAACTGTTTCAGAGAGCTTTGGATAGAGAGGAACTAATTTGCAGCTGTGGAGAAATGTTGTTTGCACAGAAGATTGCCAGCATTTAATTGGAAAACCTCTCACCTTGCAACCTGTGCACAAGAAAGCCCTTTCTGGTTAGCAAGACTGCTTGTTTCATTGGGATCCTGTTACTACAGCCAAAGAGAGAGATTGTGCCTCCTCTTGCATGTAATTAAGATTCCAAAAGCTTTCAGTATTTTAGCCCAGTCTGAGGAACTGGAAATACTGGGAGTGTTGCTTGTGTACAGTTAATTTTTAACTAGTGCTGTGCCATTAACTACAAACCGGCCAGTGGAGTTTCAGCTCTGAAGCATCCTCTGTTAAAAGGACTCTGCCGCCTGGGACGGAAATTGTTTCCTCAGAGGGTGTTATGGATACAACTGGCTGCATTGTGTTCCTGGGGCTATCCAGCAGCATCGCATTTTCCACAGGGCTAGTTCCTGTCTGTGCTTAGCAAGAAGCCAGCTGTTTATTGACAGTTTTAGCATTTAGAGTTGATTTAAGGTCACGGAAGTAATTAACTTTTTTTTTTTTCCTGTGTGGAATGCTGCTGTGGTTGGGATGTAACGTGTCCTTGGTGCATACCTGCAGAAACGCTAGGGAGCTGTGATTTGGAGAGCGGGATTTTAGGCCTAAGAACACTTATATCTGCCCTGCGTTGATGGTCGTTCTTTCCCTCTTCTTCAAAAGTCTCAACAGACGATAATGCGATATTGCCGTAGCAATAACAGAAATCAGCCAGAAGGATGTGTCCAACCTGCTGGACCACAATGTAGCTGGACTGTGGTATGGGACCTCGCCAGCATTTTGCAAGTGCGATTGCGTGTGCAGTGCACCATGCCGCTAGAAATCTCTTTGCCTCATAGTCATTGGTGGATTTGTCTAAATTTAAATTTGCTTGGGATCATGGCATTGCTTGATTGCTGCCGGTGTTGTGCTGCAGAGGAGAGGTGGTGTTGTTGGTGTGCTAGCTGGGGATGGAGCACGGCATCCAGAATGTGCAGTATGTTCCCCTTTCCTATACCTTTTAAGACTATTTTTAATGGGGGAATCAAGGGGATGAGCAGGAATAAGTTTGGAAGTTGTCTCCTTGCAGCTTGAGTTTCATAGCAGAGCACCGTTTGTGCCAGGTTTCCTTGCAAGGTGTGTAGGTCTGTGCTATATGCTGTCTTCTCCACATGAGAGCAAGGAAGCCTGAAACCCTGGCCACTGTAACTATTTCCTACTGTGAAGATTTTTAGCTCCCCTTCCTGTAGAGCAGCAGTGCCCAGACCATGACCCACCTATAACCCTTTGAAGTGACAATACGCAGTGATTTGCACGTGTTTGTTCACTCCCTTGGCTATTGTGCAGATCTGCAAGAAAGTTTAAGGGTTTATCGTGGCCTGTGGATCCAAGAGTTTAAGAACTGCTACTGTGAAAATACCTGCCTCCAGCAGCTAAGTTGTGCGGTGTCTGCTCTTTTAGAGCTCTTCTGGTAGAAGGATGGATGCGCTTGAATGTCTCATCTCCCTGACTTGTTGGGAAGTTTGTAAATATTTCCTCTGACTTCTTTTTGTCTTTAATTTCGAGTGGCCTGCCACTGGTAGGAGTTTCACTGTAACCGTTGCCTTAGTCTCTGTTGCTGCTCACGCTTTTGCTGCAGAAATTCCAGACTTCCTGACAGAGGAGGAATGCAAGCTGATTGTCCATCTGGCACAGCTGAAGGGGCTGCAGAAGAGCCAGATCCTACCAACGGATGACTACGAGGAAGCCATGGAAATGATAGAAATCAGCCAGATGGACATTTTCAATCTGCTGGACCACAATCAGGACGGGCAGCTGCAACTCAAAGAGGTAGAGTGCAGGGTGGCAGACCTGGGGAGGTTTCCCCTGGCTGCGCCCCTCCTCGTATGGACTCCTGATTACTCGTGTGTTTGAGCAGGCCAGACCCCAGTGTGTACTGATGAGTATTTCCTTAATTTTATGGTTCGAGTCTTGTACTCAACTTCAGCATGGAAGGGAAATTTGTGGGCAAACGTGCAGCAGTTGTGATCCTGCTGGGAGGTAGCAATAGTCCTTGCCAGGAAATGTGTGTTTCAAATATGCTAGGTAAAATGTTCCATATGCTGTGAATTTCTTCTTGCTAGGTGTCTGAGTGAAGTGAATTTGTAGTGTCGTAGGCATGGTTTCGTGAAGCCTGTGGCAGAACTGACTGCACCTTCCCACAATTGACAGGATGCCAGAAAGTCGCCCATATTAATGAGCCTGGGATGAGCACCTTGTACAGCACCCTTGTTCTGTACAGCAAGATAGATTGGGGTGAGACCTGGCAGTTCAAGGATTTGCTTCCCAGGCTCCCATTTCAGGTGGGGCTGGACACACATACTGTCGAGTGGGCAACAAGCATTGTGGCAGTATGGGGGACTGGCACCAGGGACAAGTTGGTGCAAGGCTCCTATCTCTGGAGGCCAGAGCCTACAAAGAGCTCTCCAACATACTACATTTCTGCGTCCCTTTGGAGAGGGCGCGTTTCGTTCCAAGGCCTTATCTCAGATAAGTAAAAGCATTCACTTTTGTAATCAGTAGTTTGACTTTCACTTCAAGAGAAAGAACTGTGCCCTCTTTGTCTAAGGACTGGTTAACTGAGTCCCAGCAGTCAATTGCCATGGCCTAAACTGGAAATAACAGCAGAGATCTTTGTGGGTGTGGTTGCCAAATGATTCCCACTCAAATCTTTCTGCAGAGATGTGCTGAAGTCTGGCTGGCTGCTGTTCCTCGGAGGAGACTCTGCCAGGCCTCAAGCAGGGAATCATTAGTGCTAGCAACTAGTGCCCAGTGTTGATCCAATTCTGAATTTCAGGTGCTGACCCACACCCGCCTTGGGAATGGCAGGTGGATGACCCCCGAAAACATCCGGGAGATGTACACTGCAGTCAAGGCTGATCCTGATGGGAATGGTAAGAGGAGCTCCATGGGGATCATTTTGTCCTCAGCACACTGGGCACCTCACACAGTGCTGCAGGGAAGAGCGGGAGGCATGTCCAGGCCCAGGCCTGTTTTTCTAGGTGTGTTCTTCAAAGCAAAATAATGCTGCTTTATAGACCTTTACAGAAAAATAAAACCAGCATAAACCTCCCACCCCTTCCTCACTGGTCTTAGAGGTAGACTAGTCCCTCTGCCTGTTGAGGAGGGTGGATCTTGCAGAAACAGGACCAGAACACACAGCTGTGCATTCCCTGTCCCCTGCACAAATCCATGTCAGGTCTGCTTTAATTTGTGCCCTGCCGTAACAGGATATTCAAGGTGCACTTCTGCTCTGTTGGCCTGTGAAGCCATGCCGTCTCTCATGGTGTAGCTCTTGTTACCTGGGCTGCAGGTTTAAAGGCACTTCCTCCGCTCACCCCCTGTTTTCAGGGAGACTTCTGCAGCAGGCTGGGAGAGCAGCTTTGAACTTCACTGGCTGGGCAGGGAGGGCAGAACAGGTGGATGTGGAGTCTTGCTGGTCAGCTCTTGGTGCTGCCCTCCCTCTCCGCTGCTGCAGAAAGTCTGTGTCCCAAGCAGCCACTTCCGCTCCTCCTTCCGCTGGTCTCCCAAGGGCTCCTGCTGCCCCGGACATGCACTCTAACCTCTGCTGCTCTAATTAGAGTGTCCTCAATTAAGCGACTCTCCATTTCCTAATCAAATTAAGTGAACGCACAGGCTGTGTGCACACTCTTCCAGCAGCCTGGCGTCAAGAGCTGCCCGAGAGGAGCTGCCTTGGAGTCAAAGCAGTACCCATGTGAATGCCTAAATATCCGGAGGGCACCCCATGCCTCGCTCCTCCGGGTTGATGGCATTCTTGGCAGGGATAGGAGCGGATGACTGAGTCGTCAGTGGCTTTTTCCACCATTCTGGACATCAACAAATGAAAAGTCCTGTTAAAGTGCTCTTGGCAGGACCTTGCTTCCAGAGTGCTGCTTCCCCCCATTGTTACTTTGGTTCATGACACCGAGTGGCCAGGTCACAACCTGGATGTGGCACTGCATCACCAAAGACCATGGGGAGTAAGGGGAAGTGGGGACAGAGAGATGCGAGCAGGGAGCTAGATACAATAACGGTGAATAGTTTGGTCATGACTGCCGGTACCTGGGGAAGTGCCCTAGGCTGACCTCAGTGGCTGGTCCTTCCTCCCTCCTGCCTGAGGGTGCTCTGTGCCCAGGAAGCAGCGCTGGCGTTGCAGCAGCAGCGTATCTACTGCCCGAGTGAGCTCCGCGCGCAGTCCGGGGAGTTGCTGCCTGGGCACTGGGTCCTGCAGGCACTTTGTTCTTCTGGTTTGAAGTTAAACATGTTGCAAGATGTCTGGACATGTGCTTGCTGCTGGGCTGCCCAGTGCAGCGCTCTGCATGCTCTGGTCTTGGAGACCTGGTCCCCAGTGACAGATTTCCCTTCTTCTCCAGAACAGGGAAAGAACAAACAGTAAGGATTTTTCTGAAGTTGGCAAAGGCAAAGATCCATCCCTTGCCAAGCACAGATGAGCGCAAACAAGAAATACCCATTTTAGCGGAAGCCACTTTTTACCTCTCACTTTTTTGTTACTCCTGTTTGTGCCAGATCATGCTCTGTTGCATCTCTCGCGCGTTTTTTTAATTATACAAATGCAGAAATTCCTGCTTGTTGATTTGGGTTTGCTTTTTTTAGAATAACCCTAAAAGGTCTTGTAGAAAATGTGGACTGAGGTGTCCCACTCTGTTTTGAAACATGTCTATTTAAATATTTAAGTAACAAGCCCCTCTGAGGAGTCAGCATACACAGATTTTTAGCTGCAATATTGCATGTGTTGGAACTGTAGTAATTTCTCTTTTCTGATGGATTGTTTTGTGTTTTAGGAGCTTTTTAAAGTTAAAAATTGTATTTTCTCTCCCCCAATTCTGAGTCTCCACTGCAACTGAAGGCTCATTTCTGCAGGTTGCTGTATGCCCTCCACTCGGCTACAGGCATTGCTGGGATCGGTAATCTTGTGCATGTGGGGTGCAGCCCTTGGTGAGCTACAGTGGTGGACACTTGATGGTGTTTGTTTGAGGAAGGCAATTTCTGCAATGCCCTCAGCTGACGGCTTTGAGTTCAGGACACGAAGAACCATTACCTACGGGTAGCTGCACAAGAGTCAGCCTGCTTTTTGTTCTCTTCCCGTAGGTGTGCTGAGTTTGGAGGAATTCAAACAGTTGAACATCCGTGATTTCCACAAATACATGGGAAGCCAGAAAGTGAAGATGAGTGACTTGGTGCGGAACAGCCAGCACACCTGGCTGTACCAGGGCGAGGGGGCACACCAGGTCATGAGAGCCATACGGCAAAGGTAAGGGCTCCAGCCAAGCAGCCGAGCAGCAGGCGGGCTTGTGTAGGCACAAAGGCCACCTGTGCTGGGAGATGGTAGTGGGAGACTTGTTAATATTCGCACTTCCTAATTGTGTGAAGGCCTTCGGAGTATAGAGAGCACTGAACACAGGCATGAAATGGGGAGAGGAGGCTCTCATTAGAACAAGAGTTTGTATTGTCCTGTGCAAAAGGGGAAAAAAAATCAAACCTTTCAACATCTCCATTCACTTTTGGGAACAGCCTTATAAAACCAAGAAGACTTGGCATTATTTGACACAATTCATTCCAATTAGTAAACGAGCTTACTGAGAGAAACTGTTCATTTCCAATGCTGTCTGGGTGCCAGTAGTTACTGTCATTTGCTTTAGTTACTCATGCATTTCACTGAAGTCTGTCTTAGCTGTTCAGAACTGACTTTTTAACAAGCATGATTTTATCTGAAGTAAGCTAAGTTAGCGTAATCCTCTGAGCACACATCTAACAGGGTGCCTCACGGCAGATGGGAGAACCTCTCATCTTTCCCTTCATCTTGGATTTGCTTATTGGGAAGAGCTGAAATCCAGCACCCAGGCCAAATCGTTTAGCTGTGGTGAGTTTCAGATAATTGGCTGGGGACTCTCTTGTCTTGCGGTGCTGGTCCTCGCCCAGGACATGGGTGGGTAAAATCTGTCCCGAGGCTTGAAAATGGCTGGTGGCCGCTCCTTTTCTTCAGTACACTCCAGAGGGAGAATGGGGTTGCATATTGCCTTGATTAGAGCAGAGACAGTGGGTGCCACCAGCTCTGTGCCAGCTGGCACCCAAGCATCAGCATGTTGCTTTTACACTCTTTGGTTTGTCACTGCTAGAACGCCTCTGCGGAAGTGGAAACTTGGTGCAGAAGGAGGCTCTTAAATCCTCCATGGGACCATGCGGTGCCTGGATGGGCTCTGCCATCCTGATTCGGTGCTGCACCCCCCTGTTCCTGTCCCGAGGGCTTCACCCGTCTGGATTCTCAGAGCTCTAAGTGTTCTTTGGCAGGTCTCGAGAGGTACCTGCTTGCCTTGGGGATGATCTCAGATGTAGCAGCGGAAAAATCCCAGAGCAGGAGGGCTCCGGTCTCCTTGATCACTTCCCATGCCCCTCTGCCCTGGGGGGAGGCTGTTGAAAAGGCAACAGGGAAAGGTGAGTTAGGTGACAAGCATATTCCTAGAGCTAGTCACTCCTTCACTCTCAGCAGGAGCCCTTTGCTTTGCTAACTGTCCCCGAGGTCTGTAGGTGGTGTGCAGGAGTCCAGAGAAGCAATGAGATGGCACATGAAGGCTCCAGGGACACACACAGAAGGGATCTTTCTGAGCAAGCAGTCCTCGAGAGCAGTCCTGCTGGAGATGCACCCTTCGTTTTTGTTTTTTATTAACCTTGACGAGGAGTTTCTGAGCTGATGCTGATGGTCCAACAGATCTGTAAGGACCTAGTTATCTCCTGGCATGCTTGCTGCAGCCCATCCGTCTGTCCGGTCTCTTGGGGAAGGGGGTTATCTTTCTCTGGATTTGTTTGGTGCTCGGGAGTAGAGGCTGACCAGGGTGACTGTGCTTTCTCCTCACCTGTTCTGCTTTCCTCTTCCCCAGGGTAATGCGCCTGACTCGCTTGCCCCCAGAGATTGTGGAGCACAGCGAGCCCCTCCAGGTTGTGCGGTACGACCAAGGAGGGCACTACCATGCCCACATGGACAGTGGCCCTGTGTTCCCTGAGACTGCCTGCAGCCACACCAAGCTGGTCGCCAATGAAAGTGCTCCCTTTGAGACCTCATGCCGGTAAGTCCTGCCGTGAAACCTTGGGGTAAGGCACAGCGATTGTGCTGTACATCTGGTCGGGGTGTTGCAGGGGTCAGTTTGGAAGAAAGCTTTTTAAAGACTGATCTGGAACGCGCTAACAGAAAAGTGTGGAGAGCTGGTTCACCTCACCTCATGTGGGACTCAGCGCTGAGGCTGCAGGCTTGGAAACCAGTTCCAGAGGTTGCTGGCTTGAATGGGCTTGAAGGGGGAAGTGGGTGAATCCTGTGGGTCTGTAGGCCAGTGAGAAGAGCAGTGTGCACTGGTTCTGCCGAGCTGCTGAGCTGTCCCCACCAGACGCCAGACTTGCAGTGTTGGCATTGTGAGTGGAGATTTTCTTTGTTGTCCTTGTCTTGGCCTTGGAGAAAAGCTGATGTAAACCTTATGTCTTGTGATGTCTTGGAGGAACCACTGTGTGTGTGATGGAGGGGCAGGGTATGGACGGCCACCACACATCTGTAGTTCCAGTGGTGTCCCCTGACAGCCACTCCACACTCTCTCTTACAGCTATGTGACAGTGCTGTTCTACCTGAACAATGTGACTGGGGGAGGCGAAACAGTCTTTCCAATAGCCGATAACAGGACATATGAAGAAATGGTAAATGACTCTCCTACTCGTTACCCCCGGGGATTTCACTGTTTCCTGACTTTGAGTCCCTCTCTGAATGTCTGTGTTCACTGTGGCTGCAGAAGGGGGCTGGAGGGTGAGGTTGGCAGACACTAGTCTTTACAGCTAGACCATGGGAAGGCTGTGCTCCACCTCCTGTCTTTGGCTCAGAGGCCAAGGGAAGATGTGCAGGGCTTTGACAACTGCAGCTTTCCCTGCTTAGAGATGTGTGAAGCAGCCTGTGGCCCTTGCTGCCATAATGCAGCTCCTGCTTGTTTGTATCTGGGCAGGTTTCCTCAGGCTAAGATAAGTCTTCGCAACTATATTGTGCGCCTGCCAAACCATGTGTTAAGGGAGTTGCTCAGAACCAGGCATGGGCTTCCAGGAGGCTGAAATTGGCTGCTCCAGATGGATTGCGAAAGCCCCATCCTGCCCAGTGCCGGCCTAGAGCTGTGCCTGTGGAGCATTCAGGCAGACGGCAGGATGACGGCTGTCAGTGGAGGCAGCCCAGTCCACGCACTTCATTCCAGACCCATTTACCATCCCTTTTCTGTGTTTTTTGTCAGTCCCTGATCCAGAACGATATTGACCTGCGAGATACTCGGAAAAATTGTGATAAGGGCAATTTGCGAGTGAAACCTCAGCAAGGCACTGCAGTCTTCTGGTACAACTACCTGTCGGACGGAGAAGGTAGCATTCCCTTTCAGGACTCGGCTCTTGGGAGGGATAGGGCTGCACGAGGTGACAGCCATCTTCTGTGGGTTTTGCTGTGGCTGGGTGCTCAGAGGAGAGCCAAAAGGTGTGGTAGCTGCCTTCTAGGGGGAACGTTCAAGTCTATTTGTCACCAGCTGGGTAGGAGCTTCCTGGCTCTGAAAGGCCTTTGTTTACAGGCAGTAGGTCAGTGGCTCCTGATGGCTTTGGGGGACGGGACTAGTTAGCAAACAAAGACCGTGGCTGTTGCCAGCCATCACCGGCTGCCTTCCTTCCCGCTGTGTGAGCTGAAACTCCTGCTGGAACTTGGTCCGCAATTCAAAACGTTTCCGTTTTGCTGATGTGTTGCCCAAAGGAGTGGGGAGGGGAGGTGGACAAAGGGATGGCCATAAGCTCCGTAACCCTGCTCTGCTGTGCTTGGGGCTTGCTCCTGCTGTTCAGCTTAGCTGCAGCCTGATGCTATGGTTGGAGTGGCTGTTTTTCTCACAAAGTTCAGTGCAATTTTTTTCTCGTCTCTGACATTCAGTCAGGCTGGGGGATAAAGCTGGATCTTCCAGGCTGTTGGCGAATATGACTCCAGAGTGCTTCAGTGATGGATTTTGAGCACTACTGGGAAGAAGGCATGTAGTATCCCACTGCTCGTGGGAGCAGCCTGTGTTTCTATCTCTAGAAAATCCACAGAGGAGATCACAAGGCCAGTGTTTGGGCTGTTGGATAGTAATGTCAGGACCATCATTGTGCTGTAAGAAGAGCCCTGTTGCAGTATTTTTATGAGCAAATTGTTCCTAGATAGAAGGCTGCTGATGTGAGTCTGACACAGAGAAAACCCATAGGACCTCTATAAATAGAGGAGCTGGTGAAATGTGATGTCTAATATGTCCTTGAGGTTCCAACTCCCCAAGAGGTCTCCTAGTGGCAGCACTCATGCCTTCCATCCCAGCCTCTGCAGCTGGGATTTGGTAGCCTTAAAGAGGAGGGACGCTACTCCTTGCCGCCCTGTGACACTGCTTTGCGCTCACAGGCTGGGTGGGGGAGCTGGATGACTTCGCCCTGCACGGAGGCTGCCTTGTCACCCAAGGGACCAAGTGGATCGCCAACAACTGGATCAACGTGGACCCCAACCGGCGGCGGCAGCTGCGGTTCGAGCAGGAGATGGCGCGCTACGCGGGGGCCGAGGCCGGGGCCCCGGGCGAGTGGACGGTGGATAAAGCCTACAGCGGCGTGCACGTGGAGCTGTAGGGCCGGGGGCGGCGGGCCCAGCCCAGCCCAGCCCCGTGCCCGGGAGGCCCGGCGGGGCGGGGTCGCTCCGGCAGCGGCGTCCGGCAGCGGCTCCCGGCGCGGGCGCGCACGTGGCTTTTTCCCGCGCTGGGCGGGGGGGCGGGGCCGCGGGGGCGCGCCAATAAAGCGTGGAGAGCCGGCCGCGCCTCTGCGTGTCTTGGGGGCGTGGCGCGGCGCGGCCAATGGGCGGCGAGCGCTTCATCAGCGTGCGCGGGCGGCGGCCAATGGGCGGCGAGCGCTGCCGCGCCGGGCGGACGGGCGAGCGGCGGCGGCGGGCGATGGAGTCGGTGGCGCTGGTGGCGCCGGTGACGGCGCTGGAGTTCGCGGGGGACGTGCTGCTGGCCGGTGAGCGCCGGCGGCGGCGGGGGGCGGGCGCGGCGGCGGTGGCGGCGGGCCGCGCTGACGCGCTGTCCCGGCAGGCACGGGCCCGGAGGTGGCGGCGTTCCGGCTGAGCGGCGGCGGCGCGGCGGCGGCGGCGGGGCGGCGGAGCGTGCTGCGGCAGGCCAGCGTGCAGGGGCTGCGGGCGGAGCCGGGCGGCGGCGGCGGCGCGGTGCGCGTGGCGGCCTTCGGCGGGCGCTGGCTGGCCGTGCTGGCGGTGCGGCGCGGCGGCGGCGGCGGCGGCGCGGCGCTGGCGGCGGCGGGCGGCGGCGCGGCGCGGGAGGTGGGGGCGCGCGTGTGGGAGGCGCGGTGGGCGGCGGGCGGGCGGCTGGCGCTGGCGCTGGGCGGCGGCGCCGTGGCGCTGTACGAGTGGCGCGGCGGCGGGCGCTGGCTGCGGCGGGCGCGGTGCGACGGCGCCGGGGCGCTGCGCTGCGCCGCGCTGGCGGGGGCGGCGGCGGGGTGGGCGCGCCTGGCGCTGGCGGCCGGCACGGCGGCGGGCGCCGTGGTGGTGTGGCGGGCGGCGGCGGCGGCGGCGCCGCGGCGGCGGCTGCGGGGGCACCGCGGCGCCGTGCTGGCGCTCAGCTACGCGGCGCCGCGGGGGCTGCTGGCCTCCGCCTCCGAGGACCGCAGCGTGCGGCTCTGGGCCGTGGGCGAGCTGGGCGGCGGCGGCGAGGCGCCCTGCCTGCTCGTGTGCTACGGGCACGGGGCGCGCGTGGGCGCCGTGGCGCTGCGCGGCCCGCGGCCCGTGAGCGCCGGCGAGGACGGCGCCTGCCTCGAGTGGGGCGGCGGCGGCGGCGTGCGGCGGGCGCGGCGCGGGCACCGCGGGGCCCTGCGTGCCCTGGCCGTGCGCCCCGCCGGCGGCTGCGTGGCCACGGGCGGCGCCGACGGCGGCGCGCGGCTGTGGCGGCCGCGGGAGGCGGCGGCGGCGGCGGCGGCGCTGGGGGCGCCGGGGCGGCCGCGGGCCGTGCGGCTGGCGGGGCCGCGGCGGGTGCTGGCGCTGGGCGAGGCGGGCGGGCTGGCGGCCTACGAGGCGGCGGCGGGGCGCTGGGCGCCGGTGCTGCCCGCCGAGGCCGCCGGGCCCCGCGCGGTGCTGGCGGCCGCCCCCCTGCCCGGCGCGGCGGGCGACGCGCTCTGCGCCCTGGGCGGCGGCGACGGGCGCCTGGCCGTCTTCGCCCTGGGCCGCCCCGGCGATGTGGTCCACGCGCGGCTCTTCGAGGGGGCCGTGCGCGGGCTGAGCTGGGCCGCCCGCCCCGGGCTGCCCCCCGGCGCCGCCACCCTCCTGGCCTCGGGCCCCGGCGGAGAGCTGCTCTGGCTGGACGTCGCCTGCCGCCCCGGGCGGGCGCCCGCCCTGCGCCCGCTGGGCCGCTACCTGCTGCCGCCCTGCAAGCAGCGCTGGCACACCGCCGCCGCCTTCCCGCCCCAGGGCGGCCTGCTGGTGTGCGGCGACCGCCGCGGCTCCCTGCTGCTCTTCGCCTGCAGCCCCCCGCCGGGGCCGGCCGCGGAGAGCGACGTCCCCGCCGATGGCGCCGGGAGCGAGGCGGAGCCCTCTCTCCTGCGGCAAAAAGAGGCTCTTCCCCTCGAGGCCCCGCTGTGCGTCCTCTTCGGGCTCCACGGGAAGACGGGCGTCACGTCGGTGACCTGCCACGGGGGCTACGTCTACAGCACGGGCCGGGACGGCTGCTACTGGCAGCTGCGCCTGCAGGGCCGGCGGCTGGAGGTGCTGCGGAAGCACAGGCCCTGCAAGGGGCTGCAGTGGATCGAGGAGCTGCGCTTCACCCCCAGCGGCGACCTGCTCGTGCTGGGCTTCCACGCCGACAGCTTCGTGGTGTGGAGCACCAGGACCGGCGAGAACCTCCACTGCGTGCCCTGCGGCGGGGGGCACCGCTCCTGGAGCTACAGCAGTGGCCCCTCGGCCGAGGCCTTCGCCTACGTCAAGCGGGGGGACGTGATGCTCTACAGCAGCGCGCCCGAGCCCTGCGAGCAGCAGGTGCTGCTGGCATCCCTGCACGGGCGGGAGATCACGTGCGTGCGGCGCCTGGGGGCCGTGCGGGCGCCCGGGTGCCCCGCCATTAACGTCTTCGTCACCGGCAGCGAGGACACCACGGCCTGCGTCCTGGCGCTCAGCGAGCGCTCCCGCGCGGCCCTGCCCCTCACCACGCTCGACGACCACATCTCCAGCGTGCGAGCGCTGGCGCTGGCCGGCCCCACACGGCCCCACGATGCCGCCTTGTCCGTCCTGCTCTTCTCCGGCGGGGGCCGGGCGCAGATCGAGTGCTACCGGCTGCTCTTAACCGGCGACCCGGCCTCCGAGAGCACCGTGGCCTGCGAAGTTCTCCACGTGGCCTCCCATCGGCTCGACGAACACTGGGACCGAATGAAGAACAGGCACAAGCTCGTCAAGATGGACCCCGAGACCAGGTGACACTCAGTGGCAGCCCGCGGTGGCGGTCCCGGCTCCTCGTGGCTGGGCCCCGAGGGGCTTTTCGGGCTTAGGGAACGGCTCGGTCCTTCCTCTTGCTGGAAGGACCCCGGGCGGCGAGCGAGCATCGTGTGTTTGCTGCAGGTACATGTCCCTCTCGGTCGTGCCCGGGACCGACGCTGAGCAGCTGCCGACACCCTGCACGTTCCTGGCTGCCGCCTGCAGCGATGGCTCCGTCCGGTGAGGAGCTGCTGTGGGACTCGGGGCCGGGACGCTGGCGCTGGGGAAGGAGCTCAGCGCAGGGGTTGCAGCCACGAACGCGCCTCGCCGCGTGTGAGGGAGCCCCATCTGCCCGAGCTGACCACCCTCTGCTCCGCCGCAGGCTCTTCGGGCTGCTGGAGGCCGCCCGGAGGCTGGTGCTCGTGGCAGAGTCCTTCCACCACCAGCGCTGCGTGCTGAAGGTGGAGACGTTCCTGCACGCGGGGGCCGGAGGCGCGAGGTGAGCCCGCGCGCTTGGCCTCGCAGGGCCGGGGCGACCGGGCCGGGAGGTGGCGGGGAGGAGCCGGGCCCTGGGGGTGGCAGGGCTCTCTCCTGCCAGGCTCGGGCAGCTCCCGCGACGCCTCTCTCCTAGGAGATGCTTCCTGTGCAGCGCGGCCACCGACGGCAGCGTCGCCTTCTGGGACATCACCGCCCCCATCGCGGAGGCCACGGACGCCCTGCAGCGAGTGGAGGGAGCGATGCAACCCCTGGGTGGGTGTCTCCGCTCCTGCCCCGAGGGCGGCAGTGAGGCTGCGGCAGCGGCGCTTCTGCCCTCAGCGGCGCGAGCCTTGCTGCTCCCCTTACGGCGCCTGTTTCCCCAGCCCTGGGCGCCCCGCTGCTCACCGTCATGGCCCACAGCTGCGGCGTGAACAGCCTCCATGTCCGGGAGATGCCGGAGGGCCGGTACCTGGTGGCCAGCGGCAGCGACGACGGCTCCATCCACGTCTGCCTGGTGGAGGCGGCCCCGGGCGAGGGGGAGGCCTGTCTGCGGCTGCTGGAGCAGCTCTCGCGCCCCTGCGCCCACGCCGCCCACGTGACGGGCATCAGGGTGCTGCGGCCGGACCTGGTGCTCTCCGCCTCGGTGGACCAGCGCTTGACGCTGTGGCAGCTGGGCCCGGGTGGCCTGGAGGAGCTGAGCACCACGTTTTTCCACGTGCCCGACCTGGCGGAGCTGGACTGCTGGGAGGCGGCGGCGGAGCCCGGCGGGGAGCTGCACTACTACTGCGTGCTCTGCGGGCAGGGCTTGGAGATGGTGCGCTGGGCCGCCCGGGCCGCCCGCCCCGAGCCCCCGCTGCCGGAAGCGCCCCAGTGAAGGGGGAGGCGCGCAGCAAACCCCACCGCCCGTGCTGCTGCCGAGGGGACGGCAGGTGCCACGAGAGCAGCAGAGTCCTTCTTTGGCCAGTGCTCAGCAATTCAGGGACGCCTGCTAGCTGGGGCCACAAGCTCGCTTGCCCCTGTGATGAGCAGGGCCAGATCTCTGCAGCTCTCGGCTCTGGCTTTGAGGCCCTTTGGTGCCCAGGCTGGCGGCTGCAGTGGCTCTGGCAGGTGACCCGCAGCAGGACTGTCCCCTCTCCAGGGAGGATGAGCCTCTAGCTGCCATGTGTAGGGCTGGTTCGGCCTTCGTGGTAAGGCAGGAAGGATGGTGCTGGCCCCGCGCAGAGGCCACAGGTGCTGCTGGTGGTGGTGCACAGCCCTTTAGGTGCCCCAGGGAGGTGGCTGGGGCTCCCCGGTGGCAGTGTGCCCCCCCCCACCCCACTGGGACACCCTGAGCCAGGCCATCCGCATCAGAGCAGTCCTCAGTACCTTCCTCGAGCTGGCGAGCGTGTTCATGAGCAGCTCAGGCCCCAGCAGTCAAAGCACAGATAGAGATGAGAAGCCCCCACCTCAAGATGCTCACAGGGCATCCAGTGCTGAGAGACCATGGCTCTGCCCCCCGCCCCGCACAGGGCATTTAGGAGCCACATCCTGCTCCATGCAGCTGGGTGGGAGCAGAAACCAGCACCAGTGCAGCACGGCCTTGTTTCCCAGCCCGGCTGTGCCTGCATCCACCCCCCGACCTCAGGCATCGCCGCCGCTGGGGTCAGACACACACACAGAGCACTTGTCCAGCAATAACTGTATTGGCCCTCACCATCGCGGCCTGGCCCTGGGCAAGGCAGGGGCCACGCAGCCCCAGGCGCTCTGTGCCGGCACAGAGCTACCCGTCAATAAACAGCGTTGAGGGGAGGGTGGCTGGTGTTTGGTATTGTGGGTGCCCTGCTCCCTGGTGCGTCCTCGCCTCCCCCGGCCTCCTCCGCTGTGCCCCACGGCCTGGTGGGCACAGACGGTGCCAGCTCTCCTCCTCCCGGCTCGCAGGCTCGCCCTGGGCGCACGCACCCAAACCCTCCCCTCCGTGGCCAGCGGCAGCCCCTGGCCCTCCCGGGAGAGCATGCACTGCCCCGTCCCGCATGGCGCTTCTGTCCAGCAGCAGCTCAAATCTGGCTGAGAGGCGGGAGGTGCAGAGTCGCCAGGGCGCTGTGGAACATGTCCCTCACCGCTGCCAGCAGCTGGAGGCGAGCAAACATCTGGTCAAAGAGGTGAGGGAACGGCTCCTGCGGGGAGAAAGGCGGCAAGGTGGTGCTGGGGGCCACAGTCCCCCTGGGCGCTAGAGGCGTTGCTGCCTCTTTGCCCTGCCTACACGGCCTCAAGAGGCCAGTGCAGGGCCATATCCTGCTGCTGGCACCCAAGAGCCTGCTCTGGGCAGGGCTGTCCTCTGCCGCAGCCCAGCCTAAGGGAAAGGCCTCTAGTGCAGCCCCCAGGATGGCTGTGGTGCTGCCTCCCCTTAGCAAGTTGCCTGGGGTAGCTGACTCACCCCCAGGATGTGGACACGGTTGTAGTAGGAGCTGAAATCCATGCTGAGCTGGATCAGGAACTTGCACACCTGCAGCACACAGAGCGAGTGCCGGCACTGTGGGGCTCGTCTGCTCTTGGGCCGTCTGCCCCCACCAAGCACAGCAGCGCTAGCCGAGCTGCGGTCTCATCCCAGGGAGGCTCCTCAGCACTGCCCGGGCGTCGCACACTGCGGGCAGCACCTTTCTGTGAGAACAGCACCCATGGGTGCTCTGACACATGGCACTTACCGTCTCCGTGCTGGCTGTGATCCGGATCCCCTTACTGGGTAGGGGCAGCTGTGCTGCCTGCTGCAAGACTTCGGGGAAGGGCAGGAGATAGTTGAAGAGCAGGAGCCATTCGCCCTGCAAAAGAGTTAGGTGTGTCCGAGAGGGCCGGATCCCCCTGGGCCAGGAGCATCCATCCTCAGCCCTGAGTGCATGCAGCTCCCTGCGGTCCCCATCCCTCACCTCTTCCCGGAGGCAGGAGAAGTTCAGCTCTGATGGTGGCGGCAAGGGGGGGTACGTGCCTGGAAAGGAGGCAAGAGACTGCTGCCGTGCTCATAGGAGCGCTGGGGCCTCCCTGCCGCAGGCGCCTCTCGGGGCAGCCCAGGGGACAGGCTGTGCTGGAGCCCCATCACAGGCCATCAGCCTCTGGCAGAGTTGCTGGCAAGGCGGCTGTGGAGCAGCTCACGGGGCTCCAGGAACAGCCCTGTCCCCGCACAGCCATGAGGAGCAGCCCTGGAGTCGCTGCCACGGGAGGGGGCCCATTGCGCTGGGGCTCACCTCGCTCCACGGCCCGCTGGTAGGTGTCGAAGAGCGTGGCCAGCCGGGCACAGTTGTACATCACGAAGGCGCCGCTCTTGGTTCCCTTTGTGGAGATGCTGCTGTCCTCCAGGTCCAGGACGATCTGAGGGGAGAGACAGGCTGAGGTCCAGGCAGCTCGGCACAGAGCCAGTCCTGGCGAGTCCCTGCACCTCCCGCTGGGGCAGCAGAACCTTCCCCACTAGGCAGAGCATGACCACCAGTGGGCCAAGCCCGTGCCCATCCTGGGCAGACAGGTGGAGGACACCAGGGCTGGCTGCGGGTGCAGGAACACCAGCCCACACCTGCTTGCTTCATCCCATGGGAAAGCCCTCTGCCCCCCAACCGAGGGCAGCCAAAGAGCCCACACAGCACCTTCCCTCTCCCCATTGCTACTTGTCCCTCTGCTTCTGCCTGACCTCAGCCTGTACCACGATCTGTAGCTCCCAAAGAGTGGTACGTCCCACTGCTCACAGCCCCCCTGGCCCTGCACAGAGCGCTGCAGCTCTGGCCTGTCCTACCTGACTCCGGTGGGCAGTGCTCAGCATCTCGAACCTGATGGCAGCCGCTGTCAGGACATCAATAACTTCAGTCCAGGCCTCGTCTGCAGAAAGCACAAGTGGCGCCACATGCACAGCTCGCTCCATCCCCACGTACCCACCACCCCTAGGCAGGAACCCCCACTGGGGGCAGGAGGTTCCTGCTGAAGCTGGGGTACAGGCTGGAAACCCACACACTTTCCCAGCCCCTTCTCCCAGGAGCGAGCAGGGGACCTCCGCAGGCACCGCTCTGTGCTGGTGCCCTGTGGGACAGTTCAGATGCCTTCCTCCCAAGCAAGGTCAGCACCCCAGCTCCTTCCCAGTGGGGAGAGCCAGCACCGTGGGTGGGAGACCTGCTGGCCACAGCCACGAGACCGTGAGGCAGATGGGAGAGACGCGTGGGAGCAGTGTGGAAGTGACAGAGCAGCGTCTACGTGTGGGGCCACAGAGCAAATCCTCACCTTGAGCAAGTTCCCCATACTTCATCACAGAGGCTTCGTACATCTGGCGCTTTCGGAGCCTGGGAGGAACATGGACAGTCACAGCCACCCGCTCCCCGTCCCGGGCGAGCCTGCTCCAGAGAGCGCCCAAGGGCTCCCCCAGCCTTCGGGCTGCTGCGGTGGGTTACGCTGCACGGGGCCCAGCTCCTGCCCCGGCCTTTCCTCCCGGCAGCGCTGCTGGGCAGGGGGATAGCTGCAGCCCCCGGCAGTCAGCGCCGACAGGGCCACAGGCAGCCCAGCTAGAGGGGGCTACTAAGAGCAGGGAGGGCAAAACGGTTGTTTTCCCTCTCCTGCCCGTGCCCTGGATCTCCAGGCCTCTAGAGATGGCCACAAAGCCACAGAAAACCATAGTGGAGGAGGGCTGCTGGGACTGCACGGAAACTTTCTAAAACTTCCCGCACACTCAGCTATTCAGGGAGCTCCCTAGGTGTCTGCCGGGCCAAAGCAGAACCCAGGCAGCCTTGGCAGGTGAGCGACACAGCTGGCTCCTTCCTAAATACCAACTTACTGGAAGTACTGGTCCGTCCCAACAGGGGACGAGGGCTTTGCCACCTTCACCGGTCCACAGACAAGGTGTTTCTGAAAGAGAGAGGAGACACTGGGCTCAGGTTCAAGGACTTAGAAGCTGTACTGCACTGAAAGGCAGTGCAGGAAGAACTGAACCTGGAGAGCAGCCAGGGAAACCCCTGTTCACACCTGGAAAGAGGTGTCACAGGGAAAGGGGAGCCCAGCGTCAGGAGCTGCTGAAGAACACCAGCAAATTCGGTTAAGAACATTCTGGTTCTAGATGTGTCCCTGCAACCTCCTCCTGCCCTTCCTTCTTCAGCACTAAAATCCCAAGGGCAGAGCGACTGCTCCACAGCCTGGGTGAGAGTGCGGAGGGGCCAGCACGCTTGAAGGGAAGACTCACAAGGAGATGAGGCTGGACCCCAGATTCACCACAGGGATTGCAGGAGAACTGGCTCAGCACAAAGATCCTGGGGGCCACGATGAGGAGGGCACAACGTTCCTCACCTGCAGGGCTGTGTGGGCTCCCGGATCCAAAATCCTCCAGAGCAGATCCATCTGCTGCTGCTGGAATTCCTCCTCGCAGCTCACCACATGCACCACGTGGCAGCAGCTTCCCTGGCCACCAGCCTGCAGCGGAGCACAGTGGTGGGCTCAGGCTCCGGTGTGTGACAGAAGGGAACGCCAGCTGGGAAGTGGGAGCCAGGCAGCGCGGCAGTGGCGGGGTTACTCACCACGCACTGCAGGACGGCCTGCTGCAGCTCTGCCAGGCACCGCAGCTTCTCCTCCGTCACTGAAAGGAGGAAGGAGGCTCAGGGAGGGAAGCGTGGGCATACTGCACCCCTGCTCCATCCTGCCCCAGCCCCAGGCAGGGGAACAAGAAGAAAAGGCAGTCTAGATCTAAACATTCTTTATTTTTGTAAGGATAATTTAAAAAAGACAAGAAACAGACTCGTCTGCAGCCCTTCACCCCCCGTGCTGTCACGCTAGCGACGCTGCGCCCACAAAGCTCACCGAGAAGGACGTCCAGATTGGGGTCGTAGCCCTCCAGGCGCTGCCGCTCCACGAAGCTCTTCAGGTCCACTTTAGCCAGGACGCCCTCAGGCAGCGCGGCCGCGCCTGGCCCCCACTCGCCAGCCGTGGCATAGGGCGACTGCACCAGGGCCCGCTTCAGGGCCGGGATGGCGTCCGCGGGGCCGGGGCAGCCACCAGGCCAGGCGACGCGGAGCCGCCGCAGCACCTCCCAGCTGGCCTCGTCGCCCGGGGCGGGCACCAGGCACACGCTGGCCCTGCGAGGGAGGGAAGGAGGGAGGGAGGAGAGAGGCGGCAGTGGGGTGGCGGGCGGGGGCGGGGGGCCAGGTGGGCACTCACCCCTGGGCGGTCAGCACCTCGGCCAGGTGGTCGGCGAGCAGCACGGGGCGGAGGTGGCGGGGCGCCAGGGCGGCGCCGGGGCCGCGCAGACCCGGGCAGTGCAGCACCACCGACATCGGTGGTGACGCCGACGCCGGGGCGGGCGCGGGGCGGGCGCCCAGCAGCCGCTGGAAGGCCTCGGGGCGCTGCACCTGCACTGCCAGCCCCGCCGAGGTCTCCTGGCACTCGCCCAGTGGCAGCACTTCCGGGCCCGAGAGTGACGTCACACGCGCCATGACGTCAGCGGGCACCTGCAAGGGAGCACCGCTGGGTAAGGGGCCTGGGCCCGGCTCCCACCGCACCACCCCTCGGGCAGGCCCCGCCCCCCGGCAGGCCCCGCCCCCGCGGCCTACCTGCCCCCCGCCGAAGGCGGCCCGCAGCGCGGCCCACGGCGCCAGGAAGTCGCGGTGCCGCAGGTGGCGGGCGCCGGTCTCCT
Source organism: Dromaius novaehollandiae (assembly GCF_036370855.1). Classification (NCBI taxonomy): domain Eukaryota; kingdom Metazoa; phylum Chordata; class Aves; order Casuariiformes; family Dromaiidae; genus Dromaius; species Dromaius novaehollandiae. Next base: position 15,946,679 of record NC_088109.1, on the reverse strand, counting down.
TCACCCAGGGCGCGGCCGGCCGCCCCAGCGCCCCGTTCAGGGCCCGCAGCGTCGCCGCCACCGCCGGCCGCCGCTCGCCCGCCTCCATGCGCTCCCCGCCGCCGCTTCCGCCGCCCGTGCGTGACGTCACACCCCTTCGTGGGCGGGGCCTGGCGGGAGGCGGCCGCCATGTTGGGCGCGGCGCGCAGCCTGCCTGGCCGGCCATCTTGGGCGCGGGAGGGTCGGACGGGGCCGGGCGGCCATCTTGGGGGTAACGGGCGCGGGGCCGCCATGCTGGGCGTGGCGGGCAGCGCGGCGCGGCCATGCTGGGTGCGGCGGGCCGCGGCGAGCGAAGCCCCGGGACGGCGGTGGCGCAGCCGGTGAGGTCTGGACGGTCCGGGGGCGCCTGGAGAGCCCCGACGGCCGCCCTCGAGGCCTGGCGCTCCTCGCCGGGGGTTTGGCAGCAGGAGCCGTGCCGCTGCACGAGAGGAGCCTTGCAGGGGAGCACCTTCCCCAGGGAGCGGTTCCAGGGGCCCAGAACGCCCGCACGGGCTGCCGCAGGGCCAGGCTCCTCCATGGCAGCGTGCTCGCCGCACTGCCCACAGCCAAGAGGTGATCTGAGACTCGCTGCTCGCACCAGACCAACTGCTGACTGTCTGCAGGGCGGGAGCTGCCCAGCGCCTCTGCCCGGCACGCAGCGGCGCGGCCTGAGGAGTCGCCTGGACCTCGGCTCGGGCCGCTGCCCCGGCAGAGCCGCTCGGGGGGTCCGAAGCGGCAGGTCCCAGCCCGGGGACGCGGCTCGGTGGCAGCCCCGCGAAAGCCGGGGCCACGCGCCCGACACGAGGCTCACGGCGGCGCCGAAAAAGCTTTGGACAGACACGACATTCCCGATGGCTCTCCGCTGCCCGCTCAGCGGGAGTGATCGTGTCATTCCAAAGCCATCTCTCTCCAGGGACCGGATCCCGCCGGGGCACCTTCCCCATGTCGCTGCCCACCCTGCCGGTGCCGGGGGGAAGCCACGAGCCGGGGGGGGGCCCTATGCGTGGCAGCCGGCTCGCGGCGGCAGGAAGCTGGCGCAGCGTCTCGTGACCCGCGCCGGCCCTCGCTGCCCCGCCGCAGGAGGCCACATCCCGGCTGCGGCCGGCAGCCACGCGGCACGCTCGCTCCGGCGGTTTCTCCCCAGGAAACGAGCTGCTATCTTTAGACCGGAGTGGGGGGGGAGCACGCGAGTGCCAGAGAGCCTCGCCGGCCCTGGGGGGGGGCTTTGCACAGCAAAGCAGGGTCCGGGCGCCCCTTTTTCCCGTCTCGGGGCAGTGGGGCAGCTGCAGGGTGGTGGGCGAGGAGGGCCGGGGGCAGCGGGGCGGGAGCGGGGGCGGCGGCGCGGGTAACGAAATCCCAGGGCAGCTGGGCGCAGCGGGGACAGCTGCTTTTGGGATTCCGTTGCCCGCGCAGGCGCCGGGGCCGGACAGGCCGGGAGCTGCCCCACCACCCCGGGGAGGGCGACTTACCGCCGGGCAGGGGCCGCTTGTGTCCGGGGGTGCCGGGAGAGGCCGGGGTGGTGCCACGGCCCCCCCTCCACTGCCTCCGTTGCCGCGGGCCGGGCGCCAAGGAGAGGGCGGCGCGGCTGAGCCGAAAGGAAACGGCGCTGAACAAAGCCCCGGTGGGGCTGGAGCATCTGGTGCCGTCGGAGCGGCCCCTGGAAACCCGAGCCGTCCCCGAAGGAGGGCACCCGCCCCGGCACCTGCCATGCGGCTCCCGGCACAGGCACGGCACAGCCCTGGGTGCCTCCTGGCTCCGCGCCGCCCGGCTCCCCCAGCGGGGAAGTGAAACCAGCCTCCTCCGGGTGCCGGGCTGGCAGAGTGGGGGATCCCACCGGCTCCGCACAGCCCCCGCCGCCAGCACCCCACACTGGGGGCCGTGCCGTCCGCCCGGGCCTGTGGCTCCACAGGGGTTGGGGGCAGCCCGGCGTCTCCCCGCCGCTGGCAGGGTGATGGGAACAGGTCCGGTTACGGAGGCTGGGAGACTTCCCGGTAACCCCCGCGGTGCCAGGGCTTGCCCGGGCTGCGGGCCAGCCCTGCGGCGGGTGGCGGGGGGGAAGGGGACGTGGGGCCTCGGCAGCCTCGTGTGCCCCAGCCCCTACCCCGGTGCGGCTGCCAGGCCCACGAGCGGCGCGGGAGGAGAAACGGGGAGATGCAAACAGGAACCCGAGAGTCTGCGGAGCTGGGGCAGGGGAAGTCATGGCCCCACCACGGGGGAGCTCAGCCTGGGGCTGATGGCAGCGGGGCCCCCCCAATGGGGGGGAACCCGTCTTGTGGGGTGCAGACTGGCAGCAGTGTGTGGGGCATGGGTTGGAGGGCAGAGCCACACCATGGGGTGCAGGGTGGGAGCAGCCTCCTGCCATGGGGGTGCAGGCCCCTGCCATGGGGAACGGGGTGGAAGCAGAGCCGTGCTGTGGGGTGCAGGCTGGGAGCAGAGCCGTGCCATGGGGTGCAGGGTGGGGGCAGAGCCATGCCATGGGGCGCAGGGGGTGCACAGTGGGGCCCAGCACACAGCAAGGCAGGGAGCTGCGCAGCGCTCTTGGCGGGTGCTGCCCACCCCCTGTCCCGTGCATGGGGCGTCCCCCCATTTCCACCCAGGAGCCAGTGCCCCGCAGGGATCTCTGACCCTGGGAGTGCCATGAGGGGGCTGCTGGCATTGCCCCACACCCAGGGAATGGGATGAGGCCGGACACGGCCGACCCATGGGGCACCCCACGGGTGTGGGACCACCACAGCCCTCGTGCCCAGCGGGCCCCCGCCGGCGACGCTGCCAGCATCCACGCGTTTCGGTTTGGGCCGGAGGGCTGCGGCGGCCGCCCCGCGCCCCTCGCGCGCCCCTCGCCGCCCCGGGGCAGCCGGCGGGCACATGGCGGAGCCGGCGGGCGCAGCCTCCCGCCTCCCCAGCGCGGGCAGCGAGGCCGGAGGGGGCAATCCCCGCACGGGACCCCGGTTCGGGGGCAGTGCCTGCGGAGCCGCCCCGCGGCGCGACCCCTCTCACCTCCGGCCCCGGGCAGGGCGCCCCGGCCGCCTCCGGTGCAGCAGCCTCGGCCGGCGCGGAGCCTTCCCGGGGGCACGGCGGCGGTGCCGCCCGGAGCAGGGTGCCGGGGACACCCCCCCCCCCCCCCCGCGCGGGGCCGGGGGCCGGGACCCCCCAGGCGCCGCCGGCCGGGGCGCAGGCGGCGGGGCGTCTCCCCGCGTCCCCACGGCGAAGCGGGGCGGCGGGGGCCACGCGCGGCCTCTCCCCGCCACTTCCCCTTTCCCGGCACAGCCGGTTTCGCTTTTGCTCCGGCGCTGGCCAAAGCCCGCCCCGGGCGCACCAGGCGCCGAGCCGCAGCCGACCGCCTCTCCGGTTACGGGGCCCCGGCCGCGCCGCCACCTGCCGCCCCACGGCCCCACGCTGACCCGCCACGCTGTGGGGCTGGCGGGAGCCCCTGGCCGAGCCCTGCTCCCACCGCGTGGGGCCGGGGCTGTCCGTGGGGGTCGGACCCTCACCGTGGGGCTGGGGCCGCCAGCGTGGGATGGGGTGTCAGTGGGGCCAGAGCCGTCAACGTGGGTTGGCCAGGCCCAGCCGTGGGGCTGGGGCCTCCGGCGTGTGCCGGGGTCTGTGGGGCTGGGGCTGCCGGCGGGGTCAGGGCGGCCGGTGCCAGTGGGGCTGGGGGGGGGGGTGATGTGGGACACGGCGGGGGCTGCCAGTGGGGCCGCAGCGATCCGTGGGGCTGGGGCGGTGGCTGTGTGTGGGGCGGGGCTGTCTGTGGGGCTGGGTGCAGGGCGGGGCCAGCCGTGGGGCGGGGGCTGTCCGTGGGGCCGCAGCGATCCGTGGGGCTGGCCGTGGGGCCGGGGCGGGGCGCGGGGGGGCGCGGGGGGGCCGCCAGGGAGCGGGGGGGCAGGGGCGGGGCGCGGGGGCGGGGCGAGCCGAGGCCCCGCCCTATCCGGCGGCGCCGGGGTGGGGGGGGCGGCGGCGGCCATGGCGGCGGCGGCGCTGCGGCAGCTGGGCCGCGCGGTCCCGCGGGCGGCGGCGGCATTGAGCGGGTAGGACCGGGATGGGGTTGGGGGGGGGTGGTTATGGGGCAGCCACGTGGAAGGGGCTGTGGGGCCGAGGGGGGGGTAGTCGCTGTGGGGCCGAGGGCTGGTGGCTGTGGGGCAGCCACGTGGGAAGGGTTGTGGGGCTGAGCGGGGGTAGCTATGGGGCAGCCGTGTGGGGGGGTTGTGGGCCTGACAGGGGGAGTCGCGGTGGGACAGCCATGGGGGCTGTGGGGCTCACTTTGAGGCAGCCATGGGGCTTGTTGTGGGGCTGGAGTGGAGAGGGCTGTGGGGCTGACAAGGAGTAGCTGTGGGGCAGCTATGTGGGGGGGGGGTGTTTCGGGAGTGGGAGGGTGTAACCGTGGGGTGGCCATGGTGGGGGGCTGGTGGGGGTCAATTTGAGGCAGCCGTGGGGATTGCTGTGGGTCTGACAGGGGATAGCTGTGGGGCAGCCATGTTGGGGGGGGCTGTGGGGCTGGCAGGGGATAGCTGTGGGGTAGCCAAGGGGGAGGCTGTGGGGCTCACTTTGAGGTGGCTATGGGGATTGCTGTGGGGCTTACAGGGCGTTGTTGTTGGGCAGGAACACAGAGGGCTGTGGGGCTGGCAGGGGTTAGGTGTGGGGCAGGAATGGAGAGGGCTGTAGGACTGGCAGGGGGTAGCTGTGGGGCAGCTATGTGGGGGGGAGGGGGGGCTGCGGGAGTGAGAGAGTGTAACTGTGGGGTGGCTGGGGGCTGTGGGGCTGATGGGGGCCAGCCATGGGGATTGCTGTGGGGCTGGCAGGAGGTTGCTGTGCGGCAGGAATGGAGAGGGCTGTGGGGCTGGCAGGGGGTAGCTATGGGGCAGCCATATGGGGAGGGGAGGGGGCTGCGGGGCTGATGGAGGCCACTTTGAGGCTGCCACAGGGATTGCTGTGGGGCTGGCGGGGGGTAGCTGTGGGGTGGCCAGGAGAGAGGGCTGGCAGGGGGGTCACTGTGGGGCTGGCGGGGGGGCAGCCGTGGCGCTGCCGCGGGCCCCCCATGGCCGAGCCGCCCCCCCCGCAGGGCGCCGAGCCGCGCTCACCGCCTGACGCCGGCGGACGACGAGCTGTACCAGCGGACGCGGGTGACGGTGCTGGAGCCCGAGTCGCCCAACACCATGTTCGTCGAGGGCTACACCAGCCGCGGCTTCGCCGTCAGCGGGAGCCTGGTGGTGGGGCCCTGCGCCATCCTGCCCCGCGCCATCCTCCAGTGGAACGTGAGTGCCCCACGGCAGGGTGGGGGGGCCCCCCGCCCCACGGCAGGGCCTGCCCCGCTCAGCGCCCCGGTGTCCCCGCAGGTCGGCTCCCACAGGGACATCTCGCAGGAGAGCCTGGTGCTATTCCGGCTGCTGGAGCCCCGCATAGGTACGTGGGGCCGGTGCTGCCCACGCGGCGCTGCCGGGGCCCGGCTCCCCCGTGGGGCCTGGCGGGGGGAGGCGTGGGGCGTTCTCGGCCCGAATGCCGCCCCCCCACCGTCCGGCTGTGCGTGCTGTTGCAGAGATCCTGGTGCTGGGCACGGGAGACCGGGTGGAGCGGCTGCATCCCGCCGTGCTCAAGCAGATGCGGGAGTGCGGGATCGCCGTGGAGGTGCAGGACACGGTGAGGAGGGGGCGCGCGCAGGCGGCGGGCTCTGGGGAGGGGGTTGGCTGGGCTCTGCCTGCCTGGGGATGGGCAAGCTTGGAGGGTGGGAGGTCCTCTGCCCCGTGGGGAAGGGCTGTGTCCTGCCCGAGGGCGAGCGTGGGGCCTGCGTGTGGGGCGCAGCAGCCCGGCCTTCATTCCTGCCCTTGTCTCATCCCACAGCCGAACGCATGTGCGACCTTCAACTTCCTAACAAGCGAAAAACGCCTCGCGGCTGCCGGGCTCATCCCTCCCCGGGGCGGCTAGTGCTCTCGGCCACGGACTGAACAGCCCCGACCGCCGCTGCTCCAGACGGGAAACTGCTTCGGAATAAACCGGCAGACCCCAGCTGCTGCCTGGGCGGTGGCTCTGTGCGCACGGGGGGCCTTGTGGACGCATGGGCTCAGCCCTTGGCCCCCCCAGTCACGGGGCTTTCTGTCCTCCTCGCCCAGCGGTGGGCTGCGGGCACGCTGGAGCGGGGCTGGGAGCAACGCAAGGGGCGAGCGTGGCCAGCAGCACTGCGCCCGAAGCCGTGAGGTTTTGCCGAGGTGGTACCTGCTCCGCTGGCAGCTGCTGCGTCCCCAGCACCTGGGATTCTGCGCACCGTGTGATAAACTTGCCTGAGAGACTGGTGTGTCTTACTTGGGGGTGTTAAACTGTCACGGCTCCTCGTGCTGCTGGGCAGCACAGCACTCCTGCGGCTGGCTCAGGAGGGGGGCAGGCGTGGGTTTTCTTAGCTCAGCCATAGGAACCTGTTGCCCCAAGGCAGGCCTGTGTCTGTGAGCCGTGTGACAGCTTGGGCCCCTTTGCAGACCTTCTGTCCCCTGCCCCTCTTGCCTGCCTGTCTCTGTAAGTTTGTCCTGATTGAATGAGGTTTCTCCTCAGCTCAGCCACCTCTCCTGCACTAGGTTTGGTGGCCCAAAAATTGCCCAAGACCTGGAATCATTTTGACCACCGCCGCAAGTTTGCTTTGCGCATTGTAATGGGGCTGGCCCTTCCCTCCTGCACAAGCCCTGAAGCTTTAGCCTCGCTAAGCATCCTCCTGGCCTTCCAAATAATGCAATCATGACACAGTCTGGGAGCCTAATAACGCCCTCAGCTTCCTGGGACCCAGTGCTGGTGTTTCCCTTATCTCAGATTGTGCATCTAACGCTGCTGCTAGCACTGTGCAATCGGATGGAGTTGCAGATGCCCTTGCATTAGTGTCAGGTATTCATGAAGCTGCTGGGAGCCCCTCCAGCCCTCATGCAGCAGTACTAACTGCAATGATTTGAGCTGGAGGTAAGTCAGTCAGTCAGTCGTTTTTACCTGCTCCTGAGTTTCTGGAGTTGCATTGGGAACAACCAGTGCCCCAGAAGCCCTGGGGAGGGTTCCTGCCCCAGCCACACACAGAGAGGAGGGGAAGGTGGCATCTGAGTAAGCCCACGGATCTGGATCATGCCAGTAACCTCTCTGCTGTTCAAGGGTGCTACCTGCAGCACCACGTACTGCATGGAGGGCACCCTGGGGGTGTGGGAAGAGGAAAAGGAGAGACAGGGAAGAACGGGTAAGCACAGCACAGAGGGTAGAGGGGCTCCAGGCTGACTCGGCGCTCATCACCTTGGAATCCAGACACATGCCAACTGCACATCTTTTCCTTTTTTATTGTAAAACACGGCCAACACTTGCAAGGCTCCAGGCGCCAGCCCAGGAGCACAGTTCCTGGGTGGCTGGCGGGCCCTCCCAGGTGGTGGTGAAGCAGCCAACGGACACGGGGGGGCTCCAGGCAGCCCACAGAGCAATGGCACTTCTGCAGCAAGAGCAGCTCCTGTGCGGGGTGGCACAGGGCTGAGTGGCACGATGACAAGACACGGATGGACCTCCTTCAGAAGAGGCGCTTCTCATACCTGTGAGGACAGGGGAGTGAGGGGAGCCTCCAGAGGCAGCAAACCAGAAAGCCCTTTCACTGACACATCTGTCCCACGGAAGGGACCAATGGCCCAGTCAGGAACAGCCGCTGGCCTGCCAGGCCACGGTGGGGAAGGGACAGGCTGGTCCCAGCACAATGGCAGCAAGCAGCAGCTCCTCCACTTGGGCCCTCTTGCAGGAGGGCAGGAGGAATGCTGGCCAGGGCCAGACAACAAGCATGGCACAACGGCACTAAGCTGCTTCGCACACCCAGCCCAGGGAGACGGCAGCATCGGCAGGAGCACTTACGAATGGAGACCGTGAACCCCTCCTTCCACCTGGGCAGACGTCGTCCTCTTCTCAAATTTCAACTCTCCCGAGTACATCATGGCTCTGAAGAGGGAGGACACTTGGTCACAGGTCAGCCAGAGCCTGGAGAGTGCTCTGACACACAAGCAACCGGAGCACTGAGACCAGACAGACGCTGGTTCTACCAGCTGAGGCCAAGATGATCTCTGCTGCGCTTCTAAGAGCCAGGCAGCATGAGACAGCCCAGTGTTTCAGGCCCAGGCCAGCAGAATATGCTGCAAGGGACCATATTCCTCATTTGCATCCCTGGGGCTGGCAAGTCCATCCCACAGCACCCACTGGAGACAAGGGAAGAGGGGCTACAGGGAGGCTGGATGGTGCCAAACACTGCAGCGTGGCTTGGGGAAGCTTGCCCTGAGACCCTAAATGGCAGTACTGTGCCCTAACCAAAGTGCAAGCAAGAAGCAGCACTCACCGAACTTGGGTCAGGCTCTTGGCACCAATGTCCTGGCAGGAATGCTGGATCCCAGCAATCAGGTACGGAATGAACTTGTGGATAGAGCCCTTGTCCTGCACTGCCCCGGAGACGCCCTGTGCCACTTTGATTTTGTCCGTCTCACTGCATGGGGGTGAAAACAAAGTTCATGAAGCAGAGAGGCCCCAAAAGCTTGACCTGCTGCCCCAAAGCACCATCTCTAACCTGAAATACCGGTTCTGGCTGCCCAAGTTCTTGTCCATGGCATCTAGTGAGCCCATGCCGCGGTATTTCTTCAGCCTAATTCCATCGGAGAAGAAGTACTCGCCCGGGGCCTCCGTGGTGGCAGCCAGGAGAGAGCCCATCATCACTAGCGCAAGAAATCACCAAGAGCAGCACGTCAGCAGCAGGCGAGCTGTGGTTGCAAAACCCGCAGGGCAACCTGGTGCCCCCAGGCACAGCACCCTGTACTGGGCTGGACACCTCCGTGCCCACAGCCACCCACACTTGTACCCAGCGAAGTCCAATGCTATCCGGAGCCCCATCCTAGGGGATTTCCTGCTACGCAGTACAACACGAGCGACCCAGTTGCTCAATGCTCTGCTCACCCGTGGAGGCGCCGAGCGCGAGGGCCTTTGCGATGTGCCCAACAGTCTGGATCCCTCCATCTGCAATCACTGGGACTCCAAATCTCCTGGCATATTCGGATACCTTGTACACCGCTGTGGCCTGGGGGCGGCCGCACGCCAGCACTACAGGCGGGGAGAGAGCAGGAAGAGGGTCAGCTCCCACACTGCAGCTCCTCCCCTCCCCAGCAGGCCCTTCAGGCTTCCAGCACACACATGCTCCAGCACTCGGGAACACGCAAATCCCTGGATGCTTCTTCCCTAGGCCGAGTTGCAAGAGAAGCAGATGCCCAGGAGACGCCTGCTGGGACGTCCTCATGGCCCTCGACTCCAAAAGCTGTAGGTGACCTTGGGACTGGGGTTATTTTTTGAGTGCCTGGGATCAGCCAAGTCTTGTGGCTCATCCTGGCGCACAGCAGATGTGCGGGGAGCTCAGGAAGGAAGCGGAACAAACTCCAAAAGCTTCTCTCCAGAGCATCCCTAGCATGTTGGCATGTCCCACCATTTGCTCTTTCCTAGCAGTGCCAGAACCTTCTCTGTATACTCAGCAGCTGTCTGATGCGTCTCTTGCATGGAAAGGCAGCTGGCTGGGAGAGAGCTGATATATGTATATATACATATTTTTACATATACATATATATATAATCTATCTGCACACACACACACAGACACACATGCAGCAGTGGGAAAGGAAATGGGCAGGAGGATTTGATGGCTTGCGGGAAATAATTTATGTTCCTGCCCTGCAGTGTAGCAAGGACTCTTAAGTTTAGCTGCCCCATAGGGAAAAGTTACTAGTCTTGGATTTAGCCGCTCTTCCCAGTCACTAGCAGTTAGAGGCTTTCCATTGTACCTGGAAAGGCTTGAGGGGAAACCATCACAGGACACGTCTTGTAACACATTTGTCAGCCACAGGCATGCACGTATGCCAAGATAAGCCTCTCTCCTGGAGGCTTCCCCTCCCCACAATTAACTGGAAGCCTTTTCTCCAGTCAGTTAGTTTGAAACACCAGATAAGATTATAGGCATGCAAGATTAGTACTTCAGAGTGCAAACTTCAGGTGTTGTTTAGCCTGCCCAGGAGCAGCACTGGCAGCGCACACCCCGACAGAGAGATCTGCCAAGACCTGGAGTCTGTGAGCACCCTGCTCCCGGGGCTCAGCAGCAGCTGCTCAGAGAGCAAAGCCAGACTCCAGGTGGAGATGATGAAAGAACTGATTTTAACTGAGCAAAACTCTGCATCAAGCTAGGACTCAGCCAGCCAGGAATTGTCTGCCAGCAGTAACATGAATGCCGTTAGTCTTAAAGAGATGGTCTCACTTGGCACCACGGTGCGAAAGGCCACATTGAGGTCACAAATGCTGCGAGGGAAGAGATCCCTGTAGAAGGAAGGACCTGATCTCAGAGGACCAGAGCCCTGAGCCTACAGGATTGTGCCGTTCTCTCCCCAGGGAATATGGCCTGCAGAGACCTCACAGCAGCGACCACGGAGACCAGCCCTTTAACGAACAGCTTGGCTCAGGGCTCCTGGGAGCATCATGCCATGCTGACTCTCCCGGGGCCCAGTGCCACAGCTTTGAAGGAAGTGCAGGCTTCCCAAGCAAGGTTCAGAGCGCACGCACACACACACCAAGTAGTCAGGGTGATGGTTTGTCTTTTTTAGCATATCTGCAAAGGGTGACCCTACAAGATCAACTGCTACACTAGACCAGGATCTGCAATGGAAAACTCTTTCCCTGTGAGGTTCTTCAAAACTAAGAGAAAGGGCAAAAACCAAGACTCAGCTTGGATGTCTGCTTGATCTAGTAGCATCAGAAAAGTACAGATCAGACAAAGTTGCACCCTGTGCTGGGCAGGGGAAGAAGTCAGTGGGGAAAGATGTGGTTCTGGTACACAGCTGCCAAGTTGGCCACACACAGGTAAGTCCTTTTTTAACCCCAGGGGAGCTAGCTTCAAGTAAAGCTTAGCCAGTGCACAACTTCCCCACAACTGGGGCCAGATTTAGAGCAGGATCAAGGACTGCTCAGGGATCATCTCCCAGCACTGGGTCAGCAGGTGTGCACCCAGCTAGAGACCCAGAAGATGCAGCTGGAAAGTCGGGCTCCTGAACTGGATTTTGGAATGGAAGGTGGACAGGCCTGAATGCCCTCAGCCTTGGTAGTTCAGACCCTGCTTTAAGAACTCAGACAGGCTTCTCAGTTTGAATTTCAGATTCAAAACCAGTATCCAAAGCCACAAAACCCCAAGTGCATCTACAGCTAAATTATTCTCAAACAAGCAGTAGGGCCATGTGCAGCCAAATCAGGGTCCTGCTTCAAGACACATAATTAGGGTTGGGAACAGGGCAAGTGACTTACTATAGGTGCCCGTGACAGTAGAAGGGCATTTGGGGCTGTGGGACTTTAGGTCTGGAGGGATCTTTGGAGCAGCTAAACAAAAACAAACACACACATTTTAGAGACAGAAGAACAGCAGCAGAACAAAGGGCCCCAGCAGTGACCTGCTACTAGGCAGAGCATACGGTGTGGGACAGAGCTGACTTTGCAATCCTTTCCTAGCCCGAGGCAAACCAGAGGCCAGTCCCTGGGCACAGCGCATGCTCGCCCTACCCCAGCAGCCATCCAGAGAGGGAGCCCTGCTAACCCCAAGAGCCAGCGTTCTTGCTCTAAGAGGGCAAAGACCTGGGAAGCTGTGGCTAAGAGAGTTTTGCACCCGTGTCTCCTGTTACGTGCTGTGCTCTCTGCTCTCCTCCTTCCCCCAAATAAGCACCCAGCCCCACCTCCCACAGCACCCAAGAGAAGCATCCTCTGGAGACATTCGCCATGCTGCAAAACAGCGCACGTCCTGAGCCCTCTAGGTCAGACCCAGGGGCGGACACCTCCTCGTTCTGCTCCTACTATGGAAGCTTCGGTCCAAGCGCTGTCTGGGAGACAGCCAAAGACACAGCAACTCCTCAGTAAAGGTCACCTGAGACACACTGTCCTGACAGGGAAATCCCCTGCAGCCAGCGCACCCACGGCAGGCAAAGCAAGAACACAGTCTAGTTCCAGGGCTGCTCTTAGGCTCCATGCTGGCATTGGCAGAGCGCTAATGTACCGCCTTCAGCGATCGGCTGCTGTCTTGCTGCCTCCTGTGGCAAGGACCAAGGAGCAAAGCAGGGAGGAGCTGTGTTTGCAGGCTGCAGCACCTCGCCTCATCTGCCAGGTTCAAAACATGAAGACCGAGTCTCCGTCCTCACAGAGGTCTTCCTCCAGGCCATGCCCTCTGGCTGAGTAGGGCACACCCCTCTCCACCTTTTAGCTAAGGGTGATACTGCCTCTGCTCAGCACAGGCTCCAGCTAACTGCAGAGACAAGGGCCAGAAATCCTGTTTCAGCCTGGAAATTGCAGGAAGGCATCAAGCCCAGCAGACCAGTACTTAAGCATCATGCACACTGCTGCCAGAGGGAAGGGGAGCACAGACAGCTTGGCGAGTTAAACCCATCCCCATGGCTGTCAACACTGGAGATCCGGGAAGTCCCTCTCAGTGCAGAGCTGCCCTCGACCCCATCTCACACTAGCCAGGAGCCGCTGTGGCTCCTCTGGGCAAAGCCGCGTGTGCCACACCTGCTCTACTCAGTCTCGGTCAGTACTGGCCTTTGCTGCTGCTGCAACCCCAGAGGTTTGACCCAAGTGATGAGAGCGTCCTGGACAGAGGGGGTAAAAGACCGCTTGCTGTTAGACGTTGCCTTTACAACGGGAGAAGTCCATCCCAGCTATGCTGCCTTTCAGCAGAGAGTCTCTACTGAACAGATGTCTTCAACCTACTTAGGAGATAGCTGATCTCTCTCACCTTCCTGCGTGATGCAGATGGAGCCACTGCCCATCCCGACTCTCAGGGCATCGACCCCTGCGTCAATGAGGTTCTTGGCCTGAGCAGCAGTCACAACTGTGGAGAGCAGAAACTCGTTTGAAGAGAGACAAGCAGACTTGCACACGACACCACTCTGCCCTGGTCTGTGCCCTCACGGCTGCAACTATCCCCTACCCAGGGTGGCAGCTGCACACCCGCGTCAAAGCCCGGGCCTCACTGTTCACTGCTGCCGGGCCTACCTGCAAAAGCAGGGTTAGTTTCAGCGCCAGCTGGCCCTGGCGGATGGGAAGACATTGGCCTTTTAGGCTACTCTGTAACACAGTTACAACCAAAGGCCGCAGTTTCCCATGGCTGTTCCCACAAAGCCCTATTTTCAGCGGCATCACACTGGACTTTGAGTGTCTCAAAGTGGTGGACTTTTCACAGAATCCAGAGGCTGAAGAGCCTGCAGGTGATAACCAGGAAGGTGGCAGAGGTCAGCACATGGTGCCAAACGCTTTGGGCCACACCAGGCAGTGAGGGCAGAGCACAGGTTAATAGCAACACCAGTAACACGCTAACCAGGTAAAGACAAGAACTGCTGAACTCTACAGTCAAGCGGCAGGGAAAATTTCCATTAGATTTCCACATAGAGCAACACTCAATATTACAATTATCCATAATTTTAAAGATTTTGAACTGGTGTAACAGAGGCTGAAGTGTAAGGCGCTACAGTGCACTGTGCTGCAGAACAAAGGTTTCAAGTATTTGCAACAGAGTGGCAACAGCAGGGCACTTCTCTGCAGAGTGGCCTTGCTCTGTTCCACACGCCTGAAGAAACCACTTTTAAGTTCACAGACATTCAACAAGAGGAACGTCTAATTCACATCCCTGCAGCTCCATCTACGTCTAAGAAGCAAACACACTTTAGAAACAAGAAGAGTCTTCGACAGATTCATACCATTTCCTCCGATAACTTGTAGGTTAGGGTATTTCTCCTTAATATATTTAATCATATTGATCTGAAAGATGGAGTTTCCCTGAGAGGAATCCTGCAAGAGAAAGAAAAACCATTTAAACCAGGGTTTCTGCAGTAGAGCTCTGGAGGATCCTCGGATCTTCACTCTGCCTACTGGGCTCTCTGCTAAGGCGGCTGCCAAGTCAGTAATATCCTACACGAGGCAGTCTATCTTAGAGACTTCAGTAATAGCCATTAAATCCTGCAGCTTGCCCTGCCTCATACAGTAGGCCTCATGCAGCACCTCTGGCTGCAGGCAGCAGGAAGAAGTGGCTGGCGCTGCCAACAGGATGCCACCAGCCCTGTCTCAGACTACAGGTGGAACCATGAATATTCCCTGTGAAACAGAGAAGGGCAGGAGGGGGGATACATTTCTCCCTGCTGTGCACCAGGACAGCTGAAATACCAGATATCGACTACCTAGCACTCGAGTCCTGTCAGTTCTCAGTGATCCAGCTTACTAGCAGTGTCTGTTAAACATTTCCAGCTGCAACACTGCTCAGCCATGTTCTCAGAGGATGGTGGACTTGCAAGCTAACGATCGATGAGAAAATGATGTGCTAACATAGGCAGTGACTGCTGTGCCTGAAAGCTTACAGACCAGATGTGGAGACTAGCAGAACAGCTGTGGGCTGACTGCTCCAGGTCTGCAACCCTGAGTATCATATCAAGCAATTAAGAGAGTAACATAGTAACAAATACTGAGCAGTTTAAGGAAAACTGTAAGAAGTCAAACACGCTATTCTGCAAAGCTAGTCAGGACCATCAATCAGAGAGGATGGTGTCAGAGGGCAAGAAGCATTTGTAGAAGACTCTGTGTTAACTGATAGCATTTCTTTACTCAGCCTTCAAGACTTTCTTGCACCCTACATACTCCCAAACAAGCTCTTGGGCAAGTGGAACCCTTCTTATTTGAAGACTCCAATCTCAATTTGAGATGCAGAGATCAACAAATTGTCACGTTCTTAAAGCAGAGAGATCTGCATTGAAAATAGTAACTGCAGCACTGCTATCCCTGTGTCAAACGGATTCATTCAAATAGGATCCTCAACCCACCAAACCCATCAGGCCAGCACCAAAGCGGGCAGGCAGCTCACCAGAACTACGGCATCTACGCCAGCCTGCACAAGGAGGTCCAGCCGGTACTTGTCATCTTCGTGGGTCCCAATGGCAGCACCACAGAGCAGCTGTTTCTTGGAATCCTTAGAAGCCAGAGGGTAGTCCCGGTTCTTCTTGAGATCCGTGCGAGCGATTATAGCCACTAGCTCATCATCCTCATTGACGATCGGCAGCTTGCCTTGAAACAAACAGAAAGCACATCACTGCAAACCTCTGCAGGAGGCAGATGTTAGTCCAGAGCAGCACAGCAGACCAGGAGCATCAGGCAGGAACCCAAACAGAGGTGCGTGACAGAGACTCAAGGCTACATTACCCAGTCTTGTTTCAGTCACAGA
Organism: Dromaius novaehollandiae; assembly: GCF_036370855.1. Classification (NCBI taxonomy): domain Eukaryota; kingdom Metazoa; phylum Chordata; class Aves; order Casuariiformes; family Dromaiidae; genus Dromaius; species Dromaius novaehollandiae. Next base: position 15,931,409 of record NC_088109.1, on the reverse strand, counting down.
TGCCAGCAGCCCTGACTCAGGGAACAGAACAAGGAATCTGGAGGACTGGGAAAGGACTCGGTATGTTCAAACTGATCATAGAACAAGTGCAGCTTTTTTTATTAGTTAGATATCTGATACTGTGTTAAAGTTGCTATCAAACCCTCACAGAGCTGTGCTGAGTGCCAAAATGCAAAGGATACAAAACTGAAGACGTGTGGCTGGACAAGCTGCAGCTTTTGAGCTCCTGGGTTGCCAAGCACCCCTGAGCTTCAAAACAGGTCCGAGATGAACGCATGTGAACTCTGTACTCTGGCACAGGGCTTTGAGCACTGTCTCTCCTCACCGTCCTTTTCTCACACTGGCACGTGGCCCTTCCATGTTCCACCCACGCACAGATGCGTGCCCACATTTCACTCACTACTGCTCCCAAGACAGTGCTTCCACAACTCTCCGTTGTGCCACGTAGACACCCATAGGTACCTTTTTTGCTTCTTTGCAGAATTTCATTTGCTTCTTTCAACATTACTCCAGCTGGGGCCACAACAAGATCTTCCCGCTTTGTCATAATCTAGTGGGAGGGAGGAGACAGAGTCACCAAAACTCCTTCGCACCGATCTGAAAAGCTTCTGCCACCCAAAATACCCCAAAGCAGCCTTGTGGGAGCGCTCTGCAGACAAAGGAGGCTGCAGCACAGCAACGCACCTCCAGAAACACACAGCCTACACCACCCTGTCTCCATGCAAGCAGCTACCAGATGGAATCTGTCATGCGCAGCCCCCAAACCCACTACAGTACTGAAAACGGAGATGACAGTGGGCCTCAGCAAGCTGAGGGAGAGCACCTGGAAGCAAGGGAGGACTCCCAGATGACCCTTGTTTGGAACATCACCCAAACAGCCCTGCTTTTTAATAGGGCACAGGCAAATAAGGGCTGGAGGTACCTCCACAGTCCCATGCTGTTGGGCAAAAACACCTCCCGTCCCCAAGCTTGTTTGCAGGCAGCAGTCCCCAGCACACAGACTCTGGAAGGGCTCTGCTCAGAATAGCCCACGGCTGCTGGGAAGGTCAACAGGGCAAAGGAATCTTTTGAATCCAAACAAACACGCTCACCCACATTCACTCTGACAAACGAGAACCGAAATGCAGTGGAAAGGTACGGGGCAAAGGACACAAGCTGGAACGTGAAATTCTGACTTGATATACGGAAAAAAAGCGTTCACCATGAGGGTGGGCAAACACTGGATCAGAGGCCCAGAGAGGCAGTGAAGTCTCCATGCCTGGAGACACTGAAACCTCGACCAGACACAGACCCAGGAAACCTGCTCCAGCCAAACCCGGTTTGAGCAGGAGGTTGGATGAGAGATGAGACCTCCGGAGGTCCCTTCTACCACAAGAACAGCAGGAGGGAAGAGGTTCACCCAGCCCACTTCCACCCAGAACCCTGTTTCTGACAAAACACACATCTCGGGAAGAACCTGAGAAATCCCAGAAATATCCTGATACACTCCCTAAGTCCGTGGGGTCCAGGAGCTTCCTCAGCCGCAGGAGACCTCTGTATTTAACAGGGTGGCAATGAACAAGTCAGCAAGGTCACTGCTGGACTGCGAGTGGGAAGAGATCTAAGAGACCATCCATTTCCTTAGCTTTGTCTGGTGACAGAGGTAAGCATCAAACAATAACATGAGCAAGCTTCCAGCTTTGCAGTGCTGAGTGATCCACGCAAAGGATGAGGCAAGATTCTTATCTGGCTCTTCTGAATGGGGGAGCCTCACTTCAAAGGGCCATGTGAACTTTTATAACCCGCTCCTGTATTAAGACTCCTGTTAGGGATATTTATAGGCAATTTCAAAGCGAACAGGGAAGAGCATGTGATACCAGGTCTGGTCAGCAAGAGCTAAGAATAGTCCCAAGTCAAGAGCAGAGGCTGACTGAGAAGCACCATTAGTGTAATCTGACAATGCCGCAGATCTACAGTTACACAGCTCATGTAACACAAACACCAAAAGTAACAGAAATCAACACCTGCACGGAAGAAACGTACTTCTGAAAGAGGGTATTTCTGTAGCATTATAAAAGCTAAACTATCAGTCTTCAAGCTCAGGGAATTATTTTAAAGGGTAAATAGCCTAGTTCCTAAATAATAGGAGGCACAAAGGGAAAGGTAGTCCCGCAAAGAAAGACCAGCACTTGGAGGACCTGCTCTACAGAGTGCAGCTACAGCCCCGGCCAATGCTGGGACAACGGCAGCAACCAGGAATAGCAGGAGCTACCGAACCAAGGGAGAGCACCAGCTGTGGAGAGGAGGATTGTTCCCACGACACTGAAAGAAAACCCCACGGTCATGCACACACGCTAACTGCACAGCCTCTCTCTTTTATCTGCAAACCCTCTGCAAGACTCACGAAGAGAACATAAGTGAAGGAGATACTCCAGCCCTGGGACTAAAATAAAGACCAACCCAGCAGAGCCAACGTGGCACCTGCTGCTTCCAGCTGGCACCGTACCCTCACAGCCACGCATTAATCCTTTTCCGTATCACAAGCCATTTAATGCTCACATCCACCAGTTGTTCACCAGCCCTTCTCACCTCACCAAGGGGCAAGTCATGCTCTGACTCTTTCAGGAAGTCGATATCACGAGATGAGATGATCCCAACTAGCTTCCCTCCCATCTTCCCGTTGTCTGTGATGGGAATCCCACAAAATCCGTGACGAGCTTTTGCTTCAAACACGTCTCGCACTCTGTCATTGGGGCTCAGCACCACGGGGTCTGTGATGAATCCTTGCTCGTATTTCTAAAAAAGAAATGGATTCAGCAGACAGGACAACCAGCACAGCCAGACTGAGCAGAAGCAGGACGCACGCCTGAGAGCTACTGTGGCCACATGGTCACAAAGGTCTGCAATTCACCCACTCTGGGCAGATGTTCACCAACAGGATGACTCACAAAACAGCACCCTGGCTCGCCCAAGCAGCATTTGATTCCCAGGAGTTCCCAGACGAACCTCCTCTCTGAGATTACAGGGACTATCCCCCCCCCCACTGAGGAGGCCTGGCCACAGTTCTCAAGTCCCAAGCTGCATGTGGGGTAATGCCTAACATACAAGAGGTTTGTGTGGGCAACCACATCTGTTCTGAAGCACCAAGACCTAGCAGACATCAACGGTCTCCTCTCACAGTTACAGCTTATCTCACAGCTTCTTTAGTGGAGCCAAAACCCGCTGCCCACCTCCGTGAAGTGCTCCGTAAGCGCAGGTCACCGCTGCCATTTCGGTCACTTACCTTCACCTTCCGCACCTCATTGGCCTGGAATTCCGGGGTGCAGTTGTGATGGATGAACCCGATTCCCCCTGTGAGCTGGGAACGCAAAGGAGGCTCTAAGTCACCGAAAAAAGGCCCAACCCTTTATCAAGCGAATCCGACAACTGGACAGAGAGAGCAGACCAAACGAAACCACCCCCAAGGAGCCAGTCCTGAAAGCCTTCACACAAGAACTAGGCAGCACACAGACTGTCCGTCCGCAGGCACGACTTCCCTTCCCAATGCCTCGGGGGACGACAAGGACAAGCACAAGGCACTTGCTTATCCTGACAAGGCTCCAGCCTGTTCTCGCAAGCATTTAGGTGATTAAACAGCAGATACGTGTGCGCATCACAAGGCATTTACCTCCCCCTGCCTTCGCAGGGCACAAACACAGCAGCGAAAGGCCACGCGGCTAAGGTAAACATTGATAAAACCAACAGAAAGCATCTGGGAGCAGGGAGCGCAGCTGGCACCGCGGGACGCCCACGGCGACCGGCGCTCGTGCGCCGCGACCCAGCGGCTGGCCGAAATAAATGCCGAGGTGCCCCTGGCGCCCCGCGGGCACTCACCGCCATGGCGATGGCCATGCCGGCCTCGGTGACCGTGTCCATGGGGGAGGAGACCAGCGGCGTTTTCAGGGTGATCCTCTTGGTCAGCGCCGAGGTCAGGTCCTTGGGAGAGGAGCAGCGCGTGAGCGACGCGGCGGCTCCGCCAGGGGAGCCCCGACCCGCCGCCGCCGCCGCCCCGGGGGGGCGGGGGGCACGCGGGAGCCCCGCTGCACTCACCACCTGGTCCGCCGTGAAGTCGATGTAGCCCGGGAGGATGAGGAAGTCACTGGGGGCATCGGAAAGGGAGAGCGGTCAGCGGGTCCGCCGCGGCCCGGCCCCGCGCAGCCCCCGCCGCGGCCCGGCCCGGCCCCGCGCCGCGCCGCGCAGCCCCCCGGCCCGGCCCCCTCACTTGTAGGTGAGCCCGTCGCCGCAGCTGAAGAGCTGCTGCGCCGTGAGCCCGTCGTCTGGCACGTAGCCGGTGCCGCCGCTGATGAGGTAGTCCGCCATGGCGCCGCCGCCGCCGCCGCCGCGTGCACCGCCGCGCCGCGCGCCCCCGAGCGCAGGCCGCGCCCCGACGGCGGCCGCGAGGGCTCAGCCCGCGCCCGCCCAGCGAGAGCGCGGCCCAGAGCGGCCCGCCGGAAGGCGGTGCCCGGAAGGGGGCGCCCCGCCCCCCTCCTCCCCCGCCATGGCCGCGGGGCCGCCCAGCCGCGGGCTGCGCCGCCCAGAGGTCCCCTCCTGCCCGCCTGGGGACACGCGCTGGCATTAACGAACCCGTTAATTAATGAGTGAATCCCCTTACTCCTTCCCACGGCAGCCACCCTCCCCCAGGACCCGCGGGCGGCCCGAGGGGAGGCCAGCCAAGGTGCCCCAGCCTCTCGGCACTTTACACCTAAACCTCGACCACCAAGGAAGGTTTTAGGAAACAGCCGGACACCCCGGCCCGGGATAAACACGGATGGGGGGAGTTACAGCAAGCCTTTCTGCAAGCAAGCAGCCAGTTCAGAGGAAGGGCAGCATAGAGGAGATAGGCTAACTCCCATTATGCGCCAGTACAGGCCTGTATGGCTTCCTCTACTTTGCTCACACAAGCATGACCTGGATTATAAGAAACACACTTAGAAAAGCACCTAAAAAGGACTAGCTCTGGATAACCATGGCACAGGGTAATACTGCCAGTGGGGTCCAGCCAGCTGAGTATCGATCCAACACCAGTACTTTGACAGCTTCAGGAGGAGGAGTGGAGCACACGCTTGTCACATTTGTGGTTGATGCTAAGCTGGACCACACTACCAGAGTTAAAAGCAACTTATGCTAAGTCAGAAACCTGCAAAAATGATGGAAATTCAAGAGGCAGGAGCAAAGCACTGCTCTAGCAAAGGGATGGAAACGAAAGGCACAAATACAAAACGGCATTGCGACAGGGCAGCAGCACTGCTGGAGAGGATCCGAGGTGATCCCAAACAGGGCATTAGCCTTATACAAGCCCCCCTTCCCCCAAACCATCACCCCAGCCATATAAACAAATGCTTTAAAGAGGACGATTCCACTGTACTTCGTACTGGCGAGACCTCAGTATAGCACCTTACTGCATGTGCCACGGAGGGGCAGGTAGACTTCAGAGAAAAGCAACAGCAGAAATAGGAAAGAACTGTGTCTGCAGGAGAAGAAAGGGCGTAAACACGGCTCTACATTAGAGGATTGTTTCAGAAAATGGTGATCAGCATTTTCCAGGCATGCCAAGACTAGGATGAAATGCTTCTCCTCACTGCAATCCATTCGAGCATCTGGAAAACTTTCTAAACTATAGACCACGTACCTACAGCTGTTCCACAAGCATCTCCGGTGGTTTGCCATGTCTTGAGGTACCTGATCTGACCTCAGAGATGATGAGAGCGCCCTTCTCACCCTGCACTTCTATGGCAGTCTCTTCAAGGCAACTAAGTATTTATAATAAAGAAGTTCAGGATATTACAGAATGGTATTCCCAAATATTCAACTATTTCTTACTGCAGTAGATTAAATCCTTGTCCAAAGATCTGCAGGTAGCTTTATGAAAACCTAAGTATTACTCACATTAGGAGATGGGGAGAGAGGTCTGTTCAGGCCTCTTGCACTCTTCAGAAGGAAGTGGCCCTTGTATACTGCAAGCTTAGTTGGTCAGGTTCGATCCTGTAGGTTGGATTAACATGCTTTGGTCCCAAGAGGGCTCTCCCAGAAGACTCGGTTTGGAGAGGGACCAGTTTAGCTAAGCTTTTGGTGTATATGTTCACATTTATAGGGAAGAAAAATAATGAGTGAAAAATGCTCAGGATAACAGCATGACTCTCGCATGGCAAGTTTGGTTTCAGAACTAATCTGTACAGAATTGAGGCTGCAGTTTCTAAAAGTTACAGTTGTTTCCTGTCAGATTGTGGTTTTGTTTCTAGCAGGAAAGGAACATGCATGCCTTAGTGTAAGGATACATATTCCTGACAGCAAAGTGAGTATGTTGAGCTTCCAGTGGCTCTCATGTAACTAAGAAAAACAGGCCCTTGTATACTTAAGGTCAGTGACAAGGATCTGCAACATCACTTAAAGGTTATTAAAAGCCAAAACACTGGTAACTATCCTGTTACTATATACTAATTTGAATACTGGCATCGATACAACCTCTATCCTACAGCCATATGTTAATATTGCTTGCAGTCATGCTATGCTCTGAACTTCACAGGGTACCAGTTCTTGTTCTACTACAAACTACTATAAAATATAACATCCCCACACTGATTTTACTTCTTTATGTAATTCCTAGGTCACTTCTCAGCTAAGAGTTGAGTTCAGCAATCCAGATAGCAATTTTCCATTATTTACAGTTTGTTTGGGCTACTGAGCTATAAGAAAGCACTGTCCTTCATAGTAAATTAAGTGTCCAGACTCGCACCAAAAACAGATTACAGTAAAAAGCAGCTAGTACTTATTCAGGAGGCTGAGCCTTCAGAAACACAGTATTTCAAAGGAAAACACTATCCATCAAGGGCACGCACTCGAGAGCGAGCTTTACCTGTCACAGGATCAGCAGAACTGGAGGCATCATGCCAGACTAAGATCAGTTTAACAGGTCTACATACCCTCAATTTTAAATAAGGACAGCACTAACAAAGGTTTGTTAAACCCTACCAGGAGGCACACACCGATCTCAGCTGTTATGCTACAGCACAGGCACAAGAGTAAACAGGCAAGTTGGCTTCTGTTCCAATAGAAACACAAGGCAAAGTTTAATGGTTCTCAAACAGACTACAACAAAGGCTGCAGGGAAAAACATTTTATTTCCAAGCAGATTACAAAGAGCAGAGAATATAAGAGTAAAATTAAATTAAAAAAATAGTTGAGTGCATCTCTTTAAAATGATTTGTAGTGTGAGTTACTCACGGGGCAAAGCTACTGGAGAGTTCTGAAGGTCACTTTGCAGGATGCCAATCACATGTGCTGTTTAGACCAGGGTCAACACGGGAGGGACAGACAAGACATTTTTGCATATAGGCTGCACACTCATTATCAAGCGAGGCTCTGGGCTGCAACTAGACCCTGCCTTTCTGAGGCATCCCCTCCACCCTGTTCTCTCCTGCACTTCCCTCTTGAGTTCTAGACCCAGTTTATTGCTGCTTTAAGTGGGTTCAATCTGCCTCACCATCCTGATGAGCTCAAACAAGGACACAGAGAAGCAGGCAAACTTGGCTGCCATGCACAAGGTGTCTGCGATGCTGCGAGCTGAGCTTCAGCCACACAACGGAAGGGAACCAACAAGTAGGGGGGGACAGCAATTGCTTCAGAGATTTTGGGCAGCATGTCAATAAGACTTCCAGAAGAAGTTTTGAGATACTTCTTTAGATAGGAAGATGCTTGAGTTAGCACTGCCAGCAGTTGAGAAGGGCTTTTTCCTATGCATTGGCACCAATGAAATGGAACAGGCTGAAACAGTAGGATAAGATGCATTCCCTGTAGTATTTAAGAGAGGAGCAGCTCCAGCAAGAAGATGGGGAGAAAAGCCCCATATAGGGTGGAAGACAGTTTATATCCCATTTTAACAGTGATTTAAGAGTCCAAACACTAATTGCAAGTAAGTCGCCATTAAACTTGGATGAGAGCGCAGTTTGGTTAGACTGTGCAGAGTCAGTTAGTGTTTAGCAGCACTCGGCCAGAAAAGGAAGAGGATGAGAAAGTACTGTATCAGGAAGCCTTCCACCCCACATATGCTCAGAGGGCTCTTTTCTACCACTTTTGGATCTGCTTTTATCACTGCATCAGAGACTAAGATGGCCTAATCCATTCTAAATACACCAAGGCAGACAGTAAGTAGCCTTGATATAGTTGAGAACAAGACTGCCTTAATTTCTGCCCTAGGAGCAATAGTGTGGAAAAAGGTCTCTTATTTAGGGATCTGATTTCCCCCCCACTCCCCCCTCCACTGGTCCAAGGCAGAATAGTTTAGGAACTGCTTCAGACCTTGTCTCCTATCTAAAGCCCAGGAGGTCTCTAGGGGTGAAGCAGCCAACAGATGACAACCCTATTAAGTTACACTTAGACTGTTCCCTTCACTCGCCACTCTAGACAGGAGTGAAGAACAACTCTCTAGTCTGCTCTCCACTGCTTCAGCCATTAACACTTAAAGAAAATGCTTGAACTCTCAAAAATAAATGAAAATCTAATGGTGCTGTGGACAAGTGTGTAAGAGGCTACACGTTACTGTAGGAAAGCAACACTATTAGTGTCAAGAGACAGGACAATACACAAGTCTACAGTCAGAATGTGAGATGCTTTACAATAGTCAGTCATACTCTGCTTTCTACAGTTCCTTTCATACCACAGAGACAAGATGGGCATAGTTCAAAACCAACAATGCAGGGTCTCTAGTTTGCCTTTTCTCAGCTTTAGTTTAGAGACTGATGCGTTTTCAGCCTCCGTCTCATACAGGGCAAAGGGCAGGGAGAGTTCTTGTTTAATATATACACGCATACAACAGCTAGCAATTTGGCACTCTTGGGGCCTAGGTGGAATGCCCTTTAAGCAGCAGTCAAATAAGCTGGTTATAGGAAAGTGTTAAAAAGCTATTTTACACATTTGACTGGGAACATTTCCCAGAACTTGGACAGCAACCCTAAGCCACAGCACTCGTCTGTGCTACTCTGTGCACATGTCTTCGTCTTCCTATGAGTCCCTAAAAGGGAACAGATCATGTTCTTCACTATCAAAGAACATAGTATTTATATTCTAGAAATACTGTACCTTTTCAACTAGCTCCAGAGAGCCAGACTAGAAGCCACGTCCAGAAAAAAAATCCTTAAGTCACAGTATATCGATTGTCTCTAAAAATAGGGAATGAAACTAACAGTGGACGTTTTGATGAGACAGTACAAAACAGTACACGAGTCCACTTTCAAGTCAATGAATTCATCTCCTACATATGTCAGAAGAACGAGAAAGCAATGGAAACATTTGTCAGGACAAACCCAATCACTAAGAGATCTCCACAGCTCACTATGTGCCAAGTTCCCCCACTCTTAAGAGCTATACTCCTCAAGATCAAGCAGAATTCTTCCCCTTCTAATATTTTAGATCATTTTGCTGTTAACAGTAGTAAGTAAAGAGCACAATCTAGAATTTTTAGGCAATGTGGAATTTTGTTTCCCCAGATAGCTCAGCTATCGTATCTGCTCAGCCCTAACCTGAAACTGCCCTAATATTCTGTCAAGTCATTCCAGGTTCTGGCAATTCTTAGCCTAAGAGGTGACTCCCAAAGCCACCTAATGAAGTGACTTGCACACTTAGTACCTGGCAGACGAGTTTAAAACCCCCTGTTTCCAGTGGAGCTAGACAAAGCAGCAGGCTCACACTGAAGTCCAGGCACACTGGAGCTAATTTCACATGCAGTATTGCAGAGCACACAGAGGGACTTGGACACAGGCATTTAGTCTGCAGTTTCTCTCACGTTATCACATCTCTGTTCAGAAGACAGGACAAACTGCTCAAAAGAATGGGAAATCCACCCTGTGCAGGCCTGTTAGGCATCCTGAGCAACAAGCACACCCAGCTGCTTGGAACAGTGGGAGCTAGCCCCTAACCATGTCCTTAAATAGTTAAGTTAGGGCCAGAGATGGACATTTCAGCCACTAAAATATGGGGAAGGGATTGTAGACTTCTTACAGCTGAAGTAAGATTACTGATCCTGAAAGTCACCCTACCAGGAGGCAACTGATGGCTCCCAGCAGCTGAACTGAGTGGAGGCTACATGTTGCCAGCACTACACAGAGCTTGGCCCTACCCTCCTAACATTCCCACTGGGATGTGGGTACCAACCTGACACTATTTTCCCCTCACATAACTGAGGTGGGAGACTAAGCTAGAAGTTTACTTTAGAGTGCAGGTATTAGTAAGCAACAGCTACCTGCTACCTTACCTCTCTGCACTTATCTGAGCACAGACCTAGATAGGGAACAAACTGCTCATCTTCACAACCAACTTACACACGTCTGCTTTCTCATAAACACCGACGTCAACATGAAGCACCACAAGCTTGAAGTCTCCAGGCCCACACACTTCTACACTGATTAAGAGCACAGAGGCAGGCAACATTATGGCTACTCCCAGAGTCAAGGTCTAACCTAACCTACGTGCAGATTTACACCGCACACAGCAACCAGGGAGGACAGACCTCCCTTTGCAATACAGACAGGTGCTGCTCAACAGAAGCTTCAAAAAAGTTGTTTGCCTGTACACAAGTTTAAGTTCTTTTACTGTAGTACATATTTATATATATATATTTTGGAATGGGGAAGGGACATATGAGATGGAGAAGCAGGGAAGACAAGTTCAAGAAGCAGAGTCACCTCTCCACATCCAAGAAGCTGGTGGCACAAATAACAAGCCTGGCTAGAGCGATCTCCCATTTCAAGCACAACTGGCTACCTGCTGGCCTCAAAAGAGCAGACTATTTGTTAATGATATAAAATACAGCAACCATTTAAGATGCAGCAAGGCTGTAGGGTTGGGTTTATGATCATGAACAATGCCTGAAGCTACACAGCTGCATTAAAAACTGTGAAAAAGCTCTTACATGGCAGGAGTGAGCCACATGCTGCTCCTGGCAGGCCTTTTCCCCTCCAGAACCCCTCCACCATGCAGCTAGCGCACTGCATTTGTAAAAGTGGGGAGAGGAGGATTTACCTAGGAGTGAAGCCTCACACGCTGGCCACAGAACACCAGGACAGACCGACGGTCTGATCTGGTATCGCAGATTCCATGTTCCTAGCCTGACACTAAGCTTCCATCAGCAAGCAGACATCCAGGTCCTTCGACAGAAGTTAATCCCCTTCTACCTTCCTAATTTGCAGGGGTGAAAGGAGTCCAGTGGACTCAAGCTGGAAAGCACAAACAGGGATGAAAACAACCAGATTGCATACTGATCTTTGTATAATGCCCCCCCACCCTCACAGCTCACTCTTCCCCAAATAAAGACACATTGTTCAATGGCATGTTGAAAAGACGTGCTCGTCATTCTTAATAAACAACTAGAGTAAGAATACATAAGAGAAACAGGGTGGTATCTTTATATGATACACAAGTGTATGTTACAAGAATTCCATCAGGCACAGGAGCCTCAAGGTTTAAGGCCTCAATGTCAGGCCAAAAAAGAAGAGCGTGGTAAAGTTTGTACTTTTAACATCTAAAAATGTCACTTAAAGGTCTGAATAGAAATCGTTGGGCTTTTTTTTTTTTTTTTCTTATAAATCACAATTGCAGTTCACTCTCTCCTCTTCCTTCCAAGATAACAGCAAATTAACGTCCAAGCACAAGAAAAGAAGAGATGCCTGCCTCTCCTCCACTGGCTGGGCAGGTCCATCCATCATTCTGTGCCCTCTAGGCTGTACAGGCTCCGAGGAGACAGAGGCCCCAGCCATCCAGGCCAATCCTGTAGTTCATGTTTTCTACATCATAAAAAAAACAGAGTCAACCAGCAGCTTTCCACAGCTCCCAGCTTGCAGGGGATATGCAGCCTCCAATGGTTCCAACAGTTTGGTGTGTTGGGTAGGATACACAATGGGTAGGTTTTCCTTTAGATTCTTTTAAAGAGAAGAAGCCTAAAAGGGCTTCATAACTACACCAATAAAAAACCAAAAACTTAGGCATCTCCTTTAGTGTAAAAGTCTGTACAATTTATCTTTGCTTGTCCCTCCCCCGTCACCCCGCCCCACCCCTTCTGAGCCAAGAAGGATGCCTTAGTGCATGGTGCTGGCGTTAGCCACGGCAATAGCTTCCTGAATCTCTCGTATCACCAGGATCCGGGTGAGCATCTGCTCCATCTGCTCTCTGCTGATCGGCTGGATGGAATACCAGATAGGGCTGTTGGGGGCCACCACTGGCTCCGGAGTCAAGTAAAACGTGTCATTCCGGCCTTTCACACTCTGGGGGCTGCATGAGGAAGATCAGAAACAACCAGACTAACAGCATGCCCTGAGAGAGACACCACCGATGTCCTCATCTCAGGCTTCACAAATCCTGACAGTGAACAGCTGGCTGATGAGACATGCAAAGGTACTTGTTGTGTAGGTACAGAGCTACTCCTAGGGGCAAGAGCGGTCCCACGGCTTTTGGGCCATGCCAAGGTCAACTACAAGAAAGTAATTTTTATTTCACACTAGTAGGTATAACAAATATTTGACCTTAAATGTGTTTCAGAGTAAAGCAAAAATAAGGTGTTTTCACACCCAGGCTAGCTACAGAGCCGTCCATGAAGAGGAACATGTACAACATTAGTGATCGGAATCAGAATTTAGACATGAGTCCTTTGAGGCTCCCTCCTATTTCTGAAGCGCTTATTTTTGTTTTAAAAGTTAATTTGAACAGAACCCTAATCTCAAGTAGAGGATGCTTCCAGATGACTTGCTTCGAAGTCACAGGCAGAACAGTGAGCTTATGCCAACAGAGCAAACCTTCAGAATGAACACGAGATTAACAGCAGCCAGTTCACAAATCAGGATTTGTCTCTTTAAATACCAAACACATTCCAGTTATGTTATTTTATGCAGTGACAGGCCAAACACCACCCTCTCACATCAACGCCCCAAAACCCATCTATGTGAATTTAGGTAAATGTAGAAACTGTGCCAGCAATGAAACACTGCCCTGAAGACTAGGCCAGCTCTAAGATGCAGTTTAACCCAGTCACAAGACAAGCAACCATAACAGAACAGGAGCTCTCACCATTTGAAGAGGTAGAAGTCATACAGCTTTATTGGACACCTCAGGGGGTTCTCCGGATTCTCAGTCTGCTCTGCATACATGTCATCTGTAACTACAAACAAGCCCCCCACCCCCCCCCAAAGTGAGTCAGGTGCTCTGCATGAGAAGTATGACAAATTGAGCAGTGTCAAAGAGCCTCAGCACTCAGAAACATTTTGTCACCATGCAATAGCTGGCAAGAGGCATACTGCTGTTCCCAGGCAGGGCCGCCTGGTTATAGGGCCGCAAAACATTATATGGAGAGCTTGCTTTATCCCAGGCCCACTGAACACCACAGCCCATGCCCATCTTTACATTTCTCTTCTACCCATGCCCAAATTAAAAGAAATTTCACTACTGAAAATGCAGTGTTTGATCCAGGAAAGTCTGGGTCCACACCTTCAGGAGAGCAGATTATTTATGTATGGACTCTATGTGGGTTCACACAGGACTCAAGTATTTCCAAAAAGAGAAGTCCTCCCAAAGAAGTTTCTCTCTCTGTTCAAAAACATTTGCATCCAATAGCACCTTTGTCCACAAAAGCAGAACTAAAAATAGTCATCCTTAGCTCTCAATGATTCCTAAATGCCTCAGATAAGATATAACAGAAGGTACTATGCTCTCTCAGAACAAGCATACAGAAAACCGCCAAATTTCTTCAGCATAGCAGAATCAGAGCCTTAGGTTCTCATGCCCCTACCTGGAAGCATCTTTGTGTCTCTCCAAGCCCAGTTAAAAAAAAAAAATATTTCCCAAAGAAAACTTCTACATATTACCTTTCTGGCCTGTCTGGTGTATGCCAAGAGCCTTCAGATAGCGGATACTCGTGCTTTTATCCTTGGGATTAGAAGGGTTCTTCTTGGTCTGCCTCAACACCTTAGAGAAGGCCAATTTCATATGCTGGTCTACTGTTTTCAACAGGAAGTATCTGAGCAGCAGGAAGAGAACACAGGACATTCAGAGGCACGCAAAAGGTAATAGTCACAACAATGAGGTGGTTATCTCTATTCATCACAGGTCAGACGAGCACACAAACCAGCACCGAGTTAGACACTGCTCCACCAGCAAAGCATGCAAAGGCCAACAGTTCAGTCTGCCCTCTGGCTAGCTCGTTTCCTTGTTGTACTACAGCTGCTTTGCCTGATGGGACTGCAAGAGGACTCTGCACATAACCATTCAAAATTCATAATCTCACCCTAATCTAGGGCAGCAGTTTCCTGCCAAGGTATTCAAAGTTCCTTTATTAAAAAGCCAAAACAAACAACCCCCCCGCCCCCCCAAGACCTAAGTACTTACTTTGTATTAAAAAACATCAGTGTAGTGAGCAAGGTGGAAGGGGAGTGAGCTCCTAGCTGCTTACACTCCCACAGCATCTCTTCTGTTACGTGACTGGAGAGGACGTAACCTGCAATAACCAGTAATCAGCATCATGCCAGGACACAGTTACTGCAGGAACTCCAGCAGCATTTTATACCCTAAGTACTAGACAGTATGAATCTTAAAGGAAGAGGCACGAGATTCTCAGTGTCAGCATTCATTACTATACAGGTAATTTTTTTGTTTTTAAATAGCACGTACAGTTAGGAAAGACTTACATACATGTGTCAACCTCAAGTTATAGAGAATATACTCCTGCAGTATGTCTATACATCCCAGACCAGATAGAAATAAATAATGCACTTAAACAGCTTTTAATTAATGGTCTGACTCCAATGCAGATGCTCCTAATCCAATAATATGTGAGAGCAGGCAGGCCAGTAAAACAAATCAGCTCTTGGCCCTGCGTGCAGCTTTAGTCAGCACATGGTGCCAAGTGATGTATTTGGACACGAGTAATCCTTTGATTCTCAGATTTTTTTCTTCCTTTGTGTAGAAGAGAAATACTATATTCCAAATACACAGATAAACAGAAAAACAGACAGCAGTATGAACTCCACACCTTGTGGAATGACAAAGCACAGATCAAACAGCCAGAGTGGAAACAAAAGGATTCCAAAACTCACGGTGCTACTTAGCCATCAAGTCTCTAACATCAGCTACTTTTCCAAACACAAACAATAGCTTCTTTACTGACATCTAACCAGATCAAAGGGAATGAAGTCATAAGAAGCCAGGTTTCTGTTCTCTGAAAGTGCAATTCCAGTTCTCATAGACAACTCCGTCAAAACCTGCGTTTTCAAGAACTGCTCCCCCCTACCCGTCACCATCATTCTCTAGACATAGGGTTGAGGGGAGCTGCATCTGATTGCAGCATGTGAGACACTAATCACTCACTGTTTCTCTCTTTGAAGCTTAGCTGGTCCTGGAGACTGTATCCATCTGGCTACATGACAGCATTCCCAAAGTGACAATATATGCTAGAGGCAAGATGTATTAGTACTTGAGGTGAGGAAGCTTGATTCAGATCTCAAGGATCAGCTGACTTCTGAGTAAGCCAACCTCACAACACCACAAAGTCCCACCAACTTGCCCTCTAATGGGTGATACGTGATAAACAAATAATCCCAAACAAGGATCAGGGCTAGGGGGTGGCAGATTTAAATAAGCCCAACATTATTTGTAGACATTGAACATCTCTCTCTGAGAGATTTGCCATAGGGACATTAAGTACTTATGCAGGGTTTCTGTTCAGAACTACGCTCATGCTGCAGTTTGGTTTCAACGCTCCAAATCCCAGAAAGTTTTAAAGATTTTAAACACAAGTAAGTTCTTACCAAGAGGGGAGACACGAGGTTGTACATCCTTGAGAACTTCATGCAACCACTCGGTGAACCGAATATAGTACAGATCTGAGAAGATGTCATCTACTCGACCATTTTCAAAGAGATACTGTAAGAGATTCACAACACAGGCCAGTACAGCGGCAGTAAGTACACTCCTTTCAGACAAGATTTTATCCTAAGAGCCTGCATACCCAGCTATTCGAATACTTTACAGGACAGCACTGAAGATCCATACATCCCACCTAGAAGAGTTTGAGGATGCTTGTGCTTAAGCCAGTACAAAATAAGTAATCTCAATTACTATCATGGAAATGGTAAGACAAGAGGGAAAAACATCTTAGGAACGAAAGCTAGTTGGATTCCACCTTTTATTTTAAATGTGTTCACTGGAAGTTATTTTATATGACTGTCCTGTGGACTCTAGGCTCTTTCAGACTTCTGGACAAGGAGAGAGGTGCCTGGTTTTCCTATCAGACTTTAGCTCTGTTCCTGTAGCTCCTCCACAAAGGACACTAGTTTTGGCAGCCCAGATTTCCCAAACCATACCAAGTTAAGTTCTTGCCTTAAATTTCATTTTCACTACGTTACTGAATTCAGTAGCTAACAATTCCTCCCAGTCTTAACCCATGAAGAAAAAGTGTTGTTGCCCCCTAAGTAGACTTCAGACTATCTGCACTTAAAGATAGTTTAGCAAAGAGACTTTTTTCCTGTGAAATTGCTGGGAAGCGCAATAAAAGCCGCAGTCTCCTTTTTTTTTTTAAACAAAAAAACCCCAAAGAAACAGAGAATGCTCTCCACACATTCTGACAACACGCACAGCTCTGCTGCACATACAGCTGTCCTCCCCCCTACCTTCTGAATACACAGGAAGATATAGTAGAGCACATCTGGATCATAAGGTTCACCATCACCATTTCGAGCTTCTCGTGTCATTAAGCATAGACCATAATTCAGCTCAGCCACAGCTGAAGAGATGAGATCCTCCTGGAACCTCAGCAGCTGGCGCCCTGGAAAACAGAACAAAGCCGTATCAGGAGTCCTGATTTTTCAGGAATGATATCCCAATTCTCCAGCTTCACCACTCTATCCAGCAGGCTCAGTACTATCTCACCCTCCTAGGGTAATACAGAAAGCTGAAATAAATCTTAAGCTGTCAGAGCTACTAGAAGATAAATAGGAAAGAACACAAGAGGAAGCCTCTCTGCCCCGCCAACTGCATGATTGCCTCCTTTCTCCACGTCCACAATGAAACAATGCCCTGAGGCAATAGAAAAACAGCAACTCCATGACTGTTCTACCAACTTGGCAGGCATGCACAGCCATTTCATTTTTTCATGCATTATAGTCATACAACACCCTTTTCTACTGCCATCAACCTAGGTGATCAAGTTGGCTCAGCAAAGAGCTAACATACCTCTTGACACAGGTTCTATGCCAGCTGGATCATGCAATAGTATTATAAAGTAATTCAAAGTTTAAACCGAAATTAAAACAATCACTGATGAAACAGAAAGGTATGTTCCCAACAGAGGGCTTAACAATTAACATTTTGGTCACTGTCTAACCCCTACTTGAAAAGAAATAAAGGCAACATTGTCATGACACTTACTTCCAATAGGTGCTAGCCTATTTTGGGCTTCCTTTTCCAGCTCTGCATTCTTGGTCTGCGCCCAGCTTTTCCAAACTTCAAGCCCTTCTTCTGGCTTCAGAGAGTTTGGAAGTAGAAGTTCAGGTGAAGTCTGTGGCTGTGGCTGTGGTTCAACTTCAGCGACCTGAACTGTTTGAGCCTATGAAAGAAAACACTTCAGTTACATACATATATACCTTGGTGTGCAACAACTAGACAAAAATCCAAGTCATGTAGTACTACTACCACCTCTTGCCCCAGGACATTAACCTTTTGCAACACTCTTCTCTAAAGAGAGCCTAATCCAAAGAATGCAGCCTTTGCTGTCTAACCTGAATTGCTGTTCATTAAACAGCATTTGTCTCTCCAAGAACGCTTTTTGTTTGAATGGGCCTATCTGTAATTCTTTAGCGAATCCATACAACCCGCAGTTTGATGTACTTAGAAGTCTTGCAAAACATCACAGGAGACGTAGTAGGCATGACCGCTTCTTGTGGCCATATTGTGGAGAAGCTAACTAGTAGGTTCAAAGGCAAGGATCTTCATAGGTTTAAAATCTTCTCAAGAACAGACTGCTGATCGCCTCTCAAACAGTGAAATAAATGACTACTAGATTTTGGAGCCGTTTGCTCTGACGCATTTTTGTTGGTTTCAGCTAACATTGTGAACAATCACAAAAAGCCATCTCATCACAGCAAGAGCAGCCCAAGGCCCCTTGCAGACAGCCTCGAGGGCTAGCAGCTAGAGAGACCGGCTGCCCCAGCTGGGAAGAGCAGCAAGGTGGCATCAGCTTCACTGACCATCACTGCTCTGAGCCTAGACAGCCCTGTCTCGCCTGAGCCAGGGTTCTGGGTATGCGCCTGTGTAGCACATTGCTAGTAACCTCCCCACCCTTGCCCAGCAACTGCAATCTGTTGATAGGATGTAGGCAGGATGTTGATATACTGTATGTAACAGGCAGACAGAACAGATACGCCGTACAAGTTATGGTTACCCTTCACTATGGTACTACTAGTACCGACAGTCTACACTACCGGATTTCCACTATCATCTGCAACTTATTTGTAAGAGATATAAAGCAGTAATAGCCTAGAACACCAGCATGAAAACATAAGTTCGATTGCAATGACATGTTCTCACAAACCACAGAATCACTGCTAAGGCAGACTAGCAACTGTTCTGCAAATAGTTAATTGGTCTTCGGCCTCTTCGGAAGTTTACTTTGCAACAAGACCTTAAGTCGTCAAGGATTACTACGTCAAACTGAAACTTATTTTACAGGCACCAATGGCACCTATCCAGAAAGCGCAGTTGAAACCTATAGCTGCACTCACTCTCCAATCTCCACTACAGCTTCTCAGTCTTGTGCCAAAAAGAGTCCCATGGTTACCGTGACTAAGACTAACCTGAAATTTTACACAGTCCTTAGTCAAACAGCTAATCATTCTCTTCAGCTCCCCGAAGTGTTACAGAGACAGCAATTCTTTCATCAATACACTTTTCCTTTCTCCTTAAGAACCACCCCAAAAAAGCAAGGCTTTGTTAGAATATGTAACTTTTGCTTTGATACTGCCAAGAGAGTCAATTATTAGTGAATGTTGCTCTGACAGTATTAGAGACCATAATGAAAGTGGTGTAGAGACTTTAGTATTAGTTGTATCTTACTTAGTATAACAACCACTCCCACCTGAAGAGGCAGAGTCTTTTAAGAGCCTCAGGGAGGAGCTTTCAGACAGACCTACTGCCTCTGATAGAGTTTTTTGCATCAGCTCTTAACAGTTGTTTGCATATCAGCCCCTGCATCACCAGAAGAGTCTGCCATAGCTCCACAGGAAGAATAACTGGAAGGGCTCAACTTTTAGTCAAGGCAGCTGGCGACAAAGCTTAATTTGTCAAGCAAGCTCTTGTCTTAAAGAGGACAGGAGTCTAAGGGTGAACTGACACCTCATCTTTTAGAAGCTAGGGTTGTTCCTCCATTCTCCTCCTGAATGCTGCCTCATTGCTCCCCACGGAACAGAAAGCTTTTCATAGCCAGCCATCTCCTTCAGCCCAAAGTGGCATTCTTCTCCCATAGTCCTGCAGCTAGCTCATCTAGTTTAAAGGCAAGCAAACAGGCTGGGTTAATTCACTGAACTGGAAGTTGCTTAACTGACTTACATTTTTCACAAATAGAGCAAAATAGCTGCGACTTGTCCAGATTGGCAGCAGTTAAGCTGACATTGTGGCAGGAACCACAATGCAGCAAGAATGAGGTGTGAAAGAGTTACTGGAAGAACTAAGCTCATTCCATGGCAAGACGTCAAGATTCTCATGATATTCCCACCGCGGCACAATGCCAGAGGACAGTGCGGGGCAAGGAAGGAACCTCCTTCTCGGTCCCACAGCTGTATGAAGGACACCCCGAAAAAGTTGGATGTTCACCTATAACAGCTTTATTGTCCTCCTGTTAGAGGAAGGATGGATGCCTCCTGGACTTGCATGTCTATTTTGGGGGTTATGCAACACCCACTACTCAAGGGAATAGTAACAGGAAACTCTGTCTGATACCTAAGAACTGTGGACCACTGTGCACAGGAATACACAGCATTAGTAGAAGCTTTGTAAGTGACCATTATAGAAATACTACATGCCATTGTGGAGTTCACACTTCAGAAAGGATTCTTTGAATGTGACTGAAGCTCTTAAGATAACTTAGAATAAGCCTAGAAATCATGCTAGTAGAAAGGCAAAAAGTTCTATCAACTTAGTTTGGTCAAGCAGCTGACAGTGATAAAGTAATCTCTAAAGTAGCAATGCAGGAAAAATGTGATACAAAAGGCTCTTTAAACTGTGCAAAAAAACCAAACCAAACCCCCCCACACACACCCACACAAAAAACCCCCTACACCTACACATGACAAGGCCCAAAAGCTGTAGCTTAAAAATGCAGCTTTATGAAAGAGGCATCTAGCAACTGAAAATTGCTCTAGAGACATAGGGAACCCTTTCTACTGAAGAGATATGCTTTAGCCTATCAAGAAGATGACTCAGTTCAGAAACAATCAAATATGGCTAAGAAAAGCAATCCTCCTTGTGCCAGTGCTTACTGATGAAGTAGTGGGCACATACACCATTACAAATTATTACAAAACCAGCATTGCTTATAAGTGGGAAGGAATTTACAATAATGTTTAATCTTAACATTTATGCTCACAGACTTGGATATTTTCACCCCCACTCCATTCAGGAAAAAAAGGCTCTGACAGATCAATTACTTTTGACTTTCTGGTAATAACAAAAAAATAAATACTACTTGTCCTTGCACATATAAGACAGGGCATTAATAGCCCTAATTATTCAAGTTTTAAAAGCCCGCTTAAAATAACCTATGGCTTACAGATAGCAATAAAGTCTTTAAAAAACAGCAACAAATTTGGCTGCTGTGTTTGCCAAGCACTCTACGAAGAGATGCTTACTTGCCACTGCTCATTTGTGTTCTTGCCTACCAAGCATTTACTGGAAACAGGACACAGCATTACAGATAGATACATCTAATCTATAAAGTTAGCTCTGACAGTCAGATTTTAACACTTTACCTAAGCACAGATCTGATAAGGTCCTTAAGTGCTGCTCGATACAAAGTAACCGATGACTAGATGACTAGTATTTGCACAAATCACTTTTTGCTGCAGTAGTCCCTACCTTTCCCCTGCAATCCCTAGAATGGCTCAAGGGAACACCGCAGAACTCGGAGTACCTGCCACGAAGAAGCTAGCAGTGAGTTTATATATACTAATTTACACTACAAAGATCATCAGAGAACTTTCTTCTTTCAATTTTTGCATCTTATAATTACATTCCAGTATTAACATGGCCCAGTTCTACATCTGTCAGGAGTCAAATGCCGTATGTCACGCCCAGACTACTGGGATGAGACATCTCTGCTCCCTAGATACCAGCTGACCGCAGATATCCTCTACTCCCCACAGCATTTGCAAATCATTAATCAAGGACTGAGACCAAGAAGCAGTTCAACTTACAGAGCAAGTGACTTGTAACTGCTGCTGCTGTTGCCCCTGCTCCTGGGGCGTGGGCTGCTGCTGTTGCTGCTGCGGGTCCCATATGTGCACCGTCTGTGCTGTATTCTGGTATGTCCCTGCCACAGCCTGCACTGCCACTGGAATGTGGATGTTGCCATTCATGAACTGTGCTGGAAAGAGCGAATTAGCAAGAGTCTGCACCACTTCCTCATGCGAGTTCTTCACTACCGAAGTACTTCCCACCATCTTATCCTTGTCATCTTCCAGCTTCACGGTAGCCAGCGTTGTTGGTGAGCCGCTGACGTGGACGGCATTGTAGGCCTCCTGAGGGATGGCGATGTGAGTTATGTTTTGCTGCTGAAGGTCACCGCGTGGTTGAGCAGAGTAAACAGGGATGGTCCAAGTCTCTCCAGTGGGGCTAGTAATGGTCCCAGTGGCACTGTACAGGTGGGCACTGTCCACTGTTAACAAGTCTGGCCTTAAAGAGACATAACTTTGCTGCTGGCCCTGAGGAATGGCCAGCACTGTGGCAACTGGCTGCCCCGAAATAGCATACGATACAGTAATAGGCATATCCACTTTGCGTTTCTTCACTGGCTGAAGGACACTAGCAGTGCTGATCCGCCGCTCTCCCTCTCGTGGAGAGCCTTGTTGAGAAGGTGGAGGTGACAGTGCCCCAACTGTCTGGATCTGTATCTGCTGGCCACCAGTAATGGCTTGTCCTGCCACAAGCTGGGCCTGGATCTGCTGGTGCTGTATGTGTTCCTCCTGTATCTCAGCAGCCTGGATCTGTTGGGCAGTCTGCACATGCTGCACTTGGATTTGAGCTGCTTGCAGCTGAGACGGGCTGGGGCTCTGAAGAGATTGACTCTGTATTGTCTGGGATGCCTGCTGCTGCGCCTGGCCCTGGATCTGCACTTGGACCTGTATTGGTTGCTCTGAAGCTTGATGGACAGTGAGTTGGGGAGAGAGCTGTTGGGCGGAGACTTGCTGCGGTGACTGCTGGACCTGGACCTGAACCTGCAACAATACCAAATCAGCAGTTAGAGATCAGCAAGTGTCAATGATCCAAAAGTGCGGCCACCCACCAAAATGGCCCATCACTAGAGCTCTATGCCCCTGGCCTCTTAGGTTTAGTTTTATGATTCCATATACTAATCTTCTCCCAAAGAGAAAATGAAACTGAGTCACTCCAGAAGTGCTTGGCAGAGTAGATGTTGCATTTGCTAGTACTGCACATTTTCTGTTCTTCTCAGCAGAAACAGAACAGTGCCTGTACGTTTCTCCTCCATCCTCAGAAAGTTCTACAGACTTATGCGAACAGACTACATCCTTAGAAGCCGAAAGACAGCCTCCAGAACTATTTGCATTGCTACAATGTTATTTCAGCAGAGGCCTTGCTATAGCAAGTCTTTGAGGTCATCTCTGATGTTAAATTTATCTTGCTACAAAATGCAGGAGCTTGCTTCATTCTTATTATGCCCTACAGAGCGATTTTACTGCTTCCAACCCCAGTCCCCAAAATGGCTCCGGGATCACTTGACAGTGACAGGCGCTAAGAAATGATATGTTGAAACTAATGCTTGGCTCTTTCCACACAAAGCAGAGAAGCATTATTTTGAAATCATGTGTAAAGCACTTTAGTAGCACTTGTATAGTAGCACCATACAAGCAGGTGTCAACACAGGAAAAGTTGCAAGTGTAACCTGAATCTCTTTCATGCTCTAAAGGGCAACATTGCAGCATTTATTCTTTAAACTTCAGAAATATTTCTTTGGCAACAATAAGTAAATAACGAAATGCTAACTGGACTTTAGGTATTCCACTTAATTCCATCTATTGTCCAAGTTATTCAGCTGTATTTTCTAACCTGTGCACGTACACAATGCTGAATAACATGGGCAAAATACTTCTAAACTTGGATCCAAACACAGTTCGTTTGAGTTTGGGGGGGGGGGGGGGAGGAGAATTACACACACTTTCTTCTAGAGAGAAGAGGGCACTTTAAGGTGTCCCAAGGCATCCTAGGAATATACTTTTGGAATTGACCACTCTTTTCCCAAACTTATGGGAAACAAGGTAAGTACAGATCCCTCTCTCCTGGCATGTTACTTCCAGCTCAGACCATTTTCCAATCCAATGCATTTAAGAGCCTGATAAATCTAGCCTCCATTAGCTTACGCAGTCTCCTTTTGAACCTATTTGCTTGAAATGAGTAATAATCTGTGTCTTTGCATAGTGACCCTTTCTGTGGAAAAAAAAGAACTCGCATCAGCATCCACTTGCCCAACAATTGTCACACTATCTAGAAGCAGTCCAGGAGCAGACTTGGAGTTAGGAGTCAGAGGGAATCCCAAACACAAAGTTTGGTCCCGCACAGCTTTACACTCCAGGCCTCACGCTCAACACAACTGCTCTCTTTATTCCCTTCCCAGGGCACTACATGAGCTTTGCTTTCATCTTCCGGATGCTTCACCGCTTTGTCCCCCCAGACCTACGGGGCCACTTTGTTGCATTTGCCTTGTTCTAGAAGTGATGTCTCAGGCTCTGGTGATCACCTGCTTTGACAGGCTTCCTTAATGCTGCATCTTAAGTAGGTAATTAATTACCCAATCTCCCCTTTCAAATCCAACTTTGAGAGATGTAGAGTTTTGCTAGTGGCACCCATGAAAGCTGTACGATGGCTGAAGTCAACACTGATTTATTTAGTCATAAAACCATATTTTCCTTACTCACATTATCTCACTCTTTTCTATCTCACTTATTTAAGTCCAATAAGCTAACCTAATATCCACACAAAGACTCCACACTAGCCAGCCTGACAATACCAACAACTCAGGTCTACACTTCATAGATACAAGAAAACTCATCCCCACCTCCCAAAGTCACCTCTAAAAAGTCTTAAAAAATTTTAAGCATTCATTTGCAGCCAATTAAGAGTTGCCAAGGAAGAAGCAGACTAGCAAAATACATCACTTGCAGACCAACTTTTTAAGTTACCTCCTGTCAAGAACTAGTTCCATTCCCAGGAAGAGCAGAAAATTTTAAAGGTTTCTGCTGAGAGCTATATGCAATATACTGTAATCCAGATGACGTGGATTTTATGTAATTTCCAGCAAGGTAACAAGAAACATATGACCTCATGCCAGCACAACAGTTTAGAAAGCCGCATCAATGAGTGATTTGAGCAGGCAGTTAATTGAAAAGGATGAAGTCACTTATGGGACACACTTTTTAAATTCTGTTTTGGTGCTCATATCATACTGCCCTACAGACTGTCAAAATAGCCCAAGCATGTATCTTATCTGCAGTGTGTTTTGGGAATCTGCACAGGTTGACTAAGAACACCTTAAAAGTACCTTCACCTTCTGTGCATACAAAATTTTAGATTATAGTCCTGCTACCACTTTAGTATATACAAAGCTACCTCTCACCACCTCAGACTAGTGAGGACTATTTTTGTCGCCAGCAGTAAGAAAGCCTGCTCCTGCCCTCAAACAATTTTATCAAGCAAGTGCAACTAGAAAAGTAATGAGTGGGTTTAAGCAAGGGGCATCTCCAGAACTAAGAACAGACAAATTGAGATTGCATTTCTTTTTTCCAGCTTTTAGATCCTAAGCCTACTATTTCTAAAATCCATGGGCAACTTCCACTACTTTCAGGATGTGAGGAATCATGACCCAAGGCCATATGATACTTTCCCAGACATAAATCCCAACCACTAGAACTAGCATGTCTTGCCACTGCTTTTGAGTTCACACAGCATTTTTTTTTAATACCCGAAGAATAAGCCCAGACCCAAGCGAGATGATAAAGTCAGACTCCAGAATCACTGAAAGTTCTCCATACTGCAAACCACTGACACAATGTTTTCAACCACAGATTGTTCCTCTTTAAAGGAACACTGAAGCTATACCTACTGCGCATCAGACATCCCCTGGGTATTACACTTCCCTTCAAACTACCTTATTTTGCAGTAGCTCCCTCCTTATTCTGCAAGTAGCTTGTATCCAGGAGTGCTACAGGTATTTATTTCAGGTTTACATACCCAATCTGAAACAGAAGCATCTTTAGTTAGCCTCATTGTCTAACTTGAGATCTGAGATAGAAGGCTGAAGAACTACTCTGAACAACATCTGCAGTTGACTTTTAAAGAAGACTCTACACGAAGAGGAATGCTTTAAATTTACCGGCCAAGACCAGCAGAGAGGCCTTCAGTCTTCTGCACAAGGTGAAGACTGAAAGTAACGGCATGTTATGCTGGGAATTCTTGGGTTATACTGTTGCAAAAGAGGAACATGCCAAGTTACCAGTACTGAAAGACTGCTTACTGCCAGAAGTTTGGATGGAACACCAAGAAAAGCTTTACTTCCCAGCAGGCTACTATCACACAGAGAAATGCATTTTACCACAAAGTATCTAGAAGTTTGACCAACTACTAGTGGACTAGAGAATCAAAAGCAGTAGAAGTCAAAGCAGAAAAAAAGACAAATAATGCTCTAGAAAGTGAAAATGGCTGTTTTATAGGCTTGGAAGAGAATCTTTTGTTACATTAAGCTCAAAACCACATTCTGTCTAGGACTGAGCACATGCAAAGAGAAAATAAGTAACTCCACCAGCAAGGTAACAAATAAAGCCTGGTTTCCAAAACATTTTTCCCCCTCATGGTTGACAGACTAACTCCAACTAAGACTTGCAAGAAGGATATTCACAACATGTCTGCCCTGTCTGATTCCTTCTTAGGCAAAGAATCCACACTGCAGAACTGCAGTTCTGAAATAATTAAATTGAAAGAATTCACAAGCAAAGGAAATCTCATCTGTGGACTGACTGGATTATCTAGCATTTCCCAAAATCTCACTCTAATTGAAATTTCTCTGCTGGTTCAGGTATTCATACCAACTCTTGCCTGCATGGATTTTCCAGCATCTAGCCTACCCTAGCGCACCAACATACTCTCTCTCAGATGCTTATTTTCCTGAACACGTCTTTGTTTCCTGAATCTATATTTACACTAGCAAGTAGTATGATACAAAAAGAGCAGATCTTCAGAGCAAGACAAAAGGACCTGGCATCTTTGTACTAGGCATTCCAGGAGATTTTACTTCAGACTTAGATCCTCATTTTCCAGGCCAGGCTTGACCTAGCCGCAACAAGACTACCTCTTACGGCGTGGTTTCATCCGAAATGAATCCTCACTGATAGGCTCCAAACCAGGAGTGGTAAGCAGGAGCAGGCAGACTTGCTGCAGGAAGTACACTTCAAATAAACCCCCAAAGTAACACAGTTGCACCTCAAACTTCCACACTTGTGCAAGCTGACTGAAATCAACCACTCAGAAACTTAATGACAGTAAGAGAACAACTTTTTCAGCCCAACTTAAAGAAATGAGGCTTAAAATACACTTTCCTCAAGAACTTTCCTAAGCCAAAGTGATTCCAGAATTGAAAACATTAACACTGTAATAAAGGGTTCCTTTTTACATCTTGCCAACGTTACCTAGCACATAGGTACAACTATAAAATAGATCTGCAAAACAGAGTAGGTAAAAACACTGATCACTCTTTAGTAGCAGGAAATGTTGAACTTGTTATACAACTGCTTTACAGGAAGTGCTTTGCTATCTACCAAAGTAAACAAGGTCTATGGGGAGTGTACAAGTCAACTGTTCAGAACAACTGCCAGACAGGCTCTCACTCTGTGTTTTTCCTCTGCTCATTCATCAACTTCTGTGAGATAATTCCACTGGCCAAAAATATGCCTTTTATGTGTTTGAACAGTTCTAACAATAAGACTATGCTGTCAAGATACATACTGGGGCAGGATTTAGATCCAAGATACTTACAACATGTGAACTAGGGAAAACAAAACAGCTCCCCCTCTTAAAGAGAAATCTATTTCCACACACAAGAAGGGCCACCTCTAAAAACACTACTCTTGACTACAATCAAACTTTGAAGAGACACACTCAGACCTAGCAGCTAGTATTAATTAGTATTTGCTATACTACTATCTGGTTGCTTTCAAAGATAAACTAAAAGGAGCCTTACCTTTTCTTAGAAAAAGAGGGGCTAAACTTCAGAACTAAGACAGGAGGCAGGGGGAAGGGGAAAGCCTTCCAAAGTGAAGGAAAGATGCATTCTTGGAAGAGGCAGAGGAAAAAAAAGTTTTCTTCTGGGCTACATAAGTGCCTCTTTCCCTGCCATACTTCATTAATACCAGCCAGCTTCCTATAATGGTCTGAAGTCATAGAACAGAGATTGGGGAAAGAATGAAACAAGTTAAAGCCAAAGAGTGAATATGAGGAACTGAGCAGTTAGTAAGACATAAGTACTTAACAGTTTCTGCAGGTATTTAATCATTCCCTATACAAGTCTGCAGTCTCGCTCAGCTGTAGCATCTCCCCTCAGTCCCAGTCCAAGGACTTCTTGCCATCTATGCATCATCTAGCCAAAGTCTTATTAAAGGACTGGAACTGAGGATCTTCCCTACGTGCGCTGTGTATGTCCTAAGCAAAAATACCTTACTCTCCTCTGATGTCCCTTCTGCTACGTCTTCTTACTGGTGAAGATGAGAAACAAAAAGAAGAGGTTCACTGACCTCTGCAGAAACACCTACTCCGTAAGCAAGTCAATGTGAACACCTTTTTACCCCAGTATCATCAATTCTAGAGGACCTCAATGCACAAGACCAACTAGCAATAATCTTGCCAAAGGTAGAAACAGAAAAGCTCTTACTTGACTGGAGAAAAACACAGCTCTTCCCAACTAGTACAGCACAAAGTACCTCAACTTGGGATACAAAACTATTTCTTGAGATTGATAGTGGCACTACTGTGACCCTGGCCATGGAAGGAGCTCCAAGACACTTGCACTTGTACAGAACCTAACTGGACAGTTCCATCTACTCAGTTTTTGAGTTAACAGTGTCTGACAACAGTCTGTTGAACCTATTGACAAGAAAACCCTAAGGTATTCAAGAAGAAATTTGAGAAGTACTCTAAGGCACTTCTCCTTCAAGCAGAAAATTTATTTTCCCAGGATAAAATAAAAACAGCAAGCAGTCACGTACTGTTGTCATTGGTCCACAGCAAGATCTAGGATGAAACCTGAGCACTGTCTATGATCATAAGGCTGTCATCAGTGCTTGCAACTGTGAGGTTGCATCCAACTGGTCATATTTTCAGTCACCTTCAGCACCACCATCACACAGCTAGACTTCAGTAGAGTCATTCAAAGGGTTTCCCACTGATTTGCAATTGGGTTAACAAGAACTAAGTGGATTATCGAGTCAAGTACTGGGATGACACAAGTTTCTGATCAAAATGTAAGAGGCTTCAGAGGATGAACCAAGTTCCTCATGAGATAACACAAGCAGTGGTTTAGCAAACAAGGCACAACAGCTAAAGTAGCTCAACAGCCAAGCTAATATGCAAAAATCTAGAACAGGGTGAAGGACTTTGTTTTCAGCCCATACTAGTCTGCAGCTGACTTCCTCATGGTCCACATCCAAACTCTTCAGGTTTTACTGGCTACGGTTCTGTACCAGTGTGAATGAGCTGGATCAGATGCACTGCTCTGGTGAAACACTGTCCATCCCAAAGTTGTAACAAAATCCAACTTTGTTCAGGCACTATGCTGTGTCACTGGTGCCACAGCAAGTCTTGAAACAGGTGAATGCTAAACCCTGGGTTTCAAGTTAATCACGTCTTGATGAGAAATCTTGAAAGACAGAAGAACATTAAAGCTTTTGTAGAAGGATAAAGACACTTTCCCACCTCAGTCCTTGCAAAACAGCAAGACTAATTCATTCACTTCAAGATAACTCTGAGACAGTTGCTGAAATACATGTGAGCCCAATTGCTCTGATGATGCACAAAAGCTGCAGCCATATCTAGCACCAGGTTATGCTATCCGAGGGTTCTGGGGGTTGGTAACAGACCAAAGCAAGCTGCAGGGTAGGCAATACAAAATACGAATTATTGTTTGTACTGACAGGCATGACAGCAGGTATTTTAAAGCAGAGTCGCATCAAAAACAAGGAATGTTGTCTATGCTCTTCCCCCTTAGGAAAGCTGTGTAAGGTCTGATTTTTGTTAGGTACTTTTTGCAGTCCCTAGAGTGCAGGCCATTTAGTTTAAAAAATAGGAACAGGGCTCTGGCAGCAACTCTACGGTTATTTTCAAGGTCAGGTGCTTATTTTTTTTTCTAGAGTGTATGATATATGACCTCTGTCCCCATCTGCCTCACTAGAACGTTTGGAAGAGTCAAGTCTGAACTTTGACTAGTTCTGAAAGGAGGCAGCAGCAGAAAAAAGTGGTTCCTTGTAATTTTTACAACTGGTTTGGTGCCTTCAACATCTTCAAGACTGAGGCACTCCCCCTCAAAAAAAAAAAAAAAAAAAAAAAGAAAAACCACACCCCAAACTCTTACTTCTATTGAAAATGAAATTTTTGACTGAAAATCTACTAGCTGGCAAAACCAGAAGCACCTTTGATCAGTTTTAAGAGTCATGAAGAGGTCCAATTCATCTCTCCATCTGTAAGACTTAAGGCTTTTATTCTCCCAAAGCCTTATGACACAAGTTACTGTAGGGCAGCAAGTTAAGAGCGTGAACAGCTAGCATTTATTTACTCTTTAGACAGAGTAATTGCAGGTGAATTACTCAGTGAAAAAGGTAAGTAACTTTGTCTTTACTGTAGGATGTCAGTGTGCACGTGAGCTGTTAAGAAGTCAGTGTGAACTTGCCACAGAACAATAATCTCATCTGCAGTAATTTATATCTCCTTATTTGCTGCAAAAGAGAGAAGTTTACAAATTTAGATTCAAGCTAAGGAAGACAGGAAGATTCATATCTGAAGTGTATGAGAATTACACCTGTAATCAGAGTCCAGCTGTTTTGAGACATATGAGAACCTTAGCAAATGCTCTGTAGACTCATATGGGATAAGACTGGAGGACCAAGGCAGTTATCCCAAGTTTTACATTTTTCCTGGTGCTAGATTTGCTTATTTAATGCTTAAGAAAAAGTTACCGTAGTATCTATTAAAACCTAGACATGACTCATTCCACTGTGCAAACAAATAAGCCTCCTTGACACATATGTACCTTTTAGAAAGTCTTTCTTGAAAGATACCTTCCCTGGTTGATAATATAAGTTGACTTCCCCTTCATTTTCCCTCAGCTTAAAAGCCAGTTCGAGAACAACAACGTTCCCAACTTTCAAGTAAAATAATTCTAAAGAGTACTGATTTCACTAAAAAAATGTGAAGGGGTTAGACCCCATGACCACTCTAAACAACTAGACAGAGAAACTAAGACCAGCAGAGGGGGAGGGGTATTTATAGCTGCTTCATACAGAGTGCAAGGCTTCAGGGAGTTGTGTACATGCCAGAACTGTCAACCATTTCTCAAATAGGTTACACCACTACATTGCTATGTATGCTGCTCCTCCTACAGCGGGGCTCAATGGAGGCAGGATCAAGAGAGAAATTTGCTATCAAACTCCTTATACAAAAGGGAAATAAAGCTGTTACATATAAAGTTATTGGCCCTGTCTCTTCAGTACTTGCCTGTGGTTTCAAGTTAGACAGTAGCTGGCTCTGAACACTACTCCGTGGGTTAGGAGATCGTACATACATCCAAAATGATTTAAGATGCTTACCTGGACTTGCTGTGGTTGCTGAACCTGTATCTGCTGCTCCTGCTGAGTTTGCTGCTGGACACTGGTTGTCACAGGACAAGCAAGTTCAAGCAAAGACCCAGCCACCTCTGTGCTGTCCGTGTAAATGCAGTTGCCACCTTGCTGATACACCATTGTGGTAGTGGCTGTCTGCTGAAACTCCTGCAGAGCTTCAGGCCCCTTGGAAGCAAGGGAGTCCAGAAACTCCTTCATCCTGTGCTGGGGGATTGTTCGCGCCTTCACACGGATGTATTCTTCAAAGGAAATGGTGTTCTCCAGAGAATTATTCATATTGCAAGGTCCTTAGGGTTCCTTAATAAAAGAGAAAGGTAAACTCTTAACTACAGCACTCCTGTTGTGCAAGGATATTCCCAACTCCAGTAACTCATTTCTCACACTAAGTACCATATGAAAACTAGCAAACATGCACAGCCAGATGCCCCGAGACAGATGCTTTAGTTTTACATGGCATCTTGTGCTAATACACATTTCTCTAAGTAACCCTTAGCAGCTCAGGGAAGTCTGAAGGATAACCACATGTAACTATGATACCTATTTAAAGAGTTCACTGCCACAAGAAATCATCTTCTAGCATTGCATTTAACACAGACCAGGCCAGTCCTGTAACAGACTAAATCAAGTCACACAGTTTCATTTGTTCGCAGCATGCAGTATTAGTGACAGCAGCCTAGAAATCAATATTTGTGGCCCTGCTCTGCAGCCACAGAGGTGGGAGAACGAAGCAGCATGTTCTGGCAGGCCATGCAGTTCTATTCTAAGCAGCTAATGGGGAGCGCAACGGAAGAGCATCAGATGCAGCATTCAGCCACGCTGCTATTAGGACTAGGACAGCCCTATTGATTTGAACCTAACAAGCAAAAGGAAGTGAGCACTGGAATTAAGAGATTCCTCAAACTGGAAGCTAGAGACATGGAAAAGGAAAACTCTAGAAATGACAGAGGCAACAGCAGCATCAATTCTTGATATCTCTTTGTTATAGGAAGAGGTTAGCATGAAACATGCCATGTATGAAAACAAGAGAGACAGAGAAAAAGAAAACAGAAGATCAGGGAAAAAGTGAGAGCAAGGAAAAAAGAAATCCACTCGAAAGCATTAGAAACCTCTAGCGCTTGCTCTCTGACTGCATTCTCCTCTCTCTGTTATTGACTTATCTTGTTTAAACCCAGAAATTATTTCTGCAGTGGGTATACTGTTAAGGCACTAAATTAGTCCTGATACAGGGTAAACAGATTTGAGCTATAACACCGCCAGCTGCTGAGATGGTTATGAAAAGATGTGAAACAGTACAAGATCAGGACTAGAAGAGGGAATTCAGTACTGCTAGATCAAGCTGTGGAGGGGCAGAAAAAGCGATGAACACCACTGCATGTACATTAAGACCGTAATTCTAAATAAAATAGATATGAAAAGCAAAACTACTTATGTAGTTTTTCACAGTGATTTGATCAAGTGGAACCAAGATGGAAATATCTGAATAAACACTAGACTTCAACAGCCTGCCTGCAAATGGAAGTTAGTTCTAGGCTCTCAGCAGTGCTATACCTCACTGTAATGGTGCTCTACAAGTCTGATTCCAATTCCCACCAAAATCAGAAGGAGATGAAGAAGATTTTAACCACCCTTTGCTGCTCTATGACAGCAATATAAACACCACCAAAATTTATTTATGCAGAGGTTCACTGCTTATGCACTAACTAGACCAGGCTCACAGAAAACAGGAGTATCAAACATAAAGGGAGCACACATGAGGTAGCTCTTGCTGAATATACAATTTATGGGGTCTTTGAGCAACAAATGTTGCTGTATTAGGCGACTAAAGAAAACATTCTTAAAACATGCATCACTGTTTAGTGATTAAAAAGCACATGCTAATGGTGTTCGCTGCTATTATTATTAAATGCAACAATTCTGTAAAAAACAGCATGCAGGGTCTCCCGCAGAGCCAGAGCTAGACAGAAAAAAGAACAAACCTCTTGTCTCTCAATGATTTTGACAAATTTTCAAGCCAGCTCTGTGTGACAGAGCTAATAAGACTATTCGCTTAGTTGCTGACTCAGTGAAGTTTCTCCACAAGCCACCCAAGAAAAAGCTAAGCATCTCTGTAAGCTCAGCACTCACCTTTCCCCACTGAAGAGGTAGGAACACTAACTGCTCAGTCAATACCCTGCATCTCTCCATAGCACACAGTATTAACCCTTTCCCAGCTGACTGCTGACTGCATGTCAACTTTGTTAACGTATCTTCCGTGACTCAGACAGGGCCTTTACCAGACACAGTCAAATGAATCTTGCACCTAACTGTAAGAAGCTCCATTAGGTCTCTGAAGCTGGAAAATACAGACTGAGTGATTAGCTTGCCCAATTTTCCTGCTTACAGCTTGCAAATACTTGACTTCAGCACCACAGCTGGACTTTCAGAAGCACATAATCATTTTGCACGCCCACTTGGAGACGCATTAGTGGACACAGCTTTCAGGGGGAAAACGCTCCTGAAGAATAAGTCTCAAGGATGCCAAGCTGGGAACCCAGAAGAGAACGCTACAGGTGCTATTTGATGCTACAGTGAAGCTTGTATGACAGCTATCCGCAGCTGAACAGGATGGACTCACCTCTCAGCAATGGTCCTGCCTAATTCCTTGCTCCTGCATTAGTGCTTATTATGGTGCCACAGCTCAGGGAATAGAGTCATAGGAAGCTATTTGCTTTCTGTTAATCGTGTCAAGGGAGAGAGCAGGGAGACGAGCCAGGCCACTGCTTTCAGCAGCAGTTATCCATTAGCCCTAACAGCTATGCAATGTCATCAGACTACATCCTGGTAAAATTCATACGACACTTTTGGGAGTCCAACTCTTTGGCTGAGAGCTGCTCATACGTACACCTCGCTTCTCCACAGCAGAGGCCAGAAGCCACCAGAAACCCCGATGCATAAGCAACAGCCCCAAAGATCAGGGGGATTCCGCCACCAAATCTTCACCTACCTCTTCCAGCCACCAGGAAGGTGAACATATACAGCATGAATTCTTTAAATACAAATCCTTGGCCCTGCTCAGTTGTTCCATCTTAACTGAGCAAGCATCAATATCAAAAGCCTACCAGCCCGCTCTTGTGAGTCTTCCCCTGTCACAAGCTGTTGGAAGGAAGCTCTCTTTACATCATCTAGCACGGAAAGTCTTGGCTGTTATTCAGATAAGATTATGACACCAGGAGTTACTAATGCCTAGAATGGTGAAACGCTTACCTGGACCACTACAGCATTTGAAGCCCCAATCCTGGATTAGAACCTCAGTGCAACCACATGGTATATAAAGCATAGCCCCTGCTCCAAAACAGCAACAGGAACTTCCTTCATAGTTTAAGAACACGGAGAATCTGCTCTCCCATATCGGCAATGAGAAAGAGCTAAAGATACTACAGGTAAAAGAGTCTTCCAGAATCACCCATGCAACTTAGGAGAGGGAGGGGGAAATCAGGCTGAACACACCATTCACATTCATGTCGGTTTGAAGACTCCTTGGGGGTTTTCAAGTAAAAGCATCAAACTGCTTAAAACTGCTCTTCACAGAACCCTGTGCAGAAGCAGAGGTACCAGATCTGGCTGGAAATTCAGAAAAGTAACATTGTATTCAGAGAGATTTTATTAATACTCAAAAGATTGGGGGGGGTGGGGGGGGGAGAGAGACAAACAATAACAACCGTTTCT
This sequence comes from Dromaius novaehollandiae, assembly GCF_036370855.1. NCBI lineage: Eukaryota > Metazoa > Chordata > Aves > Casuariiformes > Dromaiidae > Dromaius > Dromaius novaehollandiae. Next base: position 15,896,553 of record NC_088109.1, on the reverse strand, counting down.
GACTGAAGTCTCCTTTAAGACTCAATAGTGCATTCAATAGGTTTTTGTACTTCAACACAGTTTACCACTGCAGTTGCCACTTTTACTGTTAGTTATTATATCAATTTATGCATTCCATTGAACTAGTAGGCACCTGTTAAAAATAGCAAATATCCACCCTTACTTGGCAGCATGGGTTTTTAATATTGTATTTAAAAAAATGAAGTAAAAACGTCAAAGCAGTACAGTTTCTTCAACACAGGGACTTAATTCCTTCCTGCCCAGAGTAACTACATTTTCCAGGAAATAAGTTCAAGAAACTCTTTGAAGATCATGAGCACATACGGTTAGTTCATAAAACTTAGACTGAGGTTACTGAAAACACACACACAACTTGCAGCATGTGGACAATCTGGACTCACCAGTCACCATGTTGCATGTATTTCTGCTGCTCTTGTCCTGAGCTCTTAGACTTGTAACGTTCTGGAGAAGACAGAACAAAGAAGCCCTTTCCATCCCCAGTTCCTCTTTCTTTATTAAAACCATTTTATTATTTTTTTAAAATAGATTCCATTGGCAAAAAAAAAAAAAATCAAAGAAAAATATGATCATCTAGCGGTCCTTATTTAAGAATTGTGAGATGCCCAATTCCTAACTGATTTGTCCCTCGGTCTGAACACAGGTTAAGGAAAGCGGGCGCCGGCGTGTGTGCGCCGCAGAGCCCCGCGCAGGCCGGCCAGGCACACGGGCGCCGTCCGCACTGGAGTTACTGGAAGGCAGAACTTAGAACAAGGCAGCAGCAGTGACAGGAGCCAGAGTCCCTCCCTGCTCCCCCCGCAGGTGCTCCAGGCGCAGCGACCCCGCGGCGGCGGGCCAGGCCCCTCCGCGGCAGCGAGGCCGAGCCCCACGTTCAGCCCCGCCGCCACCGGCGGCCAGGCCTCGGCCCCCCGGCAACAAGCGGGCGGCGAGCCCGCGGCGGCCCCAGCGCCAGCACGGTGCCCCCGCCCGGGGCCGCCGCCACCGCCTTCCCGGCCCCGCGGGAGGCGCTGCACCGCCCCTCCCCGCCCGCCGCGGGAGCCATGTTGGGGGCTTCGCCAGCGACGGCGGCCGCCGAGGGCCGCGCCGAGGCGGAGGCCGCGCCTTCCGGCGCGCGCGCTCCTGCCGCCGCCGCGCGTGCCCGCGCGCGGGGCGCAGGGAAGGGGCCGCCCCAAGGGGGGGGGGGGGGAGGCGGGGACGCGCCCGGCCCAGGAGGAAGGTGCTGGGGGGCCCCGCGGGGCAAGAGGCGGGTGCGCGCCCGGCAGGCGGGGCCGCGCCGCGGGGCCGCGCCGCGCCGCCCCCTCCCCCTCCCCGCCGGGCCCGCGCCGCCCCCGGAACCGCCGCCGCCTCCCCCCGCGCGCGACGGGAGGCCCCGCCCGGCCCCGCCGCCGCGGCCGCGGCCGCGCGCCCCCCCCGGCCCGGCGGCCCCGCTGCGCCGCGCCGTGGCCCGGCCCCGCCTCACCCCGGCCCCGCCGCCGTCGCCGCCTCGCGCCGCCGCCGCCTCGGCCCCGAGTCTTTTCCCCTCACAGCTCCCTGGGCGCCATCTTACATTCAACCCCCCGCAGCCAATCAGCGCGCGGCCCAGGCATCGCGAGAGCGCGGCCCCCAAGCCCCGCGAGAACTCCGCGCCCGGGCCCGCCCCGCGCCTTAAAGGGGCCGCGCCGCGGCCGGCGCCGGGGGCTGGGGGCGACCGCCGGGGGGCGCCCTGCGCGCCGGGCTCGGCGCTGCGCGAGGCTCGGGGCCGCGGGGACCTCGCGTCGGGCTGGGCCGGGGCTCCCGCGGAGCCGCTGAGCCCGGGGCAGGGACACGCACGGCCCCGCGGGGCTGGGCCTGGGGGACGCGAGCAGCCCCGCAGGGCTGGGGGCAGGCATGGCCCCTACGTTCCCCGCCCCACGGGGCCAGGCCCAGGCACGCACATGGCCCTGCGGGGCCAGGGACACGCGTGGGGCTGAGCACCCTCGAGGGACAGCACCGGGGACACGAGCAGCGTGGGGTCAGGGCCGCCCCGGGCCCCTCGGGGGGCTGCGCCCCACGGAGATGACCCACGGGCTGCTGGTGGGGGCCAGCCCCAGCCCACGGCCGTGGGGCTGGGACACCAGCACCGCCCTGGGGTGGGCTGGCGCCCGCAAGGGCCTCTGCCCCCCCGGCCCCAGGCTAAGGGGCCAGCCCCGCTAACGAAGGCTCTCCAGCCCCCGGGGTGCCGGCGGCCCCCGCTGCGGTGGTCCCCGCTCCGCGCAGAGCCAAGAGCTCCGGCTCAGCGAGGACAGAGCCGGCCCCAGGCAGCAGCTCAGCCCTGAGCGGGGGCTGCCGGGGCTTCTCGTCGTCGCCACGATGAACGCCCACCTCGCTGCCCCCCAAGGCGCAGACCCCGCTGCCGAATGCGGAGGCAGGGGGCGGATGGGGGCAAGGTGCCGGCCCTTACGTGCCAGCTCCCAGCCAGGGTGCAGGGGCCTCCCGGCCATTACAGGCCATGGGCTGGGCCGTGCCGCCGTCCCAGCCCTCCCAGTGCCCGGAGCTGAGGCCCGGCGGGGGGCAGAGGCCTGGCCCCCACAGCTGCAGCGAAGGGTCCCCACACCCCGGGCCAGGGACCAGGCTGCTTTAACGTGCCCATGTGCTCGGTGCAGCCGCCCGGTCCCCGCTGCCGCTTAAGGTGGCCCGTGGGGTGAGGCAGAGCCTCCCCCCGCCCCTCGGCAGGGCCGGGGCCCCCAGCGCCCGGCACGCAGGGCAGAGGGGCCGTGCTGGGAGCCTGGACGCAGCTGCCGTGGCCCCCGGCCTGGGGCTGGGCAGGAGCCACCCCACTCGAGTCCACCTTAACCGGGGCCGGAGCTCGGGTGCTGTTTGTACACAGAGCGCACACCATCCCGCCCGCAGGCGCTGGGCTGCCTGCACCCTGCCATCCGGCCCCACACCACCTCGGCCGGCCCTGGGAGCCCTCCTGCCCCACGCGCCCCACACCCTGCCCCATCTGGCTCCGCAACTGCCCTGGGCCACCGCAGGCAGGGAGGATCCTGCTCTGTCCTGCCCTGGGGCAGCCCTGGCCAGCTGGGATGCCCTGCCCCAGCCCACGCCGTGCTGCTGTGGAGGGAGCAAAGCTGCCACCTCTAGACCCCAGAGCCCAGGAGCTGCTGCGGCAGGGCCAGGCCCTGGAGAAGGGCTCCCCTCCAGGGTGGACACTGGTGAGCGCGGGGGGAGACAGAGGTATGGCCCTCCCCCAGGTGCATGGGCCCCACAACAGGGGGGCAGGAAGGGCCCCAAACTCAGCCCCAAGCCCTTGTGTGCTGAGAAGACAGACCCCCTCCTCTGTTTCCCTTGCTCCCAGGGCTGGCTGACCCCAGGCCGCGGTGGGGGACAGGGCCAGTGACAGTACAGAGACGGGGGCTCTGATGCTCCACTTTATTGAGGTGATGCTGTCCCATATGCTGCACAGCCCTGCGGGGCTGTGCTAAGGCAGCTGTGGCTCTTGCAGCGTGCGTGGCCGGGGCCCTGCCCAGCTCTGCGGGGGAGCACCACGCTGGGGCGCATCCCCACAGCCAGGGACCGCAAGGGAGCCGCAAGCAGCAGAGGCAGCGGCTGCGGGGTCCTCAGGCCTTCCCAGGGTCCTCCTTCAGCGTCACGGTCCGGTTGAACACCAGCTAGGGAGAGGGAGAGGGAGAGCTCTGAGCCCCACGGCACCATGCCGCCCCGGGGAGCACAGCCGCCCCCTCTCCCAGGCTCACCTTCCTCTCGGTGCTGTCGGGATCCACGGAGAAGTAGCCCAGCCGCTCGAACTGGAACTTGGCGAAGGGTTGGGCGGACAACACGGATCTGTCGACCAGGGCGCTGTCGACCACGCGCAGCGAGTCCTGTGAGGGGGAGAGGGACGGGAACAGGCAACAGCTCAATCAGTGCCTCCGATCCCCCTCTCCCCTCCATGGCCCCACTCCCCACGGCCCGCTGCCTCTCCCTGGAGCTGCTGGGGATGAGCCAGGGCCCCACGAAGGGAGCAGCAGGGTTTGCCCTGCGGCAGGCAGGTTTCATGGAGCAGATTCCCAGCTTCCCCCAGCATTTTGGCCCCTTCCGCCACTACTCACAGGATTGACGTCACTCAGAAATCCACCTGGGACCTCTGCTGGGTCCTCGGGATTTTTGTGCAAGAACCTGCAATGAGAGAGGGGCTGTCAGCCAAAGTCCCGCACGAGGGGCAGTGGGGCAGCGCTGCCCCCTCGGCAGCCACGGGGCAGCCACTCTCAGAGCCCCACAGCAGCATCGCCCCCGCCAAGCGGCCGGGTGCACCTCTGCCACCAGCAGGACACGGCTTTTCCCCGGCACCACCCAGAGACCCGCAGTGCTGCCCAGGAGCTGTGTGTCCCTTCCCCATGGGGGACGCTGAGCCCTGGCACGGTGCGAGGCAGGGGAGGGCCGCAGGATGCAGCCAAGGTGCCAGGACGGCTGGGGGGAGTGCAGAGCCGCTGGCGGCAGAAAGCTGCTGAACATGCAGCTCCAGTTTCAGCTGCCAACAAGAGCCAGGCACTGCCTCAGCAGAGCCTGCTGGCACACGGCCACGCTGCCAGGCCAGGCTGCAGCAAAACCAAGTGCTCCAGCACCGCGGACCCTGCGCCCGAGCCTCTGCAGGCAGCCCAGGTACTCACAGCCGCTCGTAGAGCCGCACTTCACACACCAGCGGCTCCGACACCCAGTGGATGAAGGCCTTGGGCTTGTCTGCCACGTCCGACTTGGTGCAGGTCACCTCCAGCTCAATCACGCGCCCGCTGGCGTTCTGGGCAGGGCGAGATGAGTTGTTAGGCAAGAGCCCTGTCACCGCAGAGCAGCCCTGGGGCAGCACCACCAGCCCCACAGCTCAGGGGCCGGGCCAGGCTGGGGGCTACTCTGCTTCGCCGAGCCCCTGCTCCCAGCCACGCCAAGGACAGGGCCAGCAGGGACCGGCTGGACAGGCAGCCTGTGTCCCCACTGCGCCTCCTCTCCACAGAGAGCCTCTGAAGGTGCCCACGGGCACCCAGCCTGGCCCCAGACACCATCGCTGCCATTCCCTGGAGGGCCACAGCCATGCCCTGACACCCCACAGCCTCCAGGGCCAGCCTTGCAGCGCCGGTGCTCAGAGCCACTCACCTTGATGACATTCTGGACGGCAATGACGTAGCCAGCGTGTCGCAGCCCCACTGGCTGCCCAGGGGCCAGGCGCTTGTAGCCCTTGTCCATCTCCTGCGAGACAGTTCACCAGTGCAAGAGGGTCCCCAGGGCAGGCCCTGCTCCCCCAGTGCGTCCCTCCATCCCCAAAACGGTGTCCCAGGAGTGAGGGCAGTATGGCCTAGTGTGGGCAGAGGCCTGTGCCCGGCTCACCTCCCTGAAGTCTGTCTCCTCGATGTAGACGGTGGGGTGGAAGGGCACTTTGTGGAAGCCCCTGCTCTCGTCAGCTGGGAAGTTGGGCACAAGGACGTCGAAAGCCTGGGGAGAAGGCAGGGGTGAGCACTGGCCCTGGGAACCCCCATGCGCACCCCAGCCTGCAGCAGTCTCACCTTCGGGGCAGGGAAGTTGGTGATGGTGACCTTGAGGGGCTCCAGGACGGCCATGGCGCGGGGGGCCTGTTCATTCAGCACCTCCCGCACGCAGGCCTCCAGCAGATGCGGCTCCATCGTCGCCTGGGCCACCGTCACACCGACCTGCGGGAGAGAGGCGTCACTGCACCAGCTGAGGGACTCGGCCAGCTACCCTGTCCCACACTGCCCCACAGCGCCTACCCGGGCGCAGAAGTTGTTGATGGCCTCAGGGGGGAAGCCTCGCCGGCGCAGGGCTGTCAGCGTGAAGAGCCGCGGGTCATCCCAGTCCCTGAAAAAAAGGATGATGTGACAGCTGAGCACGCACAGAGACCTGCCCTGGCTGCCGGCCCCAGTCCTACCTGACGGCGCCCGTCTCCACCAGCCGGATAATCTTCCTCTTGGAGACGACAGTGTAGAGGAGGTTCAGGCGCCCGTACTCCCACTGCACGGGGCAGTAGACGTCCAGCGCGTTGCAAAGCCAGAAGTAGGAGGACCGTCTGCAAGGCAGGCACAGACCCAGCCCAGCTCAGCTTCATGCCTGTCCACAGCCCCACGGACACACTGTCCCCCTGCTCAATCAGCCTGGCCTGGCTGGACCCCCGCTGCTCCTTGGCATTTCGGCACCCACCAGGCTGCAGCCAGCTGTGCCTTGCCTGACCAGGTCTGGGTTGCTCTGGCCAGGCAACCCATGGTGCTCACCTGGCCTGGAATTCCTTGGTGCAGAGAGAGTGCGTGATGTGTTCGATGGAGTCGCACAGGCAGTGCGTGTAGTCGTACGTGGGGTAGATGCACCTGGAAGGCAGGTGCAGTCAGCGCCAGGGCAGCACGGGCCCCGCTCCCAGAGCCCGGCACCCGCACAGCCTCCCTGCTGGCCCCTGACACCTCCCCGGGCCACAGAGACACAAGCCTGTTCTTGCCGCAGGCGCTGGGACGCCACAGGCCCACCCTACCACTTGTCCCCAGTGCGGTGGTGTGGAGTGAACTTGACGCGGTAGGCAACGGGGTCCATCTTCCCATCCTCCATCACCAGCTTCATCCGCAGCGTGGCCTCCCCCTCCCCAAACTTCCCCTTCCGCATGTCCTGTGGAGGGGGGAGAGGCCGTCAGCCGGGCTACAGCCCCAGGACCCCAACGGAGACGCAGTGACTGCACTCAGCCAGGCAGTACCTCGAAGAGCAGAAGCGACTCCTCCACGGGCCGGTCCCGCCACGGCGAGGGTGGTGGGTTGTGGCCCTTGATCTCCTCCACCTTCTGATGGCAGACATAGGCCTGGCCCCTGCAGGGGGGAGATGCGGGCACCGGGCGTGAGCAGCAGGGCCCTCGGCGAGAGGGAGTCCAGGCTGCTGCTCCGGGCATCCGTGGCGCCCTAGGACACTGACCTGCGGATGAGCTCCAGGGCCCAGGTGTAGAGCTGGTCAAAGTAATCTGATGCGTGGGTCACGGCATAGGGCTGGTAGCCTGTGGGGATGGGGAGCCATAAGCCCTGTGCTGCGCTAGGCCCCCTGCTCCGTGGCCCCAGCCCACCAGGGAGGCAGCTGGGGCAGACGCAGAGCAGGTTGGGGCTGCCCCCAGCTCCCGGCAGCAGGACCTGCACGCAGAGATGCCTGTGGCAGCCCAGCCCTCCCCAGCCCCAGCCATACCAAGCCACTCCACCATGTCCCGGATGGCCGTGAAGTACTTCTCCTCCTCCTTCTCGGGGTTGGTGTCGTCATAGCGCAGGAAGCACACGCCACTGTTGGCCTGGGGACGCAGGGACAGTCAACACATGCTCCCCACGGGGCCGCGCAGCCAGGCCAGGAGCTCTGCTCCGCAGGGCCCCGTGGCCGAGCAGGCCTGGCCTCCCCACAGCTCCGCTAACCCCTTGTTCCCCTGGGACCCCGAGCACAGTGGGAAGGACAGGGCAGGCTGTGTGCAGAGCAGGGACCGCGTGCCTGGCCCAGGCGAGGGCAGCAGGCCCCAGGGCTGGGGGAGCTGCCAGCAGGGCTTGGCGTCACTCACCTTGGCATAGCCGAAGTTGAAGTTGATGGCCTTGGCGTGGCCGATGTGCAGGATCCCGTTGGGCTCGGGTGGGAACCGTGTCCGCACCTGCATGGGGGAAAAGGGGGCACATCTGTCCTTCAGCAGGAGACTCCATCCCTCTGACTGACATGAGCTCCCTAAGGTCTGACAGAGCCACTGTGCCAGGCGGGTGCCACCTCTGGCTGTCCCCAATGTGGACTGTGTCTCCCCAGCCACCCCACTCACTGGGCCACGGCCTGGTACAACAAGCCACCATCAACAGCGCCCTCAAAGGGAGATGCTGGGCTCAGGGGCCCGACCTCACCTGCCCGCCTGTGATTGCCAGGTGCTGCTTCAGAAGAGCCATGGTGTTGGGCGTCACCACGTAGCCCTCTGTCTTGTAGTTCTCTCCTGGAAGGGTGCAGGACGGTCAGCGTGGGTGCAGGGGTCCCCTCCTGGGATGCAGCAGGGCTCCAGCACCCCTCTGGGTCGGGATAGCCCACAGGGAAGGATGTGGGGCTGGGACAGCCTCCCACAAAACAGAAAGCTGGGGCCACGCCACTCGCTCCCACATGCAGCTCCCACCAGGTTGCAGCAAGACCTCCATGCACTCACCTGGCTTGTGGAATTTGAGGGCTTCTCCCCGGAGCTGCTCCAGCAGCGACCGTGTCTCCGTGCCCGCCTCGCCTGCAGAGAGAGGACAGGGGTTGAGGAGCAGCTGGTGCCACCACAGCCCCCTCCACCTGCCCAGGGAGTGACCGGCATGAAACCCACTCACACCGCTGCCCCCACACCTCAGGGGCGCTCAGCCCTGCCTGGCATCCTGCCCTCCCTTCCTGCCCGCTGGGGCCCACAAGCAGGGCAGGATGGGTGCTGGATGCCAGCTGAGTCCCACCAGCAAAGGAGGAGTAGTGACCCCGGGGCAGGCAACCGTCCCCAGGGTCCTCACAGGGCAGGGGGCAGTGGCTGCGCACAGGCAGGGCTGCTCAGGGCCGCGGGGGCTGCCCAGGCCTGGTGCGTCCGCCCGACGCTGAGGCATTAAGCACACCTCACTTTTCACTAGAAAAGGACGAGGTGTGCGAGAACGGTGCTGTCCCGGGGAACGCAAAGAACTCCCAGTGCTGCAGGGAGTGACCACGCGCGCTGACTGTCCCAGCCAGCTGCGACAGCGAGGGCAGGGCTAGCGTTACATGATGTCTCTGTCTCAGCAGGAACAGGGAGGGGAATTTTCTAGGAGTGCAGAGCTGTAGAAGCGTTCAGCAGTCGCCGGCAGGACAACAGAGCCTCTTACCGTTCTCCACCACGGCCACCTTCTGCTTCTCCGCCTGGACCGGCCGGGCCTTTGCAGTCTGCGGGGACCAGCACAGCACGACTGAGCATCCCGACCAGCAGGCTCTGTCCCCTGACCCCAGCCCAGCCCACGCTGTCCCCAAGCCTCCCCACACCCCCTCTGCCCAGGACGGTGGCAGGGCCTAGGATGGTGCAGGGAGCTGTGGGTCTGCAGCAGGCTCCTCGTGCTGCCCATGATCCCTTAGGGAGAAGGGGCACCTGAGGAGCAGGAGATAACTCGAGCGGGATCTGGAGCCAGGCCAGCACTGCCACGCTCCTGCTCACAGTGAGCTTCAGGGCTCCATGCCCAGCCCAGAGCCCAACCGCACGGCCCTGAGGGTAGTCAGGGGTGTAGGAGAGTGGTTGGGGGCATAGAGCAGGCGTTTGGGAGCAGCAGGACCCGCCTGGACACGCAGCAGAAAAATCCCACCCCCAGGTCCCAGCTGTCCCCTCTGCATCACCTTTGGTTTCTTTTCCAGGTCAGCTTCTGTCTTGGGGCCCAGCAAATGCAGCACCTGGGGGAGTGAGAGAGGGGCCTGATACGAGTGCAGGGGGTGGGAAAGGCTCCCAGCTCCCCCCAGACCTGGAGCGGCCCTGTTCAGCTGCAAGCCCTGCCCCGGCCCGTGCCCACCCAGGGCAGGTTGCCCCCAGTGCCCTCCTTAGTGCCAGCACAGTGCAGGCCAGGCCAGTGGGTCCTGCGGGCTCCACGCTGGCCACAGCCCCGACAGTAACGTGAGCCCCAGGGAGCGCCCGACCCGCTGCCCTTGCACCCACCTGCAGGTCCACTTCGTTCTTGATGGTCTTGCCGTCCGCCCACCGGAGCTGGCTCCTTGCCTCCCCTGCGGGCACAGGCACGTTGTGGGTGAGGGGCAAGACCCGGCCCTGGGGGCTTTAGCCAGGCCCTCCCTCAGCACCTCATGGAGCAGAAGCCCCCATCCTGACCCGGGACGCCACAGCCAGTGGCTGCGAGCAGTCCTTGTCTCGGGATGCCCCCAGGCCCCTGGCACAGGGCACTTGCATTCCCGGCCCGGCCCATGCGGTGGGATGTCTCCACTGAGCAGGGTGCTCTGTGCCAGGCACGGCCCACGCAGCGGCGAGGGCAGCACACGGCACCCAGCAGGGCTGGGTCACAGGGCAGAGTCCAGGGGAAGACGCGCTATCTGCAGAGTCAGGGCTGGAACCTGCCGGCTGCCGGCGATGCCGGGGGCTGTCGCGGTGCCCAGCACTCACCCATCAGCAGCCCCATGTTGAAGTGGTAGCGCTCTGCCAACAGCTCCGCTCTGTGCTTGCTGATCACGGCCTCCACCTGGGGAGCAGGAGACGCAGGGATGAGTGAGGGGGCCTGGCCCCGTGCTGGGCACTCGCCACGGCAGGGGCGCTCCTTGCGGGGCAGCCCCGTGAGGATACAGGCAACCTGAAAGGGGGCATCTGCGAAGGGCCCAAGCTCCTAGAGACCGGGAGTGGCCCCTTTCCACCCCAGCAGCCTGCCCGGTGCCGCCTGGCCCTGCCAGGTTGGAGTGCTGCCGGCAGCCCCACGCGACAGGCGCTGCCCCGGACACTCACCGCCTCCTCGATCTGCTCGGGGGTGACGCACACGCCCACGCCGCACGCCTGCTCGAAGTCTGCTGCGTCGAGGGGCTCCAGGGGGTGGCTCTTCAGGTAGTCCAGGGCGGCTGGAGGCAGAGAGCGTGTGAGGAGCGGGGCCCCCGCCGCCTCCCCCCAGGAGGGGAGGCTCCCGAGGCGGGATGCAGGCGGCCGTACCGCCGAGCTGCAGGTCAGTGAGGATCTGCTTGCGGGCGATGTAGCCGACGAGGAAGCTGAGGTGCCGCTGGTCCTTGAGCCGGGAGGCCGCGTTGTAGAGCAGGGTGCCGGTGGCCTTGTCGAGGGCAGGGCCCAGCGCGCGCTGCGCCTGGAGCACGGGGCGGCAGCGGCGTCAGGCTGGGCCCGGGAGGAGCCCCGCGGCGGGACGGCGCGACCCGACCCGGCAGCGGGAGAGGTCAGAGGGCAGGGGTCAGGGGGAGCCCAGGGGTCAGAGGGCAGGGTTTGGGGGAACACGGGGGAGAGGGGCCAGGTATCAGAGGGTAGACATCAGGGGACCCCGGGGGTCAGAGGTCGGGGACCCCGGGGGTCAGAGGTCGGGCAGCGCAGGGGTCAGGGGCCGGGGAGCGCAGGGGTCAGGGGCCGGGGAGCGCAGGGGTCAGGGGCCGGGCCGGGCCGGGCCGGGGCGCACCTGCAGCACGGCCTGGCGGAGCAGCGCGCTGAGCGCCCCATTGCGCAGCGTCTCGCGCGCTTTGCCCTCGCTGAGGCCGATGGCGGTGAAGAGCCCCAGCGCCTCCGCTTCCTCCTCTGCCGCTGCCGCCGCCATGCTGCCGCCGCAGCCACCACCTCCCAACCGGGGGGCGGTACCGCGTCCGGCCAATCGGAGCGGGGAGGGCGGGATCCCGGAGAAAGTCCCGCCAATCAGCGCCGCGCACCTCCCAACGCAGCCAATAGAAAGGCGAGGTGGCCAACGGCCTCCGCGAATAGGCTCGCGGGGGGCAGGGCCGAGCGTGCGGCCGGTTGCATCATTTAAAGGGCCCGGCGGAGCCGGGGGACACGTGGTGGGGCCTCGGGGGCGGGGGCCGGGCGGGGCATAGGGGCGGGGACTGGGCGGGGCCTCCGGGGCGGGGCCTCCGGGGCGGGGGCGGGGCCGTCCCGCGCTCCCTGCCACGCCCCCTCCTGCCCGGCCCCCGGGCCCCCCCGCCCCGGGCCCGTGTCCATCCCCCTGCCGGGTCCCCGCCGGGCCCGTGTCTGCCCCCCTCTGTTGCCTCCCCCTGTGCCCCATATCCCCCTCCCGTGCCCCCCCCATGTCCCATGTCCTCCCCAATGTCCTCACGGGCCCCATGTCAACCCCCCCCCGTGTCCTCTTCAGCCCCACGTCCCCCTCCGCCCACATCCCCCCAGCCCTGACATTTCCACCCCAGCCTCCCCAGCGACGCTCCCGCTCCGATGCCCCCCTCAGCGGGGGGCTGGGCGCCCCCCCCCACACCCCATCCCGCCCCACCACCAGCAGGCGGGCGGCTGCCAAAGCCATTTATTGGAGCTGTTGGGGGGCACCGGCAGCGAGGACGTGGGGCCCAGCATGTCCAGGGGGCAGGGCAGGGGGCTCGGGGCCTGGCCCCCAGCGGGCACCTGCGCTACTCCGCAGCCCGTGGTGTCCCCGTGGCCTCCTGGTCTCCTGTGGCCTCCTGGACCCCCACGGCAGGTGCCTGCTGGGTGCCTACAGCCTCCTGGTCCCCCTTGGCGGGTGCCTGCTGGGTCCCCATGGTCTCCTGGTCCCCCACAGCCTCCTGGTCCCCCACAGCCTCCTGGTCCCCTGCAGCCTCCTGGACTCCCTCGGCCTCCTGGTCCCCCTCGGCGGGTGCCTGCTGGGTCCCCATGGTCTCCTGGTCCCCCACAGCCTCCTGGTCCCCCACAGCCTCCTGGTCCCCTGCAGCCTCCTGGACTCCCTCGGCCTCCTGGTCCCCCTCGGCGGGTGCCTGCTGGGTCCCCATGGTCTCCTGGTCCCCTGTGGCCTCCTGTTCCCCCGGGGCTGGCAGGGGCTTCACGCTGTAGCGGGCGCAGATGTTGGTGCCCGAGATGCTGCGGTACTCGCCCAGCTCGGTGCGGACGGTCTCGTTCTGGGTGATGGTGAGGAGCACGGGGACGGAGACCGTCACCTCCTTGCGCAGCACGTGGATGGTGAGGACGGCGCGGGGGGGGATGGCGGCGGGCAGCTGCACCGCCACCCGCTCGCGGCGCGTGCTGCTCTCGCTGCGCCCCTTCTGCACCGTGAAGACGTTGGCGGCCTCCACGGCCAGCGTGAAGGAGAGCCCGGCCTTGAGGCTGGTGGCGTTGCTGAAGTGGAAGCTCTGCCACAGCGTCGTGCTGTACTCCCGGGTGCTGCTGGCCGCCAGCGCCTGCTCCCGCGCCGTCTCGTTCACCCCCACGATCTCGTCCACCAGCACCTCCCGCTCCTCCTCCACCCGCCGCCGCTCCCACAGCAGCCGCGCCGACACCAGCGGCTTCCCGGGCCGCAGCGGGCGCAGGTGCGACAGCCGCCCCTGCAGGCCCAGCTGGGGCTCGTAGCAGGCCAGGCGCTCGCCCGGCCAGGCCAGGCAGTGGCGGCCGCTGCCGCCGGGGTGCTGGTAGAGCAGCCAGACCCCCCGCTGCACCTCGTGCGAGGCCACGCGGTCGTTGAAGTAGCCGTAGGCCAGGTTGGTCTCCTCCGTCACCACCTTGCGGGCGCCCTGGAAGTGGGGCCGCTCGTAGAGGGTGATCTGGGGCTCCGCCAGGTCGTGCAGCACCAGGCGCAGGGCCGAGAAGCTGCGGGGCCGCCCCACGGCCGGGTACTCGCCCTCCTCGAAGGCGTGCGCCTCCCCCTCGTACTTGGGGCCCGTGTAGGCGATCCAGGGCTGCCCCACCACCTTCAGCGAGGCGATGCAGTCGCCGAAGTCCAGCTCGTGCAGGTCGGGCACGTCGCAGCTGAACTCCCGGCTCAGCCCCTCGAAGTCGGCGCCCTCGTACACCGTGATGCGGTTCATGGCGGCGGTGGCGGCGATCGCCCGCCGACGGCCCCTCCGCGCCGGCGCCCGGCTCTCTTATCCGGCTGCCACTGGGCCGGGCGGCCGCGGGGACCAGCCCTGCTGGAAAGTCCTGCCGCGCCCCGGGCACGCAGCGCTCCAGCCCGAACAAGTCACCGCCAATTAGCGCTTCCGCCCTGCCCGCACTAATTGCGGTGGCGGTGGCGGGACAGGACCAGCTGGCTCGCCCCCACGGGGTGACAGGGTACGGCGGCGGGGACCGGCCCCGAGCACGGGGTCCTCCAGCCCCGCTGGCTGCACGGCACAGCCCTCCATCATTGCATGGCCCCATGGCACGGTGCGGCCCCCCGGCACGGCCCCATGGCACGGTGCAGCCTCCCCCCGGCACAGCGTGTTGCAACATGTTCCCATGACATGGCATGATGAGCACGCTGTGATGCAAGATAGCACCGCACGGCCCCCCACCCCGGCACCTCGCCCGGCTCTGACATCTCATCCCCGCATCCCCAGCTTGCGACATCGGCAAGGGGATGGGGAGCCCTGGAGCCGGGACAAGCAGCTCCCAGCTGGACCGCGACCCGCAGCGCCACCAGCCCCTTAGCCCAGCTCGCCCTGGGGCCTGCTGCCATGGTCCATCCACCCCACGGGCGAGGAACCGGGTGCCCAGGACCCTCCTTGCCCCACACAGATGGGGAACTGGGTGCCCAGGACGCCCCTGACCCAGGCAGATAGGGAACAGGACGTCCCGGCTGCCCCAATCCCGAGCTGGCAGACAGCCGCCGTGGCGCCCTGCTCCAGCTCCCGCTGCCCAGATGTGCACCCCTCCCAACATCTGGCTGGCCGCCCCCCCATCCCGCAGCGCCCGGGGTTGTGCCAGGGTCTCCCAATTTATTGCCAGATGTCGGGGCGGTCGGGGTTACACCAGACAAACGCTACAGGAAGCGGTTAGTGAGCGAGGCGCCGCCCGGCCGCCGCGGGGTGCGGGCAGACGGACGGATGGATGGACGGAGCGGGGCTGCCCCGGCGGGCGGGAGCCTCGTGCCCCGCGCCGGGGCGCTCGCCCGGGTGCCCGCACGCCCCGCGGCGAGCCGGCGGGCAGCGGCGGTGGGAGGCGGTGCTGGCATTATTGCTATGGCGGGCGGGAGCGGCGCGACCCCCCCGGCGGCGCTCAGATCACAGTCTCGAAAAGCGTCGCCTTCTCCTTGGGCGGCTCCGGGGCCAGGAGCTTGGCTTCGGCCTCGGGCGTCAGGTACTCCAGGTGGTGGTGGCCCCAGATCGGCGTGGTCAGGAGCTGCCAACGCTGCGGGGACACGGGGGGACGTCAGCGCCCGCCGGCCGTGGGCAGGGGGCCGGGGAGGGCGGGTGCCGCGGGCGGGCTCACCTCGCGCAAGGAGCCTTTGCAGCGCAGGAGCTTGTAGAGGACGGTGCAGGGGATGCAGAGCATGGAGGAGAGCGCCAGCACCCAGCCGATGGCGTCGCCCCACCATGGGTACACGTACGTCTTGTTGTAGGTCAGCGGCTTGTAGTTCACCACGTGGAACAAGAAGATGCCCTGCGCCGGCAGCGGCGGTGAGCACCCGCCGCCCCACGTCACTGCCCGGGCCCCGAGCACGGGTGGCCTCCCCTGGACCCTGACACGGGCAGCTCCCCGGGGTCCCGCCATGCCCGGGGCTGCCCATGGACCCAGCACGCCTGTGACTCCCCATGGCCCTGACAGGTATGCAACACCTTGGAGTCCCAACACGCGTGTAGCTCCTGTAGACCCCAAAACACGTGGCTCCCCTAGGCCTGGACGTGTCGCTCCCTCAGGCCCCCAATACACGTCCAACGTGTGGCTCCCCTGGGCCCCGACCATGCAGGTGGCTCCCTTGACATGTGTGTGGCTCCTGCAGAGTCCCAACACACGTGTGACACCCTGCGGTCCCAACACACGTGTGGCTCCCACGGACCCCAACGTGTGTGGCTCTCCAGGGTCCCACCATGGATGTGGCTTCCCATGGCCCCAACACGCGTGTGGCTCCCCATGACCCCAACATGCACGTGGCTCCCTGGGGTCGCGACACACACGGGAGTCCCTGGGGTACCAACGTGCATGTGGCCCCCAAAACATGCATCAGCTGTCCTCCCTGGTGTCCTGACACACACGTGGCTCCCCAGGATCCCCACATGCATGTGGCTCCCCACAGCCCCCGACACACACGTGGCTTCTCCAGGGTCCCAAAACACGTTCCCCCCTAGTCCCAACACGCAGCTCCCCACGGCCCTGACACGCGTGGCTCCCCGTGGCGCCCCATGCCGTGGCCTGTCATGCCCCAAGTGGCCGCCGGGGGGAGCCCGCTGCCCACGGAGCCACGGCGGCGGGCGCACACACGCGTGTCGGCGCGGGGGGCCCCGCTCACCACGCAGACCAGCGGCGTCACCACGGCCCAGCACCACTTCATGAAGGGCAGGGGCCGGTAGCCGATCATGCGGGCCACGTCGTCCATGAAGCGGTCGGCGCCTGCGGGCAGAGGGGCGTCAGCAGGGCCCCACGGGGCGCCCGTGTCCCCCCCCAGCGGCGGTGGCCTCACCGTAGACCCAGGCGATGACGACGCACTCCCAGAAGGCCTGCCACAGCAGCGTGATCCCGCTGGCCGAGTAGTTGTCAAAGAGCTGGAACACGTACATGCCGCCCTGCGGGACGGCGGGGCTGGTACCGTGCCCCACGTGGCACGGGCGACCCATGGGATATGGGCGACCCATGCGGCATGGGTGACCCACAAAGCATGAGTGACCCATGGGTGACCCACCTGGCATAGGCAACCCATGTGGCGTGGACATCCCATGCAGCATGGGTGACCCACGAAGCATGAGTGACCCACGCGGCACAGATGACCCATGCAGCACGAGTGACCCACGAAGCATGGGTGACCCACGAAGCACGGGTGACCTGCAAAGCCTGGGTGACTCACGCGGCACAGATGACCCATGCAGCACGGGTGACCCGCAAAGCCTGGGTGACTCACATGGCACGGGTGACCCACACAGCACAGGCCCGCCGCGAAGCACGGGCAACCTGCATGGCCCTGGCACCCCACGGACACCCCACACCAGCCTCCTCACAGCAGCCTTGGGGAGCTCCTGCCCCACGTGCAGGACGCAAGAGAGGACAGCGCAGGGCCAGCCGGGCCGCGTCCCCAGCGTGTCCCTCACCTGTGTCACCATGGAGAGGTCGATGAGGCAGCACACGAGGCAGCAGAGCGCAGCGGTGAGCTCCCGGCGCAGCGAGCCGGCCCCCGGCTGGGGGAAGAGGTCCAGGATGCCCGTGATGAAGCCCTCCACGCCAACAAACTGCAGCAGAGAGCGGGGCTCAGCGGGGGTGCATGCCACCCCGGGCCTGGCCCCCTCCCCGCCGCCCTACCTGGCTGTCGAGTCCCAGCACAAGGAGCATGAAGAAGAAGAGCGTGGCCCAGAGCGGGGACAAGGGCATCAGTGTCACGGCTTTGGGGTAGGCGATGAAGGCCAGCCCCGGGCCTGTGGGGAGAGAGGTCAGCGGCACTGGTGGAGGCACCCGCGAGGCCCACCACATCGCCCTGGCAGGCAGCACTCACCAGACTCGGCCACCTTGGAGATATCCACGCCTTGCTCCGAGGCCATGAAGCCCAGCACGGAGAAGACAACGAAGCCGGCAAAGAAGCTGGTGGAGCTGTTGATCACGGCCAGGATGTAAGCATCCCTGTGGGCAGGAGCGAGTCAGTGGGATGCTGGGAATGCCGGGACCACCAGGACGGAGGCCAGCGCGGGGTGGCGTGGCCCTACCTGTAGCAGTTGTTGTGGAAGCGGTTGTAGCTGCCCAGTGCAGTCAGGGCGCCCAGCCCGATGGCGTAGGAGAAGAAGATCTGGGTGCCGGCATCAATCCAGACCTGGGGAGCAAGGGAGGGCGTTGGGGAGGGTGCTGGGGCTGGCGTGGGACATGCAGCACCCATGTGCTCTCCTGCCCTCACCTGCGCCTCAGCTAGCTTGGACCAGTCGGGTTTCAGGTAGTAGACGATGCCACCCAGTGCCCCGGGCAGTGTCACCCCATGGACCAGCAGCAGGATGAGGACCACGTAAGGGAAGAGTGCCGTGAAGTAGACGATCTGCGGAGGGGCGGGCACCGCTGAGACCCCCAGGGCCGAGGTGCTGACGTCCCAGCGGCACCATGGCTTGTGGATGGCCAGGGCTGCTGGTGGTGCCTCCTCAGCAGATATGGGGCCGGAGGTCCCGCACCCACTGTGGTGGCTGGGAGCACCGTTGGGTGCTCCCATGCTGGCAGCCCCGATGTGCCCGAGGCAGGATTCCCAGGTGCGCTACCAACGCTGGGCACGCCGCGGGCAAGGAGAGACGCGTCTCCCCCGCGTTACCTTCCCGGTGGACTTGACGCCCTTCCAGATGCAGAAGTAGACAACGACCCAGGTGGTGACCAAGCAGAGGATCATCTGCCAGTTCATCTCTCCCGGCTCGCTGAGGTCCCCTGAGAGCCTCAGCACTTTGTTCCTGGCAGGGGGCACAGCGGGGCGGTGCTGAGCGCTGGCAGCCCCACGGCCCCCAGCGCAGCCCCCCTGCAGCCCCGCACTCACTCCCAGAACTCGATGACGGGCGAGCGCTTGCTGGCCATGTCGGCGCAGCTGACGTTGAAGGCGCTGGTGTTGGCGCTGGCGTTGTGGCACAGCTCCAGGTGGAAGAGCTCAGCGCACTGCTCCGTGTTCCACGTGTGGCCGCACGTGGCCCAGGGCAGCGTGTCCGTCAGCGAGTGCACCAGGTAGAAGAGCCCCCACACCAAGATCATGACGTAGTAGGAGTTGCAGAAGAAGACGATCACCATGGAGGCCAAGCCCAGACCTGGGCCACAGGGAGAGCAGAGCTTGGAGGCCACCTGCAACGAGCCGGCAGCCCGCGGCGGGACGTGGGGAGCTGCTGGGGACGGGCAGGACGCGGGGAGCCGGCAGCCTGCGGCAGGATGTGGGGAGCCAGCGGGGAGGAGGTGGGACACGTAGAGCTGATGGGGACCGGGTGGGACACGGGGAGCCGGTGGGGATGGGGCGGGACGCGGGGGGCTGGCAGGGCACGGAGTGGGCACAGGCACCGTGGGCTGCTGGCAGCCAGGGCAGGGCATGCAGGCGAGGCGCCGGCAGGGCACGGCGGCGCGCGGGGAGCTGCTGGGCAGGGGCGGAGGCAGAGGCTGGCAGGGAGCGGGCAGGGTGCCGGGAGCCAGCAGGACGTGGGCAAGGTACAGGGAGCTGGGAGGGTGCGGGCACAGCGCTCCAGGCCCGGGCAGAGTGCAGGGAGATGCGGGCAGGGTGCGGAGAGCCCCGAGCAGGGTGCAAGGTGCTGGCAGTCCCGGGCAGGGAGCCAGCAGCCATGGACAGGGCACTGCCAGCACCGTGCCGGGAGCAGGGAGCCCCAGGCAGGGAGCTGCCAGCATCAGACACGGTACACGGAGCCCCGGGCAGGATACAGGGTGCTGCCAACCCTGGGCAGGGTGCTGCCAGCCCCAATCAGGGTGCAGGGTGCTGCCAGACCCGGGCAGGGTGCTGCCAGTCCCAATCAGGGTGCAGTGAGCCCTGGGCAGGGTGCACAGTGCTGCCAGCCTCGAGCAGGGCACAAGGAGCCCCAGGCAGGGAGCTGCCAGCCCCGGGCAGGGTGCAGGGAGCCCCGGGCAGGGTGCAGGGTGCAGGGAGCCCCGGGCAGGGTGCACGGCGCTGCCAGCCCCAGGCAGGAAGCCAGCAGCTGTGGGCAGGGTGCGAGGAGCCCCAGACAGGGCGCGGGGTGCTGCCAGCCCCGGGCCGGGAGCCAGCGGCCGCGGGCAGGGCGCGGGGAGCCGCGGGCAGGGCGCTGCCGCCCCGGCGGGGCGCGGGAGCCGGCGGGGCGGCGCGGGGCCGGCGTTACCCTTGAAGAGGGGGGCGATGTTCCAGGCGGCGATGCCGCCCTGCTTCATGAACTGCCCCAGGGCCACCTCCAGGAAGAAGACGGGGATGCCGCCCACGAAGACGATGAGCAGGTAGGGGATGAGGAAGACGCCTGCGGGGAGCGGGACGGGCTGAGCGGCCGGCGGCGGCGGCTCCCGGCCGGGCCCCCCCCGCGCCGCCCCGCCGGGCGGCAGCGAATGGCGAGCGCGTCTCCGCGCCCTCCCCCTGCGCCGCGCCGCCGATGTAGGTCAGCGCGGGCAGGTGGCGGGGGGCGCGCGGCGGCATCGCGCCCCGCGGGCGGCCCCGGGCGACATCGGGTGACCCCGCGGGCACAGGGCGGCCCTCCGCGGCGCCGGGCCTGGATGGGTGCCACGGGGCAGGCCGGAGGGGGGGCCGGGGGGTTGGTGCCCCTGCATGCCGTGGGGCAGCCCCCCGTGCCGTACGGCACACCGCGGGGCGCTCCTCCACGCCGTGGGGCAGTCCCCCATCCTGCAGAGCACACCGTGGGGTGCTCCTCCATTCCGTGGGGCAGCCCCCCATCCTGTAGGGCACACCGTGAGCTACTCCTCCACGCTGTGGGGCAGCCCCCCATCCCGTAGGGCACACCGTGGGGTGCTCCTCCATTCCGTGGGGCAGGCCACTGTCCCGTAGGGCACACCGTGGAGTACTCCTCCAGGCTGTGGGGCAGCCCCCCGTCCCATAGGGCACACCGCAGGGCGCCCCTCCATGCCACGGGGCAGCCCCCCGTCCTGTAGAGCACACCGCAGGGCGCCCCTCCACGCCGTGGGGCGCCCCCCGTGCCGGCCGCGGGGTGCCCCCGCATGCTGTGGGGCCCCCCCGGGCGCGCCGTGGGGCAGGCGGCGGCCCGCCGGGGCTCACCTCCGCCGTTCTTGTAGCACAGGTAGGGGAAGCGCCAGACGTTGCCCAGCCCCACGGCGAAGCCCACGCACGACATGATGAAGTCCATCTGCCGGGTCCAGGTCTCCCGCTCGGGGGCCGGCGCCTTGGGGGCGCCCGGGGGCCCCACGAGCGGCGCCGTCACGGCCCGCTCCTCGCCCGCCGCGGGGGGCTCGGCGCCCTCCGCCTCCCCGCGGCCGCGGCCCTCTGCCGAGACAGGCGCCCCGCGCCGCCGTCACCCACGCGCGCGGGGGCCGCGGCCGCCCGCGGCGCCCCCCGCGCCGGTCCCGCGTGGGGTGTGTGGGGGGGTCGCGCGTGGGGGGTGGCCGTGACGTCAGAAGGCAGCTTGGGGGGCGTGACGTCACAATGCAGAGCGGTGACTCACCCCGCGGCGCGGCGCCCACGTGCCGCCGGCGGCGGGGGGCGAGGGGGGGGTCGCGCGCGCGCCGCGGTCGCGCGCGGCCGTGGGCGCCCCCGGCGCGGCCCCCCCGCCCCCCCGCGGGCCGCGGCGCCCGCCGCGCTTACCGGAGCCCGGCGGGGCGGGGGCGTCGCGGCGCGGGGCGGCGGGCGGCTGCTCGGCGGCCGTGTCGGCGGGGACGGGGGGCATGGCGCGGCGGGCCGGGGCCGGGCCGGCGGCGGCCGGGGCGGGGGCGGCTCCGGGCCCGCGCTCAGAAGCAATCCACGAAGCACTTGAAGGTGAGTCGGAAGAACCTCATTGAGGGCGGCGGGCCGGGCCGGGCCGGGCCGGGGGGCGGCTCAGAGCCGGGCTGCGGGGCCGGCGCCGCGCGGCCGCTCCGGGGCTCTCTGCGCCGCGGCAC
The DNA here is from genome assembly GCF_036370855.1 of Dromaius novaehollandiae. Lineage (NCBI taxonomy): Eukaryota > Metazoa > Chordata > Aves > Casuariiformes > Dromaiidae > Dromaius > Dromaius novaehollandiae. The sequence goes on along the minus strand of NC_088109.1, from coordinate 15,875,474 downwards.
CGGGCGGCGGCGGAGGCAGCGCCGGGCCGCGCCGCCCCCCGCGCTCCATTGGCCGCGCCGCCCGCCCGCGGCTTGCCGGGACTTGCAGTCCCGCCGCACCGGCACCGGGGCACGGCGCGCCCGGGGGCACCGGGGCTCGGCGAGGGGCCGCGGGGCTCCGGCGCGCGCCGGGCACTAGGGGGCAGCAGGGCGCACCGGGGGCAGCGGGCAGCAGGGCACCGCAGGGGGCACCGGGGCACCGGGCAGCAGGGTGCGACGGGGCACACCAAGGGCACCGGCAGTGGAGCGCACCAGGGCACACGGGGGGCACTGGGCAGCGGGGCGCACCAGGCAGCGGGGCGCACTGGGGGACCAGCAGGCAGCAGGGCACCACGGGGGGCACCGGGGGGCACCAGGGACACGGGGCAGTGGGGTGCACAGCGACACACCGGGGGGGACTGGAGCACACCAAGCAGTGGGGGGCACCAGGGCACACCGGGGACACAGGGCAGCGGGGCGCACCAGGCAGCAGGGCACACTGGGGCTCTGGAACGCACCAGGCAGCGGGGCGCACTGGAGCACGCTGGGGGTCACCAGGCAGTAGGGCACACCAGGACACCCCAGGGGACAGCTGGCAGTAGGGCACCCGGGGGACAGCCAGCACACCAGGATGCACCAGGCACCAAGGCAAACTAAGGGACATGGGGAGTGCTAGGGGACACCCGGGGGACACCAGGCACACCGACCAGGGATGCTGTGCAGCTTGGTGCCCCAGGGGACAGCAGGGAACACCAGGCACTGTGGCACCCCGGGACAGGGGATCACACCGGGCACCGTGGCACACGGCGCCGCGCCGGCCCCAGGCTCCCAGCACACAGCAGAGGCGAGCAGAGTTCAGCAAGTTTAATGAGAGCAGGACAACCCCGGACCCCTGCCCACCCCAGCCCTCCTCCCCGGTGCCCGGCCCGGCCCGCACCCCCCAGGGCAGGGCTTCCCCAGCGCCCTAGTCGACTTCTTCCATGCTGCTGTAGGACGGGGCCGGGCGCTCAGCGGGGCCGGTGAAGCGCTCGGGGAGGCCTTCCGCGGCCAGCGCCGGGGCTCCTTCGGGGGCCAGGCCGGATCCGAACGGCACCGAGGTGAGTCCCTGCAAGCAGAAGGTGGGCGTGAGATGGGGGACCTGGAGCAGAGTAGCACCGCGCACGGGCCCCCGGCCCAGCACCGGCACAGGAACCGTTCCCGGGCCAGCCCCGGCAGCAGCCCCGGCCCGCCTGCGTGTGGGAGCCAGGCTGTGGCATGCTCAGCCCTGGGGCCGGTTGGAGCAGCGCCCTGCGACCCAGCGCGGGCCCCCAGCCAGCCCGCACAGCGGCCCCAGCAAGCCCCAGCACAGGCTGCCAGCCCATGCTGGGGTTGCGGGAGCACAGGAGGACCGGAGGGGATTTCCAGGAGGGAGGGCGCGCGGCCGGATGCAGCGTGGCGGGCAGGCACGGGCAGCGGCCCCGAGCCCTGGCCTCCCGTGCCAGCCGGAGCGGAGGTCACCCCGGCGGCGCTGACTCAGCGCCACGAGGCCCGCGCCGTGGGCGAGCGCAGGAAGCCACCGGCCCTCGGCGCGGCAGACAAGGAGGCGACTGTTGCAGGGCAGGCGCCTCCCAACCACGCTGCTGCCCAGCGCCGCTGCCCGGGACCGGCGGCGAGGTCATCGTGGCGCAGCGAGCCCCGGGCTCGCCGCTGTCCGCCTGTCGCCGCGGCCCCGGCCAGAAACCCGGGAGACCCCCCCGCCAAGCATCCTCCCTGAGTCAGCCAAGGGCACGGAGGGCAGGACAGCATCGGAGAGCGAAGGGAAGTCACAGGGCTCTGAAGTCACCTCTCAAACCCAAACAAGCCCGGGCAGTCTCTGAGCTGCGCTCAGCCAAGGGCGACACGTCTCAATGTCAGACGCCGCCAGAGCTGCAGGCCTCGTCCCAGCCCCCGGGGGACAGACGCCGTGGCCCCAGCACGCTGCCAGCCCTGCCAGGCAGAGACGGCCCTGCACACGCTGCCCCACGGCTGGGGAGCAGGAGCTCCCAGCCTGGGCCCCACGGTGCCCCACGGCGCCAGCAGGCAGAGCTGCCACCAGCGAGCCGGAGCCTGCTGCGGCGCAGGGTGTGCCGGGCCATGCACAGAGCCCGGCCCGCGCTCCCTGCGCCGGAGAGAGTCTGCGGGATGGCGCGTGGCTGTCCTTGGGGCTGAAGGAGACAGAAACGGACACCGGCACCTGCTTGTTCACTGGAGCAGGGTCCTGCACGGCCCCTGCACCTGGGCTAGGGTCCCATCACACAGGACAGGGATGCTGTGTCGCTTTGGAAGAGCTGGCTTTATTCAGGGAGCCCGTAGGGCATAGCCCTGGAGAGCTCTTCCTTCCGGCCTCCCCTGCCTGAAGTCCTGCCTGCAGTTGCAGCCGGGCTGCCACAGGGTGAGGGGCCCCTTGAGAACAAGAAACCACAACGTGCCTCCCCGGCCCCCCGACGCAGCCGGGCAGGGCCCCGCAGGGACAGTCCGTGTGTCCCCGTGCAAGCCAGCAGCCCACAGAGGTCCGTGCATGCCGTGGGTGCCCTGGGCAAGAGAAGCAGCACGTGCGGCGGGGGCACAGCTCGCCCCAGCACGCCGGGCAGGAGAACAGGGTGTGCCCAAGCTCACGGGATCACGCTGGCCCGCCGTAGCACGAGGCTCCTACAACAGCGCCGCGGCGCAGGCAACCGCAAGGCGTCAGGAGCAGGAGCTGCGTCACGGCCTCCTGCCTGTTACGGCAGGTCTCCCCTCGTTTCCCGGGAGCTGAGTAGAAACAGTCGATGTTCCCAGCAGGGCTCCCAGGCTGCGGCCCCGTCGCAGCGGCAACATCCCTTCCGAAGCAGCAGGTAGCCACGAGACAGCGAGGGCGGGCTGAGAGACTCCCGGGTCTGGGCTGTGCCTTGGCAATGCTGCGGGCTGGCCCCAAAGCCCTGCCAGCTGGCACGGGAGATGCTGGAGCAGGCAGCAGGGAGCTGATGGCCCCGTGCTTCCCTCGGAGGAGCTGGTTCATCCCAGCGGCACGCAAGTCCTTCCCAGAGGTTTCTGTCCTGCCAGCTGACGTCTTCCTCGTGCAGCGTCCTCGTGCAGCGTCCTGGGACAGCAGCAGCCCCAATCCCACCGTGCCCGGCTGCGTGCCCGTGCCTATCTCCAGCGGGTTTGGTAAATGAGGGGGTAGAACACGTTCAGGAAGAGAGCCACGATTGCGGCCGTGGTGGCCAGGACGAAGTATCTGACGCAGCCTTCGTCTGGGTGCTGGGGGGTGCCTGGACTCCTCTTCTGGCCACGGGGCCTCCAGGAGTTTCTTGCAGGCCTTTGGGGCACCTCGAGCTGCAGGTCTTGCTCTTCAGCCTCCAGCTCCTGCCAGATCAGAGAAGCCTGCGATGTGGAAACCTGCGTCAGCACTCGGGGAACGCAACAGGCAACACCCCTCGCCTTCCCCCGGGGCAGGCGGCGCCTGCGAGCCCAGCCCCGTGCCCAGCCAGCCCTCCTCCCCATGCAGCACAGTCACGGCCACGGTCGCACCCGCCCCCGCAGCTCTTCGGGGCCTCCGGCGCGGGCGGCGCAGCTCTGGCGGCACGGCGAGGCTCCAGCGGCGTGGGCGGTGTGGGGTGGCCACCGGCGGGGTCTTCGCATGGCTGTGGGCAGCGGAGCAGGTGCCTCTCCTGGCTGGATCCTGGTGGAGCTGATGCTCTGGGATTGGTGGGCCCAGGTGAGCGAGTGGGCAGGCAGCAGCCAATCACTGTGCGGCTTTCCCATGAGCTGGAGGATCTTTCGGATGATGGCCAATCACAACCCAGCTCGGCAGGTGGGAGCAGAAGGCACAGTCGCAGCTCAACCAGTTGCAGCTCTGCTTCGGTGGGTGGGATCCCTCCGAGAGCCAATCACAGCCCAGCTTCTGGGAGGATTATCCGCAGGCAGCCAATCCCAGCCCAGCCCTTCGCTGTGCCCGTGATCACGCAGGGCAGCCAATCAGGACGCAGGTCTCTGGGGGGCACCCAGTGCCCAGGAGGGTGCAAGTGGTCCAAGGCACTCTTGGGACCTGACTAGCCCTGGCGCCGTGGGGGGATCTGGTGCTGCTGGGGGCCCGATGAGCCCCGGTGCTACGAGGGATCCAGTGCTGCCAGGGAGCCCCAACAAGCTGTAGCACTGTAGGAGATCCATTGAGCCTTGGTGCTGCAGGGGATCTGCTGCTGCCGGGGACCTGATAAGCCCCAGTGCCATGGATTATCTGGTGCTGCTGGGGACCCGATGAGCCCCAGCACTGCAGATCTGGTGCTGCCAGGGACCAAATCCCAGCACCACGGTGGATCTAGCGCTGTGGGGAAGCCGATGAACCCTGGCACCGCAAAGGCCCCTGAAGCTCGGTGGCCCAGGCCAGCAGACAGGCCCGTGCCCCGCAGCTCCACGCTCGCTATTGCTGGGGCCACCAGCTGCCCCCAGAGACCAGGCCTGTGCTGGGACACAACGATCCACGCCCCAGGACAGAAACGGTGCGGGCAGCTGGGCACCGACGTGCCAGGCACTTCCATCCAGGCCCTGGAGCCTGATGGCTCCTGCCTGCAGCTGCGAGGGAAGCGGAAGGGCCCCGATGCCTAACCAGCGCAGTCCCTGCCAGGGCAAACGGCTGCCCGAACCAGACAGGCCTGGATGGCAAGCCAAGACGGTCCCGCGGGGCAGGCCTGCGCGGCTCTGCCAGAAACAAGCCAAGCGCCGTCCCCAGACACCGCGGGGCTGCCAAGTGCAGAGAGCAGGGCTACAGCCCAGCAGCCCAGGTGAGCCCGGCCAGGCAGGCAGTGCCCTCAGCCCCCAGGACCTGCCTTTGTGTCTGAGCTTTGTGCAAAGCGCCCAGATCAGTCCAACCTTCCCCCACCGGCACGCAGAGGAAGCACCGTCCCGGTGGGCCCACCCCTCCCTGGCAGCCCCGTGGCACCAGCTTGCTCCAACACGTTTCTCTTCAGCACCTCGCGGAGGCTCTCAGGCCTCTGGCTCAGCGCTAATCTTGGCCTCATTTGTACCCAGCTTGGCCCTGAATGAGGCCCCAGCAGAACATGCCCCCACCCCTCAACAGTCCACGAAGGGAAGGTCATCGCTGCTCCCTGGTGCAGCCAGATCTAGTGTCACTGCTCACAGCCTTCCCCCAGCACCGAACACAGCAGGGCAGGGCCCCCTCCTGCCCCACGTAGCTCTGCACCCTCCCACTGCTGCCAACACCCCGCCCTGGCGACAAAACCAGCTCTCCTGCAAGCCTTCAGGGCAGAGACTGTCCCCAGCTCACAGCGAGAACAGGGCAAAGCCTGGCCAGCACAAGCTCTTCAGTCCAGAAGAGACACAGATGCCGTGCCGCAGCAGCCCCAGGCTCCATGGGCGCTGCCGGGGCAGGCCACGCGAGCACGCGCGCATTTCAAGGCTCTAGGGCTCCCACAGCACCGGGGGGGACACGAGCTCTCACCTGACTGGCAGCAGCTTCGGCGGAGGGGGTGCGCTCGGCGCGGTGGTCTGGGGGGTGCCCTGGCAGGGGTCTCTCCACAGGAGAGTTCCTCCGGCGGTAGAAGAGGACATAGGCGTATCTGGTCACCACCTGGCTCTCGTCCACGGTGGTCACTGTGCTGTCATCGAAGAGCCGCCAGCCTGGGGAGAGGAGAGGAGAGGAGGGTCGGGTCAGGCGAGCCAGCCAGCTGCGGTGGCAGGAGAGGGGGCGGTGAGGCCGGCGGGTGCTCACCCACGTCGCTGCGCTGGCTGTTCTTGTCGTTAGGCAGGCGGGCGTACGCCGTGTAGTGCCCGCCAATCATGCCACCGTAGTGATTGATCACAGCGTACAGGTCATACATGGGCAGCTGCTGCTCGCCCTTCCGGCCGATGCAGAACTTGCTCAGGTCCAGACTCCTGGGGAGACACGCGGGGACAAGTTAGGGGCTGTCGGTGCCGGGGAGGGAGAAGCCAGGCTGCAGGGCAGCACAGGCAGGGCCATCCCAGGGCTCTCACCGGACAGGGAAGTCCACCATGTCATTGATCTTGTCCCTCCAGATGAAGCTGCGGAAGGAGAAGCGCTTGAGCTGGATGATGAGGACGTTGGGCAGGCGCCACAGCATCAGCTGCTTGGAGGCCTCGCGGTGCTGCTTGCACTTGGGGCAGTACCTAGGGGAGAACACGCTCGTTACCTGCGTGGAGAGAGAGCTCCAGGCCTCATGGCCTCTACCTGCCAAGCAGAGGGCCTGCAGACGGCATGTGGGAGGCCCAGGGCAGGCCAGCACAGCCCCACGGAGTGTTGGCTTTACTCCCTGCTGGCTTCTGGCCTCCCCTCCCAGCACGTGGGAAAGCCAGCCTGATGCTTCTGGCCGCCGAAAGAAACAGCGTGCAGGCCTGGGCAGCTCCTGGGAAACTCCCGCCGCCGCCTGGGCCCGCAGGCTGGAACCCACCACGCCGCCCTCCTCACCATGCTTCCTCCGGGGCCAGCACTTCGGGCTTGGTGAAGAGGTTGAGGCACTGCTCCAGGGTGAAGTGGCCCGCACGGGCGGCTTCGCTGGCCGAGCCCGGGTCCTCCACGCACTCCAGCTCCTTGGACTCCACCAACACAAACTCCTTGAGGCGCTCGTTATTCTTCCACACTAGAGCGAGGGAGCAGTCATCCGCCAGCTCCAGCGGGGTGTCGCCTGCGAAGGGGTGCACACCTCACACACCTGTCCCCAGGCTACAGCCAGGCCCCCTTGCCTGGGGCTAGGAGCGTTCAGGCCTGGCCCAGCTTGACACAGCAATGAGGCAGTGTTTCCAGGGTGCGAGCACCCCCAACGCCCGCAGCCAGCATCCCCACCCCAGGGCGGCAGAGTCCCGCAGCCAGGGCGGCAAGGCTGGCACAGCCCCTCCCTGCAGCGTCTCCCTCACCAGCACCCAGTGCGGGCACCCTGTTCAGATACGAGCACACACACATCACAGCTGCTCCGCGGCTGCAGGAGGTCGACAGAAACGGGTCTATTTGCTGAGGAGAGCAGATGAGTGTCGTAGGCAAGAGGAGCTCCCAGGGAACAGATTCACCACCCTGCCAGAGGCTAGGAGGGATGAAGGTGGAGCTCCCCTGAGCTCTGGACTCACCTTTATCTTCCAGCTTGTGCTCTTTATTGGCAGCGTCGATCTTGTTGATGTAGAACTGCGTGGCACGGGCACTCAGCGAGTCTGGAGTGTGCTGGTACCCAGGGATGGCAGCTGCAGACGGGCAGGGACAGATATTTGGTGGCATTGCCTGCCTGCCCTGCGTAGGGGCCAAGAATTTGCAGTGCCCCCACCCCCACCCCGCATGCTATGGCCTTGCAGGGACACAACCACGTGCCCTGTGTCCTTGACTATTTTTAGCAGGCGCCTGCCCCTGGCAAGCTGCGCTCCTCTTGCCTGCCTTGCCCCTTCACTGCACATTGCTGCCATCCTGAGACGAGTGCCTGGAAACGTGACAGCCAGGCAGCCGAGCGCGAGAGGCTGCTCCCGTGCAGTTGAGTCAGAGCGATGGGAACGCTGCACGCACAGGCCCGAGGGGCTCAGCCCGCACTGGGCTCTGCCCTGCCACGGGGCCACAGGGATTCGGCGGCTTCTGCCAGCCCCTGCCTTCCCGCCCCTCCCACCGCAGCATGACACCCCAGCCTCCTTGCAAGCCAGGTCTCTGCTCGGCCCTGTGGGCCTGCCAGGGCAAGGCAGCGCGTGGGCTGGCAGGCATTTCAGGTGGGGCTGCATTGCCAAACCAGGGCTCCTAGGGCCTGCCATACGTCCCCAGGGGTCTCTGGGGCCAGCCATGGAGGAAAAAGCCCTCCCTGGCTTGCCTGAAGGCTGTCTGAGCTCCTGGCACAGACAGAGAGGGGAAATACAGGCAGCACCGTGGCAGTGCCTGTGAAATCCCTGTCCTCTTACCTTCTGGCTTGAGGGCTCTCTCATAGGATGGCTCCTTCTCACAGCAGCTGTCGCTCTGTGACTCCATGTGCTCGGAGAAGCCCGAATCCAAGCTCAGCAGGGAACTCCTGGCCGCCAGCACCTTGCTCCTGACAGTGCCGGTGTCCCCCAGCTCAGGGTGCAGCTCGGGCACAGGTGGCGAGAGCGGGGGCTCCTGCGGGAGGCTGGGAGCCCTGTCCCCGTCCCCCAGCTCGGGGGCGGAGGTCGCTGCCGCACAGCTGCTCTTGGCTGGGGGCTCCAGCTTGTCCGGGAGCAGAGGCTGCAGCCCCTGCTCTGGCGACATCCGGCCCAGCTGGAACGGGGGCTGGAACACGCTGACCGAGTACCTGGGCAGGGAGGGGACAGTCAGAGCGGCCAGGCCCAGGCTGTGCCCTTTGCCGGGATGGGGCAGAAGCACCCCCTGCCTGGGCCCTTACCTCGCGTAGCCCTCCAGTAGCTGGGCCAGGCGGGCGTAGGTGAGGCGGGACTCCGGCACGCTGATGAGGAAGGGGAAGCCGATGTTCTCGGGGCGGCACGAAGCCTTGTGGTCTGGCCAGTGGGTTTTCTGACATGCCCTGTAACACACAGCCCCGCTGAACCCAGCGTCCGTGCCCACCCCCTGGGCACGCGCCCCTCCGGCCCTGCTGAGCTCATCCGGGACAAGCAGAGCCCTACAGCCCAGACTGGCCCCCTCCCGAAAGCCAGGCCTGTCTCTTCTCCTCTCAGCAGGCTGAGCTCTCCCATCCAGCCCTTCAACGCGGGAGACCCTCCCTCCCTGCCAGGCACCAAGCCAACTCACACGTTGCAGTAACCGACTCGATAGCACCTCGTGCAGCGCCTGAGCTTCTCGTCCTCCGACAGCTGCTTCTTCTGGCAGGCTGCACATTTGGCGACAGGGCCGCTGGGCACCTGCGGACGCTGCAGGAGAAGGAACCCGTTGGGCATGGAAGGGCACCTGGGCAGGGTGAGGCCCCTTGGCAGCCCCCTGCGCTTGCTGCAGCTGGTGGAACGGCGCTCACCAGGATGGGCACCAGCCCCTCCCCGGAGAGAGGGCTCCCAGGGCTGTGCGCTGGGCGCACAACAGCCAGCGCATCACCCTTTCACGCAGCCCTAGTGCTGCTCTCCCTCTCCTGCTCGGCCCCGCTTGCAGGCTCAGCCTCCCAGCAGTCCCCATCTCCCCCTTCCACCTACCTGCTGGACCTGCAGCTCCACCACCCGCTCCTTGGCCAACTCTGGGGACAGCACCTCAAAGCAGAGCAACAGGTCCGTGGGGGAGACGGTGTCCAGCGAGTGGGATGGCAGGAACATGCGGTGGAAGCGGTTCTTGATCACCTGCCGGGAAAGCAGCAGAGCAAGGCTGTGTGAGGGCTGCCCCGTGCTCACAGAGCTTTGCCCACCCTTCTGCTCTCCTGGAAAGCCACAGATGTGCCACCCCGCAGCAAGTGGTGGGGACAGCAGCACCTTGGGGACGCTGTGCTCAGCTCACTGCTCAGCCAGGGCAGGATGAACCTCTTCTGCCCCACTACAGTAGCCCAGCTCTCCTGAGCAGGGATCTGGCAGGCAGCACCCAGTGCATGATACATGACCACATGTTTTGTCCATGTTGGATCAGGGCAAGCAACTGCCTGTACGGACACTCCCTGCAGAGCTGTGAGACCCAGGGGCACCCATGGGAGCAGCTGTGTCCTGCTTCCCAGCTCAAGTGCTCTCACCTCTGCCAGGCGCAGGTTCTCTGGTTTCACACGCACGCTGTGGGCCACCGAGTCCAGTACCTCCATGGCACTGGAGTTTTCCTTGCTGATACTCACGAGGAACTGCCATGGAGGAAGCGCCATGTCAGTCATGCCACACCAAGGCATGCAGGTCTTGCTCATCACCAAGCTCCCTCCCCCCAGAGCAGGTGGTGTCCTTTACCTTAATAGGTTTCTTGTGCGGCTCTTTCGCGAAGTAGTAGACAGTCAGCACCTTCTGTTTTTGTGGGAGGGGCACCGGTAGGTACAGGAAGGGGTCGAAGGTGATGGACACCTGCAGAACCAAGAGCACGCTCAGCTGTGGGAAATGCCTGAACCCATGGCAGAGCCAAGATCCAGCCCTACCTAGCAGCCTGTGTTCTCTGGGAATCAGGGAATGGAGGCCTGAGCCTGCTGCACAGCCAGGACAGGGTGCAGAGCATCCAGAGCTGCCCTACCTTAGAGCACACTGGACACACCAGCTTGGATTTGTACTGGCCCTGGAACAGGTCCACGATGAAGGAGTCGTTCCTCATCTTGTGTCGCTGCCAGGCCTCCTCTGCTACCACCTGCGGGGAGAGGGAGGGCTCAGCACTACACTAAACCACACAGCTTTGCATCACTTGCCCTGTCCAGAGCAGCCAGGATTGCCCTGCAGCACCCAGTGCAGCACCAGCGGCGCTGGGGAGAGGTGCCCTCACCTCGTCAGGCCTCCCGTCCGAGTCAACTGTCTCTGTGTAGGGCTTGTTCTGGATGCGGTTGAGGTCCTCGTGCAGGCCGTCGAGCAGGAAGGCCATGAACTCCTGAGCATCGTGCTGGGCATAGCCCGTGAACTGGCTGGCCTTACTGGCCACGATTGCCTGGGGGAGCAGAGCAGTCAGGACCGGCTGGCAGCCCCCGGCAGCACTGCCTGCCCCACGCGCAAAGCCCGGCCGTGCGCACCCGCATCCAGCTGGCTCTCAGCGGCACTAGCACGGCAGCCACGTGCCCACGGAGGAGGGCCGGAGGCCCCCAGCCGAGCCGGGCCCGGCTGCTCCCAGGGAGCGCTGCTGCCTGCAGCCCTACCTTCAGCTTCGAGGGCTGGAAGGCATGGTGCGTGCCCTTCCACAGCGCCCGCAGCAGCATGGCGAAGCCGATGGCCAGGCGGCCCCCTGTGCCCAGCGGGTTGTTGTAGTTGATTTCCGACTCGAAGGACCGATCTGTAAAGGGACACAGGAGAGCGAGGGTGGCCTCTGGCTGCACCGTCCGAGCAGCAGGGCCCTGCTTGGCTCCAGGGGTGTGTGCTCACCATGGAAGTAGTCGCGCAGCTCCCGGGTGTTGGACAGGGACTGGATGACACTGTTCATGAAGCAAGTGTTGCCCAGGTTCACCAGTCCCGTGAAGCCAGGCAGGCACACCTTCTTCTTCTCGTCCTCGTCCTCCTCATCCTCCACGCTCTCGCTGCTCACTGGGCTGTGCGTCATCGGCGGCACCATGCATGTCGGCTTGGGCTGCCAAAGTAGAGCTGGGCATGAGGACGCTGCACTCCAGGAGCCTCTCCAGAAACACCAGAGGAACTTGACTGCCCGAGGCAGTACTGAGTTGGGCTGGAGTAGCCACACCACCCTCCCCACCTCCCACCAGGACTGGTGGGCTGTGGTTGTGGTTTGGTTGGCAGCCAGGCCAACCTGCCACCCCAAAACTGCCGGTTAGGGCTGGAGGACAGCCCTGCCTCCCCACTTGGCTCCTCTGGGAAGTCTGCCGGTCCCTGGAGCAGCACCAAGGAGGCAGTCCCACACCACAGGGGGGTCAAACATCCAGCTCACTCTCACCCCGAGGCCTCAAACCCAGTGCAGCCCCACTCACAGAGGGAATGTGTGGCTCTTGCTTCACTGCCACGTGCTCTGGGGCCGTACGGGCTGCCACTCCGTCCAGGCCCCCATCTTCCACACGCGGCTTCTCTTTGTCGCTGGCTCGGGCCTCTTCCTTGCTGGACAGGGGGTGCTGGTTACTGCCTGGCGGGCTCTTATCCAGCGGGGTAGGGCCTGTAGGCATGGCAACCTTTGCACCACCCACTGCACCTTAAAAAGGGGGAAGGGTGGGCCTGTGGTTAGCAGCACCGCGCGTGCAGGGGCAGCTGCCCACGGCAGGACTGATGCCGCGGAGGGCTCAGCCCATGCTCGCACACAGGCTCCCTCCCACTCCTCTCCCCCATGAGCAAGAGGAATGGCAGTGCCCTACCTCCAGCTTGCCCTACCCAAAATCCCTCTTGCCCGTGCCTGCTCAGCCCCTCTGCCTCCCCTCAACTGCCCAGCACCATCTGGCTGCTCCTGGCAGCAAGGAGGAACCAGGCCCATGCCCCACCAGGGCGCAGCAGGCAGGACAAGGAGAAGCCACGGTGCAGACCTCGTGCGGCCGGAGCTTCCAGCCCCCCCCAGCGCTGGCTGTGGCGTTTCTTCAGGCAGACGTTGATGCGAGACACTGTGAAGCTGTATGTGCACTTGTCCGGCTCAATAAGGTTCCTGCAAGACACGCAGCAGGTCAGGCGTGCACCGGGGCCCACCACGGCCTGACACGCTGAAGCCTCCACAAAGCAGGGCCATGTCCTCCAGGCAGGAGGGATGGGCAAGCATCAACCCCAAGGCGGGCCCCTGCGAAGCAGTGCAGAAACCCTCAACCCCGACCACATTGGGCACAGAGAGGGCAACTGTCCTGGCATGTCCATTCTGCTTGTCTCCACATGCTCAACCCTGCTGAGCATCAGGCCCAAAGTGCACACAGGCTGGCCTGGCTCAGCCCCCAAGAGCTCAACAACAGGCTGGGGGCGGGGGGGGAAATTGCAGGCAGTTTCACTGGGATTTCCATCCCTGCAAGCCACCACATTGAGTCAAGGCACCCCAGGCTTGGGATGTTAGTGCAGCACAGTACAAGGGAGACCCCCAGGCACAGTCAGAGGCATGGCCTGCACAGACTAGTCAGCTGGGACTGGCTCCTGCTCCAGCTCTGTGCTCTCTCCTCCCTCACCCTGGCATGGGCTGGAAAGGCAGGAGCAGTACCTGAGCTTCACCTGCCACCAGAACACGGTGTGGGGCCCACAGCCAGGATGGAGGCGAAGGAAGTTTGCGTCGCTGCAAAGAAATCAGAAGTGGATGAGAAAAAGTGAACAAACAGGCAGTTGTGCCGCAGCCGGGAGCTCTGCAGCAGCCTGGCGCCACCCCAGGGCCGGCCCACACCTCGTCTGGAACACCAGTGTGAAGTCCTGCTCCCGGAACAACACCTTGGACGTCTCCTTGTGGATCTCCTTCACGTAGACGTGCACCACCACCAGGTCATTGCCTTTCTCGTATGAGTCATTCTTCACAAAGGTCAGGCTCACTATGGGCTCTGGCTCTGTGAAGGGAAAGATGCAGGGAGAGATGTTACTTTCCTTGCATGCAGAGGCAGCACTGCAGGCTGGCCTGGGAGAGCGCCTGAGCAGGCGGACATTCCCAACCAGGCCAGCCTATGGATACTGACCCCTGAGCTGTGGCCACTCACCATCAGCTGCTGCTTCCAAGGCCACATCGTCCTTGGACCAGTCTCTCTTCTCGCTGTCTCTGCCCAGGGGAGGGGTGGCCGCTGGGATGGCCTTAGAGCTCTCTCCCAGGACAGGTGTGCAGTCCCGGCTCCGGGAGGCCTCACCTGGGTTGCCTGGCTGCAAGACTCTCTTCTCCACGCAGGTGGCAACGCAGTGGGGGAACACCTCTGTGGTGGCTGCGAGAGGCGGCATCTCCACAGGACCAGTCCCCTTTGCCAAAACTGCAGCCTGTCATGGCAGAGGGACATGGTGAGGAACAAACAACTCCGTCCCTGAGCTGTCCCAGTCCATCCCCCTGCAGCCCTTCTCTGCAACCTGCTCCTGTCACCAGGCAGTTATGGCCCCATGTTGTCTGCTTCCCCCATACGTCCCGTTTGCTTGGCTCAGTCCCATGTTAGCACACGGTCTCAAGCCAGAGCATGTGCTAAGCCCAGCGAGTGCTGGGTCCTCACGTCTGCAGCGGTGCCAGCTCTTGTCCTGTATTTCACCTCACCCTCCTGCTGGAGTCAGGCCCACATCAGGCCCCCCCCCCCCCCCCCCCCCCCCCCCCCCCCAGGATCCAGGAGCCCATATCATCTGGAGGGGTGCATCTCTGTGAGCAGCATCCCCTGCACAGGGGCTGAGGGAACAGGGGTGCCCCATCCAGCTGGGTCCTCTGGTACCTTCTCCAGTGGCGGTGCGATGTCTGTGAGGGCTGTGGGCACATCACCTTGGCCGGCTCTGCCATTGCGACGGCTGCCTGACCTCCCGCTGTGCCCTTTGCTGGGCTCCACGCTGCCAGTGACCCTGGCGTTTGGCTCCTCTTCAGTCGGAGCCACTTTGAGGTATACTGCCCGCTTGGCGCTGGGGCCGCTCTGCGTCCCTGGGCTGGCCGGGCTTTTCCCTCCCAGGGCCTCGCTTCTTCCCTGAGCACGCTTTGGGTTGGAGGGCTCCCGCCTGGACCTCGGCAGCTCGGTGCTTTCAACCCTCGGCTCTTCAGGGGCCACCTCTACAGCAGCAGCCTTCTCCTTCCCATTCTCCCAGCACGTGGCCCCTTTGGCCAGCTCTTTGGATCCATCTTTCCGTCTCTTCTGTGAACAGCAAGGCAGCGTGGTGGGAAGATATCCAGGCAGCTCACTCTTTGCCAGCCCCTCACCCTTTCAGGGGTTCCATACCCCAGCATATCAGAGGGAGAAATCTCACGTGGACCACAGCAGAGCCCTTGCTCCCCCTTCCCAGAGTACCCTGGGGCTCTGCTGCAGGACCTGGAGACTATGTGGCAGGGTGTGATGATACCTTCCCCTCCCAAGGGCAGAGGCAGCTGGGTCATTGCCCTGATGCAGCCTGTGGATGCAGGATGGGCCCCACAGAGCTCCCTGGGCAAGGACAGCTCAAGGGCAGGCAGTGAAACCATCACCCCAGCTCCAGCTCCCAGTTCTGCCAGGCTCCATAAAGTCTCCCAAAAGGCAGATGCTCCCCGCCTCACCAGAAGCGAAGTCCAGTTCTGGAGCGGGGTCTTCTTCTGAAGCACAAGCTGCAGGAAGTTGCCCTTCTTGCACTGGACCTTGCTGCAGGAGCTCTCAATCTCTTCGTAGAACTGACAGCTCCACTGGCGCCCATCTGCAAGCACAGAGGAACCACTCACGACAGCAGTCTGCCAACCCACGGCCCTGCTTTGCCGGCACCAAGGGAGCACTCAGCCAGGGCCGAAGGGGCTGCAGGCGGACTGCCGCCACGCTCCAGGAGCCTTCAGGGTAATGCCTGCTGCCTGGGGTCTGCTGCCGCACGTCTGGCTGGCTTCCTCCCTGGAGGGAAGGCCCTGGGTCTCCCTGCCCTCAGGAGCACAGCCCCTTCTCCAAGTAACACCCAGAGCTGACTCAGCCCCTTGACAAGACCCGGCTAGAACCACACAACCACCCCAGCGAGCGGGAGACAGGGTCGCATCCTGCATAGCAGTGGGCACTCGCTTGCTTAGTGCACAGAGGCCAACTCCTGTCCTCCCACACCCTGCATCCTTCTGCTTCTACACTGCTCTCCTATCAGTCCTGCCCGGTTGAAGCCGTGCCAGCTGACAGCACAGCAGTGCCTCAGGGGAGGGGAGATCTGTGAAGTGGCAGGTAAGTCTCCTCCCGAGGCAGAGGTTTTACACTTGCCTGGATCAGTCCCGTGCCTGACCCAGGGCCGTGCCAAGCCCTGCTGGAGAAGCGTTTGCAGCAGTCGCTCCGCTCCCCATACCTGGCAATTTGACCACACAATCAGTGTCGGTGAAAGCAGCGTCCACATCCTCCACTTTCAGAGCTCCACTGCCCAAATTCAGCTTGACGATGATCTCTTCATCATTCTGCTTCCAGTCCAGCAGCAGCTCTAGGAAGAGGGAGGAAGCATCACCCACTCACTGCGGCACGAGGCTGTGATGCCCCCGCCTTTGCTGAGGAGCACGAGCCTGAACACACGCTTAGCTGAACGGGACAGGCAGTACAGGGATCGCAGATCACGACAATAAACAGGACATTTACAATCCGCTCCAAAGAGGCCAAGAACGAGGGGCCAGAGCACACATTACAACAGGGCAGGTGAATCCCAGTGGGAATCAGAAAGATCAGAACAGCAGCGATGTTCTTGGCCCAGCCATGTGCAGCAGCAGTGGCTGGGAAGAATGGGTGGCTTCTGTTCATTATAAAGCAATTGCTGCTTTTCCAGGGAATGAGGAAGCCACAGAATTACTCTGGGGGATTCGAGCGGACTCTGACCACAATCAGAAATTGCAGCTTCCCCTTTGCATGTGCAAACCAAGCAGTCCAGCAGCAATTGCCAAGAGCACTGTATTCCTGCCAGAGGAAAACTGTTAACACGGCTGAAACACAGGCGGGCAAGCCAGTCTGGCAAGAACGTGGTATCCAGGGAGAAAACGGTGCAGCATCACTCTGCTGCATGCTGAATCCCCATCAGGTGTGGGCCAGGCTCCAGGTTTGGCCTTGTGGCATCCTGAAGTCTTCAAGTCAAAAAGCTGATATTTCCTTAATTTCAGATCAGATCAGGGCTAGCCTCTGTGGCAGGAGGGGCTCATGCTCTCTCTGTCCTCTGAGCAGGGGCCTGGAGCCAAAGCAGAAACCAGCCAGCGCTGCCTGCTGGGTGACACAGCTTGGGATCTTCCCAGCCCAACGTGACTTCAGCAAGAGGTCAGCAAACAAGCAGGGGGGATGCCTGCAGCAAGGGGTCCCAGGGCTGTGCTCAGTGGCACAGCGACACCCAAGTCAGAAGCAGCCTGTCACAGGCCTCTCCCTTGCAGACAGCCCCGCGCAGCCGCATGCACCCTCCTCTGCTTCTGGGACGGCTGCATCCTGTTAAGACAAACGCTGGGGCAAGGGAGTGCTCACGTTAGTGCTGCTCTACGCCAGGCCACAGGACCACGACAAGGTGAGAGCTGCAGATCCCTCGGCAAGGGCTCTCCACAGCCATGCACTGATAGCCAGCGCACACCTTGACTTACCCTCCTCTGAGTCCCTCTCCTGGGCAGTCTCAGCCTGCTCGAGCTCAGGGCAAGACACTAGTGGGCAGAGAAGCAGAGCACGAGTCTGTCATTCTGTCACTTCAGGGCACGGGCGAGCACTCTGATGCCCAAAACTTCACACATCACCTCCTTCTCCCACAAACCTCTGGTGAGGCCCTCGTTCTGCACGTGCTGCTTGGCAGAACCATTTCCCTCCTCTGCTTCCTCACACCTCCCCTTCCCCCCGAGCCCTGCCTGCAGCAGCACAGCAAGTCAGACCCCAGGACGGGCACTCCGGGCATACCACTGTACCTCAGTCTCGCCAGCACTATCAACAGAAGCGACAACATCACTACACCAGATGGTCAGTGCTGTTTTGAGACAAGTCTCACTGTGGAGCCTGTGGTAGCTGCGCTGTGCACGCCCCCTCGGTGAAGCAGGCTCCTCCTGCCCTCAATCTCCACCTGTACAGTTCTGCCCTTTGATCGATCCTACACAGTGAACCTGATGTTTGGCTCTGTTCAAACCAATTTTGCCATAGCCAGAGAACCATGCACCCAGCATACCCATTACTGCACAACCTGCTGATGTCTGCAGCTGAAATTTTCTGCCAGATTAGACTACAGAACCAAACTGACCTGACACCTAATCCCTGCTCCCTGCTGGATTACTGCTGAGACCCAGAAGCATCTCAGGGTCTGCTCCACCCCCAAAGGGTGCAAGCTGTGCCAAGCAAGAGGCATGAGGTGACAGCACCTTGTCCTGAAGCACAGAACCAGCAGCAACGCCCAGCAGGGAAAAGCAGACGCACGGGAGCTGGGGTTTGCACTTTAGAGCACTCAGAGGGCTGTCACTGCCTGTCTTGACCGGCTACAAACCAGTCACAAACCACAACAAATCTCTGTTGGCCACTGTGATCACCAGTGCAAAGGCGCTGGCGGCGCTGCCAGAGTGAGAAGCGCTGCAGTGGCACTGCCTGGGAGATCTCCCAGCACCACCACCTGGCACAGCCAGAGCAGCCCGACTGCTCCAGGCCCTCCCTGCCGCGGCACAAAAGGCCTGGAGGCACCACGGCCCACACCACGGCGCCTGCAAAGGCAGCAGCTGCTCCGCGTCAGACAGCGCAGAGGGTCATGCCCCGTCTGAAACACAGCACAGATCTCGCGGTGAGGGAAGAAGGCAACACTGCTCTCTCCACGCCGTGGTTTGACATTGGGCACTGCATCCTACCATTATAGCACAGAGCTCAGCAAGCACTCTTTTACCTTGGCCTATAAAACACCGTATTATTTTGAGGTTACAGTAGTCATAATGGAGTAAGGCAGGCAAATCAAGCAATTTGCCAGGGCTGCAGCGTTGCCGGAGGAACCCTTGTCTGCGTCCCACCTGCAGGCATTGCCTGCCCAGCACAGATGCCTGCACTGAAGCCACAATTTTGTCATTGGTACGCAGCAGCTATGAAGGGAATTACTCCAAAGCAACCATTTCACTTACGCCACACCTTGCCCTGACAGAGAATCTGAAGTAAGGGCCCCACCCACGGCCCTGCGTTGGGCATGCTGTCAGCACTCAGGTCCGGCCTCGTAGCAACTGGCCTTCGCAAACAGGTCGGGAAGCGGTAACATGTCCGGCTGCAAGAGCACCTGCAGGCTTCAATCCCACTCCCTCTGCATGAGGGCAGCTTGACCCCACCCAGAAACAGTATCTAGAGTCCAGCCTAGAAACAGCCACCAAGATCAACTCCAAGCTTAAGCTAACACGGAAGTGGGTCTGACCTGCCCTCACATACCTGGGGCTAAGCAGCACCTGAAAAAAGGAGGTTACAGGTCCAGGGAGGACAGCGTGCCAAAGAGGATCCCACGGTACGCGGGTTACAATCAGCCACAGGAAGCGATTAGTTAAATCTGCTTATCCCGCAGCAGATGGCTGTGAGACTCCTACCCTCAGGGCCCAGGAACCATCACACTGAGCCTGCTCACAGCAGTGCTGCCAAGGGGCTCTCACCTTCCTTGCTCTCCTGGTTGGCTCGATCCTTCTGCTTCTTCTTGTTGGTGGCATCATCCAAGCCCCGAGATACTCTCCTCTGGCCAGGGGCATTGGCGCTGCTGGACATTTTCAGCCGTTTGGATGACACAAACGGCCCACCGGGGTCGGTAATGGAGTCTGGGTCAGGGGTGCGACGTTTTCTTCCTGGCCCAGCTATCTTGGCGACTCTCTGTGGTCAAACTCTCTGGCAAGGAACTAGTGGCCTAAAGAGAAGAGAGAAGAAGCATGGCTAGAGCTGATGGAGAAAGCCCAACAGCATTAGGCTCCACTTTCTGCCCCAGTGCCAGACTTTCCCAGGGTCAATGCTCTCACACAACCTTCCCTGTAGCATTTATGGAAAGCACCACACAAAACACTCAGCAAGGAAACCTACCTCATCACAGCTGTTACGATGCTTACTGCCAAAAGCACAGGCTTGCCAAAGCTTCTAAGATACAACCAGGGGTCTTCTGTATGTGACACACATTAAAAGCCTGGAAAGCAACTGTCAAGCTCACGGATCCCACTACAGCAATCCTGGCCCCAAGAAAATACAGGCTCCAACAACACCCTGAGGCAAAGCTGAGCATGAGGCAAAGGGGAGGCCCTGAGCTGCAAAAGGAAACCTCTAGGATCAACAGGGACAGGCTGCCCCATGGCTTGGGGCACCAGTGCAGGTCATTTGAGTAAAACAGTGCCCCATATAAGAAGGCGGGAGTGGGAGAGAGTAACGCCCTAAGAAGGAAGAAAGCAGAGCAGCACCAGGCTCGGGGCAGCCTCCTGTGACGAGGAAAGCAGAGCTCTGGCAAGAGGAGAACTCCTCCCCCTCCACCCACCAGCTGGGAGCTTAACCAGCAGGACTGCACCTTGCATATTCATCTCCCAGTCGATTTACAGACAGCGCCAGCGGGGGCCAGGCCTGGAAACAAGACACCTCTGCTCCGCATGCCTCGGGAGAGGGCAGGGCATGCCCTCCGGCCGGCTCGCCCGGCCCCCTCGGCCATGACCTCCCAGGCGGAGCCCCAGATCCCCGACAGGCTTTAGGAGCCGCCTGGTCTCGGTTTCACTCTCCGGTTTCACTCTCTGGCGTTCAGGCTGTGACGGAGCAGAGCCAGGACAACCCACTGAAAACAGCCTGGCCCAAGGTCCCTCCATAGACAGGGCTGACAGCAGAGCGCTGGGAAGGCTCTCCTCGCCACACTGGCTGCACGCCCCGCTCAAGCAGCGCGGGCACCGCAAGCCCTTCTGCAGGGATTTGCTCCCGGGGGAGCAGACCAGCTGGATCCATCCTGCCCACCCCCAGGTCCCAGCAGCCACAGCAGCAGCTCCCAGGCTGCAGCGCACGGTGTCACACCTCCTCCTACGGCCCTGGTAGCATCTGAGGACACGGAGCTGAGCCTGGCAGCATCCTGGCACAGCACGCCTCCGCTGAACCTGCCTCTCCTACAGCGGGAGGAGAGACGCGCACCTTGGCAACGCCCCGTCCTGTCGCAGCAACTGCACCCACAACGCACACATATCACACACACACCAGGCACAGTCCCGACAGCCCCATCCAGGCACAGCCTGGGGCAGGACACACCTCCAGGGGAAGCGTTAGGTCAAGCGGAGCACGCCGGCGGCTTTGCGCAGCCCGCGAGCGCTTGGGGCATTCAAGTTCTCAAAACGTTCGCAGCAACAAGTAGCCACAAACTTCCAGTCACAGCCGCGAACTGCGAAGGACCCCGAAGAGCAAGGCAATCCTCCTCTTCGCACAGCTCTGGCAAACCCAGCTCAGCGACAGGCTTTGCACCCAAACCATTGCTCTTCAGGCAAACCCTACCCCAGGAACCAAGAACCACCGCAGCCACCTGACAACGCCAAGCGCTAAGTCTACCCTGCCCGGCTGGCACAGACAACTCACGCAGCTGTGACCGGAGACGGGAACGCTGAGCAGGGCAGCGCTGCCCCGCAGAGGGATGAGGACAGATGGGGGGGGCAGCAGCGCATCCCCAAGGTGCAGCACGCGCTGCGTCTCCTGTAACACTGCGGTGATTCTGGCTGAACTGGGTGGAGTCCGAAGGGTCCCTTGCAGTTGTGAACACCACCGCGGTCAGCAGGACTGACCACCCTAGCGCTGGCAGACCACCGATCACACTATCATCTCTCAGCTCCAGGCCCCAGTAACACCGAGACAGGTCAGCTACGAAATGATTCCCAGCACTGTAAAAGCTAACCTGGACTCGGCAACTGCGGGGAAGCTTTCCCGGCTGAACCTCTTCGCCTATAGGGCAAAAACCCCAGGAAGAACAGGAAACGAGCAGCGGTAGTTGCTCTGCACAGGGCCAAGCTAGGCTCCATTGCCTCCGAAGGGTGGCATGAGGATAACCGCTAAACAGGCTGGCAGCAAGCCCCAAGAAGGGCTCTACCAGTGTGGTAGCACTCCTCCTCCTTCCCCAGACCAGGTGAAGGGAGAGCCAGAAGGGTCGATGTGTCTGTTTTGATTCTCAGTCACTCCCTGGAGAAGTCTGCTACTCTCATGCCCGACTGCAGGCTTAACCCCCTCGGGCACTTTGCTGACAAGTATTTCTAACAGAAGACAGGAATCAAGCAGGGCTGGGGCTTTGCTTGATTTTTGCCAGAATACTGATCACAAACTGAGGCCGTGCTGGGCACCCCGTGGTTTCAGACAGGTGCAAACAAAGCATAGCTTATTCTGATTGATTTATTCTAATTCTTGAGACTTTCTCCTGATCTGCAATCAGGAAACGTGTAGCATAGTGAGATATTCAGCAGCCAAGTGTCCAGGGGCACAGGATTTTTGGCATTGCTATTACAAATATATTAGCTCTGTGGGAGATGCTGCAGGGGAGAGATGGTGAAACTCCCCTGGCTAAATGCTATATATACCTTTGAGAAACACCTGATGGGCTGTGCATTAGTTTAAAAAAATCTTACACAACACTTCCACAAGCACTTTAAGCCGAGAAAGCCTGGCATTATTGCTAAAAGAAGCGGTACTGCTTTCCTCTCTCCTCACCCATGCTCTGTGTCAGTGCAAGCACCACGTGGCTGCAGGGCACACCAGATCAGGAACCCCCCCAGACTGAAACTGCTTTTCGCCAAATTTCTTTTAGCCTAGATCAGTTCCCCAACCTCGTTCACCATGTGGCTGCACAAATGTTTGTACCGGCCCAAGGAAAGGGTGAGCAAGGGGATGGCACCAAGCGGCTGGGGAGAACTGGATCCCCTCCTCCCACAGCAGTGCCAGACGGGGCTAGTTCAAACTGCTCTTTGAACAACAGCAGAAGGTGCACAATGAGATGTAGCTTGCCAAATGTGTTTGGAGCGTGTTTAGCCCTTAGCAAGGGAAAGTTTCCTTATTTCTCTTCTACAGCATCTCCCCCTCAATGCTCCAAGGCCTTTACTGGAGAGCAATGGAGAAGGCTCTCCATCCCCCCCATCTTCTGCCTTCCAATGACTTCTGAATCCTCCACATCTTTAATACGGCTGGACAATGATACTTCCCTCAGGCAAGCAAATACGTCTGGCATCTTCTGCTTCTTGTCCCCCAGAGGGATCAAAAGTCTTGAAACTTAAACCCATTTCTTATTTCAGTTTCACAGCACGCCTGATATGCAGACTGAGCCAAGCACAGAGCCACTCTGAACAGCCACATGCAACGCTTCCATTCTTGCAAAAAATACCAGGTCCCTGAAGCACTGTGACAGCAATGAGCCCTTCTAGCAGTGCTGTGTGGGGAGCCCAGCTCCCCCGGCCCCTCCTGGGCGTCTGCCTGGCCTCACACGTTTGGAGAGGGGAAAAGGGCCTGGGAACGAGCTTCTGCTGAGCTGCCCTGGGCTCCCACACCCAGCAAGTGCAGCGCAGGCCTGCACAGCGCCCAGGCAGCAACCCCACGGCTCCTTCCAGCTGTGCCAGGAGGCTCCTGAGCTCCGCCCCCGTCACCAGCCCCGCTGTGACCCACAGCCTTGCTGCTGAGCTGCCCCACACTGCCTCCCCCCACCTGCGCTGACCTCCTGCCTCCATGCTGTCCTGCACCACCCCCAAATTCCCCCAATCTCTGCCCACTCCCACACTGCCAGCCCCTGCCCTCCGCCACACAGCTTCTCACCCCACAGTACGGCACCCCCAGCTTCTCCCTGCCCAGTCCTCAGCTCCTGCCCCTTGCCCCACACTGCTCTCCCCACGCTGCCCCCCAGATCCCGCCTCGGTGCTGTCTCAGCCCCCCACCTCCTACCTATCACCCCACATTTCCCCCGCGCACTGCCCCAGTTCCTGCTCCTCCCCCCACGCTGCCCCCAGCTCCCACCTCATCTCCTGCCACTCGCCCCACGCTGCCCGCCAGGTCCTGCCCCATTGCCCACACGGCTCCTGGTCCCCCTCTGCTCCCCCCGCGCTGCCCCCCAGCTCCCACCTATCGCCCCACATTGCCCCCGATCCCCTCTCCCTTGCCCCGCGCTGCCCGCCTCCTGCCCCACGGCCCGCCCCACGCTGCCCCGCTGCCCCCGCGGCCGCCGCTCCGGCCCCGCGCGGCCCCCCGCGGCCCGGCCGCCGCCGCCGCACTCACGGCCGCCCCGCCCGCCGCTCCGGTCTGTTTTGTTTCGAGCCGAAGTTCCGAGCGGGCCGACTCAGGAGACAGGCCCGAGCCCGTGACGCACTTCCGGAAGCCGGTTCACGAGACCACGTGACGCGGGAGCGTGTGTTGGGGGGAAGCGGTCATGTGACCCGAGCTGGGGGCCGGCCGCTAGCCCGACCCCCTCCCCGGGCCGGTGCCTGGCACGGCGGCGCCATGGCAACGACGCCGGCGGTGACGCCATCGCGGCGCCGGCGGGGCGACCCGCCCCCAAGGGCGGGCAAAGGCGCGACCCCTGGCCCCGGGCGCTGCCGGCGGCGTCGCCATGGCAACGGGCCCGGCGGCGCGGCGGCCTGGTCGCGCGGCACTAACTGCCAACGGCCAACGGCCCCGCACTGTCACTGCCCCACTGCCAAGCCCCAGCCCCACCCTGTCACCTGCCCCACTGCCGACCCCCAGCTCCACTCTGTCACCTGCCCCACTGCCGACCCCCAGCCCCACTCTGTCACCTGCCCCACTGCCATCCCCTGGCCCCACACTCTCACTGCCCCACACCTACAGTGCATCACCCACCCCACTGCCAACCCCCAGCCCCACAGTCATCTGCCCCACTGCCAACCCCCCGCCCCCCACTGTCACCCTGCCCCCCACTGTCACCCTGCTGCAGTGTCACCCACCCCACTGCCAACTGCCAGCCCCGCACTGTCACCTTGCCCTACAGTGTGCCACCCAGCCCCACATTGTCATCCACCCCACAGTCACCTACCCTACAGCTAACCCCTAACCCTACAAAATCACTCCCTTGCAGTGTCACCCATCCCACAGCCAACCCCCAGCCCCGGTGTCACCTGCCCCACACTGTCACCCTCCCCCACACCATGTCATCCTGCCTCACGCTGTCAACCCGCCCCACAGTCCACCCCCAGGCCCTAATGTGTCCCCCTGCCCCACAGCGTCGCCTGCCCCACAACAGGACACCAGCCCTTCACCGCCACCCTACAGCACAGCCAGCCCCCAGCCCCGCAGCATGTCCCCAGCCCCCCACGGCCCCATGCCCAGCGCGGGGCCTGCGCACCAACAGCCATCGCAGGGACGCGGGCAGCCTCATGCTGTAGCTTTATTCACAGGTGTGAGCGGCGCCGCGGGGACCCCAGTGCCCACCGGCGGCACGGGGCAGCGACACGGCCCCATGGGGCGTGTGGGGTTGGGCTGGCGCAGCGCTCACTGGCAGGTGTTGTAGATCTGGACCTGCTGGTTGATGGTGGCCAAGATGTCCCTCATCCTGGCCTCCAGCCCGTCCAGCTGGGCTGCCTTGGCGTCCAGCACCCGCTCGTTCTGCTCGTAGGCCTCCTCCAGTGCTGGGGAGACGGGGAAGGACGGGGGTCAGCGCGGCGCCGCCGACCCGGCCCCTGGCCCCGCGCCCGGCCCCGGCCACCGCCTCACCTCGGAGGCGCTGCAGCTTGCTCTGCGCCTCGTGCAGCAGCCCGGCGGCCTCAGCACGCAGCTGGTCCGCCCGGCTCCCCGCCTGCAGCGCGCCCTGCGCCCGGTGCTGCACCAGCTCCTGCGCCGTCCGGTACCGGTCCCGCAGGTGCCCCTCTAGCAGCTGCCGTGCGAGAGGGGAGCGTCAGCACCACCGCCGCCCCCGACCTGCCGCACGCCCCCGGCCGTCCCCGGCGTGCTTGCCTGCTTGGCCTCGTCGGCTCGGGCCTGCGCGCCGCCAGCCGTGTCCTCTGCTCGCGCGGCTGCCAGGCTGTTGTTGGCTCGCTTCACCTTCAGGGCGTCCACCTGCCGGTCCAGGAGCCCGACCCGCTCCATGGCGCTGGCCAGCTGCTGCTCCGCGTTCGCTGCCTGGGCCTGGATCTGGGCACCGGCGCGATCAGGATGCCCATGTGGCGGGGATAGATGCCACCAGGGCGCCCATGCAGCGGGAATGGACACCGTGAGGGTGTCCATGCAGGAGGGACGGACACTACCAGGGTACCCAGAGACCAAAGACAGACACTGTCAGGGAACCCACACAGTGCGGAAGGACACCATGAGGGTGGCCACATGGTGGGGACCAATGGCATGAGGGTGCCCTATGGCAGGGACGGACACCAACAGGGTGCCCACATGGTGAGAATGGACACCATCAGGGCGTCTGTGTACCAGGGACAGACACCATCAGGTTGCCCATAGACCAAAGGTGCACACTATCAGGGTGCCCACACAGTAGGAAAGGACACCATGAGGTGGCCCACATGGTGGGACCAATACAATCAGGGTGCCCCATGGCAGAGCTGGACACTGCAAGGATACCCACAGACCAAGGACGGACATTGTCAAGAAGCTCACACAGTTGAAAAGGACACCATGAGATTGCCCGCATGGTGGAGACTGATGGCAGGAGGGTGCCCGAGGGCTGGGAGGGACACGGCCAAGGTCTCCATGGGCCAGAGACCAACACCATCAGGGTGCTGGGGTGGTGGGGACGGGGCTATGCTCATTCCTGCGGGACAGAGGCTGCAGGGAGCTAGGAGGAGACCCTTACCGCGCCGAGTGCTCTCTCGCTGTGCTGGATGTCGCTGGTGGCACTGCGGATGGCGTGCTCAGCTGTGCCCTGGGCTTGCTGAGCCTCCTCCAGTGCCTGCCGCACCGCCTTGGCTGTGCTCCTCACGCCCTCTGCCCGCGACCTGCAGCCGGGGCGGCCGCAGCCTCAGCACCTGCTGGGGCTGGGATCTCTGGCGGGGCTGCGTCCCCCTGGCGCGCATCCTGGCCCCGCGCTCACCTGGCCCTCTGGGCGTCCTGCAGCAGCTGCCCGGCCTGGCGCACATCACCAGCCGTCTGCTCCAGGATGGCGTCCACGCTGGCCAGGCCGCGCACCCGCGCCTTGATCTCCTCGGCCAGCCGGTGGATCTGGGCCGGCGAGGCGGGGAGCGACAGCTCCAGCACCCGGCTGGCCACCACCTCGATGCTCTCGGGGTCGGCCCCCTCCTCTGCGGGCAGGAGCCGTCAGTGCTGCGTGGCACCCCAGGGCAGAGGGGCGCAGGGCTGGGGACGCTAGGGCTGGGGACGCCCAGGAGGTGCAGGTGGACAGGGGAGGTGATGCTGGGTGGCAGGGAGGGGGCAGGGAGGGGGCAGGGAGGGGCAGGGGGGCAGGGGATTTGGGGGCAGTGCTGGGCGATGCAGTGCAGGGTTGTACAGTCCACATGCAGTGTAGGGGCCGCGTGGTGCTGTGCAAGGCGGTGCGGAGCCATGCAGTGCTGGGCAGGGGCCGCCAGCCCCCGCAGCATGCCGCCACTCACGGCTCAGGAAGGCCTTGACATGGCTGATGAGCTCCCGCAGCTCCTTGTTGGAGCGCTCCACGCGGGCCCTGGTCTGGTTCGCCTTGTCCAGGGCCGCCTGCGCCCGGAGCCGGGCCTCATCCGCCTTCCCCTTGGCCTCGGCCACCTGGGCAAGGGGCAGAGACACTCAGCGCCCGGCAGGCACGGCCCAGTGCTCGCCGGCCCCGCAGCACCCACCTTGTGGGACAGTTGGGCCACGTCACTGGCGGCCCGCTGCAGCTCCTCCCGGGCATGGCGTGCCCGGTCCAGCGCGCTGTCGGCCGTGGACACAGCCCCGCCGCAGCTCAGGCCCCCGCAGCGCCGTCCCCCGTCCTCGTCCCGGCACCCGGCTCCTCCGCAGGGGCTCTCGGAGCAGGGCACATCGGCCATGGCCCCGCACACCTGCAAGGCAGCGCAGGCTCGAGGCGGTTTGGGGCGCCATCCCCGTCCCTGCCCCGCGCCCCTCACCTTCTCATTGAGCGGGTGCAGGCTCAGCGCCTGCGCCCGCGCCGCCAGCTCCGTCAGCGCCCGTCGGCTGGCTGCATTGTGCCGGTTGAAGTCATCCCGGCGGCCGGCCAGGAGCTGCTCCGTGTGGTGCCGTGTGGACGCCGAGGCACTGACGGGACCGTGCGGGGCGCGGGTGGCGGCGTCCACGCGGTGCTCAGCATCCCTCGACTCCGCGTGCGACTGGCGGATGCTGTCATAGGCGCCTGGGGGGCGGCACGGGTGCCATGAGACCCCCGGCCGTGGCCCTGCCACCCCGGCGCGGCCCCTGGCGTGGCTCACCGAGGAAGTTGGAGGTCTTGAGGGCGTGCAGCCGCTGGCCCAGCTCCTGCAGGCTGTGGTTGAGGGCGCGGGCGCCCCGGTCCACGGTGCTCAGCGCATGGCTGGCGTTGAAGTTGGCGTCCTGCGCGGCCGTCAGCTCGCCCTCCAGCCGTGTCAGCCTCTCCGTGGCCTCCCCAATCTGCTGCCTGCGAGGCCAAGGGGGTGAAAACCCACCGCTGGGGCTGCCCCGGGGACCCACGCCCGGTGCCGGCACTCACCGCAGCCCATCCACGGTGCGCATTAGGTGGGTGGCGGCGGCTGCCGTGGCGTTGCGGGCGGCAACGACGGCCTGCGCGGTGGCCAGGCTCTCCTGCAGCCGGCGGAAGGTGCCCTCGAAGGCGCCGGCAGCGCCAGCGTGCTGCAGGAGGCTGGCCCGCTGCGCCAGCGCCCGGGTGCGGGCGGCCAGGTCCTGCACCACGCGGTCCCAGTCCCCGAAGCAGGGGTGGCAGGGCTGGCAGGTGGGGAAGGCGCCGGCGAAGCCACGAGCGCACTGGTCACAGCGGACGCCCGAGACGCCGGGCCGGCAGTCGCAGTGCCCGCTGCCGCGGTGGCACTGGGTGCCGGCCACGCCGCGGGGGTCGCAGTCGCAGGCTGCGGGGGGAGAGGGCGTCAGGGCACCGTGGGGCTTGGCGGGTGGCCACTCCCCCCGCGCCGGCCCCAACTCTCACCTCGGCACTGCTGCTGCGGGTCGCCCCAGTGGTTCTCCTGGCAGTCGGCGCAGGTCCGGCCACCGAAGCCCGGCCGGCACGAGCACTGCCCCGTGAACTGAAAGACACGTCGAGGCCGAGGCTGGCACCGCCGCCACGCGCCCCTGGCCCCCGGCATCCCCATCACCCGTCCCTGGGGCGTCTCACCTGGTTGCAGGCGGGTGACAGGGCGTGCTGGGGGTGGCAGGCGCAGGGCTCGCAGCCCTGCCCGCTGCCCAGGTTCCAGAAGTTGGGGCTGCAGCGGTCGCAGCTCTGGCCCTCCACGTGGGGCAGGCAGCGGCACTGCCCGCTGCGCCCGTCGCACTGGCACTGCTGTGGCCCACAGGTGCTGGGGTCAGTGCCCAGTGTGTTGCAGGAGCAACCTGGAACCGGACGGGGGCTGAGTACCGGGTGGGGGTGGACAGGGATGGGGGTGGAGATGGGATGGGGACAGGGATGGGATGAGGACATAGATGGGGACGGAGATGAGCACGGGACCCCTGCAGCGTGCATGGGCAGGGGGAGCTGCGGGTGCACAGGGTCCCTGGGGATGTGCCGGGCCCTGGAGCGGAGCTGGAGGTGGCTCGGTGGGCAGCGCGGGTACTCACGCCTGCAGCTGTGCCGCGTGGCGTCCCCGTAGTAGCCGGGCTGGCACTCGGCGCAGCGGGGCCCCGCCGTGTTGTAGAGGCAGCGCAGGCAGCGCCCCGTGCGCCGGTCGCAGGCCTCTGGGTCGGTCACGTCGATGTTGTCGTGGCACTGGCAGGGCAGGCAGCGCCCGCCGAGCTGCAGCGGGTCCCCGTAGTACCCAGGTGCACACTCATCACAGCGGGGACCTGCCGGCACAGGGAGCTGGGCAGCACCCGGAGCTGGGGGGGGAACCTGGCCGCCACCGCGGGGCGCCCCGAGGGCTGGCACCCACCTGTGTACCCAGGGCTGCAGTGGCAGACGATCTGCTGGGACTGCCCGTCCTGGTGGCAGGAGGCTGCGAAGTGGCGGCTGCTGCTGGGCCCCTCGGGGCAGGGGCAGGGCCGGCAGTGCTGGCCCGAGCCCAGCGCCGGGTTCCCGAAGTGCCCGGCTGCGCACCTGGGGACGGGCGGTGAGTGGGGGCCGGGGCCGCCAGTGGCACCGTGCCCCGGCCCAGGCAGGCGCCCCGCGGCGCCCCGCTTACCGCTGGCACCTCTCGCCGTCCGTGTGGTCGCGGCAGCGCAGGCAGCTGCCCGTGCGGGGGTCGCAGTCCTCGGCGTGCCCGTTGCACTGGCAGGGCCGGCAGGCGGGGAAGCCCCAGTGGCCCGGCTGGCAGCGGTCGCAGCGCAGCCCGTGGGCGCCCTCGCGGCAGGCGCACTGCCCCGTGGCGCCGTCGCAGATGCCGCTCACCGACCCCTGGCTGCTGCACTGGCAGGCTGCGGGGCAGGGCGCCGAGAGCGTCTGCCTGGGGCCGCCGCGGAGCGTCCCCGTCCATGCACCCCCGCGGAGCTGCCCCGCTCCTCTGCTGCGCACTCACCTCGGCACCCGCCGGGCCCGAAGCCGAAGGTGCCCGGGGAGCAGCGGTGGCAGCGGCGTCCCACCACGTTGGCTTTGCACTGGCACTGCCCGCCCTGGGGCCGGCACTCGGCGCTGAGCGAGCCCTGGGGGTCGCAGAGGCAGGCTGCGGGCAGAGCGCGGCATGAGCGCGGTGGCCCCAGCGCCGTGGGGAACACGCGCTGGGTGAGTGGGGCCGGACTCACGCAGCGCCCCGTCGTGCAGGATGGCCGACAGGCTGCTGAGGAGGCTGGAGCACGGCTCGGCCACGGGCGACGGCCCCACGGCATGGAAGTGCTGGGCGCAACGGTACCGCTCGAAGGTCTCCCGACGCCCCATGGCGCTGGGGTCGCCCACGGTGAACATCTCCAGGGAGGAGTAACGCGGCAGGAGCACCAGCTGGGCCGAGAGGGAATCAGGACACCACGCGCATCCCTCCCCTCATGCCCTACAGATGCATCCCATGCACAACGCAGCTGCCCCGTGCACCCTGCACGGCTCCCTGCCTGCTCCACGCCACACCCCATGCATGGCCCAGCCGCTCCGTGCTCCCTGCACAGCACCCACAGCCAGGTGCCCCACTGGGTGCTGCCCCTCGCCCTGCTGCCCAGAGCCCCTCACCGAGTCGATGAGCACGCTGGCGGTTGGCGGCTCTTGCCGGGCCGTGGCGCAGCCCAGCTCCAGGCGGAGGGTGTAGGAGACGCCCTGCTCCAGGCACACGGGCTGGGGCAGCACCACATACCTGCGGGGCAGCAGAAGGGGGGCAAGGGCAGCCGGGGGCCTCCTGCCCCCCAGCACCCCACGCTATAGGGACACTCACCTGGCACCGGACGGGAGGCTGGTGGAGAGCTGGTCGTCGGCCGGGATGGTGTTTCCGCAGGGGCTGCTGGCGGAGACGGGGCTGGGGCGCAGCACCCGCAGCCTCACCTCCTTCCAGGGCTCCGGGTGCTGCAGGCAGAGAACGGGGCACTCGCTGCACCGAAGGCCTAGCCAGCCAGGGCTGCCCGCAGCCCCTCGGCTGGGAACGCGGCTCAGCCTCCCCGGCCGAGGCTCACCTGGGGCTCGTAGCGGATGACCACGTCATACTCCATGGAGAAGGGCACGTTGCTCACGTGAAACTCCACCGAGCTGCCCTCCAGCACGCGGGCAAAGCCTGTCCCCGTCCACGAGGCCGGGCGCCCCGCGGGGGGCTCGCGCTCCACCACCGAGCCCTGGGGCGAGGAGCAGCCGTGAGACGAGACCCCGCCGGGTGCCTTGGCCGCAGGCATCCCTCTGCATGGGCACCCCGCTGCGGGAGAGGGTGCCTACCGGCCTGGGGACCCTGCAGCTCCCCACGGCGCCCAGCCTGCCCTGGGGTCCCCTGCACAGCTTTGCCCCTCACCTGCTGCAGCCGGGCATCCTCAGCCTCGTAGGTGTAGTGGTCCAGGTTGATGCGGTAGAAACCGGGCTCCACCTGGCCGCACTGCCGTCCCACCATGTGGCTGCGGCACCGGCACTGCCCCGTCTCCATGGCACACCTGGCACGCCGACGGCACCGTCAGTGCTGAGCCCGGCACTCCGGGGGGCTGCGTGCCGGCAGGGCGCCCCGCCACTGCCCCCCGCCCAAACTTACAGGTTGTCGCGGGCGCCTCCCACGTCGCAGTTGCAGGGCCGGCACCCGGGGAGGTCGTGGCTCAGCGCCCAGTGCTCAGGCTGCAGGCAGCGAGAGCGTCAGCGAGCGCCTGGCTCCAACGCTGTGTCCCCGAGCACCGTGCACGGTCCCCAGGCAGCTGTGCAAGCAGCTGTGCAAGGTCCCCGAGCACCGTGCACAGCCCCGGGGCAGCCGTGCGCAGCCCCGCTCACCAGGCACTGGTCGCAGTTGCGCCCGGTCACCAGCCGCTTGCAGAGGCAGTCGCCGCTGACGGGGTCGCACCGGCTGCCCTCGGCCACGGTGCCGCGGGGGTCACACCGGCACCCTGCGCAGAAAGCCAGCGGCGTCCGGCAGGGCCGAGCCACGGGCCGGGCCCCAGCGCCCGCGGGAGCCAGCACCGCCGGCGGTACCTACGCTGGCAGCCCTGCGGGTTGGCGGCGCTGAGCCCGAAGAAGCCGGGCTTGCAGCGGTCGCAGCGGGGGCCCTGCACGTGCTCCTTGCAGCGGCACTGCCCCGCGAGGAGCCCCCGGGCCGGGTCGTCGGCAGCGTCGCACAGCCCGCCGTCCAGCGAGCCCTCGGGGTCGCAGTCGCAGGCTGCGGGCACAGGCAGGGTCAGCGCCCGTGGCTGGCCCTGTGCCCCCGGGCGCCTCCCGGGGCACCCTGACGCCCCAGCCCCGGCTCCCACCTCGGCACACGGCAGGGTCCCGCAGGTCCTTGCTGGGGTCCTTGTAGTAGAAGGGCTTGCAGAGGTGGCAGCGGCGGCCCATGGTGTTGTGCTGGCAGCCGTCGCACACGGCCCCGCTGGCGTTGCCCGTGGCCAGGTACACGGCCATGTCGAAGTGGCACCGCCGCGAGTGCTCGTTGCAGTCGCACTCTGCGGGGACGGCACCGGGGGGGGGGGGGCATGCGGCACCCCGACCCCAACCCCAACCCCAGCACGCAGCACCCCGACCCCCCAAACCCTGGTGCAGCCCACAGGACCCCCAACCTCAAACTACGGCGTGCAGCACCCTCAACCCTCAAGGCCCCCCAAACCACAGCACGCAGCACATCGCACCCCAAGCGCAGCCTGCAAGACCCAGTACCCCCAAACATGGCCTGCAGAATCCCCATGGCCCCCCAAACCCCAGCCCAGCACGCAGCACCCCCGAATCGCCCAGCACAGCACAGCCTGCCAGACCCCGCATCGGGAGCCCCGTGCTGGCGGCACTCACTGCGGCAGGCGTTGCTGCTGGTGCCCTGGGCCGGGCGCCAGGGCAGGTCGTGGTAGAAATCCTGGCAGCGCTCGCAGTTGAGGCCCTGCGTGTGGTGCTTGCAGACGCAGCGGCCGTGCACCTGCCGGGACGCAGCGGTGAGGGGCACGGGACCGGGAATGCAGGCCGCCCAGCTGCAGCACGGTGCCGCGGCGGGGCCAGGCTCGCCCTACCATGCCGTCGGCGGCGGCGGGGGCACCGGGCGCCGGGGCGCACTCCGAGGCGTGCCCGTAGCAGAAGCAGTTGCCGCGCAGCACCAGCTCGTAGAGCGCGTAGTAGTACTTCTCGCGGATCTCCCGCCGCGAGTCCAGCAGGTTGTCGCCCAGCGTGTGCAGCTTGGTGAGGTTCACCCGCAGGTTGGTGACCCGCAGCAGGTCTGGGGACAGTGGGAGGTCAGTGTGGGCACCGGGCGCCGCGCACCCGGCTCCAGCAGCACATGGCCCGCGCGGGGCTGGGTTGTGTGCGGCTGTACACCGTCAGCCGGGGTGGTGCGCGACTGTGCACAACCTGCCTGGGCCATGCACGCGGTCCTGGCCCCCCAGAGCAGAGGTTTGCACCCTAGGCAAGGGCAGGCTGGGGGGCCCCGGGGTGCTGCCGCAGGGGCTGCGCGGGGCCAGCGCCATGCACGGCGGGCGCAGCCCCGCGCCACCCCAGCTCCCCCGGGACCGCAGCTTCCCAGCAAGCCTGCCCTGCAGATTCCTCCCCTCCTGCTGCTCCCAGCCTAAATTTAGCCCCGGATGATTAACCCCCTCCATCTCAGGCCCGGCCCACGGCCTTTCCCGTTGCCGATCCCTTCCTGCTTGGCGCCGGGGCTGGGCCGGGCTCCGGGCTGTCCGACGCTCCCCGCAGGCCCATCCCTCTCCACTCGGCACCCCGCGCTCGCTCCCACGCAGCCCGACCCTCAGCCGTTCCCACGGGCCGTGGCCCCCCGCGCACCTCCTGGGGTGCAGGCGGGGGCCCGAGCCCTGGCGGGCTGGATCTGGCCCCCAGCCGCTGCCATGGGGCTCACAGCTGGGGAAGAGCAGCCAAAATAGCTGCGCCCAAAATAGAGCAGCCAGCCCGGAGCCCCCGGCAGCCGGCGACTCACTCTGGATGTCGGCACTGTAGGGGTCGGCGATGGGGATGGCGGGGTCCAGCACCCGGTAGATCACCTGCGGGGAGGGAGACGGTGGAGCAGCACGGGGGGACCGGGGCCACCCCGACCCGCGACGGTCCTGTGCAGGGCTCTCACCTCCCCCTCGGTGGAGGGCTCGATGTCAGAGTAGCGCGACTCGCAGACGACGTCGTCGACGCGGCGTGGGGGGCCGCGGGGCACGCGGGGGAAGGCAGCTGCGCAGTCGTAGGCGAAGTAGCGGTAGGGCCGCCAGGTGCGCCCGAAGTCGGCCGAGCGCTCCACCAGCATGGCCGCGGGCCGGAAGGTCTGCGGGAGGCGAGGCTGTGACCGTGGCCCGGCCACCAGGGGACGGGGGGGGGGTGTCCGTCCCGGGGGCGCCCCGGGGACCCACCTTGAAGGTCATGATGAGGTGGGTGAAGTGGAACTCGGCCTCCAGGTCCAGCTGGATGCTGACGTGCTCCACGCCTGGAGGGGATGGACGGACGGGTCACGGCCGCAGCACCTCCTGCGCCCCACGGCGCCGTCGGCACGCAGCTGCCTGTGCCCCGCCCGGGACCGCCCCGCTCACCGTTCTCCGCCTGCCACCAGGCTTTCTTGGGGCGGGGGGCGAAGGTGGTGACCACATTCTCGATGCGGTGGCTGCCGGCGTTGCTGCGGGCGTCATAGGGCCGCCGCGAGTCGCACACGAAGCACTTCTTCTCGTCCTGCCGGCGCGCGTGGGGGGCTCAGCCGTGCTGCGGCGACACCCCCCCCACCGCAGCCCCCCCCCGGCCCGCTCACCTGCAGGTGGCTGACGATGCAGTAGGGCTGGGGCCGCCGCAGCCCGCAGGTGGAGGAGGCACGGAGGCGCTGGGCTCGCCCCACCAGCAGGTCGCCCGTGGCCGGGTAGCAGCTGCCCTGGGCGCAGCCCTGGGGGGCGTCGGGGGCCTGGCCCAGGGCCCCCCCCAGCGCTGCAGGGGGCACGGGGCAGCTCAGGGCAGCGCGGGGGCTCGCGGGGCGGCGGGCACGCAGGCCCGGCCAGGGGGCACTGAGGGCTGGGAGCCCGGGGGGTGCAGCGGCGGCCTTGGCGCTGCCGGGTCCGGCTCATCCGGCTCGTCTGGCGCAGCCAGGCCGGACGCCCTCCCCCGCCTGCCGCGGGGGACGGGAACGCTGCCACTGCCGGGGCCCTTCCGCGACCGCCCGGAAACGCCAGCCCGGGCCTAGCCCCCCGCCGCCGGCCGGAGCGGGACGTGTGGGCACTCGGGGTTGTGGGCACTGGGGGGACGCAGGCGGGCGGCTGCCCCCGCCGCTTCGACGCCCCGTCCCGCTGCAGCACCCGCTCAGCAGCCCCGCAGTCCCCCCGGGCCCCCCGGCCCCCCCGAGCGGGGACGCACTCACCGGCCAGCAGCAGCAGCAGGGCGGCGCGGAGGCTCCGCATGGCCGTGGCCACCGGGGCGCTGTCGGGGCGCTGTCGGGGCGCTGCCCGGGGGGGCGCACGGGGGGGGGGCGGCCGCGCTGCGCGGGGGCGCTGGGCAGGTGCGCGGCAGTAGCTTCCCGTCCCGTGTCCGTGTCCCGTGTCCCGTGTCCCGTGTCGTGTCCCGTCCCCCCGGAGCCGAGCGGCGCCTCCCGCCGCCCCTCTCCAAACTCGGCGGCGGGCGCTGCGCCCGGGGCTGCGCGGAAAGTGCGGGGCGGAGCCGGCCGGAGCGGCGGCGGCAGCGACCCCGCGTCGCGGCGGGCTGGGCACAGCCCCCCCCCGTCCCGTCCCGTCCCGTCCCGTCCCGTCCCCTCCCAGCGGATCCCCAGACGAGACACCAGAGAGCGGCGCGGCCGCGGCTCGGGGCTTTATTCGGCGGCGGCGCGGTGTTACAGAGCCGCCGGGGCGCGGGGCAGCGCTGCCCCCCGACGGGGCGGCCCCGGCGCCCGGCGCTGCCCGCGGAGGGGGCGCCCGGCGGGCCGCGGGGCGCCCTAGCAGGTGGCGTAAGCGTTGGCCCTCTCCCGGATCTCCTCCAGTAGCCCCGAGACCCGCCGCTCCAGCGCCTGCAGCCGCGTCGCCCTCGCCGCCATGGCCTGCTCGTTGGCGCCGAAGTGCTGCTCCAGCTCTGCGGGGACGGGCGGCGTGGGGGCCCGGCCGGGCGCTGCGCCCGCCGCCCGCCCGCCCCGGTGCCCCCCTACCTTCCAGCTTCCTCTTGCTGCTGTTGGCCTTGTCCAGCAGGTCCTGGGCCTGCTGTGTGATCCGCAGCACGCGCTGCCGGGCGCCCGGGGCAGCGCCGTGCAGCTCGCTCACCCGGCCCCGCAGCAGCAGGTACCGCTGCGTCACCTGCGCCAGGTCCTGCGGCGCAGCAGTGCCGTGAGTGAGGCCAGGCCACCGCCACCGCCACCGCCACGCCGCTCTGTCCCAGCGCTCACCTGGCCAAGTGTCCCCGCGGCGGCGGTGGCCAGCTGCGCCTGCTCCTCGGCCCGCTGCGCCAAGCGCCGGCCATCCTGGCTCCGCTCCCGCAGGGCGGCGACGCGCTGCGCCAGCTCCCGCAGCCGCTTCTGCACCCGCTGCTCCTTCCCCTCCAGCGCCTGCAGCTTGCGCTCCGCCTGGGCGAGCGGGGGCACCGGGCTGCCGGCACGCACGGCCACCCACCGGCACGTGCGGCAACCCGCCGCCTGCCCCGCTCCCGTGGCCCCGGGGCACTGGCCTTGCCGCCCTGGCATGCTCACGGCACGGCATCCTCCCCCAGGGTACCCCCAGCCCCGGCACCCCCGGCCCCGGCGGCCCCGCACCTCCTTGGCCCGGCTCTCCGCCGAGCGGATGGCGTCCCTGGCGCCCCGCAGCGCACCGCCTGCCGCCGCCACCTGCGCCTGTGCTGCCTGCAGCGCCTGCCGCGTCCCCGCCAGCGCGTCCCGCACGGCCTCCGCCCGCTGCCTGCGGAGACACCGGCAGCTCCAGCCCCTGCGCCGGGGCCGGCTCGTCCCGCGAAGCCGGGACCCCGCGGCCCCCGGCACTCGCCTGGCCTCCTGCCCCTGCGCCAGGAGGCGGCGGGCGGCAGCCAGCCCCTGCGCCGTGCTGTTCAGCACCGCGTCCACCCCGTCCAGCTGCCCGATGCTCTCCCGGATCTCGCGCAGCAGCTCCTGGATCCTGCCGGGGCTGCTGGGCAGGGAGATGTTCAGCACCTGCCGGGCCACCAGCTCGATGCTGGCCGGGTCGGCTCCCTCCTCTGCGGAGACATGAGCGGGGCAGTGCACAGCGTGGGCACCGTGTCGCCCTGCACCCGGCACCTGGCGCCCGGCCCTACCTGCCAGGAAGGCCTTGATGCGGCGGATGAAGTCCCGCAGCTGCGCCGTGGCCTTCTCCGCCCGGCTGCGGGCTGCCTGCGAGCGCCCCAGCGCCTCCTCGGCTCGGCTCCGCGCGCCCCGCGCCAGATCCTGCACCTCCTGCATCTGGGGGGCAATGGGGCGCTGGGTGGAGGGCATGCACAAGGCGCAGTGGTGGCATGGGGACATGCAAAGGGGCACAAGGGGACATAAAAGGGGAGCGTGCAAGGGGTGCAACGGGCATGCGAGGGAAGGGCACAGGAGGGACGTGCAAAGGGGCACAAGGGGACATGCAAGGGGGCGCAAATAGGGCACAAGCAGGATGTACAAAGAGGCACAAGGGGAACTTGCAAGGGGCACAGAGAGGGCACAGGTAGGAGATGCAAAGGGACACAAGGGGACATGCAAGGGGGCACAAATGGGGCACGAGTGGGATGTGCAAGGAGGCATAGAACAGGCACAAGTGGGACATGCAAAGGGGCACAAGGGGGCATGCAAGGGGGCACAAATAGGGCACAAGTGGCACGTGCAAAGGGAACAAGGGGGCCATTCAAGGGGACACAAGGGACGTGCAGGGGGGGCAGGAGGAGGCTGTGCAGGGGCCAAACTCAGGGGCACAGCAAGGACATTGGAGGGACAGCGAGGACGCAGTGGGGCATGTGCAGGGCCAGGCCGTGCCTGCGGGGAGGCACATGGGGCCATGCCCCATCGCCCCTACCTTGCGTGCCGCAGCGCTCAGCTGTCCCAGAGCCACGTCCAGCTGCTGCGAGGTGTTGCGGGCACTGCTCAGGGCGCGCGCGGCCACGGGCAGGGCACCCATGCACCCCACGCCCCCGCAGTGCCGGCCGCCGGCGCTGTCCCGGCACAAGGCTCCTCCGCAGGGGGCTCGTGCGCAGCTCCGGTCCCCGGGCGCCCCGCAGATCTGCAGGGCGGTGACGCGCGGGGCTGAGCCAGGGCGCGCAGCACGGAGGGGCGGTGGGGCGTCCCACCACGCCGTGCGCCCGCCGGCGCCCCGCGCCGCTCTCACCTTGGCGTTGATGCCGGCCACGTCGAGCCCGGCCACCCGCTTCCGCGCCTCCCGCAGAGACTGGCGCTGGGCGGCCGCACCGCGGCGGAAAGCGTTGCCCCGGCGCCGCAGCACCCGCTCGGCCACCCGCCGCGTGGCCTGTGCCTGGCTCAGCGCGCCCACCGCCCGCTCCTCCGCCTGCCGCGCCGCCGCCGCTGCTGCCGTCACGCGCTGGTAGGACTCTGCGGGCGGCAGCAGTGGCGTCAGGGCCTGGCCAGACCCGGCCGCCACTGGCCCCTCGCCCGCGGTGCTCACCTCCGAAGCCGGCACCCGGCACGGTGTCCAGGGCGCCGTCGAGGCGGGACGCGGTGCGGTTGAGCTCGCCCAGCTCCCGGCTCAGCCCGGCCAGCCGCTCGCGGCGCCGTGCGTCCCCGCTCGCCAGCTGCTCCAGATGCCGCTCCAGCTCCTGCAGCTGCTTCCAGACGTCGTCCAGCTCCATCCTGTGGGCAGCCGGGTCTCAAGGCCCCCTCGGAGCTCCCCGCGCCCCACAGTGGCGCCCGGCCCCACGGCGCCCCACACTCGCCTGCTGTCATCCAGTCGGTCGCCCAGGCGGTGCAGCAGCGGGGCGCTGGCGCTGCCCCCCTGGCCCAGCAGCAGCCCCAGGCGCCCCAGGGCCTCCTGCAGCACCCGCAGGCGGTGGGGGCTCGGCGGCGGCGCGGGGCCCCCCTCGAGCAGCGCCCGTGCCTGCGCCCGCAGCCGCCGCAGCCCGTCCCGCAGGCCGCCCAGTGCTGGGTCCCAGCGCCCGAAGCAGGGGTGGCAGGGTGAGCAGCGGGGGAAGGAGTCCTGGTAGCCCCGCTGGCAGCGGTCGCAGCGCGGCCCCCCGAAGCCCGGCCGGCACCGGCACTGCCCGCTGGCCCGCTCGCACTGCGGGCTCTCGGCGCCCAGCGGCTCGCACTCGCAGGCTGCGGGGACAGGCACCGTCGCGCCCCGCCGCCGCGCAGCCCCTGCCTCCCCAGCCTACTGCCACGTCCCCCATGTCCCCGCATCCCTGAGACCCCCCGTGAGCCCAGGGGCCCCCGTAAGCCCAGGGTCCCATGAGGTCTCCAGGGTCCCCCGTGTCCCCAGCATCCCACCATGTCCCCAGGGCCCCTCTGTCCCCGGGTCCCACTGTCGCCCCAGGGTCCCCCATGGCCCCAGGGACCACCAAGACCTCAGCATCCCACCATGTCCCAGGGTCTCTGAGTCCCCGGGGTCACACCGCGTCCCCAGGGAACCCCATGACCCCAGGTTCCCACAGCTCTGGGGTGCCCCCATGGCCCCAAGCCCCTGACCCCCAAGACCTCCTCATCCCACCATGTCCCCAGGGTCTCTCTGTCCCCAGGATCCCACCATGTCCCAGGTCTCTGCGTCCCCGGGGTCCCACCATGTCCCCAGGGAACCCCATGACCCCAGGTTCCCATGTCTCCAGGGTGTCACCATGTCCCCTAACCCCTGTGTCCCCAAGGTCCCACCATGACCCCAGGACCCCATGTCCCCAGGGTGCCACCATGACCCCAGGGACCCCCGAGACCCTAGCATCCCTCCATGTCCCCAGACCCCCCGTGTCCCCAAGGCCCCTCATGTCCCCAGGGCCCCCATCTTCCAGCTGCCCCCCGTCCCCAGCACCCTTGGACACTCTCCCACCTCGGCACTCCAGCTCAGGGTCGCCCCAGTGATGCTGCTGGCACTGGGAGCAGAGGCGGCCCCCGAAGCCGGGGCGGCACAGGCACTGCCCCGTGACCTGCAGCGAGAGCCGCGCGCTCAGCCGGGCTGCGGCACGGCCCCGGGGGCGGCGGAGCCACAGCACCAGTGGGCGCGGGGGACTCACCGCGTCGCAGGCGGGGTGCAGGGCGTGCGTGGGGTGACAGCCGCAGGGCTCGCAGCCCCCCGGCCCCCCCAGGCTCCAGAAGTGGGGCGCGCAGCGGTCGCAGCTCTTGCCCACCACGTTGGGGCGGCAGGCGCAGGCGCCCGAGGCTCGGTCACAGGTGCAGGCGCCCGCGGCGCAGTGCGAGGCCAGCGTCCCCCGCGGGTCGCAGCCGCAGCCTGTGGGGTGGGCGGCCGCGTGGGGTGCTGGCTCTGCCCACTGTCCCCTGCCCCGGCGATGGCCTCCCGGCACGCCAACCCCAACCCCGGCGTCCCTGCCGGCCGGGAGCAGCGCTCTGCCTGGCACCGACCCCCTGCACCGCCCCGAACCCCCTGCAGGGTCCTGGACCCACAGGTGACCCCAAAGACTGCACAGCCCCAGCCCCCTGCACAACCCTGACCCCCACCTGGTTCCCACCCCTTGCATGGCCCCAAACCCCTGCACTGCCCCAAATCCCTGCACGTCCCCGACCCCTTGCACAGCCCCAACCCCCTTGCATGACCCTAATTCCTTGCATGACCCCAGTCCCCAACACAGCCCCAAACCCTGCATGGCCCAAAACCCCTGCATGGCCCCAAATTCCTGCACGGCCCCCACCCCTTGCACGGCCCCAAAACCCCAGCACTGCTCCAAACCCCTTGCAAGGCCCCGACCCCTTGCACAGCCCGCACAGCTCCAAACTCCTGCACAGCCCCAGACCCCTGCATGGCCCTGGCCCCTTGCATGGCCCCAAAATCCCTGCACAGCCCCTGTCCCCAGCCCTCGGGCTCCGTGGGGCCCCACTCACGCCGGCAGCTGCGTTGCAGGGCATTGCCGTAGTAGCCGGGCTGGCACTCGGCGCAGCGGGGGCCGGCGGTGTGGTACAGGCAGCGCAGACAGTGCCCCGTGCGGGGGTCGCAGGCCCCCGGGTCGCTGGCGTCGATGTTGTTGTTGCACTGGCAGGGCCGGCAGACACCCCCCTCCGTCTCCGGCGCCCCAAAGTACCCGGGGGAGCAGCGGTCGCAGCGTGGCCCTGCGGGGAGCGGCGGAGGGCCCGTGGGTGCTGCTGGCGCCCGGCACCCCCCGGAGCATCCCCGGCGCCGAAGCCCCCGGCGCGGCGCCCCTCACCGGCGTATCCGGGCGCGCAGAGGCACACGATGTGGCCGGTCTCCTGGTCGGCGTGGCAGGCGCTCCCGTGGTAGTGCCGCGTGCCGGGGAAGCCGGGGCAGGGGCAGGGCCGGCACTGCTGCCCCGAGCCCAGCACCGGGTCCCCGTAGTAGCCATCCTGGCACCTGCAAGGACTGGGGCTGAGCGGCCGGGGGGCACGGGGACGTCCCCCCGCGGCGTGGCACGGCCGTGCCGCCCTGTCCCGCTCACCTCTCGCAGTGCCGCCCAGCGGTGTGGTCGCGGCAGTGGTGGCAGGCGCCCGTGCCGGGGTCGCAGTCCTCGGCGTGCCCGTTGCACTGGCAGGGCCGGCAGGCCGGGAAGCCCCAGTGGCCCGGCTGGCAGCGGTCGCACTGGCGGCCCACGGCGCCGGGCTGGCACCGGCACTGCCCGCTCGCCGCGTCGCACGTCTGTGACACCGAGCCCTCGGGGGAGCAGGCGCAGGCTGCGGGACGGAGCCGTTCGCGTCAGACGCACGGACAGAGGGACGGACAGATGGGGGGACCCGGGGCGCACCCAGCCCACGGGCGGCAGGGCAGGGGGACACGGGGACATGGAGGGGCGGAGGGACGGGTGAGCCCAGCCCATGCAGGACAGCAGGCCTCCAACGGATAGATGGAAGGACAGATGGACAGACAGATGGGAGACTTGGACCCACAGCATGCCCACCCCACAGGCTGCAGGGCAGCAGGGCTGAGACAGATGCCCAGACGGACAGACGGACGGATCGGTGGTGATTGCAAGCCAGAGCGACACCCGGACCCATGCAGGACGGTGGGGCCCCACCGGGCAGACAGACAGGAGGACGCGCATGGCTGGGGACCCAGGGCACCGCCACTGCCAGCGCAGGGGCCCCGCACAGGACAGCAGGGCGCCCGGCGCACCCCGACCCACTACTCACGGCTGCAGCCCAGGGGCCCGAAGCCGTAGCTGCCAGGGGCGCAGCGGTGGCAGCGGCGCCCGACGACGTGGGGCTTGCACTGGCACTGCCCGCCCAGCGCCTGGCACACGCCGCTGCGGGAGCCCTGCGGGTCGCACTGGCAGGCTGCGGGAGGGGGAGCGGCGTGGAGTGGGGCCGGCCTGCCCCCCGCCAGGGGCACGGCCCCATCCCGACCCACTGCACCAGGTACTCCTGCCCCCCACCCCCCAAAGGGGCATGGCCCCATCCTGACCCACTGCACCAGGTACCCCTGCCCCCTCCTCTAAGGGGCATGGCTCCATGCTGACCCACTGCACAGGGTACCCCTGACCCACTGCAAGGGGCATGGCCCCATCCTGCCATGCCCACAAGGGGCACGGCCCCATCCTGACCCACTGCACCGGGTACCTCTGGCCCCTTTGCAAGGGGCATGGCCCATTCCTGACTCACTGCAATGGGCACGGCCCCATCCTGACCCACTGCACCAGGTACCCCTGCCACCCCTGTCCCCCCTGCAAAGAGCATGGCCCCATCCTGACCCACTGCACCAGGTACCCCTGCCACCCCTGTCCCCCCTGCAAAGAGCATGGCCCCATCCTGACCCACTGCAAGGGGCATAGTCCCATCCTAACCCACTGCACCAGATACCCCTGCCCCCCCATCCAAGGGGCATGGCCCCATCCTGACCCATTACAATGGGCACAGCCCCATCCTGACTCACTGCACAGGGTACCCCTGACCCACCGCAATTGCCATGCCCCCCCCAACCCACACAGCAGCCCCCCGGCCGCCCGGGCGGTGCCGCGGCCCCACTCACGCAGCGCCCCGTCGTGCAGCAGGGCCGAGACGCTGCAGACGAGGCGGGCGCAGGCCTCGGCCAAGGCGGGCGGTGGCACCATGCGGAAAGCCTCCAGGCACCGGTAGCGCTCCAGGTCCTGGCGGCGCTGCGCGGCCGCCGCCTCCGCGCCCTCGAAGCCCGGCAGCTCGGGCACCCGCGGCAGGAGCACCAGCTGCGGCGGCAGAGCGGGGTGGTGGGAGGCGGGCGCAGCCCCGCGGGGCCAGGGGCAGAGCAGCCCCGATGCCGGGCTCAGCGGGACTGTCCCCGCGTGTGGGGCCCGTCCCCCATCCGCACGGTGCAGCCCCCACCCCGCGGGGGGCTCGTCCGCCCCTGCCCCATTGATACCCCCTAGCCCCACTGACACCCCCTGCCCCAGTTCCATCAACGTCCCCAGCCCCCTCGAACTCCCCAGCCCCACTGATATCCCTCATCCCCACTGACTCCCCCAGACCGACTGATATCCCCATCCTCATCGACCTCCCCAGCCCCAGTGATATTCCCATCCCCACTGGCATCCCCAGCCCTATTGATAGCCCCATTGACAACCCCAGCCCCATTGATAACCCCAGCTCCATTGACAACCCCATCCCCATTGATATCCCCATTGATGCCCCCAGCCCCATTCCATCAACGTGCCCACTGGCATCCCCATCACTGTCCCTATCCCCATTCTCGTCTCCCTCCCTGTCCCCAGCCCCACTCCCAGCCCCACACACAGCTCCAGGCTGAGAGCAGTCCGGGGTCCCTGCCCGCCCCGCAGTCCCCAGGCCCTGCTCTTCACCCCATCCGCCCCCTGCCCCCTTACCGAGTCGATGAGGATGAAGGCGCTGGGGTGGCGCTGGGTGACGCCGGCCCGCTGCAGCCGCACGGCCACCTCGTACGGGGTGCTGGGCTCGAAGCAGAAGGGCCGGGAGAGCAGCACGTACCTGCGCGGAGGCAGGCGTCAGGACACAGCGCCCCGGCACCACGGGCATGGCAGGGGGACAACCCTGTGCGGCAGGACTGGGCCGCCTTCCCTGCCTCTGTCCCCATCCCCATCTTGCCCCCATCCCTCACCTTTGTGTGCAGCAGCACTGTCCCCCTTCCCATGCTGTCCCCAATACCATTGCCATCCCTGTCCATCACTTCTGGATGTGTGGCAGAGCTGTCACCTCTCCCCATCCCTCTCCTGTACTTGTCCCCATCCCCAACCCTCACCTCTGGGTGTGTGGTAGCTCTGTCCCCATCCCCATCCCCATCCCCGTCCCTCACCTCTGGGTGTGCGGCAGTACTGTCCCCATCCCCATCCCTGTCCCTCACCTCTGGGTGTGCAGCAGGCCTGTCCCCATCCCCATCCCTGTCCCTCACCTCTGGGTGTGCAGCAGGCCTGTCCCCATCCCCATCCCCGTCCCTCACCTCTGGGTGTGCGGCAGTACTGTCCCCATCCCCATCCCTGTCCCTCACCTCTGGGTGTGCAGCAGGCCTGTCCCCATCCCCATCCCTGTCCCTCACCTCTGGGTGTGCGGCAGCACTGTCCCCATCCCCATCCCTGTCCCTCACCTCTGGGTGTGCGGCAGCACTGTC
Organism: Dromaius novaehollandiae; assembly: GCF_036370855.1. NCBI lineage: Eukaryota > Metazoa > Chordata > Aves > Casuariiformes > Dromaiidae > Dromaius > Dromaius novaehollandiae. The sequence goes on along the minus strand of NC_088109.1, from coordinate 15,831,210 downwards.
CCCATCCCCATCCCCATCCCCGTCCCTCACCTCTGGGTGTGCGGCAGTACTGTCCCCATCCCCATCCCTGTCCCTCACCTCTGGGTGTGCAGCAGGCCTGTCCCCATCCCCATCCCTGTCCCTCACCTCTGGGTGTGCGGCAGCACTGTCCCCATCCCCATCCCTGTCCCTCACCTCTGGGTGTGCGGCAGCACTGTCCCCATCCCCATCCCTGTCCCTCACCTCTGGGTGTGCGGCAGCACTGTCCCCATCCCCATCCCCATCCCTGTCCCTCACCTCTGGGTGTGCGGCAGTACTGTCCCCATCCCCATCCCTGTCCCTCACCTCTGGGTGTGCGGCAGGCCTGTCCCCATCCCCATCCCTGTCCCTCACCTCTGGGTGTGCGGCAGCACTGTCCCCATCCCCATCCCCATCCCCGTCCCTCACCTCTGGGTGTGCGGCAGTACTGTCCCCATCCCCATCCCTGTCCCTCACCTCTGGGTGTGCGGCAGTACTGTCCCCATCCCCATCCCTGTCCCTCACCTCTGGGTGTGCGGCAGGCCTGTCCCCATCCCCATCCCTGTCCCTCACCTCTGGGTGTGCGGCAGCACTGTCCCCATCCCCATCCCCATCCCCGTCCCTCACCTCTGGGTGTGCGGCAGTACTGTCCCCATCCCCATCCCTGTCCCTCACCTCTGGGTGTGCGGCAGGCCTGTCCCCATCCCCATCCCTGTCCCTCACCTCTGGGTGTGCGGCAGCACTGTCCCCATCCCCATCCCCATCCCCGTCCCCATCCCCATCCCCATCCCCGTCCCCGTCCCTCACCTCTGGGTGTGCGGCAGTACTGTCCCCATCCCCATCCCTGTCCCTCACCTCTGGGTGTGCGGCAGGCCTGTCCCCATCCCCATCCCTGTCCCTCACCTCTGGGTGTGCGGCAGCACTGTCCCCATCCCCATCCCCATCCCCGTCCCCATCCCCATCCCCATCCCCATCCCCGTCCCTCACCTCTGGGTGTGCGGCAGTACTGTCCCCATCCCCATCCCTGTCCCTCACCTCTGGGTGTGCGGCAGGCCTGTCCCCATCCCCATCCCTGTCCCTCACCTCTGGGTGTGCGGCAGCACTGTCCCCATCCCCATCCCCATCCCCATCCCTGTCCCTCACCTCTGGGTGTGCGGCAGCACTGTCCCCATCCCCATCCCCATCCCCGTCCCCGTCCCTCACCTCTGGGTGTGCGGCAGGCTCTCGCGGTACATCTGCTCGGAGGGCAGCAGGTTCCCGCAGCGCGGGCTGGTGGGCAGCGCCTGGGAGCTGACGCTGACCACGGCCTCCCAGTCCTCGGCCGACTGCGACGAGAGGCGAGGGGGCCGTCGGGGGCTGCGCGGCGCGTGCGGGCTGCCTGCCCCACAGTGCACACCCGCATGGCGCGTGCCCCAGACGGCTCCTGACCCACGGACAACATTGCCCGGGGCTGGGCTCACCTCAGGCTCGTAGCGCAGCAGGATCTCGTACTCCATGGGGTAGGGCACGTTGTCGACGTGGAAGGTCAGGCCAGCACCGTCCCGCACACGGGCGAACCCGGGCCCCGTCCACGTCACCATGCGCCCAGCTCCGTCCCGGGCCACCTCCTCCACGTCGGGCTGGGCACCGGCACAGCTGAGCCCATCCCAGCCCCGACCCTGCCCCGTGCCGGCCCCTCTCCCTGCACCACCCCGATCCCCCCCCGTCTTCTGCCCCACGGCTGCCCCCACCCACTCCATGCCAGCCCAGCACGTCCCGCCCCACCCGGCCCCCTGGGTACCTTGGGGGGCTGCTGGCGGCCGCGGCGAGATGGGGCGCGCGGGGGGCTGCGGCGGTGCCGCGAGCGCCCTTTCCGCCCGCTGGGCACCCCGTTGTAGTACTCCAGGCAGTCCAGGGGCGCCTCGGCCCGGACGGCACCCTGCGGGGACGGGGCGTCGGGGGTGGCAGGGTGCCGGCGGGCCGACGGGGCTCCCTGGGGCCCCCGGGTGCCGGGGTACTCACCGGGAGCTGGGGGTGGCCGGGCCCATGGCCCGTGGCCTGCTCGGCCTCGTAGGTGTAGTAGTCGAGGGGGGCGCAGAAGAAGCCGGGCTGCACCTGGTCGCACTGCCGCCCCATGAGGTGGGGACGGCAGGGACAGGCGCCATCCTCCATGGAGCACCTGGGGGTGACCGGCCCGGCCCTCCAGCCGTCTGTCCATCCATCCATGCCCGCTGCCTGGCTCTGGCCTTGCCCACCAGCCCCATCCAGCAGCCCCCTGGTTCGTCCCGTCCCTCCCTCCCCATGCCCATCCTTCCATCCCCGCCACAACCCTCCATCTCTCTCCTGGCTCTCCCTCCCTGTCCCCATCCTGCCGCATCCCTCTATCCCTGTCCCTGTCCCTCTGTCCTTGTTCCCATCCCTCCCTCCCTGTCCCAGGGATCCGTCTCCTGGGATCCTGCCACATCCCTCCATCCCCATCCGTATTCCTCCATCCCTGCCCCACCCCTTCCTCCCTGTCCTCCCCCGCTCATCCCTGTCCCATCCCTCCCTGTCCCCATCCATCCCAGCCCCATCTGCCTCCCCATCCATGTCCCATCCCTGCATCTCGCCGTGCCTGTCCCCATCCCTCCCTCATTCCCCATCTAGCCCCCAGCCGTGTCCCCAGCCCAGGCTCCGGGCCCGTCCCCGGCGAGCCGTGCCGCGGGCGCCGCGGGCCCCACCGGTTATTGTAGGCTCCCCCAAAGTCGCAGGCACAGGGCCGGCAGCCCCCCACGTCGTAGCTCAGGCCCCAGAACTCGGGCTGCAGTGAGACGGGGGTCAGATGGGGAGGGGGTGGGTGGCCCCCTGGGGGCAGGCGGGGGGCCAGGGCCACAGGGCAGCACCGGGCAGCAGGGGCACCCATGGGGCAGGGCAAGCAAGCTGTAGGGCAAGGTGTGGGGCAGGGATGTGGCACAGGGCCATGCAGCAGGGACAGCCATGGGGTAAGGATGTGGGGCAGTGCTGTGGGGCTGGCTGCAGGGCAGGGCTGTGGGGCAGAGCCGTGGGGCTGGCGGCACTCACCACGCACTGGCTGCAGGAGCGCCCGGCCACGAAGCGCTTGCAGTAGCAGTCGCCGCTGATGGGGTCGCAGGGGGAGCTGCCCGCCACGGTGCCCCGCGGGTCGCACCGGCACGCTGCCCACGCACACGCACACGCACACACCGCGGGCTGGCACCGCGGCCACAGGCTCACTCCGTCACCCGCCCCATGCCACACCATGCCGCACCGTTGCTGCCCACCCCCCAGCAGCCCCACAGCCCTGAGCCGACCCTGGCCCCATCCCTCCATCCCATCCTTCCATCCCATCCCTCATCCTATTTCTCCATCCCACATCCCTCCATCCCATCGCTCCATCCCCCTTCCATTCCCCATCCCTCCATCCCACATCTCTCCATCCCCATCCCTCCATTCCCCATCCCTCCATCCCCATCCCTTTATTCCCCATCCCTCCATTCCTCATCCCTCCATCCCCATCCCCTCATTCCTCATCCCTCCATCCCCCGTCCCTTCATTCTCCATCCCCCATCCCCTGTCCCTTCATTCCCCATCCCTCCATCTCTCATCCCTTTATTCCCCATCCCTCCATTCCTCATCCCTCCATCCCCATCCCCTCATTCCTCATCCCTCCATCCCCCGTCCCTTCATTCTCCATCCCCCATCCCCTGTCCCTTCATTCCCCATCCCTCCATCTCTCATCCCTCCATTCCCCATCCCTCCATCCCATCCCTCCATCCCCATCTCTTCATTCCCCATCCCTCCATCCCATCCCTCCATCCCCATCTCTTCATTCCCCATCTCTTCATTCTCCATTCCTCCATCCCTCTCTCTCCATCCCCCATCTGTCCATTCCCCACTCCTTCATCTCCCATTCCTCTATCCCCCACCCCTCCATCCCGCCCGTCCCCGCGGCGCTGCTCACGCTGGCAGCCCTGCGGGTCGCCCTGGCTGAGGCCGTAGGCGCCGTGGCGGCAGCGGTCGCACCGGGGCCCGGCCACGTTCTCCTTGCAGCGGCACTGCCCCGCGATCATGCCCAGCGCCGCGTCCGTGTGTCCGTCGCAGGCGCCCCCGTCCAGCGAGCCCGCCGGGTCGCAGTCGCAGGCTGCGGAGACAGGGCCCGCGTGGGGCTGGGCGCGCGGGGGGCAGCGCGCGGGGGCCGGGGGGGGACCGCGGGCACTCACGGGCGCAGGCGGTGGGGGCGCGGATGTCGGCGCGCGGGTGCCGGTAGTAGAAGGGCTTGCAGAGGTGGCAGCGGCGGCCCATGGTGTTGTGCTGGCAGCCGTCGCACACGGCCCCGCTGGCGTTGCCCGTGGCCAGGTACACGGCCATGTCAAAGTGGCACCGTCGCGAGTGCTCGTTGCAGTCGCACTCTGCGGGGACGGCACCGGGGGGGGGGGCATGCGGCACCCCGACCCCAGCCCCCAAAGCCAGCACGCAGCACCCCGACCCCAGCCCCAAACCCAACATGAAGTGCCCCGACCCCAAACCCGGCACGCAGCACCCCAGCCCCTGGGCGCAGCCGGCAGGACCCGGGCAGCCCGGGCACGGGGGGTCCCACGCCGGCGGCACTCACTGCGGCAGGCGTTGCTGCTGGTGCCCTGGGCCGGGCGCCAGGGCAGGTCGTGGTAGAAGTCCTGGCAGCGCTCGCAGTTGAGGCCCTGCGTGTGGTGCTGGCAGACGCAGCGGCCGTGCACCTGGGGGCAGGCGGCCGGCTCAGCCCCGGGGCTGGCGGAGACCAGCGGGGACCCGGTTGGGCGCCCGGAGCGTGGGGCCTTACCATGCCGGGGCTGGGGTGCGGGGCGCCGGGCGCCGGGGCGCACTCGGCCGCGTGCCCGTGGCAGAAGCAGCTGCCGCGCAGCACCAGCTCATCCACGGCGTAGTAGTACTTGTGCAGCACCTCGCGCCGCGAGTCCAGCAGGTTGTCGCCCAGCGTGTGCAGCTTGGTGAGGTTCACCCGCAGGTTGGTGACCCGCAGCAGGTCTGGGGACGGCAGCGTCAGCACCTGCCGTGCCGCCCGCGCACCCTTCCCCACGTCCCCCTGAGGTGGCGGTGCGGGGACGCCGCCCCCCCCCCCCCCGCCACGCACCCTGGATGTCGGGGCTGTAGGGATCCTCCACGGGGATGGAGGGGTCCAGCACCTTGAAGATGACCTGGGGGCAGCGAGGGGCGGGTGAGCGAGGCCCCAGCCCCCGGCCCCCAGCCCTGCGCCGGCCACCCCGGCACCACGCACCTCGCCGTGGCTGGAGGGCTCGATCTCGGAGTAGCGCTGGTCACAGAGCACCTCGTCGACGCGCCCCGACGGCTGGCCCGCGACGCCGGGGAACAGCTTGGAGCAGTTGTAGGCGAAGTAGCGGTAGGGCCGCCAGGTGCGCCCGAAGTCGGCCGAGCGCTCCACCAGCATGGCCGCGGGCCGGAAGGTCTGCGGGAGGCGAGGCTGCGACGGCGGCCCCGGCTGCCCTGTGGCTCCCAGGGCTGCAGAGTGCCTTGCCGCGCTGTGCTGCGCCGCGGTGCACCGTTGCTGCCCCACGTTGCACCATGCCGTGCATGCTCTGGTGCACCTTGCCGTGCTGCCCCATGGGGCACTTCGCTGCACCGGGCCATGCTGCACCGTGCCAGGCTGCACGGTGCCGCGCTGTGCCCTGCTGCACCGTGCTGTGCCAGGCCATGCCGTGCTGCACCGTGCCCCCTCCCGGGCCCTCCCGGGCACCGTTACCTTGAACTTCATGATGAGGTGGGTGAAGTGGAACTCGCCCTCCAGGTCCAGGCGGATGCTGACGTGCTCCACGCCTGCGGGGACGGACGGGTCATGGCCGCAGCACCCCCACGCCCCACAGCGCCGTGGGCCCGCAGCCGCCCGTGCCCACGAGCTGGCTGGCTGCCCGCCCAGCCTCACCGTTCTCCGACTGCCACCAGGTCCGCTCGCCGTCGGGGCCGCTCAGGTAGATGACGTTCTCGATGCGGTGGCTGTCGCGCAGCGCCGGGTCCCGCGAGTCGCAGGTGAAGCATTTCTCAGAGTCCTGCGCCGGGGAGCGGCTCAACATCCGGGGCCGGCGCCCGGGCCCTGCACCGGCCCCCGCACCCAGGGCCGCACGGGTCCGGCTGTGCGTGCCCGGGGCTGCGCGTGCCGGGGCCGTGCGTGCCGGGGCGGCGCGGCTCACCTGCAGGTGGCTGACGATGCAGTACTCCTGGGGCCCGCGCAGCCCGCAGGTGGAGGTGGCACTCAGGCTCTGGGCTCGCCCCACCAGCAGGTTCCCGGTGGCCGGGTAGCAGCTGCCCTGGGCGCAGCCGTGGGACAGGTCGGGCTCCTCCCAGCCCGCCGCCGCGGGCCCCCCGGCTGCCGAGAGCGCGAGGACGGGCCTGGAGGGGGGCTGCACTGGGGCACCCGTGCCCCCCGCACCCGCCGTCCTGCGCCCCTCCACCCCCCCCAAGCACGGATGCGCCCTGCGCCCCCGTCCTCCGCTGTGCCACCCCGTCCCATCCCCGCGTCCCGACCCACTGATGCAGCATGAAGCTCCGTGACCCGGAAAGGTGCCGATGGCCCAGCTGGGGCCTCGAGCGTGCCGGCGGGGCAGGACCTGGGGGGACGACGTGGGAGCAAGGGCGCAGGGCTCCCGGCGGCAGGGTCTGGGATGGGGTGCGTGCGGGAGCGCCTGTGCGTGCATGAGAGATGGTGGTGCGTGCAGAAAGGGGCTCCTGTGGAGCACAGCCCGTGTGCCGAGGGGCACGGGTGCTGCAGGCCTGGGGGCAGGCATGCAGGAGCGTGTGCTCACGCACGCTGCATGTGTGCACGTGTGCTCCGCGTGTGCATGCTCCGTGTGCACGCATGCGTGGGGGGGCTGCGCCCGCCCGCGGGGCTCTGGGGGGCCGGAGAGCCCCAGCCAGCAGCACAGTGGCAGGGAGAGCCGGGAGCTAGGTCAGGTGCTCGCTAATCCCGCGGGCTCAGCGCAGCCCGGATTCCTCGCTGGGATTTGCAACCGAGTGCCAGGCCCTCGCTGCCGCCCCTGCTGCGGGGGCCACCCCCACCCACAGCCCTCCCTGCGCCCCACGGTGCCCCACGGTGCCGCTGCCGAAGCACTTACCCAGGAGGAGAGCGAGCGCCAGGAGGTCCATGGGCAGCCGCGGCCGCTGGCCTGGGGACACGGAGAGGGCGCTGCAGCGGGGCTGAGAGCTCGGCTCCTGCAACCCGGGGACCCCCCGGCTCCCGCACAGCACCCCGGGGACGGCAGCGGGGCTGGGCAGGGGGCTGGGGCAGTTCAGCCCCCAGCCCTGGGGCTGTGGCCGTGTCCCGAGCCCCTCGTGGCCCCACACCAGCCGTGCCGGCCCCCTGCCCTGCTCAGGGCTGCCCAGGGAGGATCCGTCCCCGCGAGCGCTGCTGGCTCGGGTGCCGGCGTCCCTGGAGGGTCCCAGTGCCGGGGCCAGAGCCAGCGCCGCCAGAGCAGGCCAGGCAAGGCCATCCCGACGGCTGGCCGAGGTCCCGCTGTTAAATTTAGGCTAGAATCGCCTTTTGTGCTTTCCTGTCTGCCGTAACCGCCTGTTTCCAACCGTGTAACTGCTGGATCAAAGCCCGGCCCAAGCGCTGCCTAAACACATCTTTCCTGTCCCCATGCGGCGGCCAGGCCGGAGCGGCGGCGGGGGCCCTGGGGGTACGAGGGCAGAGCCCGACTGGCCAGCGAGGCCGCGTGCCGGCGCGAGGGTCCCCGAGCCCTGCGGGCCCGGTGGTACCTGGCGTCCTGCTCCGGCGTGGCTGGGCAGGCTGCGGCGTCTGGCTGGCTCGCCCGGTGCCGGGGACCCGGTGGCGGGAGGTGGCGGAGGCCCGCCGCCCCCCGGACGGCGCCGCGCCGAAATGAGCCGGCCGGCGAGGGAGGCGATGGGAAAGCGGGCAGCTCTCCCGGCCCCCCTCCCCGCGCCCGATTCTTATTCAAATGCGCTGCCCGCTGAAAGGCACCGCCGTCTCCAGGCTACGGGAATGTCACTGCCGATTCCTTCTGCCTGGAGGCTCCCGCCACCCGCCCGCCCGCCGGGCCACCGCGTCCAGCCCAGGCGTCGGCGGTCCCGGCACACCCCGGCCAGCACCACCGTCACCTTCCCAGGAAGACAGGAAGATGCAAGATGCAGCTGCGATGCCCCGGCGCGGCCCTGCGGGCACCGTGCCCTTGCCGCGGCTCCGCGGGCAAAGTCCCGGCGCCGCAACCGGGAGCCGCAGCTGTTTTCCCACGTGCCGCCAAGGCCGGACGCCTGCTCCCAGCCCCGGGGCTGAGCCGTGCCCTGGCGCGTCCCACCGGCGGCGGGCTGGCTCCTACCTGGGTGCCTGGGGTCTGGCGGGGCCGTGCCCCGGGGTGGGCCGCGGGGGGAGGCCGTCACGGCCCCGCCACCCGCTCAGCTCGGGCTCGGGCTGGGCTGAGCTGTTTGTTCCCGGAGGAGGGCGGCCGGCACGGCGGCGCCTGTCTCCTCCTCCGGCGAGCGGTGCCAGGCGAGGGGAGGGACCTGCCCGCACCAAGCCTCAGCCAAGGTGAGGCAAAGGCCAGGTGCGGGGGCCCGTGCCTGGCGGTGGGGCTGCGCGGTAGCCGGCGCGGCGTCTCCGTGGGGCCACCGAGACACGCGGCCCGGGCGGCGCTCGCTGCAGGGGTGGGGAGCTCCATGAAGGCACTTCCGCCAGCCGCGCTCCCCCCGCACCCACCTGCAGGCTGCCTCCTGCTCCCTGCCCGCGCTGGCACCCCAGGCACCGCAGAGCCCCACCAGCCTGGCCCCACTCACCGCGAGCAGAGCCGCCCTCGCCGGCGGTGCCTGGAGCCCTCCGAGCGGCCGGGCGCCGAGCCGGCAGCCCCGCTTGCACGGCTGCACTGAGCCCTCGCTCCCACGCCGGGATTGTGCCTTTTATTAGCCAAGGCTGAAGGAAGGAAGAGGTCCTGCGCACTCTGCACGCCAAGGCTGAGCCCTGGCCGCACGCCGGTGAGCAAGGTCGCGGGAAGATAGAGCGGTAGCTCCTGGGGCTGCAGGCACGTGACAGCCTGTGGCCCCAGGCAGGACAGCGGGGCGTGAGGGAGGCCCCATGCCCGGCCCAGGCTCATCCGGAGGCAGCGTGGCGCAGCAGGGATGCTCCCAGCCAGAAGGAGCATGGGCTGAGCCCTGCCAGACCCCGGGCAGCTTTCACCTCAACATGCTGAAGGACTTCAGCTCCCGGCTCCAGCATCGTGAACCTCCCGCCTTGCTCCACGGCTGGTGTGGCGGGGCAAGACCAGCTGCCGCCAGGACCGCTGTCAGGGGAGGTGGAGGCAGCACCCTGCCAGTCCCTGCGCAGGGCAGAGCGTGGCCCTGCTGCTGCCCAGAAACCTGGCAAACGGGAGGAGCTGAGGGTCCTCCCCGAGGCTGCCGGGGTGCAGGGGGTGACTGAGGCATACCAGCTCCGGCTGCAGCGAGGCAAGGGGAGAGCTGGAACATTAACTGATAAAGAGCCATTAGTGCTGGCCATGGTGTCTGTATCAAAGGGATCTTGCCAAGCAAACCTTATTTGCTTTGAGGAGATCAGAAGTAGCCTGATAAAGGTGATGGTAACAGGATCTTTCAAGACATTTGGCCTTGCAAGCAAATTAAGAGCAGCAGAGAGGGATCCTCAGATAGACAGAAAGAGAGACAGATAGACACCAAGGGAGATTGGACACCTTCAGGAGAGCTGAGAAACGGAAGGCATTCCCACCCTTTCCAGCAAGGGGATGGTGCTGAACACAGAGCTCCCTCGGCACAAGACCACAGGGCTTCAGTAACAGGCAGTGCCACGAGCGGGCCGGTGAGAACAGGCAGAAGCCAGAGCACAAATCCAGTGCTGGAGGCCTGGGGGCACGCGAGCTTGCCAGGCCCGGGGGCTTGCCATGCGAAAGGCCAGTGAGGGCCCAGGGCAGTGGCAGATCCCGTAAGCCATGGCCATGGCCCAACCACAAGAGCTGCTGGGAGCCGTGGGTGAAAGAGAAGCAGAGAGGGTTTGTCTCCAGCTCTGGTCCTGGGGGAGCCCTAGCTGAAAAGCACCAGAAGTGAGCCTCTGCCAGAAACACCCACCCATCTGGCCTCAAAGAGCCTCTTTCGCAAGGGCTCGGCCCGCTCAGCTCATCCGCTGTCAGGCTAAGGGAGCAAGCACTGGGGCAGGGGAGCTGTTGGGCTACATGTGCTCACAAGGACCAGCAGGAATCGGCTGACTACAAACGGGGGCTGGAAACGAGGCAAAGGGGTGCTTGGAAGGACAAGGGGCCAGAGAAGGCATGGCCCTGGCTGGGGGTCCTGGGGAGCCCTGTGCAATGGGGGGCTGCAAGGCTGTTGGGAAAGGGAGCAGGTACAGAGCAGTAGGAGCGATCCACAGGCCAGGAGAAACTTCCCAGGAGGGCTTGCAGAGCTCAGCCAGCCTGAACTGTCTGGAGGAGCAAGAGCAGCATCCGTACGCTGCTGGTGAGGAGGAACCCAGGGAGGAGGGGTCCTTCGTGCTCCACCGCTCATCTGGCAGGGAGCTGAGCCCACGCTCAGGTTTCCCAGGCAGGTGATAACCTCCTGCAGAGATCTCCAAGGCAGGAGACCTCCTCTCCAAGGAGGTCATCGCTGCCTTTCTGGAGGACTCTTCAGTCAAACAGGCTCTCATACTCAGTGCAAGATACACACAGCCTGCAGAGCTCTGTTCCTGGAACAGGGAAGGCCCAGCAAATCCAACTGCCAGCAAAGTTTCCCCTCCCAAGGCCACCCCCGCACGCCGAGGCCAGGCCTGCTCTCAGCTGCTTCTCCCCCATACGCCTGTTAGTGCCTGCCGCAGCTCCGCTGCTGGCCGCCCTCTGCTCTCAGAGGGAATTCAGCCCAGACCACGTGGCCCAGAGCACGGCGGGAAGGGGAGATGACATGGCCGGGGGGGGGGAGGAAGGGGGGGAAAACAAGCGCTCCTCCGCTGCACAGAGATCTGCCAGCAGTTGTGACTCAGCTCTCCGTCACCAGCATGTCAAAGCTGCTCAGCATCCAGTTACCTTGGGTATCAGCAACTGAGCTCCACCAACACCTTTCAAGAGTAACTAGTGCACTTTCACCACCATCCGCAAACCATTTGTGTCCCGGCTTCGAGGGGCAGCAGTGGGAAGAGCCAGCACAGCTTTGGGGGCTCGCAGAGCAGGGCCCCAAAGGCCAGCTGAGCCTCTGAGCTGCTCCGGCAGGGAGCTGGTTGGGAAGAGTGCTGGGGCAGCCTCTCACGCCCGGCCAGCGCTGCTCCGACTGACCTGGCTGCATCTCAGCAGGTGGCCGGCACTTCCCTGAACATCCGTATTACGCAGGAAGACCACTTAACCACTTCCCCTCCAGGGGAATCAGCTCAGGCAGCCTCCGTGCCTCCAGGCCTGGCTCACCCAGGCGCTGCAGCTTTCAGGTCTCTGTGAGAGAAAAAGGCAGTTAGTTCCCAGCTGTTCCCGACGGCACAGGGAAGAGACGATGTTTGTCTGCAGCCACGGTCCCAGCACCATTAGCGCTGGGTCAGCGCACCGGCTGCCCGGCAGTACAGACTGGATCCGGATCACAGGCAGGCGAACAATGGCGTTGCTGTTGAATTAGCCAGCCGCACAATACGGCTGCAGAACAGGCGGATCCAGAGAGAAGCCGGAGGGTGGGCAGACAGATGGGACCTGGCAAAAAGCCTGCCAGCACAGTCAGCCCAACACATATCTAGGAACTAACCTGGAATGCAGATTTATGCCAGTTTATACTGGTTCAGCACCCAGTAATGCTTGTCTGGAACATTTTCGATCCTGAGCCAGGCATTCTTGAACTGGATTTAGGTAACCCCAAACCCCACTGGGGCATTCAGCGCTGCGCTGGCAGGAATCGGGTGGGAGGAAGAGAGCGTGGCGGCGGCAGTCTCCAGCTATGCGCGTCCCGCACGGCGGCTAAGCACACCGGAGACACCGCCCCGTTGAGTTCAGCTGGGGTTCAAATCAGAAGCCCCAAGGGGAACGGTCTGGCAGGGCCCAAAGATGAGCTGGACACGCTGGGCGGTTCTGAGCACCATTTTACTGAAGGGCTGGACACCTGCTAGGACTTCATAACAAAAAGTTCACTTCATGTAAGAAAAAAGACAGTCTGTTTTTCGTCCCGTTCCCTAAGAGCGGAATAATACTAACACTGCCTTTTCACTAAACAATGTCATTCCAAAATATACAACACTGAGTGTGGAGCAGCCCAGCCTCATATTAAACATTAAATATTAATATAGCTTCAGAAACATTCTACACAAACAAATGAAACGGTATAAAGTTCACTCAAGAACAAGGTGATCGGTTGTTGTAAATTCGCCATACAAAAGTTTGTTACTCGCCCTTCTGCTGGGCGACAGCCGTTCCCCATCGGACTCCGGGGACGCTCGCTGGGACAGGGCAGCCGTGGGGCGCTGGCACGGACAGTCCGGGCACGGCAGGTCCCTGCTTGTGCGGGCGTCGCTCAGGACTCCTGACCACCGGGGAACATCCGTGGCTAAGCTGGCTGCACCAGTCCCAGCCAGAGCAGCTCAGTCGCGCTGCAGCCGTGGAGCCAGTTCTCTTAGAGACGACGGGCGGCAAAGACGAGCTCGCGGGGCTGGGCAGTGCCTCTCGCTACCCCACATCCTCCATGCCCCACGGACTGGCTGCTGTGCCACTGCTCTGGAAATAACGTTCCTCAGAAATGCTGCATCAGGAACTTTGAGGAGAGAATGACGTTACACTCCGGAGGCTGCATCCTCCCCGTGACAAATTCCAACGCTAATCACGTCCCTTCCCAGGCCTTGGTAGTTCGATGGACTGGGGCACGTTTCAAAGTGCTCTGCTTTGAAGCCTGGGCCCCTGGGGGAGGAGGGGAGGTATCTCTGGGGGTAGCTTTGCAGCACCCTCTCTTTTATACCAGCACCGCGTGCCTGACCGCGTCTGTGGGAATCACCAGACTCTCACAGGGGCTGCCTGTAGCAACAGGAACGGAAAGGGCTAATTAAGACAATGAGGAGACAGTCCCAGACGATAATAAGGCCTTTGAGGGACTCCCCAGGGGCAAGGCCTAATCATCCCCGCAGGGGAAGTTATTTCAGATGCTCACACAAGGAAGAGCTACCCTCTCTGCGAGGGCTTCCAGAGGGTCCAAGTCAGCACACACCAGGGGGGCTCTGCAAGCTGAGAGAGCGGCTTCCCTTCCTTGTGACCACCTGAGCAAAGCCAGTTTGTGCAACTAACAAAGGACGGAAACTAAAGGCTAGAAGAGGTGCTTGCTTCAAAAGGGCATCTCCCTGCCCTCCAGAGCCCGCAGCACCAAGTGCCTTGTGTAATGCCACCAGACAGAGAAGGAAAGGCTCCATTAGCTGGACAGGGATGGAGTTCAAGAAGTGCTACCAGTATGCTACATACTTAGCTCCCTCTATTTGGGGACATCCTCCTGCAGCAAAAGCAAACGAAGCTGGTCAGCCAGACACTACTGGCATCTTTGGTTTTGCCTAATCCCAGCTTCTTCCTTTTTCACCAGACTCCTCAATCTTCTTGAGCAAACCGAGGGGTTCGGCCACAGCACCACTGCTTTGGAAGCAGCAACCGGCCAAGCTGCTTAGTGCTAACGCTGTTGCATCTACAGACACTGTTCAGTTGATAGTTGAGGCTGACCTAGTGATGAGGGCTGGCTCTCCTGCCTTCTGGGACAAGGTCTCCACTCCAGAGTCAGCAAGGCACCTGGCACTTGTCTAACAGCATCCAGCTCCAGGCAGGAGCAGGCTGCAAGGAGAAGGAAATCTGAGCACAGCACAGAGCCCAGGAGCACGAGGGCTTGGGAGCAGCCTTTCCTGGTACCCTCTCCAAGGATGGTCCCAGCCTGCCCAGCTCAGGGAGCAAAGGGCTGCAGCACCTTTGAGAAGGCAAAAGCTGCCATGGAACAGTGCTTCTCCTCAAGCCACCTCAGCTCCCAGAAAGCTGTCACCATCTGACCACAGGACCAGAAAGGCCAGCGCCACTTCGTATACTGAAAAACAGAAACAGTCACTTCCACACAAACCAAGCTGCTGGAGCTGCAGGTGCTCCACACAGCATGGCACCAACTCTGCCAAGCATGGCAGAAACCAGGATCCACCCACCTAAACCTCCCCTCCTGCCTGGGAGGCTTTCCAGCTAGCGTTACATTGTCCAACTGCAGTTAAGAGACAAGTCTGCTCTCCGTCAGCACACATACCTCATGTCATGGCCAAAGGCCCAGTCCCAGACAAGGCAGGAAACTTTGGCCCAAGGGGAAAGCACCCGGAGAGGCTGCCACCCTTTTGCATGGAACCAGGGCAACAGCCACAAGCCAAAGGGCCAAACTGCTGCTCAGTTTTGTGCTCAGGCCCAAAACCCAGAGCATCCCCCCATCATGCCACAGTTGGAGCAGGGGGACTTCCACCCAGCTCCACCAGTGGAGAAGTGCTGCTGGTGTCCAAGGGGGGGCTCTGGCAGCAGGAAGGCACAACACATGCAGCTACTGGGCAGGGCCGCCGAGCGGGGTGCAGCAAGCCCCCAGTAACTGAGTGGCCCCACTCACCAGTGGTGCTTTACCCCTGACAGCTCTGAGATGGTCGTAGCTGGCGACTTGCCGAACTCTGTGCAAGGAAAAACCAAACGAGGGGCATCTTGGTCAGGCAGCCATGCTGGAGGGAGCAGAACGCCATCTCTGCAGAACAAGTTGCACCAGCTCCTCACTGCTCTGCAGGGGACTGACCGCAGCAGGGTCCTGGAGCATGGCAGCAACAGGCTGGGCAGACGATGCTCTGGTCTGAGAAGTATCCAGCTACGTTAGCCCTCACTACACTCTGCAGAACACACCTCTCCCCACGCTAAAATACCAGGACATTTATAGTTCTACAAGTGGGTTACAAAACAGGAGTAAAAAAATAGTCCCTTCTTATTTCTTCTGCAGAAGAGTGCTTAAGAAGTTCTGCACAAGGATCACTACTGCAGCTGGCTCTGGGGTAGAACACAAACAGTTTGGAAACAGCAGCACCACACTACATGGCTTGCAGGGAAGAAATTTATCCAGTTGAAAGTAGTGGCAGAAGGTGAAACCTGATCACTGTGCACATGAGCTTTAAAACAATGTTTCTACTAATTAACATAATTTCAACCTGGTATGTGATGTCAGCTCCCCCTTCACCTGCCTGCCGGATAAGCTGCTCTCCCCGCGGACCTCACTGACGGATGTCTGAAGCACAGAGGAAGCTGGTCTGGTGCAGGCGAAGCACAATCTCTTGCTTCTCAGCAGCTGAATAAAATGAGAAATGATTTCCACAAACTCAGTCTGAAGAACAGTCCTTTCAACTCTGAATCATTTCTAGAAGTGACAGTGGCACAAATCCATGTGGTAAAAGCATTCCTAAGAGAGTCTCCAAGGCTCTCGGCTGTCACAGCGCCCAGGAACAGCATAGGCCAGGTTAGGCACTTGGATGAATTCAAAGTGACTAATACAGAAACAGGTCTAAACAACCTGCATACGGCACGCTCAGCAGAGACCAGAGCACTCCAGGCAACACATTCTCTACCTGCTGTGCCAGTTACAGCCGCTGCAGATCCCTGGAAGGCAAATGATCTAACTGTAGTCATAGAAAAATTTAAGTTGGAAGGGACCACTTGAGCTGTCTGGTTAGATCAAGTCTTAGACTTGTTTTGATCAAACCCTTGATCTTCCCTAAACACCAGCCAACAGGCGGTTACAGCACAGCCCCGTCAGCAGCCTCCTGCACATCAGTGTCAAAGGACCCAGCTGCCAGGAGTACCTGCACACAGCCACAAGACTAAGGACTGCAAAACCTACCACTAACAGGTTGCGGGGACTCCATACGCCAACACTGGACTCACTGGGAAGTAACTGGCAGGCAGCACTTGCTGACATTGGCACAAGAAGCTATGAAAACCCTCTGTGATTAACAAGCTGCATTCCTTCCAGCCAAATTTCAAAATCATCTGCACAGGAGAAGAGACATCAGGACAACAGAGAATCAGTGTGAAAGACATCCAGCAAACTAGATCTGAACTCTGAGAGCTCCAGTGCTGCCCAGTTAGCTCAGGTGCCCTGTGGTCCCTATTACAGATGTGCAGAAAAGCTGCCAGGGATTTGACTGATCATGGGCAAGTCCCTGAGCTACAGGGTGCTCAATTCCCTCTCAGAAGCCTCAGTGATAAGGCCCTAACAAACATTTCTGATGCCCACCTCTGTTTGCAGAGCAGAAGACCTTTATGCTGGTGGCCTGGGGAGGATACCAGGCGAGCCATCACTATCAAGTGTTCTCAGAACTCAGCTCAGTGCCTAGAAAGGCACAGCCCTGCTAAGGCAGTATGTTCTGCTTGATGTGTTTAGCAACAGCATAAGCCAAGTCTGTGACTGGCAAAGATTCAGACTGGTGAAACACAAGAGGTGACAAAACAGCCGGGAGGCAGGGAGCAATTCAGCAGAGAGAAGTGTGACAAAGGCAAAGGATGCGTCCTGATGTGTTGGCCTCAGGTGCTCAGCTTCCTGGAGGCTGTTCAGGCAGGAGGAAAAGCAGCCTCAACCTGAATTCAGCTGCTCTTCCCCCCAGAGCCCAGGCACTCAGCTAGGACATCTGCTCGCTGCACAGAAAGAGGCTCCGGAGACAGCTCTTGGTGCCCTTATATGGGGTTGGGAACAAGGGGAAGCCACAAGAGCAGCCTGTCAGGCAGCAATACCACAGGCTGGAGTTCAGAGCCCTCCTCAGGAAACAGCCAAAAAGAGAAACTCCAGTGCAAGACTTCAAGATCTGGCATTTGAGAGCGTGGGAATGAGAAGGGTCTGAAGGGATGGAAACAAAGGAGACAAAGCAACACTGGCTGGGCAAGAGTGATGGAGGGTCTCTCTTCATCCAGCATCGCATCAGGAAAGGGGATCTCTCTGCCAGGGCATTTTAAAAACACAGAAGCAGAAGAAAATATTTCCTTCTGCTCTCCAGCCAACCAGCGGCATTCACAGGTCAGCCTCAAACACTGCAGCAAATTATGATCTCTGACAGCAACTCAGTTACACACAGCAAAAACAACACAGAACCCGAGTGTGTGACTCAGAGCCTGCAACCACCTCCCGAGGGAAAACCTCTGTCCCGCTAACAGCGCTGCCTTACCTGGGTGAGTCAGGAGAGCCCTGGCTGCACCCCAGGACACCCAGTTTCTTGCTCTCTAGTGAAACTTGTTTCTCCTCTACGTGCTTCAGCTTTCCTCTCCAAGCTGGGGATCAGATACTGACCCTTTTTATAAAGCACTGAAATCCAGATAGGTGCTAGAGAAGAGTGGGAATGCAGGGAGCTGCAGTTTCCCAAAGGAGCTCAGCCTTTCAGCCAATATCCACACAGATTACTAGGTCAGACAACTGGTATTTTGAGCTGGTGAGAGAACAAGTGGATTACTGGCCTGCTGCTGCAGAGGTCTGAACGTACAGCAGTACACAGAGCCAGGCCATGCTTGGCCTGACACCGCTGCCTCTCCCCAAGCTGCCATCTTCTACTTCTGCAGTATCCAAACTGGGATCTTATAGTCAGTCACACGTAAGACTATGAAGGCTGTCCCTCCCAGGTGGCCGCTGCAGCACCAACCGCTTGAACATGAGTGTTTCTCACGGAGTTTGCAGATCCCCTCCCTGCAGAGAGGAGACCCGACCCCAGGCTGCGTACAGCTGCGTTTGCAGCCAGCAGCGTGCCCCCAGGCGCAGGAAGCCTCGTCCCAGCCTGTCTGCAGCAGGTCTGCAGTGCCTCCTGGGGACAGGCAGAGCCTGCAGACAGGGAGCTTTCCTACCTGCCACAAACCATCTCACAACATCCCAGAAACAACAGCAAAGCTGTCATCCGTCATGATATGTTAATGATGGTGGGGTAATTCTTCTCTCCTACTGCTTCGCCCCCACAGACCGATAGCAAGAAGCTCTCTACATTTGTTTTAAGTGCTGGCATATATCCTCCCAACCCTTCTGCTTTTCTGCTTTGATTCAGGCTCAAATACTCCACTGAACTCAGGGAGAGACAGGATGCATCTAATACATTCAAACACAGCAGATATCCTCTCTACTGGCACCTAGAACCTGCTCCTGAAACGTTCAGCAACAGCAAAGCAGTTAAACTGTGGGCAGGAGAAAGTAAGTAATTGCTATTAACAGCTCCAGCTTTTAGGCTGGCAACAGTCACAATTTCATTTTCTAAGTTTGCACCTGGGGTACAAGGGAACAAAACACCACTGGGATCTGAGGCAGAATCGCTCTTTGGAGGCAAACCCCTAAGACGAGTTCAGAGCTTCTGCTACCAACAACTGGAGGAGGCACCTAGAAACGTCAGGCAGACTTGCAGGCAACAGCCCAGTAACACTCCCGTGCTTTTGTGCGGAGGTAACACCAGAAGTATGATTAAAACAATACTCAACTATCAGCTGGTAATTCTCCAAAATTGCATGGCATTTTTGGAGACAAACAAGTGGCTATAACTCTGCCTGCTTCTGAGCCGTCCAAGAGAGCCCAGAACAGGCTGTCACAACACTGAATCACAAAGAAATCCTGGCACCTTTCAACAAAAGACTGGCTGGAGGGGAGGGGGAACAAAAGCTACTGAACCCAATCCCAGAGGGGTGGAGGAAGTGCATCTTCCCACAGTTCCTGGGCAATATGCACATATATAGATATATAGATATATAGATAATAAAGTTATAAAATTTGATCAAAATAAAACCAGTAAATGTACAGCTTGAAAAAAGAGCAAATATCACAGTGCATCAATGTCATGAGAAAGTCGTATGCTCTCCTCCTGCACAAGAGCATAGCCTGCCACGTTTAGAAGAGACCCCACAGAAAGTGAACACTTTGACCTGCTCGGCTTGCCGTGGGCAAGGAGTCACCATCCTGCATTCATAAACGTGGTTCGGTACTTATGCAGTCAGTTCTGCATAGCAGTGGTAGACAGCCAGAAACAGCACTGGAGCAGGCTGCTCCATCTGCAGGTGTTAGTCGACATATCATCACCAGACACTAGAGATCCAAAGTTGCTCTCACACTTCTCTGCACTCTGGCGCCTGGCTCATACTTACTTACAAAAAAAGTGACAAAGTGAAGAAATTCAGGGGACACTGTGAGAATGAGACAAGGGCTGAATTCGGATCACAGGGGACAGGTTGACCCTAAGAATTTTCTGTGCTCTCCTCCTCACTTCATCATCAGAAGAGTTGTCCACCTTGATTGCCCGGAATTTCAGCAGATTCAAAGTGCTCTGAGCCCGCTGAGGTTTATTTTGGACAGGAATGGTATTTGTTTTTTTCTTCTGCGGTGCTTCTCTCACCTCTGCAGCTCTTTTCCTCTTCTGCCCGACAGTCTCCTGATGACTGCTGCTATCCTTCCACTCCGTTTTCCCCACGGGAGCCTCCTTAGCTTTGATTTTCAAAGCCTTGGATTGCGGTGCTACGGTGCTGCCTTGAGCTGAGCTCCCGGTGACCCTCCCATTCAGGACTCCCGAGGCTTTGCAAGCGTTACTCTCCTGCAGCACGCCACCCTTCGGTCCCTTCAGAAGATTTAAAGTGAGAGTGGCAGAATCTGGTGCTTTCTTCATCAAACGCTTATACCCCTTAGCTTCTGTTATTTTAGTGGGCTTGCCTGAGCAGGACTGCCTTGCGGGACTCGAAGCCTTGAGGAGTTTAAGGTCTGAGGGCGAGATTCCAAGACGCCCCTGTTTGTACTTGGATTCCAAACAGGCCGCGGTGGTTTTCAGCGGCACCAGAGCTTCCAGGACCACGGACAGTCTCATTGCTGGATATACGTTAGGATACATGTTCGCAGGGAAGCCCACTGCTGAGGCCTTGGATGTGCCAGATCTGGTCTGCTTCAGGGAGTTCAGCAGCAGATTTGTGGAATTACCTTTAGAGACAGGCTTAGCGGAGACCTTAGGAGAGTTCACTGAAATGCCTGTGGGTGAAGCAGACACCTTTGCCACAGCTGCAGTGTTTCTAGCTGGAGTTTTAGTGGAATCGGACGCAGTCGTGGCGGCAGCGGCAGTGGAAACATGCTGTGTGCTCTCTTTTGTTTGGTTAGGCGTGTCTGCTGTACATGAACTGTAACCATACACATCTTTACTCCTTAGGATTGTGGCTTGATAGCCTTCCTCCTTGAGGCCCTGAAGAAAGGCCACCAGCTGGGTCTCTGTGTCTGAAAGGTCCTTGGACATTGGGTTGAAGACTCGGAGGGCTTCCTCCAGCACTTTCTGTCCTGCAGAGGAAATTCTCGACCAGGAATGGACAGCTTTTTCTTCCACATTGTTCACTGCAATATTCATGGCATTAGGCAAGGAGGTGCTTCAAAAGGTCCAAATTACTGGAAAAACAACACTTGACACCTCAAAAGGAGAGAGAAGATAGTTAGCTTATAGCAACTGCAATCATCTCGCATTTCTAAGTAGAGACCTGAAACCATTAAGACTAGACCTGGCTACCTGCAAACATCAGGTCTGATTCTGTGCATAACTCAAATTAGCAGCAGCATCAAGAAAATCCTGTCACTGTTTTGTCTTTGCAGTAAAACTAAAGCATCTCTATTACAGAAATAACTTCAATCCTAAACAAAGCTTTCAGGCAATCCCATCCAACCCATCCCAAGATGAACTGTTCCAGTGGTTAACTCAGTGAAATTTGCAGCTCATTTCCAGTTTGAGTTTGACAAGCCTCAGCTTCTGGTAATCAGATCTCATTTTGCCTTTGTAAAGCAGCTTTCCGTTAAATCTTTGCCCTGTGCACATACTGGGAATAACATGATCAAGCCATCTCAACACTCTTCAATGAACTATACAGCCCGAGTTCCTCAAGTCTATCCCAGTGTCATGTTCAATTTTCCAGCTTTCTATTTGATTCTGCCCAAAACTGATTCTGAATCCCTGCTAAATTTGCAGCATCCTTCTGAAGAACTGACAGCAGAGCTGGAGGCTATTTCAGTCGTGCTCCGTTGACGCCAAGTACTGTGGAAAGACAACTCCATTCCTTGTTTTTCCCCAGGTTTGAACAATGGTCTGCAACTCACTGTCACAGCAAGCTGCCGTTGACCCAAGGACACTCACTGCCAAGTGAACAGGAAGCAGGAAATTCAAGAGGGGCAGCAAGCAGGAAGCAGATAGCGCCAGAGCCACGCATACAATCGCCAGAGGGACAACACCCAGCTCACCCCGACAGGCACTAGGCAACTATCTGCCTTGGACAGAAGCACTAACTACTGCTTTAAAAAAAAGGAAGTTGAAGAGGAGCCCAGGCAGGAACCTGGGAGAACTCAAACTGTCTCACACTGAGCTGGCTGCCCAGCCAACTCCACAGCTGGAAGCAGCGGCAAGAGGTTATAAAGTCTTTAGCTTCTTAAGCTCATCAGCAGTGTTCAGTGAACAATCTTCTTCAGAGAAACGTTGAAGGTCTCAGAGACGCTATCAAAGAGGGCAGGACACAGATAAGAAAGTCACGACTGGAAAACTGGCACCTGAGCAGAGAGTAAGGAACTGCTCGTATCTCAAGCTCTCTCCAGAGCTCCAACTATTCTGCAGCCGCAGAGCCTGGGAGAGCCAGCTGTGGACGAGGTGCCCATGCTGCCACAAAAGGTACGGAGAGAAGACACAAGCCTGTAGCTTAAGCCCAAAGATGACAAAAGGATCCCAAGGGGGCAGCACAGGTTGGCAGGTGGGTAACAGGCTCTGCGTGAAGGGCTCGTCTCCATCAAGTGTTCTGTAGACATCCAGCAGCAGAGGGATCTGGTGAAGGATAATGCAGTTGCTTTGCAACACTCAGGACATCTCCCACAGATGAGGGGAGGCAGGAAAGAAAGCACTCCGACAACGCTGAAGCTGGCATCATAGGCTAGATGTGAGATTTGTCATCTCAAAAACGAACACGAATTACTAGGCAGAGTGAAGCAAGCGAGGATGCAAAAGCTTAATTCTGATCTGGTAGAGAAACTATCAATATGCTTTCAACAGACACCAAAATATACAATCTTCTGCCAGGAACTTCACGCTGCACCAAGCCCAGGAACAGCCAGAACGCCTTAACAGGTATTTCTGCATCAGCCGGGCTGGGACCTGACATTCATGGCAACTATGTTCCTGTGTCGTGCAATGTAACACATGGTATGAGAGAAGGATGGTTATAGAGAGGCATGCACTGATATCTCGTCCAGCCAAAAGGAAGTTTGTTTAGTCAACACGTTATCTGAGGACATGCCCTAGCAAAGGCGCCAAAGGGCCATGGACCCACAGCGCTCCTGATAGCGATACAGCTGCCCCGCAAGCAGAGCGCTGACAGGATGAACCCTTACACAATGCTCCAACCAGCCCAGATTTAGCAGTCAGGATCAGACCACGAGCCCTTCAGGAAAGGGTGGGCTCCACAACACTTCGCTGGGCGCACTGGAGGGGCGAGCAGGCTGTCCGCAGAGATGACACTGAGACGCTGGGCTGCGACAGCCTGCGGAAAGGAGCCCGTGGAGGTTGGCGTGGACACCACAGAGGACTCACTGGCGGCTGCCCACGGGCAAGCAGCCTCCTGGCTCGGTCTCTCCTCCCGGTCCGCCCCCCTGTGGAGAGGATGCCCCTTCCCAGCTGCCCGCCCCTCACTCCCCTCACCCTAGGCTCGGCCCAGCGTGGGGAGACCTGACCCCTCACCGGCTCCCGCGGGCTGGAGGCTCCCGGTGTGCGGGGCCGGTGCCCTCGCTGGGGGGTGTGGGGAGGTGTTTGGTGCAGACAGCGGGTGCGGCCCCCCCGCGTCAGCTCCGGGGCCCGCGGGGTGGGAGCCGGAGCGGGACCCTCGGCGCCGCGGCTCCGTCTCCAGCGCCCGGGGACCGCCCCGTCGGGCGGCTCGGCAGCGCCCCCGCCCGGGAGCGCGGGGCCCGGGCACCGCCGGCCCCAACCTACCGGCCGCCGCGAGACCCACACCCGCCGCTGCGCTGCCACCGCCGCTCCAACATGGCCGCCCGCGGAGCGCCGGAAGGGCCGCCCGCTTCCGCTTCCGCTTCCGCCCCCTCCACTGACCCCGGCACCGCGCCCACACCCCGCCGCGGCGCCTTTGGCCGCACCCCCAGTCCCGCACGGGCCCCGCCCCCCGCACGGGCCCCGCCCCATTCAGGCCCCGCCCCATTCAGGCCCCGCCCTCTGCCTCCGGCGGAGCCGACAGTTGGAGCCGCCGCGGGCGCCGCGCGGGGTCGCTCTGGGCGGCGGCGGAAGTGGCGCGCCGGAAGCGGCGCCGTATCCAGGTAACGGCGGCGCGGCGCGGCCCGGTGCCGGCGCGATGAGCGGGCGGGCGGCGCGGCGGCGGCTGGTGCTGCACGTGGACCTCAACAACACGGTGGTGGCGGCGGACGCGGTGTCGGGGCAGGGCCCGCGGGCCGCGCTCAACAGCTTCCTCAGCACCGTCACCTGGGGCGCCGCCGGGCCTGCCGGTGAGCAGCGCCGGGGCCTCCCCGGGGCTCGGCCGCTCCGGGACGCCCCCAGGCCGCGGCGCCCCCTCCCCCGCAGGGGCCGGTGCCTCGGGCTGATGGGGGCCAGGCCCGGTGCCTTGCTGGGGGCTCCGCTGCTCTGGGCCCCCGGATGCCAGGGACCCTCTGGGGGAGCCCGGGGCTCGGCTCTGCTGGGCAGCCGCTGAACTGAGTCTTCTTTCTTTCAGGCGAGTGGCAGTGGGCGAGCGACCGCCCTTCGCTGGGGCCCCCCTGCCCGGGCGCCGTCAGCTACTACTGCCGGTACGGCCGCGACCCGGCCTTCACCGAGCTGGGCCCGGGCCAGCGCTTCAGCAGCCTCCACGCGCACTACCTGCAGCTCCTGGAGTGGCCGGGCAAGGCTCACAAGGTGCTCTCTGTTCAGGGTGAGGAGAACAAGCACTACCACTTCGTCCTGCCCTCCTTCTTCCGCCTCCTGGACGCTCTGCACCGCGATGGGAGGTCGTTTGCCGTCGTCTTCAGAACCTTTGGCACAGACCTGCCCCACGTTCTCCGCGCTGTGCACTGTGCCCTGGCTGGGCAGCACCCCCAGTTCCCTGGCCTGCAGGACGTGGCGGTGAGTGCAGCCCGAGGGCAGAGCTGCCGGAGAAGGGCAGAAATCCTCCTGTGATATTCGCAGCATGTCCTGCCTTGAGCTCTCTGGGCTGGGCTAGTTTCAATCCGCTTAGCCTACCTGCCTCGTTGGAGCATTGGCTTCTGCTAAGAAATGCATCCAGCTTCTCAGGAAGAGCCTGTTAGCTGGGGGAGAGCGTGTATGGCTGTGAATTCTGCACTGTCTCTGCTCGCTAAATGCATGTGTGGTGTGGGAAGGATCCCCTCCTCTCGAGGTATCCCAGGTTTGAGCATCTCTTCCCACAGAGAGGGGTCTTTGCAGCAGAACAGGATTCCCTTCGTCAGAGCTGATTGCAGCTGTGCTCTCCCACGCTTGCAGGATCCTGGACAGGGACGCTAGCACCAGGGTTGAAAAGTCACTTTGGTTGTTCCTCAGAGAGTTGACAAGGAACAGTCTGAAATGGGAGGAGCGAGTCGCTAGGTGCTCATTTATTTTAATTCCTCAGAGGAGGAAAAGCTTTTATGTTATACGGGTTCCTTATTTTTTTTGTCTTTTCCCCAGCGCTGCCCTCTCACATGGCCATAAGGAGTCTCTAGGCCACTGTTGTCTGTGACAATGCACTAAACAATCTGTCTGCTTTGGAAACCTTTCATCATCTCTTGCTTCCAATGATACTGCAGCTCTCTGTGGACCTCACTCCTGGCCAAATACGTTGCAGTAAGCGAGAGGTTGTGCTGAA
The DNA here is from genome assembly GCF_036370855.1 of Dromaius novaehollandiae. NCBI lineage: Eukaryota > Metazoa > Chordata > Aves > Casuariiformes > Dromaiidae > Dromaius > Dromaius novaehollandiae. The sequence goes on along the minus strand of NC_088109.1, from coordinate 15,806,425 downwards.
GAGGGGATCAGAGCGACTTTCCACCCGTGAAGATGGAAGAAAGCTTTACGATTACTTCAGCAATTTTGAGGGAATTGGAGGCTTCCAAGACCACTTTGACTGGTGAGAAATAGGCCGCTGAGAAAGTGAGTTGGGCATCTTCTCCTCTCCTCTGATTCTCTGAGATAGCTCCTAGTTTTGAGGTCTTCACCTCGTTGTGGCTTCTATGCAGCCCCCCCCCCCCCCCCCCCCCGTAACTTCTGACCTCCTCATTCTGCCGTGGGGGGACTGGGCTTCTTACACCTTTCCTCAGGTCTCCGTCCCCTGGTGCCCCTCTTGCTTTTCTCCAAACACCCTCTAATGCATCATCTGGCTGCAAAATGCTTCTCTGGTGGGAGGCAACAGTAGGCAGAGGGACGAGACTGCCTGTGTCTTGTCCCATTTCCCTGGCCCTAAGGAGTGAACTGAACCAGACTTGCCGGCTTCACATGTGAGCCGTTGTGGTGTCCTTCCCTGAGTGTTGGCTGTCCTGCTTGCTGTTTCAGGTGGGCCAGAAACCAGTTCTCTTCACAGGGTGGGAAGCCCCTGTGGATTGACCCCCATGATCCCAGTGTTCACCACATCTTTATTGATGACAACATCCGCCTGGATGACACGGACACCATTGTGCACCCCCAGGTACGTGGTGGAGCACCCCTGGGGTCCTAGCTGCCCAGGCTGAAGGGCGTTCCTGGTTAGTTCAGGCACGTTTTGTTCCCTTTCACCCTCTCGTGCTGATGCAAAGGGGGATCAAGGCTCAGCCCTGGTGTCGCTACAGCCCAAGAGATTAGAATCAGCGAGAAAGATGCTCAGGGCTTCAGTGGGGAGGATGAAATCGGCTGTCAGCACAAAACAGCAGGTGTCCCCTGCCTGTGCTTGCTGCCAGCTCCGCTGCTCGGCTGGAGTGAGTCATCCCCGCTCCCTCCTGGAGCCCAGCAGCAGCCAGCCTCTGCGTGCGGCTGAACCTCGCTTATGGCACAACGTTTAAAGGGCAGCGTTTGTGCCGGAGCACGCTTGCAGAAGGGAACGTTAATGCAGGCAGAAATGCGCTTGGCAGCTGGACAGCTATTGATGCCTGAACACGAGCTGCAGCTCCACCAGCGAGTCTGAACCTCCGGCGTATTTCCATCTAGGAGGAGAGAGCATGGGAGGAAGGAAGTGTGCGGTGGCCTGTGAATGATCCGCAGCAACTGCTGGGCACCTGGGGAGTGGCGAGGGGAGGGACGCTCTGGGTACTCGCTTGCGTACAAGCTCTGTCAGTTACTGGATGTGTAGTTGGTGATGCAAGTTGTCGCTGCCCGGAGCAGGCCTGTTAGAAGGGAGATTTCGGTGTGATCTGGGCTGTTTCAAGTGAATTAAGGCAGAAGGCTCTGCTAAGAGCCTGAGGCCTCTGCTTGCAGCAGCTGCTGCCTTGCCTGTCTGCAGCAGCCAAAGAGCGTGGCTTGCTCAACTCCGCCTGCCGGATTTCAGCCTTGGGCTGCTTCCCTGATGGAGGAGTTCCTCCCTTAGCTGTCCATGGGTCAGCTGGGTGGCTCGGTTTGTCTCAGGGCGTCTGTGAAGATAACCTCAGGCCCCTTGGGGCTCTCCTGACTCCACACCAGACAGGTAGGAGCAAATTATCTCAGCAGCAGACTTAGCTGGGATCTGAAGGGCAGCTGAGCACCTTGCCAGCAGCGCTTGTTTCTGTTGTCAGGGCTTTGGCTGTCCTGCAGCCGCAACATGCTGGCTAACGCCACCTTCCTCTCCCCGTGTCACCAGCCCTGCAGGGCTGTGCCTCTGTGTCAGTGACAGCAGCAGAGCAGTGCGGGGAGGGAAACCCGTCACCGGGTGGCCTTAGGCAGAACGGGGTAAAGGTCAGAAGTTAAACTTGCTGTTGCCTCCTCCGCCGTGCGGCTGCCCCTGCTCTGGTGACAGCCTCATTTGATAAAGGCAGAGCTGCCAGCAGAGGTTGTCCTGAAGTCGGCTGCTTCCGAGTGCAGTTTTCTTCCAGCTGTGTGGTGTGGCCCTTTCCTCAAGGAGGCCCTGCCACATGTCATGAGGACTCGGTTCTGAGCCAGAGTGAGACTCCGGCCTTCCTAGCAAATAGAGGAAATCTGGAGAAACTTATTCTACCACTAGAGTGGAAATGGGAGCTCATGCCCTCTGCCACCGTCTTGCTTTGCAGGGTGTTCACAGAGTTAGTGTGAAAGCACCTGGCAGAAGCGGGAGGTGGGATCACCACTAGCGTGGCGCGCAGCAGGAAGTGCACTTTGCTGCCGGGCGTTGTGCGGGGCCTGGCCACAGCACTGCGGCCAGCGGAGGCTGCGAGTGCTTCCGTGCTGCGTTCTGCTCTCTCCCTGCAGGTGTTTTCAGAGCGGGGCAGCAGCAGCCCTCGCTGTGCTCCCACTTCGGAGCTGTACGATATTTGCCTGGTGCAGACCCATCTCCTGGAGGCCATCGCTGATGAGAACTATTTCCTCCGCTGCGTGCAGAGGTGTGAGGAGAACTACGACCGTTACCTGGCCTGCACGGAGAATGGCTCCTCGAGCCAGCTATGGGACGGACAGTGACGCCGCTTCAAGGGCCCAGCCCCAGCCTGCGCCAAGGGGCTTAAAAGTGGGATGCTCCTTACTTGCTACCCGCCGCAGCTAAAGTCCCAGGCTGGGCTGCTGCTTTGAGCTGTCCCCTCTCCTCTCCAGTGCGTGAGATACCCACGCGGTTGTACCGGAAACCTCCAGGCCCTCTCCACGAAACATGAGTGTCCGGGGAGCTTGTGCGGCGGGATCCCTGGGAGGAAACGGCTCCCGCTGGGGTCCTCTCCTCAGCTGTGCTGTGAAGAGCTGTCGGCCACACTGGAGCCCCTCTGCCAGCAGCGCTACCTCGTGTGTCTGCTCTTAGCCTGGGGCTGGGGGCTCTGTGCCGGGCCTGACCGCTCTGCACTGGCGGGACGGAGGGCCGGGGGCCTCCAGCTGCTACCGCAGCCCAAGCTGTTGTGCTGGTGCTCGTGCTCGGACGTCCCGTTACTCCCGCCTCCGGCAGCGGGTCTGGAGTCGGTGCCGCCGGGAAGTGCGGTGCTACCCGCGGTGCCCGTGTGACTGCTGTTTGCTCACGGTGTTCTCCCTAGCAGAGCTAGTGATTCGATGTCACTGCTACCTGTTTTTAAAGCAAATCTTTCTAATTTGTTTTTGGTGTGAGATTTCTTCCTGCCCTTGGCTCTGCCTGTGCTTGCAGGCGTGTCCTTCTGTCCCCATTCGATCACAGAGCTCAGCAAAGTGAGGGAGAAGCTGCCAGCCCTGGCTTTGGGACCAGCAGCACCTTCCCGGCTCTGCTGAGAGGCCTCAGCGTGGGCTGGCGCCAGAAACACACTCGTCCCAGCAGCCCCGAGTCACCTCTGTGCTCGCGCTGGGCTCCGCCGCGGGTCCTTCTCGGGGCTTCCCGGAAAGGTGAGCCTGGCTCTGGAGCTGTTCCGGCAAAGGCAGCGAGCGCCCGGAGGAGCGCGGGGCCGGGAGCAGGAGCGCGGGGCTGCGAGCGCGGGGTGTGCGCCGTTCCCGGCCCCCAGCTGCTGCCGCCGCAGGGCCCCTCTCCGCCGTTTCCCCTCGGTGACTTTTGGAGGGAAGCGAGGATCGCGGGGCGGCGGGGCCGGGGAGGCGGCGGGGGCGGCCGAGCCCCGCGCCGCTCCGCTCGCCCTCGGGCCAGGCGCGGCGGGCAGGTGCGGCGGGGGGGCCGCGGCGGGCGCGGCGCCGCCCCCGGCGGCAGCGGGCGGGACCGGCGCGGGGCGGCGGCGGCGGCGCGGAGAGCGGCGGAGCGGGCGGCGAGGTGAGCGCGGCGGGCGCGGTGCCTGCCCCGTGCCGGGCGGCTCCGGGCGGGACGGCGCGGGCGGGCAGCGCACCGGCAGCCCCGGGAGCAGGAACCGCGGGGGGCACGGGCTGCGCACCGGCAGCCCCGGGGAGCCCCGGTGGGTGCGGGCTGCGCCCCGGGAGCAGGAGCACCGGTGGGTGTGACTCGTGCACCGGGAGCACCGGGGCTGGAGGGGAGCAGTCCTTGCCCAGCAGCCGCCGCCGCTGATGCTGCCGCTCTCCCCGCAGGAGAAGGTGCGCAGGAGCCGGGCCAGCCCCGCACGGAGCCCCGCCGCCGTGGGCCGGATGGGCGGCGCGGCGGGGGCCGGGGCCGGGGACCCCCAGGGCGGCTGAGCCGGTCCATGGCCGCGGCCGCAGCCGCCTTCGCGTGGGCCTCCTTCCCCGCCATGCCCACGCGGCGTGTCTACTGCAGCGCCGCGCACCGCGACGGGCAGCTCTTCGTGCTGGGCGGCTGCGGTGGCAGTGGGCGCGCCTTGGGGGCCGCCGAGGTGCTCGACCTCCCCAGCCAGCGCTGGACCACGCTCCCGCCGCTGCCCACGCCGCGGGCCGGTGCCGCTGCCCTCGCCATGGGCAAGCAGATCCTGGTGGTGGGCGGCGTGGACGCCGCGCAGAGCCCCCTCGCCTCCGTTGAGGTCTACAACGTGGACGAGGGCAAGTGGGAGAAGAAGGCGGCCCTGGCACAGCCGTCCATGGGCATCTCCGCCGTGCAGAGAGGTGAGGGGCTGGGACGCGGCCTGCGGGCACGGGGCTGCTCGAGGTGGGACGCGGGTCTTGCTGCCGCTTGGGACGTGGTGCAAGGGCTTCGCCCCGCCGGGGCTGCAGCCTGGCACTGCCTGGCACCACCACTGCTCCACTGAGCCGGGCCGCGGCCGAGGATGCTGCTGCTCAAACTTTGCCGAGCAGCCTCCGAGCCTCGGCGCAGCAGCGCCTGGCTGCGGGCTGTCCTCGTGCGGCGTCCCCCGCGTGTGCTCCCCCCGCCGGGGACGCCGCAGGCCCGGGCGGGCGGGTGAGGAGGGCAGAGGGGCCGGTGGCCGTGGCGGGAGCCGGCGCTGGGTGCCAGCCGGCGCGGGGCAAAGTGGAAGCAGCATTTGGCAGCATGGCTGTGTTGCCATGGTGTCTCCAGGGAGATGGTGCTGACTGAGTATAATTAGAGTCGATGGCCTTGTGCTCCCTCATGCTTCCCATCCACGGGCAGCCGGGGTTGTGGCAGGATCAGGTCGGCTGCGGGGTCCGTCTCGGCGAGGCCAGAGCAGCGCAACTCCGTGCGGGGGAAGCGCCTGCCCTGCCGCCGGCCAGGCACCGCGAGCATCCCCCCGCAGCTGGCAGCTGCCTGCTTTGCAGACGGCGCCGTCTACGCGCTGGGCGGGATGGGCGCGGATACGGCCCCGCAAGCGCTGGTCCGGGTGTACGAGCCGGCGAAGGACCACTGGCAGCCGCTGCCCTCCATGCCCACCCCCTGCTATGGGGCCTTCGCCTTCCTGCAGGGCAACAAGATCTTCGTCTTGGGTAGGTACCGCGGTGAGTCCGGGGGCAGCAGGGCTCCCCGGCGCGGTGCCGCAGCCGGCGGGCCCCGTCCCGCGCGGGGATGGAGCGTCCTGCCGCAGCGCGTCCCCGCTCCGCGCAGGGGGCCGGCAGGGCAAGCTGCCCGTCACCGCCTTCGAGGCCTTCGACCTGGAGACGCGGAGCTGGACGCGCTACCCCAGCGTGCCCAGCCGCCGCGCCTTCGCCGCCTGCGCCATGGCCGACGGCGTCGTCTTCAGCCTGGGGGGGCTGCAGCAGCCGGGGCCCCACAACTTCTACTCCCGCCCCCACTTCGTCAACACCGTGGAGATGTTCGACCCCGCGCAGGGTGAGTGTGGGGCGCCAGCCGGGCGCTCGGCTTTCGTGCCCGGGATGGCAGTGCCGCCGGGGCGGGACCCGGCACCGAGCTGGCCATCCCGTGCGGCCACGGGAGACGCGCCCCCGGCCTCGGCGCCCGCCTCGGGGCCCGCCGCGCCGTGCCGGCAGCCGCAGACGAGCCCCGGGGCCGGCGGGTGATGCTGCCGCGTGCTGCCCTCCCCAGGTGCCTGGAGCAAGCCGAGCCGCGCCGTGCGCATGAGGGAGAAGAGAGCCGACTTCGTGGCCGGCTGCCTCGGAGGAAGAGTGGTGGCCGTGGGTGGCCTCGGTAATGCCCGCGGAGGGGGCGTGTGTCCGGGGTGCTGGGGGGCACCGGCGGGGGCTGAGGCCACCCCGTCTCTTTGCAGGCAACCAGTCGTGCCCGCTGGACTCGGCGGAAGGCTTCAGCCTCTCGCGGAAGAAGTGGGAGCCGCTGCCGCCCATGCCCACGGGCCGCTGCTCCTGCTCCAGCTGCCCGGCGCCCGGCCTCCTCTTCGTCATCGGCGGCGTGGCCCAGGGCCCCAGCGGCGCCGTGGAGGCGCTGTGTCTGCGCGAGGCGCCCTGAGCGGCGCCCGGGGGCCGGCCCCAGCGGAGCACCAAGTGCCTCAAGTCGGGGACAGGGTGGGCGCCCGCCCGCGCGAGCTCCCTCGCTCATGGGAGCCGCCGCGCCGCGGGGAGCCGCGGCGGCAGGCCCGGCACCGGCCGTGCCGCGGTGCCGGCACGCCGGGGGAGGCGGCGCGGCCGTGCCCTGTGTGTAGCAGTGCGTGCTGTGTCGTCGTAGACCCAGTCGATGTCTCATGTAGCGCAGAGGTGCCCTGTAGCTCAGTGCCTAGGAGGTGACGTAGCGCCTCGAATAAACGACACGCGTGGAGTTTTACCCGCCGCAGTCGTGTGCTCCCTGCGCTTCCCGAAGCGCCGCGGCCTGCTGCAATGCCACCGCCAGAGCCGGGTGCTGCTTTTGCAGAGGGGGAGCCGGGCACGGGGTGTGCTGCCTGCTGCAGCCTTGCTCCTGCCCGGCGAGGAGGTGAACGCAGGGGCGGGGAAGGGGGTGTCTTGGCCCGGCTGGGAGAGGGGGCAGGAGGAGTCCCCGCATCCGAGCTGGAGCGTTTGGGGGTGGGATGCACCAGTCCAGGCTGGCCCAGCGCTGCCGGGAAGGTGGGAACGCGAGCAGGGGCAGCAGCCGCAACCGGGGCCCTGGGAAGGGACGAAGCGCTGCCAGCGATCCTGGCAGGGCTCATCCTGGGGGCTGAGCCGGGGCTCATCCCGGGGGCTCATGCTGGCTCAGGAGGTGGTGGTCCTCGCCTGCGGGGCTCCTGGCTTGCTGCTTGGCCGTCCGGGCTCTTCCCCGGCACAGGCACTGCTGTAGTGCCGGCACCGGGGCTCCTGACCCGCAGCCCTGCCTTGGTGGATGGAAGCAGCGGGTGCCTGGGCAAGGGTGGCTGCGTGCAGCCGCGGGCCCTGCGCCATTTCAGCAGGGGCTCCTGCCTATCGGCGTCGGGGAGAGCATGCGAGCCAGCACCATTCGGGGTGGGCAGCGGCACGGGGAGCCCAGCGCTAGCATCCCCCGAGCGCTTGGCGCGGTGGGCTCAGCTGGGCGCTGCTGGCCTCGGCTCGGTGCAGAGCCACTCGGAGCACAGAGCCGTGGTCGCTGACGCAGGCCAGGGCTCTACCTTTTAATGGTGTGGCAGGAGGAAGATCTCCCAGCTCTGGGTAAATATCAAACGTGAATGCCTGACCTTTCAGAAAAGGCAGCCAGTGTGATCCCCGGGCAGGCAGCGAGACTGCGAGATGGGAAGCCCAATTACTGCAGTGTGGCATTAGCTGGAGCGCTGCTGGAGCTGGCTGCTTCGTCTGCCGTGGGCGTCACGCGGGAAAAGTTGGAAGCGGTTCAGACAAGAGAAAGTCTGAGGCCTGAAACACCTCCTGCATGTTAATGGAGTGAACTTCTGCAGGTGCTTAGGTTAGGGGAGAGCCGGGGCTGGGGGGGCAGGGGGAGGTTTTGCGATGCTGCCCCGAGGGGACGTGCCCTGCCTGGCCGCTTGCCCGCCTTTCCCGAGGAATATCCTCGGATACCTGGGCTCCTACCTCGGCCAAGTCATCCCTGCGCCTGCCTCTGGAGTTGCTATAGAAACTGCCGTGTGCCAGAGCGAAGTACCGGCAGGGAGCCCCTAATCCGCAGCCCAGCGATACCCCGGCAGCGGGGGCGCGGGGGCAGCTCGCAGGGTCAGCGGCTCGCGGTGCGCCCGTGCGCCCCGAGGCCGGGCAGAGGGACGCCTCCGAGAGCCGGGCCGCTCCCGGGTGCTGCAGGGCTGTGGGACCCGGCTCACTGCTTGGCGCGGTGGGATGGTGCTGCTGGGCCCCGTTGCTCTCGTGGGTGTCCGTGCCCCAGCAAAGCCCGTGGCAGGAGCCTTGCCGGGGGACAGCCCGAGGCGTTCCCGTCTTCGGGGTGCGAGGCGTCACAGTGCTTCTTACCGTTTCTCCATGCAGAGTTTCACGTGCACCTCGATTCTGCCCACGGCTTGGGTAACCCATGGCCGGAGCTGGCGGTTTCACGCAACGCTTCTTCGGGACTAAGAAGGGACAAACACAAAGGAAATCCCAGAGAGTGAGGCTGTTCGATTCCTCTCGTTTATAAACCCTCTGAAGAGTGAAACATTTTTTTTCCTATTGCAGCAGCTTCCCATGCGCACGATGCCCCTGCACTCCGCCATGGTGGCCTTTTCCTTCCAGGAAAGCCGGGAGATGCCCAGCGTCAGCCGTGCTCTCCTCGTCCCACCGCCCGCCTCCCAGCCACCCCCAACTTGCCCCACTGGAGCAATGTCACGTCTCCCCGGCGTCCCAGGCCCAGCGCGGGAGAACTTCATTCTCATCACAACCGTCATGATTTGGCACCCTAAATCACGCAGTGCTGAACCCGGCCCGGCCCCGGCAGAGGCTGCAGGCACAGCCACCAGCCGCAGCACCGCTTGGCCATTTCAGGCCTGTTTTTCTGTGCGAAAGCACCGATATGGCACTAAGGCTGCAGCGGGGCATTACCGCATTAACAGTTGTTTAATGTCCGAGGCACGTTCATGCTCCGAATCCAAGCAGCTTTAAGTGGCTTAGTTTTTAGCATCGTTTGCTTGTTTACTAGCAGAAATTAGGAATATGACTTGCAGCTTCTAATGAGCACTCAAGCCGTGCTAGTGGCAATTGTGAGCAGAGATAGTGAGAGGAAGATTCATCTCTACATAAAGATTCATTATCACATAAAGACACTTGCTATGGTTATGCTAAAATAGCAGCTCAGCGGGTGACCTTGCTTCTCTGGCGTTAGGCTATGGAAGTGAACAGAAAGAAAAATCTATGACCTTTCCTAAAAGTTTGGTTTTCTCATTCTTTTCTATCTCTACTTTTAGGTGCAGGAGCAGAATCCTGCCCAAATGAGAGCAGGAGAGAGGCCGGAGCGATAGCCAAGGACAGGTCAGGATGGATGGAGAAATCTTCAGTCAAAAGGCAAAATAAATCGCGATGGCCTTGAACACGCCTGAAGACTGACTGAAGGGTTCCTGCGAGTTTCCAATGAAACCACGTGCACTTTGAAAAAAAAAAAAAGTTAAGGAACATGCACAAGATATATTGTCGTCTATCTCCTGGCATGTTCTTCTAATTTCTACCAAATGAAAAGCTTCAAGTATCTGGCCACACTCCCTAACGCTAGAAGCAGAGTCTGTTACTTCAGATGTAAGTAGTGCTACAAGCCAGTGCCTGGCAACATTACTAATCTCAGAGGAGCTGCGTTACGGAGGAGGGAGGGAGGGCGACTGGAAAGGGACCTAGCTGTCAAACCCATAATTAAAAAAATATGTTTCTTCATAGGAATTTTTTTCTGGTTGTCGGGAGAGATGGAAATACAAAAATCTCATTTATCATATTCCACAAACTTGGTAGACGCTCAAACCAGAAAGCTCCAACCACGTCAGAAATTTGAATAGCTCTGCATAATAACCTAAAATAATGTACTGAGCATGCACCAATCTTATCTCCGGTGCACAAAGCGCCGGAAAATCCATTCCTAATAGCAAGGGAAAGGCTGTAAATGAATACAGGGACCTGCAAGCTCTTGAGAAGAGAGTTGTAGACAAACTTTGTAATTATGGATATCCAAATGATGAAGACAACTGTATATGAGGCAGTGCCAAGTACGACCCACAATGCATGGCACGGCTTGTGGCTGGTAACGGGGCCGTGCATCAGCCCATGCAACAGAGCCGTGCAGTGTTCAGGAGTACAGCGAGGCCGTCGTTTATTCAATAAATGCCATAATCATTAATGTTCCCTGCAGCAGCGCTCTCTGGAGAGAGGTTAGACTTGAGCCCACAGCTGTCTTGGCTGTTACCACAGTCCTGAAGTGAGAATACGGTTCTCTGCTTAAGTTGTAGAGACTCTGCCCATTACTGGCCCATCATACGGTCTGGGCGCTAACAAGCCACTGGGATAAATTTGAGCTATTTATATCAGACTTCGCCCTGTTGTTTACAAGCGAAAACAATACAGCAATGTCACTCTGAGAAGTTTCTTAAGGGTAAAAGTCCAGATTTGTTTTTCTTTTAGCAGAAGCTTGGTTTCTGCAGCATTTGCTAAGGGAACCAGATATATATACATCAAGCAGGGCATTAGTTTGACACGGCTGAGCCTCAGGCTCTTCACTCTGGAATAAGCTCGCCAGGCGAAAAGAGCAGACGGCAAATGTGCACAATTTCTCAGACATATCTACGAATTTATATCAGCCTTATTACTGTAGTGTTTTTGTGCTTACAGAGTATCTTCAGAACCAGCAACCAAACGTTTTAACCTGCATTAGAACTGCTTTAAATTCAAGGGGAGAAAAAAAAATAGGCAAATAGCAGCGTGCCCCTTTCCCGTTCCTCAAGAACAGGACACAAAGCACAACCAAAAAATTTCCAGCGCAGTCATATTTGAGAATCTTCCCTAGGGAGTGTTTAGATCATGGGTTATTTTTGTCATACTTCTAATGGGCAAAATTAAATCACTCTGCCGTTGTGAGAGCAGTATTTACACGAGGGACCACACAGCCTGCGGGCGTGGAGCAGCTCGGTGCCGGGGCAGCCACGCTCCCGGGGACAGCGGGTGCTGGCGTCTGGCGTGGCATCGCCATCCCTGCCGGCCGGTCCGTCCCGGGAATGCTGCGGGAAGCGGCTCCGCGAGGGGGGCGGCGAGGAAGGGCCGTGGGGCGGCGAGCGGGGCCCAGCCTGGCGGGTGCTGTCCTGCCGGGCACCGTCCTGCCGCCCCTGGGACGGCCTTGGAGAGAGCCAAGAGCAAGGCGTGAGCCCGGGAGACCCCCAGCCCCACGTGTGATCCTGGGGGACCCCCAGCCCCATGAGTGATCTCAGGGGACTCCCAGCCCCAAGTGTGATCCCGGGACCCCCGGCCCCACAAGTGATCCCAGGCCCCACAGCCCCACGTGTGATCCCAGGCTCCCAGCCCCACAAGTGATCTCAGGGGACCCCCAGCCCCACAAGTGATTCCAGGCCCCCAGCCCCACATATGGTCCCAGGCCCCCCAGCCCCACGTGTGATCCCAGGCTCCCAGCCCCACAAGTGATCTCAGGGGACCCCCAGCCCCACAAGTGATTCCAGGCCCCCAGCCCCACATATGGTCCCAGGCCCCCCAGCCCCACATGTGATCCCAGGCCCCACAGCCCTACGCGTGATCGCAGGCCCCAGCCCCACAAGTGGTCGCAGGCCCCACAGCCCCACATGTGATCCCAGGCCCCCAGCCCCACAAGTGATCCCAGGACCCCCAGCCCCACGTGTGATCCTAGGCCCCCAGCCCCACGTGTGATCCCAGGCCCCACTGCCCCACATGTGATCCCAGGCCCCCAGCCCCACATGTGATCCCAGGCCCCGCACCCCGGGGCGATTGCGGGCCCTGTGGGGCGCTGCGGGGGCACAGGCTGCAGACGCCCCACGCCGGGCGGCCCTGGGGCGCCCCAGGCCGCTGGACGGAGGGGTGAGTGAGGGCCGGGCCGGGCAGGTGGCCGTGGGGCCCGGGGCGGCCGTGGGGCCCGGCCAGGCCTGGGCAGTGGTGAAAATTTGGGAGTCTCTGCTGGTTTGGGGGAATTTGGGCTGCCGGCAGGGGCCACGAGCAGGCCGGGCGGGCCCACACCCGCATCGTCCTGAGCAGGCCCGGCGCGCGGGGCGCCCTGGGGGGGAAACGTCGGGGGGAAAAAAACTGAAATGGGCTAAACGCGACGGAGGACGGCACCGGACAGCTGGGGCGAGTGGCCGTGGGGCTGCCCCAGCCTTGCACGACCCCCGACAGGGCGAGGAGGGCTGCAGGCACTGCCGTCCTCCGCCCGCAGCGCAAGGCGCCGGCGTTTCCCCCGGCAGAGCCGGTCGGTAGCGCTCACGTCTTCCTCGCCCTTTTTTTATTTTAGCAGTTAATCGCCCAAGATGAATTTTAACGTCTGGAACATCAAGGAGATGTTCAGCACGCCGACCGCCACGGGGTAAGCGCTTCGCGATTTTTACCGCTTTCTTAACATTTGTAACGCTCGAATCATGGCGACGGCGTCAGGGCGGCGCCGAGGAGCTGGGCAGCCCCGGGAGCGCGGGGACCGGCTGGAGCAGCCCTGCCCTGCCGAGGGGGGCCGAGAGACCGGGACCCCCGCCGGCTGCGGGGCCCTGCGGTCCCGGCGGGGTTGTTGCAGCTGGGAGCGGGCGCGCTTTCCGCCTCCTGCACCGCACCGGTACGGTGTGCTCGGACTGCTGAAGCTCTGCAGGCTTTGAGAAATCCCAGCCCCAACACGGGCCCTTAAATCGCTGCTAACAGTCTATATGCTAACGTACTTCTGCGCTTAAGAAATTGCCTTATCACCACGTAAAATAATTGCAGGCTGCGTGTGTGTCTGTGTGGTTTCCCCCGCGCGGTTCGTGCTGCGGGGTCTATCGAGCACAAGTGAGGAAACTGTATACGCAAGGAGCTTCAGGCTGGATGGTTTATTTCGGAGGTCTTGTGCTGTCAGTGTTAAACAATTCTTGGTTTTACCAAAATTGTGGATGTTTAATAGCATTTACTCAAATTAGGCGTTTAATGGTCCGATTACTTGAATTTAAGAGTCTTAAAACAATTGGCTGAGGAGCTTAGGAGCATTTAATGATCATTTTAAGCTACTTTGTAAAATCACAGGGATGACAAAAAAGCCCCAATATTTGGAGACAGACAGGATGACCCAGATAATGATTTTTTTCCCCCATATTAATCCTGGGCAAAATCAAAAAATGGTTCATATGGGGCTAGGTTATCTTTCATTCATTGTAGTGGATGCTAATTCATATAGAGAATTCATGTAGCGAGCTTGTCAAACTAATTTGATACCTAGATGCAATAAGATGCAATTTAAGTTTGGTTGGTAAAGAGTCTGGTATTAACACAGTGTTAAAACTTCTGTTAAGATGTGAGATAATAGTACATGGTAGTTTCATTAAGAATCCAGAATGATAAAAAAAGTAATATGGGACACATTAAAAGGACATAAACTTAGCTAACTGATGTATCTTAAATGTAATTTTAAATCAGAAATATCAAGGACTTCTGTTTCTGGCGGGATCTTACGGAGTTCGGTACGTGGCTTGGTGCTGTCTGCTACCGTTATTACCTAGAGGAAAACCTAGAATAATTACTGTTAAAAATTACAAATGTTATAAAGATCACAGAGTAGAAAATAGTGGTGGCAGGTCTTTTGACACAGAGCTAGCAGAATCCCTTGGTAGGCCTGAGTTGAGGCAAACAGCATGGTCTGGCTGTATCTCAACTAACCTGTGCAGTCAGCAGAGGCACTGAAATTAGCAGCCATGCTTAGGCTTAGGTGCTCTGCAGCCAGATGAGGAGCAGAACATCTCCATTCAGCCTCTGTGAGACCAAACCCCCCTGCGGATCTGTGGTACCCATGGGCAAGCCATCCGGAGCAGTCCGTGCCTGCAGGATGGTGAGCTCGTCCCAGGGAGCAGGATGCTGAGCTGGCTGTGGAGGGCGGCTGTCCAAAAGTGAGCTCCCTGCGCACCAGCAGGACCGTGGAGTATGGACAGGGACTTCCTGAGGTATAGCCATTAAATATATACATATATATATATATATATACTGTCTGCGTTAGTACTCCTGCAAATGTGGTGGCAGACGGTGCAAAACAGTTCGGACTAGTCTCCATGGTTCAAACACAGAAGGGGTCGAGTAAAGAGAAATGGCCCCTTTGCCCTGGTTCCTAGCTTTTGAGTGACTTTCAGGCTGCTTTCCTCTCTTGGTTTAGAATAGGGAGAGGCAGAAACTTTGCAAGGGAAGTAAGCTAAGAGGTAATCTGGCAGCTGGAAAAATATTGTTGAAACCATATTGTTCTGTTGTTGTGGCTTCATATTTCTGGAGACTCGCTGGAGACTCTGCCATAATTATATAGTCACGGCTTTGTAAAGAAGCAGGAAGAAACAGCTGAGTGAACTGCAAGAGATATTTATAGGATTAATCTATGGTTAATTATTGTCTATTAATTAACCCATTCTGCGATTCTGTTTGTGTCTGTGTTATTCTCAGCTACTAAGCTCTCTGATAGATTTACCATTGTAGGGAATTTTAAAATCAACACTGGCTGCTCTGCTAAAAGCTATTCTAAAAGCTATTCTGTTGTTCAAGCAGGAGTTCATGCAGGAAAGTCTTCTGGCCTGTCTTATGTAACACTGAGATAAGTGACTTAAATGTTCCCTTCTCGCTTTATGGAGAGAATAGATAAAATGAATCATGACTTGCAATATCATTGCACATTATGTAACTCTAAAATTATTCCATATATTACATTTCTATGTATGACACATTTTTTTTCAAATAGAAGTCAAAGAGCAGATAGAACTGCCCACATCTACAATATGTAATGAAACAACAAATATTTGGGTATAAATATCTGGAGAGCAAATACATAAGGAGTGCTACATTATCGATAGCAGAGTATTCTCCTTTGCATCACATAGCTAAAAAATAGAGCTAGACTTATCCCTTGTTTAACTTCTGAGAAGCTAATTGATGAATTTGAGCCTCTGTTAGTTAAAAAAGCCAGTTACATAAGACCTGCATTCACAGTTTTATTCACACAGTCTCTTTGGGCTGATATTACCATGATGATGGATGATAATGAAAACATAATAATAGCTTACTTGCCCATTATAAAAGTACTTGTCACATGCACATGAATTAATTGAATTTTGCACAGATGCAGGGGTCAAAGGGGAGCTAATTCAGAGAAAAGTCTGTGTCTGTCACGATTTGTTCTTTATAAATATGCATTGCGTAATTCTATTGTCTTCTTGGTACACACAGATTTCTCTTTTATTTATTTATTTTAAAGCAGTTACATTTAAGTGTAGCCTGGAAACCCACAACTTTCATTCTGGTCAGAGAATGAACGGAGGAAACTTAGTGAAGAATATGAATCTATAATATTCTGTAGAGTCATGCAGTAGGGAGGGAAACGAACAGAAGTGCAGGTGCCTGCAGGTGATCATTTGAGTTCCTTCCTCCTCCAACGTGTCCTGTCAGCTACAGTGTCTTCCCTTCCTTTAGTTTTAACTAGTTTATTAATGCAGGGAAAAAAAAGAAAAAACACAGACAGGATTTTAACACCAGCTCCTCACCACTCCACCTTATTTTTTGCAAGTGAGTCGCAAGGGTCAAGTAGGGCATAAAACATTACCGAAAATGCAGCTGGGTTTTTGGAGAAGTTAAGAGGAAGGAGCAGGCTCTCAGCAGGCAAATTAACTTTTTCTAAAGGGAGAGAAAAGTTCACACATAGGAGTGTGAGCATGTGCGTGAGTATTTGAAATAGTGGGAAAAGGTGTTAATTACTTTTTCCCAACTCACTTACCCTGTTACTAGAGACTTTTCTCACTACAGCAGGATATGATATATAATTCCCAGAATGCTGCCTTTGAGGGACCTTTAAAATGAAACATAAAATTAGCATATAATATTGGCAGGATACGAGCCGTGCTGTGAGCTCTTTGCAAGCTCGAGGCGGGGTGCTGCTTTTGAGAGCAGCTGTCACCAGGGCCGTCAGAAATGTGGAGCTCCGGTGACACAATGACGTCATGATAATTTCTGCCGAAACCCTGGAGAAGGGATGATTTACTGTGACCCTTCCGTGCCTCCTTTCTCTCTGTGCTGCCTGCCATGTCTCAGAGCAGACTGGAGACTTGGGGTTTTATTTGTAATTTATTCTGAGATGCACGTTGCTTCTCTGCAAGTGCTGGAAGCCTAAGAAAATAGGGTGGGGAAACCGGGGTCCCTTGTTTTAAATACATTTGTTGACATAATAGACATCTCAGAAACTTAGCAGAAGGAAGCTCATCAGTTCAACGCTGTAATATCAGGGTGCCAGTTATTTAAGGAGGAGGGGGGAGGTCATGCCAATAGTGCTGTACAGTGGGGAAAGCTTAGAGTCAGTTTAATCGTATTGATAAACAACTCAATTTTTTTTGGATTGAAATGCCTAATTAGGGAAAGTGTAGTATTAGATCTGCACTGCTGACTGCCCCGCGAGAAAGGCACGCTAAGAGAGATCACCGAGGATCCGGGAACAGCAGTCGCGGTAGCAGTGATACCTCAATTAGCCTTTTATCGATTGGATTAGCGTCACCAGGATGTGAGGCTAAAACTACATTTTCAGACACCATAAATACCTGCCTAAGCCAGGGAACTCCCAGAGGACAGAATACACGTGCCTTGGTCCTGAGCTGAGCACAAAACCCTCCTTCAGAACATTACTATTGTAGTGCTACCATAAAAGTGACGAAATGAGCTGAAGTCAACATCTCTGCAGGAGCAACCGAAGCCAAAAATCCACTACAGAAATATTTAATTAAAAAAAAAAAAAGGATTGACATAGAAATAAGGAAGCTTGCTCAAAAGAAATTAAAAGGGAGAGCCAAAAGGGTTAAATGCTTGCCTGAGGCATAGAGATTATTTAGACCCGATATTGAAGCTCAGGACAAATGCCTACCAGCTATCAAATGAGGCTTGCAAAGGACCAGTACTAGACTGGCATGCTTAAGCAGCATGGTAAAGACGACTACTGAAATTGAGGAGACATCCTTCAAGAAGTTAGAGCTTTATCAAGGAGAAAAGTAGAAAACAAAATATTTTACACTGAAGTTACCAGAATTATATTATTCCATGAGGGGAAAAAATGAGTAATTTGCTAAAGGCATAGAAAGTAATAAATCGACTTTCAAACACATCAGAAACAGAAAGCCTGCCAGAGAGTGTCAGGCCAATATACGATGAAAATATTAAAGAGACATTCAAAAAGACCTGTAAGTTAAGGCCTGCTTGGGCTATTACTCGATATAATGGCTTATTTCTGCTGCTGAGAAAAAACTTGCAAGTTTTACAGCCTCATTGAATTGTTTCATGAAATTCTGTCCCACATAGCAGGCCCACAGGTTTTGAAGTCACCTGAAAGCCACAGAATTAGGAAAAAATGAAGGAGACAGCCCGATCAATGACTGAGAGAGCAGCCGTAAAAAATCTGGAGCCTTAGAGGAATAAGAAACCAGGGCTTTAAGTGTAGTGTGCAGGCTGGAAGATGGCTTCAGACTGGGGGAGAAAACTGTCTCCAGATGTCTAATTCCTAATATGGTCAGGAACAAATTTGGTGCAAGTAAACAAGGCTGCTCCAAAGAAACCTCCGACTCCCCGTCCATAATCTCCTCGTAACGGAAGGGACCTGAGAGGCCCTGACGACAGACTCGCTGCTCAGGACAAAAGGGATAACATGGTTTCCAAGGTGAGGAATGTTTACAGAGGATTGAATCACATTGGAACAAATAATAGAATTGCTCACAGAAAGTAAAAATGACCCTGAGGAATTAAAACAAGACCAGAAGGAATTTGAGCCTAAAATCCGGAAGCGGAGGCAGTTTGAGCTGATAGCCTATAGGGAGTTCGTTGTGGTTAATACATTAGGGTCCGTGCCAAGAAGGTGTCTACAAAATCTGTTTGTAGAGAAATTTCTTTTAAGATACGGCTCAAACAAAACAAATGATTTCCAGCAAACAAGTCATTCCATTCCAGAGGATGGAAAACAGACGGATAGTTTTACACCGTGGCAGTTCCCAGTGAAGAGACAGTGAATGGCTGGAAGCTGTAATAGCAGTTAAAATTCCTTAAAACGCCCGTGGATGCTAAAGCTCTTCTGCACCCAAAGCACACGCTGATCCTTGCTCGTTCGCTGAACGCTTTGGCAGCCAGCAAGAAGTACCAGCGAGAAGAGCACGGCAGAGCTGGAGTCGCTTCCTATAGATACAGAATAAAGCTATGAGGAAAGCAGGTGGAAAGGAGCTGCCAGATTTTCCCGTGGATTTGTTATGACGCAGTCCTGGTCACTGAATGAGAAGGAGCAGAGCGGGCTCAGAGATTTTCTGGACAGGAATCAGGAAAAAAGGCACTTCTGTTGCACTGATGCAACTCAAGATTATCACCAGGAGTAAAAGACCACTTCTTCAGGCAAGAAGCCTTATTGCACGTTGAAGAAATCTGTCAGGAAGGCATAAACGAGCTTCATCCACCAGGCTTCTGCAGAAGGATGTTGGCACAGATTCAGCGTGGGTGATATAACGAAATAAAATCATTTACAGGAGTCTGCTGCAGCACCGTGAACAAATGTTATTCTAACGCTCAGTTTGCTTGTCCAACTGCCTCCTAAAACTTAGTATTGGCAAGTAGGGATGGATCCAAACAACAGAGTAAAAATCGTTCCTGTTGCCAGATGAGGCCTCTGACAATTTATAGATTTTTAGCTTGTCAGCGCAGCTATAAACATCTAAGAAACACAAGAAGGGAGAATTGCACGGTGTATTTCTCTCAGTCCATTGTATGTGGCAGCTGTTTTGAGGCAAGGTAAAACCTTTGAATGAAAGGTGATACCTTTGCAGACGGTCATCATAAAACGTTTGGTGGTGGAAATCGGAACTCAGAGAAAGGGAAGACGTTCTGAAAGGATGCGACTTGCCTTGCGGAGGGGGAATTCCCATGGACAACACGGAACCTGAGCCGGCGGAGAACTGCTTGACTCCCCAGATATGCAGAGGGCTGCACATTTTTCGGCATGCTCGTATTACAGAAAGCGTTAGAGTTGCCAGTGTTGCAATACCTTGTGTAAAGTCAGGTGGCAAAAAGGAACGATTCCATGGGTCAGCGGAGTATGAGCTGGCACTTTTGTAGCTCACAAGAACTTATGACTGCACTTGTCTTATTCCTAAATCTTTTCTGTGCCAGGCACAGATCCTGGTGCATATACCCTGGGAGCCCTCTTGGCACAAATGCACAAAGGACTCGGGAGATGGCTCATTGCAGCAGAAAGCTGAGTTCTCCTGGGATGAACTATTGCATCACCTAAACAGGGCTTCCAGCCGGGATTAGGTATCTAGAATGTTTTCCCGCTGTTTATAAGGAAGCGTTA